>NC_135374.1:27673004-28337647 GCF_049243985.1 Paroedura picta | reverse complement strand
AGAGTGTTCTACGGAATGGAAATTTGGGGCTGGGGAGATAAGGTCCTGGATAAACTAGAAATAATCCTGAACCTGTTCCTAAGATGGATATTAGCTCTTCGAAAGGGGGCTCCTGTAACCCTGAAGAGGGTGGATTTGAGCACTCCCTCCCTGAGAGTCAGGGCCGACACAGCTGTCTCGAAATACTGCCTGAAAAATGTTTTTAGCTGCTCAGACTCCCTGGGCTGACTGAGCTTCCTGCCTCTTCTTGGAGATGGGAAACATCTAGAGGACCATCTTAGACACATTTGGTCCAAATATAACATCTCAGATGAGTTCCTAATTTACAAAGAAGCTGTCCAGAAACTGTGGGACTGGATATTTCAAATGGATGCTCTAATACAGTGGTTCTCAAGCTTCCTAATGCTGTGACCCTTTGATACAGTTCCTCATGTTGTGGTGACCCCCAACCATAAAATGATGCAAGTGTTCTTTCACAGAAATTAAACCAAAACTGACCAATGCCATATAGATCCATGACTGTATATAAATTGTCTTTTTTTCCAGGGTTTCTCAGTTCACTTCTGCCTCTTGTCTCACCAAGATGTGCCACCACCTGGAGCACCTGGCGGGAGACTGGGCTGTGCTGGAGACACTGCTGGAGCGGCTGGTGGCCAAGCACAGGCACCTGCAGGAGGAGCAGCAACAGTGGCAGTGCCTCGCCCCCCCCCCAGCCAAGCTGCTCGCCCTGCCGCGACCCCTGTGAAAGGGTCATTTGACCCCCCAAAGGGTCCCAACCTTCAGGTTGAGAACCACTGCTCTAACAGATAGGAGCAATATTGTATCATCCAAAGGAGCCATCCAAAATGATCAGAACAGATCCTCATATGTTGTGAACTGGATGCAGCTGAGCTTCAGGATGGCTCATGGGAATTGTAGTCCATGGACATCTGGAGGACCACAGGTTGGCTATCCCTGCTCTATGTGACAGCCCTTCAAGTATTTGAAGATGGTTATCAGATCACCTCTTAGTAATCTTCTTTCCAGGCTAAACAAACTGGTTTCTCTCTCATCCATGGATCCCTTCCAGTAGGACAAAGGTTCCCAGTTTTATGGGCAATTAAAGATGGGGAAGAGGAGAATGGCTCATATGGTTGCTTAAAAAGCCACATGGTGTCTGTCTGTCTGTCTCTCTGGCTACATGATCTGGAGTCACACTGAATGTGATTGTATAGCCATGCCCTGAAGGGCATCTCCTAAGACATGTCCAGTGTGTTTGGACAGCCATCTTCAAGTATGTGCAGGCCTGTGGTGGAAAGTGCCACCAAGCCCCAGCTAACTCATGGCAACCCTGTAGGGTTTTCAAAGCAAGAGATACCCAGGGTTGCTCCGAGCCACTACCATTGACTTACTAGGCCTCAAGCATAGCAAGCATAGCAATTCAGCCACACACGCTGGCAGTCCAGTTGCCAAGCTGACCAGAAAACTGCAGGACATGAAAATGCTAAGTGTGAAAGAAAAGAGAGTCAGTTTATATAATCCCAGACATTTGCTGATTGACAGAAACTATGTCGAAGCCCTGCCTACACCATCCTTTTCTTTTGACAAAACCTGTTTCCCTCTGCTGGTCAGAAGGATTCTTTGTCAGAGACTCTACCTCTTGAAGTTCTGCTCTCCTCTGGCTTTCTTGAACTCTGAGCCAGCCCACTAAAACAATCAAATAAATTAAATTGCATTTTTAGCCCACCCTTCCCTGTCAATCAGGGCAGGTAACAACCAAAACAGCAAAGAGAAAGAGCATAAGAAACTAAGGAGAACCCATGTCTGTGACCAAACTGGAGGCAGAAGGCTTTGAGGTACCTTCAAAGGATGTTCTGTGCTTCGCTGGATCAGTCAGCTGGTCAGCAGGAGGAAAGAGCGAGAGTCAAGCATGCACCCCTGAGATGAATAACGTTTGTGGCAGGGCAAGAGCTGTGTAAGTCACCGCTCACTTCTTCTGATACAACTACCCATTTTGAGCTGGTCAGAAGAGGGAGTTCAAATGGAGTTTTGTTTTTCTGTTTATCTAAGGCCTAGGAGAGTTCACCTCAAGACTCAAGGAGCAAGCCAAGAAACACACCAGCAAGTGCCACGCTGGGGATGCCAGAGCTAGAGACTGGAGACAGAAAGAACAGAACGCTCGCTTAATTTTCACATTATAAAAGCAGCACACCCTTGTTAATTTTGGCTCTGACGCCAGCAGATGTTCTCTGCACTCCCTCGCTTTCCTGCAGAGCTACACCTCCAGCAGCTCCTGCACCTGTTGCTGATGCTGGAAGACAGCCTTGTTCTTCACACAGCTGAAGCCTGGTAGGGTTGCTTCAGTCTCACCTTGAAAATGTTGAGCCTCAATGCAAAAGGATGATGCTGAGGTCTGAGCACCTTGCCATGTCTGAAGCATGCTTATCAGCCTTGCTCTGAAGGGCATCTCCTAAGACATGTCCAGCCATCTTCAAGTATGTGCAGGGCTGTCATACAGATGATGGAGCATTACTGTTGCCCCAGGGGGATGGACCAGAACCAGTGGGTTGAAATTAAGTCAAAAGGGTTTTCGTCAGGACTTCTTGACAGAGCGGCTCCTCAGTGGAACAGGTTTCCTTGGAGGGTGGTGAGTTCTCCTTTGGTGGTTTCGAAGCAGAGGCTAGATGACCATCAGACTGCAATGCTGATGGTGTGGATTTAGGCAGATCAGGAGAGGGAGGGCAGGAAGGGATGAGTCGGTGCTTGGCTCTTATGGCCCTTGCTTATATGCCCAGGGTAATGCCAATCACTACTTTGTGGTTAGCAATGAATTTTCCTCCATGCCAGTTTGGCCCAGGAAACCTGGAGGTTTTTTGTCTTCCTCTTGGCACACAGAAAGGGTCACTTGGATACTGTAGGGAGGGAAGGAAGCTTGGAATTTCCTGAACTCTGTGTGTGGGAGGGGGGCTAGAATAGCTGCCCTTTGGGATCACATCCAGCTCTATATTTCTATGTTTCTTTCTGGAAGTGGTGTGCCCCAGATGAGACTTGCCAGGTGTTGTTTCTGGAGTCATTTCCCAATCAACAGCATCCCCTACTGAATCCCTCCTTCCAGGCTCAAAGCTCCCCGAGGTCTCTGTGATCTTGATCTTGCAAGAATCACTCCAGGTCAAGGCTCCAAATGCCGTGATTTAGGGGAAGATGCCACTTTTCTTTTGCATGCCCAGGGAAGAGACTGCAAGCGCACCATTCTGCAGTGGAAGTTAAAAAAAAAAAAGACCGCTCCTTTCCTTTGCGGCTTTCGACAGTGGTAAGCATCGTGAAATATTTAGCTTAAATTAGGCTTACAAATAGCCCAGCGAATAGGGAAATGAGATGCATATGCTGCATGCTGAAATATCACCGCCACACAACCCGATGCGACTGGGATTTGGAACGTAGCCGGGTCCCAAAGATTAGGTGCAAAACGCTGTCAGTCAGACTCAGGAGCTGACTGGAAGTTACATTTGGCTGCATCTTCGGTCACGGTGGAAAACTGCATAGCAAGGCTGACCCCTCGTGGCAAGCCTTAGTAACGCACTCTTTGCATTCAGAGCATCCTGGAAAAATGGTCTTCCTGGGCCAGAGGTTGTCTATCATCAACCGGCATGATGGGAGCCTTTCTTTTCTGCCTAGGCAGCAACAAGCGACCAAAGGACTAAGGTCAAAGGCATGTGCCCTGACCAGGGTAGACAATTGCCAAAGTTTGCACTTTTTTACCTGCAAGAAGAGCAGATTAAAATGATAAGCTGAGGCCTATCAGAGATATTTTGTCTTCATCCAAAGGTGAGTTTAGGCTTGCTGTAAGCTGAAGAGAAAAGATGAGCATTCTGCATTTGCACAGTGGGCATAATTGAAGAGGTGGGGATGGTTGCCAGGGTATTTGGCTTCCTCTCTGATTTACAAAGGTGAGGGATAAAACCAAGTAGAGGAAAATAGAAGCAATTCATTATTAGAGCTCAAAAATGTTTAAAAACCATGACAGAATTCCATATCTATTGGGCAAACACAAAATGTCTCTGTATGTAAACCACAAAACCCACAAAAGTTCAGACATAACACATTTCAATCATACTGATCTTCATCAGAAGTCAATGTATGTATACAACACGCAGTTGTATATAACATCTTTTTTCTCAATTCACAATGAGGAAGGACTTCTTTCATCTGATACGGATGGTTCTGGTCCTGCAAAGTATTCATGTTGGCAGAATCCTCGGCCAGCAAATAGTTCCTATTCCTCTCCTGGGTCCTGGAAAACTCTTCTGTGTGCTTCTGTGCAAGAAGGTCTAACTTGGGGGGAAAGGTTATTGTGTCGGTGGTACTGAGAGGAGGAAACAGAGAAAGGGGAAGCTATGGGGGTTGTTAGGAGGGAGGGAACAATATGGGGAAGTGGACACAGGAGAAAATGGGATAAGATAACTGGTACTAGTTAATGCATATAGTCCAGAAGTTGGTATAAGGTAATTCTTGACATGACAATTCTTGACAATTCTGCAAATTGGCTGTTAGAAAGAAAAAAAAAAAACAATGGGGCGGGGGGAGAAGTAAAATCTCACAATCAAATCTTAGAGCCAAGAAGTATAGGGTATTTGGAACTGTCAGAGTTGTCAGAACTTGTTCATCTAAGAGGCACTCATATTGACAATGCCTATTTTTCAGATACTGGAGAGCTTTTTTTTAAGTTTCAGAGAAAGGAATTAAATATGGCATTAGACTTGTACAACTGTGCTTTGCTTTTACATTAAATAGGATCCTGGAAGTAAGCAGATAGTCAAGAGCACTTGTCAAGCGATTATTATATGAATAAGCTTTACACTTCGTATCTGTAATATTGTAATCATGGTTTATTGTTGTTGTTGAGGATGAATTAGTCCAAAATGGGGGGGGGGGAGTGATTTAACGAGGTATTGTGAATTTTTTTTCTCAAAACAAACATTATCTTTTAAAAAGAGACTTTCATGTAGACAAAATACTCGGGCCAAATTAGGAAGTTTCCTCCTCCCTGAAACTCAATTGGAGCTCCAGACTTTGGCCAGCAATTCAGCACTTAGTCAATATATTTCTGCAGAGCCGTACAATACCTTTTGATGTAGTGTCAAGGAGCTTTCCATGGTGCTGAATATCGGCTGTTATTATAACAATCCATTGTTGCATGAAGTCGGAGGCCAAAGTTTAAGCACTGAGATTTTGGAACCTCTTGCTAGCAGTCTCATGAATATACTTCCAGAGTCAAGGAGCATTTTTCATTTTATTTACTTCACATAAGAGTCTTGGAAATTTTAGTTCTGGACCTGTACAAAACATGTGCAGAAACTCTAGTTTTCTGGTGGAGTTTGAATCTTTACGAGAATGATCAAATTAATTTGCTTAGGGTTTGGTTCCATGATTATCATAGGTACACCCATACTTATGTATTTTGAGTTCTCTCTCAAAACCGGGGTTTGCATTGAAATCCTTAATACTAGAAGACAGGTGGTTCAAAGGCCTCCAAGACTGATTTATAGGACTCCAGGAAAATGCAACTCTTGAGGTAGCCCATAAGGTACAATTCATATTGGGTCTTGGGAAGAGGAGGGATGCACTATTCTCAGTTTATTTGAACAAGTTTGGAGGTACTCTATTCAACTAAAATTTAGACAGATTCCTGATATAGATTTTGGGTTAATCCTTTCCTGAAGCTCATGTGACTATAGATGGTATTGGATGACAGGACTGCAAGCCTGTCTCTAGTAATATTGTCTGGGAAGAAGGCCTTCCCAGGGGAATGAAAGGTGCTTTAAACTTTATTGGTAATTCTTGGGCAATTTGGAAGCTATACAGCCAGGCTTCTGCCTCCATACTTTAAAGAGAGAACTTCAACATTATATTTTCCCCAGTTGTATACATGGGAAAGATGTTCATGTCATTGGAGAACACCTCAGGAACTTAAGTTACAAGTTCACTGGTCTATCACTTTTCATATATTTTTCTCCCAGGTGTTAATCAAATTTTATGCCACTCTGCTCTTAAGGAACACAAGAGGACATGTCTTGCTCTTTATTTCCTGGTCTATTCATGGTGGAATGAAGATATGAAACCAGGTCTTCCAGATCCTACTTTCTACATTCTAGCCATTACACAACACTGGATCTCAGTCTTTGACTTTAAATATTCACACTCTTAACAAGCTCTGAAGGAAGGTTATTAGTGGTAAAGGCAAGATCTTGAGGATGGTCATTTTGTCCAATCTCTAACTGGTTCAACCTTTGTCCTCACTCATCATTATCTGGGGAGCCAAGCATTTACCAAGCTGTTTGGATGCACTCTTGTGATTTGGATGTGTTTATTGGCACAGCAAGATTCCTTTGTCATGAGATTAGGCTGCTTTCACACAGCCATCACTTTCTACTGCTGCCTCCCATTGTTGAAAAGCACATCATGGACAGACAGACAGACAGACAGACAGACAGACAGACAGACAGACAGACAGACAGACTTAATTCTTGAGTGTTTTTGTGTCTTTTCAATGCTGGCCAGTGACCAACAGTAATCTTGCAGTCAGTCATTAACCAATGCTACTGATTTTGCAAGTATAAAAGGCAACTGATATATTTAATTTGGGCCAGGGGCAGAAAAGGGAATGACTGCAAGTGATTACATACTTGATAAGTGGGTCACTTTGATGATACAAACAAGACCCTAGAAGATGGATGCTCCTTCTCAGGTAATGGAGGAGATTTTGCTTGCAGACTGTGCAAGCCCAACAGCAGCCCCAAGCTGTGACTGATTTGTTTGTTACTGCCAAGACTGAACCTGGCCCCATTTCACACTTCTCAAAATGAATTTCACCATCAACAGCAACACATGCATTAAGGCAACCCAATCAGAAGTTCACCCTCATGTGTAAGTGAAGAAGTTCAAGCAAGGTAAGTTCATACAGCAGTTGTGTTTGCTTTGAAATTCTCAGCAGGCCTGGTGGCGAGAAAAGTGCTGTGAAGGACCAGATGGACCAGGTGCAGAGAGGCAAGGCAAAAGAAGCGAGGCTGAGCTTGTCTCACCTACATGTTCCATTTTTGTCTTAACCACACACACACAATTCCCTTCTTGAGGATCTCATTGCCGGGTAGAATGCAGCAAGAGCAACTTTAGCAGCCAGAGAGAAACTTTCCTTGCACACCCAGTTTGGGGTACCTCCCAGTGCCTTTTATGTTAATGGCAGTGTTCATGAACTATAAAACAAGGGTCACTTTCTCATACCAGTCTGAAAATTCATCCCGTTTACAATCACTGTTGTGTTTTCCATTTAAATTAAGGGCAACAACTTTTTTTTTTAATAACCTTTATTCTTTGAACTTCATACTTTAAAGAAGAATTGCACTATGCACATCCTCCAAAAGAATGGCAAGGTTTTATTATTTTTCGCAGAGGTTGCCCTGCACTGGTCATGCCGTGCTAAACATTAGAATTCTGCTTTTCAACACTTCCTGCCTCTCATTAGCAGATGGTCCACTGAAGGTAGGGTTCAGGCTGCCCAGTTCACAGCCTACAAGCCAAGACTGCATTGGGTGTGGGTGGAAGGGGGAGCAAATCGTCCCCAAGCTGGCTGTCACAGGCATGACTCTGCAGCTGATGCAAGTCCTCTGGATTCCAGTAGATGTCAGCCTAGAGCCATTGAATAAAATGAACTCCTGACCCAAATCCAGAAAAGATGAAGAACCTCTGCCTGGTGACGCCATGTGCGTCTAATGGGACTGAGCATGCAGGCCTCCCTATTAATCAAAAACTGCCAGCTCCCACCAACAACATACCTGGATGTGGGCAATTTGTATAGAAGAAGAGGAACATTGATCAAAGCTATGGATTTGCAACAGGTAACTAGCACAAAACAAATGGGGTCTGCTTGCGAGTTATAGATTATTAGCGCTAACAAATGCAGCTTTCATATGCTGCAGGTTGCACTACCAGCAGCATGTGGCAACATGCACACAGACTCACTCACCTGAACTGTTCCCAACAATGGTAGGTTGACTGGCCCAAAGTTTTTCTTCTTTCTAGGCCTCTATTTAGGGCAAAAAGTAATCTCAGCCTTGAACAGTTTGTACCTGTTTAGAAAACTACCCTACCTCCAAGAACTGGAATTAAGAGCTATAACATGTAACCCCATGTTAGAAGGTAAAGCCACCTGTCCACCATTTTCTTGCATTTTTGTGGAGATTTTCTGTTGAATATGAAGATTCTGACAGATTGGGTAAAATTCTCATGTATGAAAATGAATTCAGCTTTAAAACCTGCACAACCCATAGTGCAGTGTAACACGCTACTATAGCAACAAAAACAAACAAACAAAAGATGTGTGACAACATCCAGTTTACACTGAATAACCGAGAGCAGACAATTTTGGGAAAGTGTGCAAAACTCCTTTTCATATGAGCACTTTAACTCACTCTGACTTCTAAAGACAAGCAGATTTGTTAGAGGTAGATTTGAGTTCAGGACCACCTTAGAGATCAGCCTTTCTCAACTTTTTTACCATTGAGAAACCCCTGAAATATTCTTCAAGAAACTCCAGAAGGGGCGCAATCGTGCAAAAGCATAGCTGTGTTAATCCCCACCTGAGGCCCCTCCCCTTCTCACCCCCTCCAGGCTCATCACTGGTTGTTTGGCGGGAGGGAGGTCAACATGACCAACATGATGTTAGCCATTCAGATATGTTTTGACAGCAAGGACTGAGCTAGACTATTGTCAACTGCATAAGATATAGACAGGTTTCTATGTAGTCCACTTGGTGATGCCCAAGTGCAAAGAAGTAGAAGAAGAAGAGTTGGTTCTTATATGCCGCTTTTCCCTACCCAAAGGAGACTCAAAGCGGCTTCCAATCCCCTTCCCTTCCTTCTCCCCACAACAGACACCCTGTGAGGTGGGTGAGGCTGAGAGAGCCCTGATATCACTGCCCAGTCAGAACACTTTTATCAGTGCTGTGGCGAGCCCAAGGTCACCCAGCTGGTTGCATGTGGGGGAGCACAGAATCAAACTCGGCATGCCAGATTAGAAGTCCACACTCCTAACCACTACACCAAATTGGCTCACAGGGACTGAGTACAAAAGGTGATGCTTATGCTGTTTGAACCAAGCGTTCATGATGTGCGACCAATTGTCATCACAAAATTGTACCACATGATATATAGTCATATCACCTGATAAATATTTCACAAATTTATATATATATATAATGAAACTCAAATACTTTGGCCACCTCATGAGAAGGAAGGACTCCCTGGAGAAGAGCCTAATACTGGGAGCGATTGAGGGCAAAAGAAGAAGGGGACGACAGAGAATGAGGTGGCTGGATGGAGTCACTGAAGCAATAGGTACAAACTTAAATGGACTCCAGGGAATGGTAGAGGACAGGAAGGCCTGGAGTATCATTGTCCATGGGGTCGCGATGGGTCGGACATGACTTTGCACCTAACAACAACAATGAATTAACTCCCACCCATTCAAGAGACCCTTCCAGGACCATCAAGAAACCCCAGGGTTTCACAAAACCCTAGTTGAGAAAGCCTGGTATAGACCAACAAAATTTTCAAGGGATGAGTTTTTGAGAGTCCAAGTTCTGCTTTGTTAGATTTTTTTAAGGTTAAGGTTTAAAGCAGCCTTTTTCAAACTTTTGACCATGGAGGAACCCCTGAAATAATTGTCAGGCTTTAAGGAACCCCAGAAGTGGTGATATGGCCCTTTGGAGCAGTGGACGCAAATGTAGGATGCGAGAGCCAACCAAGCAATCTATCAATCTATCATTTACCATTTCCATTGTGGAGAATAGGGACTAAGTTCAAAAGTGGATACCATTTGAACATGGGTGGTGTGGGTATTGCTGATCCACACATCATACCTGATGACCATCAAACCCTTGGCAGAGAATTCTGACTTTGTGTTCCTACACAGTGTGGAAAGCCCTGGCAAAGGGTCCCTACAATGGAAAAGGAAATGGCAAAAAGAGGAGAAAACGAGAGCATGCAGCTCGAACATCTCAAGCTGACTTTTTCTGTTCCGTTTTGCTGTGTGCCCTTTTAAAAACTGGAAATGATGGCAGATTGGGGGAGGTGCAAGCAATGGCAAGAACACTGAATCATGCCAGAAACTGGTGCAAACAGACACGTCCAGATTCATTGTCTGCATCCAAAGGACCTACTGAACAATTCTTTGTTCAAAGCCCTATGTAGCCTAGCTCTGGCAAACTACTAGTTAAGCACAATACACGCTTTAAAGAAATAAGAACGATAAAAAAGACCTGATTTCTTTTCATTGTCAGGTTGGTTTTTTTAGCATAGATTTCTTAGGCATTTGCCCTATCAGCTGTTCCAAGATTGTGTACTCCACTGGCGTCGATTCGACGTAAACATTACTCTTCTCTGTCTTAAGCACAATTTAATAAGTCCAAATCCACAAGATTACCCTAACAGCCCAGAGTGCTAGAAGAATCCTCCTCAAGCCCTCTGAACGAACCTCATCTAATCTCCTCTCCTTGATGCTATTTGTATTCACCTCCCCCTGCAAGCATAGATTAAATCAACCAGCCACTCCCTCCACTGGGCCCAAGCTGTCTCTAGGAAAGAATGTTAGCTTCCTGACTTGTGAGGCTGGGAAGTTTTAAAACACCAGGCTTGTGATATGGGTGGATTCCCCCCCCCTGCTGCTTCCAATACTTCTACAACTTGATCCTCCTTCCCCTCCAGTTGCTCTCCATCTGCCATTCAAAAGATGATATCTTCCAAGTTTAGGCACTGCTTTTGCACCTGCACAATTTACATTCCTTGGATTAGGCGGCCAAGGAGAGCAGCTACTGTTGACAGGTGCTCAGAAGCTGACTGGTTTGCAGGGCCCTCCTAGGCAGAAATATACCCTTCTGTGTCCATTGATGTCAATGCACTTAGCAGGGAAAACCTCTGCTTGAGACAGCACTGGTAATCTCATGCTAGGTCTGGGTCCGTCTGTCCTGGGGATGGGATTGACTTGAGCTTCTTGTCAATGTTAATCCCACATGTGTCTGGCATTACTGCTGCTTCCTTCTCCTCTTCTACTTGGAGCTTCCCCAAAGGTTCGATGCCCAAGTGGCCCTGCAGGAATGCACAAGAATGATGGGAAGTGAAGTGAAGTGAAGTTACTGGACCTGGACCTAAAATATACATTATGAAATATAGTACCAATTAATATGAAAATGCATAATGAGCTTGTCAACTACATGGCAACAGCTTCCTGGATCCTTTATGCATCAAGATGGAAAAGAGAATTCTTACCAGACATTAAGGATTGGTAAGCTAAACTGATGGACTATGGGACAAATATGGCAAAACGTACACAGATCTGATACACAATAAATCAACCTCGGAATTCAGAAGAAAATGGAGTCCAGCATTAGATTATATCGAACAGTAAAAAATGAGCTGAAAAGAAATCATTGATTTTTAGACTGTATTTGTTAACTTTGGGGGAAGTGCAGACTCTTGGGAAAATGCAGTATATGGCGTGTGATGCAAAAGAAAAAGATATGCATTGTCTAAGGCCAGCTTTAGGCTTATCTTTTCTTCAAATAGCAGGTAATATGTCGTCTTTCTCTTTTTGCGGAAAGAAAAGATTCCTATCAAACAAGAAAGATGTGAAGCTTGTGTAGAATAAAGGGAGAGGAATTGTTGAGGAACATCTGGCCAGTTGTACAACTTCTCAGCTGTGTTTCTGCCTCTTTCTGACTTGGCCAGCGGTGTTCGCAATCCTTTTGGTGTCCTTGGCTCTTAACCTTCTGGTGAGCGAACATGGACCTTTGAACTTCTTACAAGCACAGAAGACGCAAAGCCTTTTCCCCCAAATCACTATAGGTGGGGTTAATATCTGGGGCTCCCTATATTCATATGTGCCATCAAGCCACAGTCTGGTGACCATAGCAAGAAGCTGCCAAAGTAAATGAAAAACAGAGATGGTTTTCCAGTGCTTTCCTCTGCATGGGCTCCCTTGGAAGTCCCCTGTCCAAGTAAGCCTCCAAGATCTGCTGTGAGCAGGCGATGCCATGCCACTGTCCCTCCCGCCACATGCTGTACACGTGTGACATTTTCCTCCTTGGAATAGTAGCTTCCCTGATTCATTAGCTCTTCAAGCCCATTCCGCATATGCTGCATAATGCACTTTCATTGTGCTTTTGCATATGGATTTTCCTGTCTGAAACAGGAAAATCCAATTTTAAAGTGCATTGAAAGTGCATTCCCCACTTGGAGGCATCTCATTACGTTTTGCCTTGGAATAGCTGGCTGAGCCTGGCAGCAGGGAGAGAGCATCACTATCTCCTTCTGACTAGGCTTCTCTCCTGTACCTGTTGCTGGCCACCAGAAGCAGACCTGCAGAGAGGGCTCGGAGGAAGGCTGGCATTTTCTGTTTCTGATCCACACACTAATGTTGACTCCGTAATTCTCACTTCCATCCTCCTGCCTCAGGCAGAACAGATACAGCCAGTGGCCAAGAAGCTACCACTGCTCTCTCGGGCTCTCACCCTACGGTGATGAAGCATGCTGTCTGGGAACTGCTAAGGAGCTTGCAATCTAGAGAGGCCCCAATAGTCAGTCAATTTGGCCACAGGGGTCTCTAGGCAATCGGAGCCTGCCTCCACAGCTATGAGATTCTTCCAAGAGGCAGAATGGCCAAACTTTTCTTTCTTTTTGCTTCTCTGATCCCCGTTGCTGGTAACAAGGATTCTGTTGTTTCTTCTTTGCCTTCTTACACAATGTATGTAGAGGGATATCCTACCTTAGGTTGGAAGCCAGCTTCAGACTTTTCTTAGCAGAGTGATAGCATAGAGGCCATGATATTTCCATGCACAGTGAGTCAATAGTCCCTGGTCTCTTCAGAAACACTGAACTCACCTCAGCTTCTCCCCTTGAGAATTCAAAGTTATGCTGACTTCCATTTCGGAGAGCAAGATATGGAAGAAAGGAACTGGACACCGGTGCCAGTGAAGGCCCAGGCCAAGCACCCAACGAGGAATTTCACCTATACATTCCATATCATTAGCACAAGGACCCATGGGTGGCAGAAGGTGTCTTGTATAATTTACTCCCTATACATCCTGCAGATACATGGCATCATGCTGTTCAACACAATCAATAAGGACCCTTGTTAGCTGCATACCTGATTGGATAAGTTCCCCTGCTTAGAAACACATTTGATTTGCCAACTAGAATCATGCCAACACAGTTTTGTTGGCATGTTTGGCATAAAGGAAGATATTTCATTCTAGTTTGGGTCCTTTGTTTGGAACAGATCTGCTTTGGCCTCACTTCTTGATTCCAGACCAGGTGGGCCTTAATGGCCTTGGACTTTGGAACTCTGTTGGGGGTCAGGGAACATTTGGACTTGTGAAGCCAATGCTTGAAAAGGTGCTAAGGTTAGCTGTTATCATTTTGCCCTTGATGCTCGTTGATCTTATATTGAATCTGTCCGCACAGACCTTAAATAAAATCTTAAGTTATATTTTGTGGTTGTCTTGGGCTTCAGTCTTGGCCCTTGCTGGCTACAGCTATGAGAGCAATTGTTTTTGGAACTCAACTTGTAAGCATCCCACCCCCCTCCTTGCAGAGCTGACTTCTTGATCTAGACCTAGGAGAGCCAGAACCTCCATTCCTTGGTCTCTGGCTGGTGGGTCAGTTAAGGGAGCTAAATTGATGGCTAGAACAGTTTCCCTGTTGGATGTGTTTGGATGCTGGCACTGGAAGCTGCCCAGGGCCACCCCCCGCAGAGTTACATCCTTTTCCTCCCTTTAATGGATTTCTGTGAACTGAGAGGGGCAGAACGTTGCTTACAACTGCAGTGTTAAACACTTGCGTTTACATTGGCTTTATTGTCCAAGGCTACACATGATCGAGAGTGAGAATAGCCTGTAACAAACGGGAACACCACTACCCAAAACTGCCTTCCTGAGGATGTTCAAGAGCACAGAGAGTTTAACCTGCAAAATCTTCTTATTCTCTGTTTCCCCACAGCTTTCCAGAAGACTTAGGGCCTTAGTCATCAGACTGCAATTCTGCCTTTACCCTGATGTTACTTGTCCTGAGGGGCCAACCATAACTTGCGACTCTCTAGCAACCAGTGTCTGAAGAACTCAGCACCATGGAAATGGTCTAACCCCCAAACGCCAGTTGTTCCTAAACCTGGCAGATTGATCTTCAGAGAATTTCACCAACTACTGAAGGATAGTCTGAAGGCACAGGCCATGATTCCACCCTACAGACTGTCCCTCTGACTGGACAGGTTTTGCCTGTTCTGTCCCTTTTTTTGGGTCTTGCCTTTATTCCACTTCCCAAATACCAGATTAATTGGGGGATTGCTGGAATTAGAAGGATCATGCTCAGCTTTCGGCAAAGTTGTCAGTTCGATCCATTCACTTGCAAGTCTCCCCCCATGTACCTCACTGAGATTCGCAGGCACATTGATAAAATGCTGCCCTAAAGCAAAGAAGCTTGACCCCGGCATTGAGATTTGGATGTGCAGCAGATGACAACATGTGTTTTGGATGTGTTTTGCTTCTGTGCTGTTGTGCATTGATAGGATGTCTCATCGAATGCAATCCGAAATAAACGATCCAAGTATCACATCAAGGTTTTCTTCTTGCTGCGGCATTCAGCAAAGCCCACGACAACACATTTCCATCGATAAAACATACAAGATGCCTCATGCTGCAGCCCTACACACAGGGATACCGTGACTGCTAGTCCGCTGTGTCTGTCAGTGCACCCAAGTTCAGTGCTAATGTAGGGAAGGAGAGGCCAAAATGAATGGAAAGAATTGAAGGTTGTGATCAACTGGACGCCGAGAACTTTGTACACCTTTTAGAAATGACAAACAGGGAATGCCTAATGCAATTTGGCTCTAGAAGAAAAACCAGACAACGGAACTATAGCATCCATGGGGAACTGTGAATGCAGGGGATTTCAGGAAAAAGTAGGTGGAAACATGGCAAACCGGTAACAAAATAGGAGACAATTTGATTCCTCTTTTATACGAATATTTTTTTAATTGAATTTGTTTAGACAATTAGAAAGAACAAAGAAAGAGGAGGAAACCGTCTCATGACCAGTAGAACCCAAAAAGAGCTTTCCGAGCACTGGAGAGTAGGGCTGCTAGAGGCAGCATCCCTTGAAAACGTCTCTTACGTTTCTTGTTATAAAAGCAGAGAGAGAGAGAGAGAGAGAGAGAGAGAGAGAGAGAGAGAGTTACTTTGTTCTCTATGTTCCCATTACAGTTTTGAAAGCCACTCTTCCCCTCTCCCTCCTCCTCTCCAGCCCCCCAACCGCCAACTACTGAATGGAGAAACCGGCCATGAGCACAAGAGGAGAGAGACTGCTCCCTGGGAAACATGTATAAAGATGGCAGCCATGTCTGCCTGGTGTGCTCAGAAGTCGATGAAGCAACTTATGTGTCTCCTACGACAGGGAGGAGGGACTCTGAGTGTGTGTGTGAGTGTGTGAGTGTGTGAGTGCATGGAGAAAGGGAGAATAGAATTTTTTTTTTCCAAAAGCAAAGAAGGCACAGAATCTCAGCTCAGCTTCAATTCCCAACGGGCTCTCTCTGGCGAGGGCAACCAAGGGAAGGCCCAAGCAGGCAACTCCTCCTTGATGGCCTCCCCGCCCATTTGGAAGAACAGGAAAGTCGGGGTGAGGCGGAGTGGAAGCGGAAGAGCGGCCGTGGCTGATCTATAGGAACCCCGTGTTCCAGTGCATGTCGGAAGGTGGAGAGGAGCCCGTGGGATGAGCCCCTCTTTCCTAGTGTCGGGGTTAGATCGGAAAGATGTCTGTGGTCAGTGCAGCAGAAAGCCTCTTCAGTGCTTTTGAGGGAAGCATTTTCCCTTTAAGGCAGGGGTAGTCAAACTGCGGCCCTCCAGATGTCCATGGACTACAATTCCCAGGAGCCCCTGCCAGCAAATGCTGGCAGGGGCTCGTGGGTATTGTAGTCCATGGACATCTGGAGAGCCGCAGTTTGACTACCCCTGCTTTAAGGAGATCAGTGTGTCAGCATCACAAATGAGGCAGGTGTGGACAGTGGGACTCCGTGAGGTGTCCCTTGGCTCTGCCTCCTCGAGGTATTAGGAAACGCCCCCCCTGGCTCTGAATCCCCCTCTGGGGCGTGAGAGACCCTCATCGGTTTCTAAACAATCCACTTTTGATTAAGGCTAGTTAAATTGCAAGAGTCGGAACCTGCCAAGCCGCACGGGCAGGTGAGATGGGAGGGTGACCGGGCCTTGTGCCAGCCTGCCACAGCGGGATGCCGCTTGGAGCCGGCCAGGTGGGGTGGGGAGGATAAGGGGGCCCATGCAGCCAGGAGCCATCCCTGGGCGGCTCCTTGATCCCTCTCCCCCCCTCCTCCCAGCACTAAAGAGAAGCCCCAAGAGGGAAGGTTCCTGGTGACGCCTCCACGTGAACATTCCTCGCAAGCCCGGCCAGCCCCATCAGCCCTGTAGGGAGACCCTGCCATGCAAAAGGCCTAAGCATCGAAGCCCAGCTCTGGGGGAAAGGAAGCCACACGCCTGGGGAAACGCAGCAGCCCATTTAAGCAAGGGAGGCTTCAGCCATCCCTCCCGCATCATTCCGCAAACTCCTCCTCCCAGCAACAGCAGCAACAGGGTCCGGCACCAAGCAGCTCACCCAGGGAGGGGTAGGGCCAAGCTGGGGGGACAAGGGTTGCCATGGTGGTGACGGAGGGTGCAAGAAAGCATCCAAAAAGCGAGAGCAGGGAGAACATCCAGTTGGGGCAGCAAAGAGAGGGGAGGGAGATCAAAAGAAGAAATAGAGACACAAACATAATTCTCCAGCCATTTCCCCCCACCCCCAATCCTCTTCTCGCTTGGCCTGATTTGTGATTCTCTCTGCCTTGTCCTTCTGGGCCAGTATCTCACCACTTGACCCCACCAGTAGACATGCCGCAGCGAGGCTGTTGAGTCCTCTCCTCTGAAGGCCCCTCCATCAGTCCAAAAGCTCCGCAAAGCCTGCCTGGCCTCACCCACCATCCTTGGGGCCACCTTCCTGACCCCCTTGGGCAGAGCTTGGCAAGCAAGCATGGCATCCTCCCCCTGCAATGTGTTGAGCTGCCCCCTTTGCCCTTGGCCTTGGCACATCCAGCTGTAGCTGAGGAGCCCCCTGAGATCATGAGGGTGGGGGGTAGCAAGGGAGGGATCATCACACCAGTGAGATATACTTGATAGAGGGTGCAAGAGAGCATGGAGGAGAGGTTTGATCTTCTCCTTCGGTGCGTTTTGGGCAGGACGAGGAGAGTCTCTTGTTTGGATCAGGTCTTCACCCCCCTCCCCACTCAGTGCAACAGGTTCTTGTTTTCATTGGAGCCACGCCTACACCAAAGAGCCTGCTCGACTCTGAGCGGGCACCATGACAGGCACGGCCCCTATCCTCTCCAGCGTTGCCTGGCTCACGGCATAGGAGCGTGTGTGCTGGGGTCTTGGCTTCCGGCTCACTGAGCCATTGCTCCTGGACATCTCCTGAGGAGAGGGGGCGGTGTTGGTTGTCACCACCAATGTCTTGGGTGGAGGCGGGGTCGGGTGGCCTCCATTGGCATAGATGGGGCGGGCGTTGGTGCTCCCAGAGCGGGAGAAGGTCTGCCGTGCGTCATTGTTGAGGCGAGTGAAGGAGTCTGTGGCATGGTTGGCCTTGGGGTCATTCCAGTACCGGCTGTTGTAGGTGTTGGATGAGGTGAGGGTGTCGTTCTCTGATGAGGAAGCATCACCATGGAATGCTTTGGTGGATGAGGAGCATTTGGGTGGCAGGTCATCCTCCCTGAAGGAAACCAAAGAAGATGATGTGAATTAAGTTCTTCTGCAGTTGTTTTGGTATTTGATTGGTCTATTGTATGCATTGATATTTTTTCTGTTTAATTCATAAATTGTTTGCTTCAATTTATAACTGGTATTTTGTTGTTGTTGTTGTTTAATGTAATTTAATGTTTAATGGACTTTGGGGAATGGTAGAGGAGAGGGAGGCCTGGAGGATCATTGTCCATGGGGTTGCGATAGGTAGGACACGACTTCACAACAATATTTAACCCCTTAGAAGCAACCTGGGGAAATTGTATAGGAGATTCTTGCACGCTGAAATCCAACTCTTATTGGGAAGGTGGAGCTCCCCAGAGAACATATAGCTCAGTGCAATGCAAGAGGATGCCAGTTAGGATCTGACTATAGGGCTTGTTTGGCACAAAAGACAAAACTTCTGAATGGTGGTGAGGAACTTTTGCAAATGGTCTGAGTCACTTTTCTTGCAACCTCTTTTCCAGAGAGGGAGTCCTTTCAGTCTTCTGAAGTATTTATGTGACATCCTAAAGGCTAACAGAATTGTATTCTAGCATAAGCATTTGTGGACTAAACCAGGGGTAGTCAACCTGTGGTCCTCCAGATGTTCATGGACTACAATTCCCATGAGCACCTGCCAGCATTTTCTGGCAGGGGCTCATAGGATTTGTAGTCCATGAACATCTCGAGGACCACAGGTTGACTACCTCTGGACTAAACCATGCTTATTCAAGTGCACTGAGAGAATCCACTCACTGCATCAGTAAAAGTGGGCTCTAGTCCTGGATTCATTCATTCATTCATTCATTCATTCATTCATTCATTCATTCATTCATTCATTCATTCATTCATTCATTCAATTTATATACCACCCTCCCTTTTGTAAAATTCTGTTAGTCTTTAAGGTGCTATGGACTTCTTACTTATTTTGACCTACAGCTTTGTAACAGAATTGCTATCAGGTGGTGAGAGGAGGGGGCAGAGAGATGGGAACAGGGAGAGTAAGAAAGAGAGATGTGGCTTCTCTATGGCCAAACCTTATTTCATTGGGGATTTCCTCCTCTTCTTCCTCCTTGTGTTTGTTTTTCCAGTAAAAGAGTGTCACAGCCACCAAGACAATGCAGACCACAAGTACCACTGCTCCTGCAGCTGCTGCTCCAGCGATCAGGCCAATGCTACGTGGATGAGCTGCACAAGACATGGAATATATGAGAAATCTGAATTGGGGGAAAACATGGTGTGATTTCACATGGCCACAACATGTTCTTAGCAACATGAGATATGACAGAGGCCAGGACCACCTAAACAGAGCTGGACAGAAATTTTGGAATCAAGACACAACCCTCTATGCTACAGACTGCTTTGCTCATGCAAAAAATAACATCTGGTGATAAAAGATCAGATATTTTTGCTCAAGAATTAGAACTTGCACAAAAGGTAGCCTAGTGCATCCACAGGATGTCTTCAAAATGTACTAGAATGTTTTTGGGGCCACAGATGAAATGTGAAACCATTGTTTACACCAATTGTTTGGGCATGCACATGTATGACAGCCCCATCCACTTCCCTCCCTCACAGGCAAGATTTTCCCTTCGTTTTTCTTTACTTTTTTGGTTGAGCAGCCCTAGAGGTCTGCAGGGAGAGGGTGTAAGAACCATGCCCAAACCACTTCTAGTGCTTGGGAAGAGACTGCCAAGAAAATCAAAAGTAAGTCGAGTGCAGAAAAAAAGCCCACTAAGAAATGTGTTAACCTGAACAGGAGGAAATTGACAGGAGGAAAAAAGAAAGGTGGCACAAAATAAATATTCAAGTTCATTTTGTAGAAAGGAAATTGAAATGAGGCTATTCAAATCAAACCAGACAATTTTTCAAATGCAGTCTTATTCTGCAGAAAGCTTCTGTTTCCCTTCCCAAATGCTGCCTTCCAAAACATTTGTAATAGTTCCTAGTATCATGGATAAACAGGCCACTCTTTTGCTTATGGTCTGTCCCAACCTCTGGGGCAAGCCTCATTACAAAGGAGGATTAACTTCAGAGTCAGCCAGTTTAGGATTGCTCCTTGACTCCACCATTCAGTGCCTACTGTTTGTTTGCATGATGCAACAAGCTTACAGCTCAATTTCTACACCTGGAGCGACATTTAACATTAGTAAAGAAGATGCAGCTTATTCTCCTGTGTGTGGTGTCACAGCAGAACAAAGCCTCAAAGATCTCACTGTAGTGAAAATTAAGGGAGGCATCTGGGTGCTTGCAAAGTTTACGAGATCCACAACTGTCCAGGTCACCCATCTAACAGAGGGCTCCCACGCATGAGGTCTGTGATCAACCACAGTATTTTTAAAGGGCTAAAACCATCTTGGGGAAGAAGGCGTTGTGGAGCGGAGCCACAACATGTGGGATATTTACCTTTACCCCACCACACAACGGTTTCCTGACTTAGATCACCCTACCTGAGAGTTACTTCCCGCATTGTGTGTGTGTGTGGGGGGGATGCCAGGTACCTGAATCCCTTATCCCTTAGTAACAACAGTCATGCCCAATCTGTTCCTGAGCAAGTGACTCAATTTCCCTAGGACTGTGCAATGAATAAAGTAAGTCAGCGCTAGAATGGGGGTTGGACACCCTTCAGCTCAAGCAAAGAGCAGCATTGTTTTCCCTGCGTCCTCTTTGTGCATTCAGACATTGAGAAATAGGCGAGGAAATGATGTTAAGGAGAACACGCGAGCACTGCTTATTACATTTCCAGTTAGCTTGTGAAACTGGGGGCCATTCCGCACCGGGATCCATGTTGCAAATTGTTCGCGGGACGAAAAATCGCCATTTTAAATAGTGGAATTCTTCGTTATGCATACCTGCCTTTGTAGTGGAATCCAGTTGCGTTTCTATCGTTTCCCACAGGGTTCCGGTCTCAGCAAAAATCACTAGCCAGGAAGCGCTATTGCCGAGCTTGTCCTGACCCTGGCCGTCAAGCAGCCAATGGGTGGCCATTATCATGCTCCCAAACAGCCCCTTTCCCTTTAAGGAAGGGTTTAAAAAAAAACACACACCCGTTGCAACGAACCTGCGTTGATTCGTTGCAACGGAGAGACCCATCCAGCTAGCAGGTGGTATTTGAGCTGCCGTTTCATCATTGCCACGCTCCCCCCGAGTGAAAAAAAAAATCCCCCCCCCCTCACGGGCGCGATTTTCGGCCGAAAACAGTGTGAAAAATAAAGGGAAAATAAACCAGCAAATGGGCTTCTGTGTTGCTTGTGCTTAGTAACTTTAAACAGAGGGACTGCAGCCGGGGAAGCCTCACTGGGTAAATGAAGGCTTGCCAGTGCGTTGATCTCTGCTCGCTCGGAGAAAAAAAAAATGGCGATCGCTTCGCCGGAAGATCAGAGGAGAGAGCCAGGGGGAGGGACTTTGCAGAAACTGCAACAATGGTAATGCACAGAACTTTCCCGCTAGTGTTGCAGATTGGTTGCAGGAGTGTAGCGCTTTCCGGAGGGTGAATCCACTTTTTGGGATTTCCCTGAAAGCGCTACAACAAAGCGCTTTTTGCGGATCAGTTTCAGGAGTGTTGCAGATTGTCAACGACGTTGTGCATAACGGCAAAACTGCAGTGATTTCAATTAGTAACCATTGTGCTATTTTGGACGAATGCGGAACGGCCCTAGAATTCAGCTCCCAACTGATCCCTCGAATCCCGGTTTGCCTCCACAAATGCTAGTTTCTTTTTCTTACCTCTTTTGCCCTGGGAAGGTGTCATTAGAGGACAAGACAGGATTTAACTAGGACTCCTGAATCCATACATGATATGAAACCATCGTTAAAGCTACCTGTGGTTAATAAACCAACTCTTAGCTTTGGGTTTCAGATCCGGATTTGATGGAAGCACTCAACCACACCAGTCAGGGTTAGCTCAGGTAAGTCATGGTTTTGCATGATATCTGGGCCAGGCCAGGGTCTGTCTCTGAAATGGACTTACGTGTAATCACTTGAACTTCCAGAAAACATGTGCTGCTTCCAATGACGTTAGAAGCCACGCACTGGTAACGCCCTGATGACAAGGTGCTGATATTGCGTAGAATGACTGTACCCTGAACTTGGTCTAGAAGGAAAAGAAGGGGAAGTTCTCAAATTAGGCAGGAAAAACTGGCCAACAGCCCAGCACAACTTTAAAAGGACAAGTTGCCAATTCTGCTTCAATCCTTTGAGGAGATAAGGCATTCAGGACAGTTAAGATGAAAGTTTAAGGACATTTCCCTCTTTAAAAATTGTTTTTTCATGCATGTGAAAACTTAGGACTGAGAAAACAAGACAGGCAAACTAGCAAGAACATCAACCACCAAACTGGAATCTAACAAGAAGTAATATAGACTGTGCCCCAGAATAAACAAGAGCTATGCCACACCTCTTGAATAGATTTAAAGAAAAAGAGTTGAGGTTTATATTCCACTTTTAACTACCCGAAGGAGTCTCAAAGTAGCTTACAACTGCCTTCCCTTCCTCTCCCCACAATAGAAACCCAGTGAGGTAGGTGAGGAAGAAAGCTCTGAAAAGCCCAAGGTCACCCAGCTGGCTGCATATGGAGGAAGACAGGGGAATCAAACCCAGCTCGCCAGTTCAGAGGCCACTGCTCTTAGCCACTACACCAAGCTGCCTGAATAAAAGTTGCTAGGCCCTCAGTTTGCAAGGCCTAAGCAAAACTGTTAATGACAGAATGTTTTAGAGGTTATTAATTCAGAGAGTCACCATAAATCCAGTTTTTTCAAGTAGAGGCCAGTAGTTAAGGGTGGTGCCTTCTAATCTGGTGAGTCGAATTTGATTCTCCGCTCCTCCACATGCAGCTGGCTATGTGAACTTGGGCTAGTCTCAGCCCTAGAAGTGCTGTTCTGACTGAGCAATCCTGTCAGAGCTCTCTCAGTCCCACCTACTTAACAGGGTGCCTGTTGTGGGGAGAGGAAGGAAAGGCAACTGTAAGCTGCTTTGAGACTCCTTCAGGCAATGAAAACAGGGTATAAAAACCAACTCTTCTTTTCCAACCAAAAGTAATATCAGTACATGGCCAATGATGTGGGGGTGCTTGGTTTTTAGAAGTCATTTTTTACCACAGAATTGTTGCCCAGCTTCCAGAGTGTTCCTCTCTTGCAAGCAACATGATGATGTCACATCACTGCATTGTTTAAGACTCTTTTTGCAGCTGGTAAGACACCTGCCAGCTAGTTGATCGGTGGGGCAGGAGTTGAGGATTCTGTCCTCCAGGCCAAGGGTAGTCAACGTGTGGTCCTCCAGATGTTCATGGACTACAATTCCCATGAGCCCCTGCCAGCATGCTGGCAGGTGCTCATGGGAATTGTAGTCCATGAACATCTGGAGGACCACACGTTGACTACCCCTGCTCCAGGCAACTCTACCATCTGTGAACAGCTCTCAGAAATTGCTGCCATAGTCATGACAAAATGTCTGGCCTTGCCGCATTCTTGAGACTGCTGGTGCATTCATCAGCGGATGAAATTCACTCAATCCACTTTGGAAGTCACTTCCAAAATCCACGCAGTATTCTCCCTCAGGGACTCCAACAGCACTAGCAGCCAAGATGAGAGCTGTAGATGCTTCACACTGCTTCCGATGTCTTCTTCCTTAATTAGTTGGTTATTTACCCTACTTTGTTCCACTTTTGTTTATCTTAATCACATCAGTGGCTAGAACCTCTAACCCTTTTCATCATCCGTTATGTATAACAACCTGAGTTATTCAAGTCTCTGACACAAAGAATCGCATCTGATTTATAATATCCAGCTTGTCTTTTCTCAACTCCTCCCCTATCCTCTTTTATTTTATGAAGAACAGTTTGGTTTTTATACCTTGCATTTCGCTGTCTGAAGGAGTCTCAAAGTGGCTTACCATCGCCTTCCCTTCCTCTCCCCACAACAGACACCCTGTGAGGGAGGTAGGACTGAGAGAGCTCTGACACAACTGCTTGGTTAGAAGAGTGCTGTGATGAGCCCCAGATCACCCAGCTGGCTGCATGTGGAGGAGTGGGGAATCAAACCTGGCACACCAGATTAGAAGCCACTGCTCTTGTTTGTAATTTTCTAGGACTGTTTACGCACTGGAGGTTTCATGCCGGACTGCAGGCTGGAGTTTTAGTTGTGGCAGGTTGCCCCGCCTCTTCCTGCACCCACATGGGGGAGCATTTGGCCTGGTGCACCTCATCTGTCCCTGATTTGTGCTCCTGCATGGGAGCTGGGGCAGTGAAGTTCCCAGTGCGTAAACAGTCTAGGTAAGCACAAGGGAAATTCTTTCCTTTTTTTCCATAGCATCTGAACGAGTGGGTTCTGACTCAAGAAGGCTCACACTTGAATACATGTTGCTAGGTCATGAGTTTGCAAGACCTGAGTAAGGCTGTTAACAATAGGATGTATAGGAGGTCATTAATTCATAAGGTTGCCATAAGCTGGAAGTGACTTGAAAGCATTTAAGAAGAAGAAGAGCCATTTTGGGTACCCTAATTTTTACTACCAAAAGGAGTGGCTTGCAATCGCCTACCCTTCTTCTGTGAGGTAGGTGAAGCTGGGAGTGCTCTGAGAACTGTGACTGGCCCAAAGTCACCCAGATGGCCTGCATGTGGAGGAATCAAGCACAGTTCTCCAGATTAGAGACCATCACTCTTGACTACTAGACCAAGCCAATTCTCTTTACACACACATATATACAGACTTTAAAGTGCCACTGGGCCTGTGTTTTGTTTTGCTTCAACAAAATTGCATGCCAAACCCTCTGGAACACTGGTTTAGTCATTCAGTTTGGATCTCTGTGGAACACAGGCAACATATCTTTAGAGCAAGGGAACCCCTGCAGCACAAACAGCCAGGATCCCTGGCCCATCTCGGAAGAAGTCCCACAGCCTAACAATGACAGAGAGTCAGATGGGTATTCCTCCTGGCCTGACCTGCTCCCCATTGCTGCTTCTTCCTTGGTCCTGCAGTCTTGTAGCAAAGCACATGGCAGTTCTACCTTCATGCTCTCTAAAATGTCATACTTCAAGCCTGACTTGGCCAAAAAGCTTAGCCGCCACTGCTCTGAGGGTGTTTTCATTAATACATAATAACCAGAAGGACCACTAGAGGGCACCTTCAACCCTGTAGGCTCAAATGCATGAATGGTGATGACACTTTATTGAGTTTGTTTGCATTTATCATGACAAAATTCACCGTCTTCCACCTCTCTCTATTGTTAGGATTAAGGGATCTCTGTCCATCCTGGCAGCAGTGTGGGGCGAGACCAAGAACTGCAGAACAAAGAAAGCTGCCTGAGGCCCAATGAGACCCTGGGTCGTGCTGATTCAGGACCAACTGCTCTAACTGCTGGAGGCTTTCCAAGATGTCTTACAGAGATAAAATTTGCTTGGACTGGCTACCTGTTATTCTTTAACTAGAATTTCCAGGAATGGATCTGAGGGCTTTTCCCAGGCATGTGTGTTATAATGGTTACAAGTGGCGGCCTCTAATCTGGAGAACTGGGTTTGATTCCCCATGCCTCCACATGCAGGCAGCTGGGTGACCTTGGGCCAGTCACAGTTCTCTCAGAGCTTTCTCAGTCCCAATTCTCACAGGGTGTCACTTGTGGGGAGAGGAAGGGAAGATGATACTACCCTTTGATGATACTACCCTTCAAGTAGTAGAAAGTGGGGTACAGAAAACCAGCTCCTTCTTTTCCTCATGCAAAGCAGGTTCCCTATTACAGGGGTAGTCAACCTGTGGTCCTCCAGATGTCCATGGACTACAATTCCCATGAGCATTTGCTGGCAGGGGCTCATGGGAATTGTAGTCCATGGACATCTGGAGGACCACAGGTTGACAACCCCTGCCCTACTATACAATGATAGCACTGTTCCCCTTAGTAAGCACAGCAAAAATTAAATTAGCAGCCAGGGAGGGAGGAGAGGGAGAGAATGCGACTGTCACCTTGTGTTGCTGTTGGAGGCAGCTTGGGCGTGTTATCCACTCTTTCCCAGTAGTAGGTGGGCCGAGGGATGCCCTCTTCGGAGTTGCAGGACAGTGTGATGTCACTGCCGATGTTCAAAGAGCCCTGAATTCTGCAGACCGGGGCAGAGGGAGGAACTGCAATCAGAGAAGAGGGGGAAGGAACGGCCAAGTCAGGAGGAGCTGCTTTTCCAGAAGACAGACAGCAAAACAAATGAAGAGCCAGGCTAAGGGAGGCAATCTGCAGGTGGCTCCAAACTCAGAAGGAAGCAACAGGCAAGGTCACCTGCTAAGGTTTGCCCTCCCTGGGAAGCAACCTCAGTCATAACGGCTGACTTAATTGTGGCCATTTTCCATTAGAGTCCTCTGCAGGGAAGAACAACATCTGCAGCTCCCCACCGGGCAACATAATAAAGTTATCGTGAAACTTTTAGCTTCAAGCCACACTCTGGTATTCGAATAAGGACAGGAAGTTCAACTGTGGCTCCTTTGCAAGAAGATAGCACTGCTGATGGGTAGATATTATGTCCTCGAGTCCATCAAATAAAAATAAAATCATTAGGGGTGTGAATGGGCCATACACAGCTACATCCCCTTGTTTGCATTTTTTATACAGCCCTTCCCTGCAAAAATCCTCTGATCTCTCTATCATTCACCTTCCCTGGGATCCATCTCCCTTACAGTCTGCACGGTCCAGCTGTTATTGTCACTGTAGCACTTTGGGGGGGAAATTCCTTCCCAAGGATTGCTACAGCATGCAGAAAGGTGGAACATCTGTCGCTTGTCTCATTTCTACCGAAGCGACTTGGGGACTCCTCCAGCCTAGCATGATGTCCCATCTCTCCCATGGTTTGCTCTGTGTTGTCACACTGCCTTCAAGTTGCAAGGAAGAGGAATAAAACGGTCTCCTATATAAGGATTGTCAAGGCAAATGGTCTATCCCCCTCCCCAGTTAGGTGGCCTTGAACAGCTAGGTGAGGATTGGAGGCCATTTGCAACTGGAGAAATGGCAAGGAGGGAAGACGAATTTGCTACTATCTCTTTTCCAGCACTGCAATTCCAGCCTACGTGAGATCCTGCTATGACAGCCGTTTTCACGCTCCATCAATGATCCATCTCCCTGGCAATCTCCCAGTCAGATCGACTTGCTTTTATTGAAAGTACCTAAGCACAGGAATCACCTGCCCTTTTGCACTCCTCTGCCAGAGGCACGTACCCAAGACATTGAGCCCGATGACTCCAATATTCCGGCCACCTCGGTCTGGTAGGTTGTTGACCAAACACTGGTAAGTCCCGGTGTCCGAGAGCTGGGTGTTGTTGATGAAGATGGAGGCACTGGTGGTTGGCATTGTCATTGCAAACCCCACTCGCCCATAGAACTGGGGCGCACCGTCAAAGATCTGACCCCCCTGGTAGATAATAACCTGGGAAAGGAAAGCACAACACCGCCATGCATGAGAAAAAGGAGATATATTAACTTCAGAAATCAAGGCTTCTGTTGAGGGATCCTTTGTTGCAACAGGCTTTGTTGTAATAAAGTATCTAAATGTGGGTCATAAGCCCCCCTGGACACATTTGAAGGAGGCCTCAGCCTGAAAAAAATGTGAGAAGGGCAGCCCAAAGGATTTACATGGGGGACTAGCACCTGGATCAATGGCATGCCCTTTTTGACATGTGTGATGTCATTCATGGCTAGAAAATTTGACCATTGTCAGGAGAAAGAAAAAAGAAATCATGTAATCTGTTCCTTTGAGTACATGCTTCTCTTGGTTGAATGGTCTAGAAATCTGTCTCACGCATCTATAAGACAAGGGACGTTGAGTATAGCTAGTTCACTCTTAGCTTAGGCCTTTCTTAGCCTCGCTCATTGCGCAAGTGGCCAGCCTGCTGCAGGGGCTCTAGAACCTGAAAAGAGCTCCTAAAAGGACAGGGGCAAAAAAAAAAAATACCAGTTGAGAATGGGTGTTCTAAATCAGTAAGCAATCAGTAAAAATTTCCCAGGGTAGGATGTTCACAATATGGTGGTGGTAAAAGAAGAAGAGTCGTTTTTTATACCCTGATTTTCACTGTCTAAAGCAGGGGTAGTCAACCTGTGGTCCTCCAGATGTTCATGGACTACAATTCCCATGAGCCCCTGCCAGCCTTTTCCCTTGTATCTCCATAAGGGAAGGAGAGGGCCCTTCCCCAGTCATGGCCGGGGAGAGGCAAGGCAGGAGACAGGCTAGACACAGATTCAAGAGAGGAGGATGCTGTAGCGATGCCTCCATTCTTGAGCAAAGCCGGATGGAGCCCAAGGGCTAATTGCCCAGCTAATTGCTCTCAGCATTCCACAATTAAAGATACATTTGCCCATAAGTCTCCCATTTGGACATACTTATGTTTCCCCCTGGAACTGAACCCAAACAATGGTAACTTTATAAACTAAGCCTATTATCCCTGTTGGATTCTGGAATCTGTTAAACATTTTCATTATAGAATCATAGAATCATAGAATCATAGAGTTGGAAGGGGCCATACAGGCCATCTAGTCCAACCCCCTGCTCAACGCAGGATCAGCCCAAAGCATCCTAAAGCATCCAAGAAAAGTGTGTATCCAACCTTTGCTTGAAGACTGCCAGTGAGGGGGAGCTCACCACCTCCTTAGGCAGCCTATTCCACTGCTGAACTACTCTGACTGTGAAAAACTTTTTCCTGATATCTAGCCTATATCGTTGTACTTGAAGTTTAAATCCATTACTGCGTGTCCTCTCCTCCGCAGCCAACGTTGTATGTTGTATGTTACTTTCCTGCTCACACTTTACCCAGATGCATGGCCTGGTAACTCCCAGTATCTGAGGGAGTGTGCCTTGAATAAAACTTTATTGGTCTGAAAGAAGCCCCTGGAGTCAGGTTAGGCAAAAAGGTGCTACAAAATACAAACACTTTGTTTGCAGGCTGCCCTGGACCAAAGAACTGGCATGGGGAAGAGCAGGCACTTCCACATCACTTTGTGGTCATGACTTGGAACAAGGAGCAGCAAGGGTGCCCCCCCCCCCATCTTTGTCACCCCTGTAAGGTCTGGGCTTTAGGTGCCCAGCCTCTGGAGAACTCCACTGATCCAGGCTTTGTCTCCCTCCAGTCTGTGCTGCTCCTGCCCTGCACATCACCAGGGCAGTGCGGAGACGGCTGATGGATCCAACCCTAAGCCAGCACTTGGCATGTTCAGGTCAGGAATGAGGAAAAGGTATCTCCGGGGACAACACTAAGCCTACACGTCTGTGACGCGGCTAAGCTCAAGATACCTGTTCAGGTTGGTTGGCATTGGAGAGAGGGGTGACCATCCAGATGACGTTAAGGTTCGTGAGCGCAGCACTGGTGGTGAAGGTACAGGGCAGGACTGCTGTCTGGCCCCGAGCCACTTCCACACTCCGCGTGTTCATGAACACTTCCAGGGGGCTCACCAGACCTGCAACGAAAGAGGGAAAATGGTTGGTCATGCCTCAGTTTCCCCTGTGCTTTGTGTGAGAGGCTCTGGGCAAAGGCACCTTGCAGGGTCCAGAAGAGGGGAGGGAGCTCCTGAATGTGGGGGGGTCTTCAGACACAAATAAAAACATATACTTCCAAAGTCCCCTTTTCATGTATAATGACCAATGAAACAGGAAGTAACTTGCTTTACGGGTTTCCAGATCTCTGCTCTCTCCTGGCTATTCTGCCAATTTGCACTAGGTGTAGTGCAAATGCCCCAGTGCTTGATTTGGGCGACAAAAGAGCCTCGTACTGTATTAAGAAAAGGCACCGGCAGCTTACTGTGATTATTTATTCATTTTTTAATTAATTTCTACCGCACTTTTCTCCCCAACAGGGACCCAAAGTGGCTTACGTCATTCTCCTCACCCTCATTTTATTTTCACAACAACCTTGTGGTGTAGGCTGGGTTGAGTCTGTGGGACTGGCCCAAGGTCACTCAGCAAGCTTGCAGGCCAGAGCGGA
Source organism: Paroedura picta (assembly GCF_049243985.1). NCBI lineage: Eukaryota > Metazoa > Chordata > Lepidosauria > Squamata > Gekkonidae > Paroedura > Paroedura picta. The sequence continues at coordinate 28,307,872 of NC_135374.1, read as the reverse complement.
TATTTGAACCTGGCTCTCTCAGATCCTAGTTTGACATTCTAACCACTACACCACATGGGCTCTCTACATGCAAGTGGGACTGCATTTCCCCCAGACCTCACAATTACTCTGGGATTCACTTTTGATGCTGGAAACCCCTCTGCCATCCAGCAGTGTAGCAAAAAACAACCAGCGATCAGCAAAGTCCCCACTGGTCACTGTTAGAACAGGTAGAAACAACAATCTCCTGAAAACGAGACGTGACTACAGTCAGAAAATGTTGACAATTCTGCACCTAAAGAACATCCTTCCTTCTTAAAAACAAATTACATCCTTCAACCAATCTATCAGGTTTCCCCAATTACTCTGGCTACACTGTCTAGGAGATGTTCTAGAGAAAGTGTGTCCATGTCCCAGGATCCAAAGCCTGCAGTTCCAGGCTGCTGTAGTCAAGGTGCCAAGATGATAACTGGCTTCCCTCCTTCCCTGCTGAGCTACTAAGTGTCCTCTCTTCCCTCCCTCCCTCCCTCCACCTCCAGCCCCCTCCAGCCACGCTTCCACCTTGGCCCAGTTTCGGAGACCTCCTGCAGCCTTGAGCAATCCAGGGCAGTCAGCGCCTGCCGGGCACACACCGGATGCAGGAGAAAGACTTGTACGGCTAAGCTAAACAGCACCTGCAGGGCTACAGCTGGGAAAGGCACAAGCAACTGCTCCTGACAGGTGAAGCTGGAAAGGTGAGGAGGGCTTTTGGAGGAGGAGGAGGAGGAGCCTGCCTCTGCTTAAGTCGGGACAGGATGCTTCCAACTCTTGTCAGTGGAGGCCCTGGGAGCAAGGGGAAGGCAGGGGAAGTGGTGGAGCTCCGCATGCTCATTGCTTCAGCCAAGGCTCCCCAAGGCTCCCAACAGCATCGTTTCTGATTTCTAGTACTTAACTAAGCACTTTACAGTAAATAAAGATTTCATAACAGCCCCTGCCTGCAGGCTCATACAGTCTCTCTGAGATACGCCTTCGTGTCTCACAGCAGCGTAACAAAACATGATTTTTCATTTTCAATTAAGAATTGGAGCCAGAAAAAGGGTGCACAGATGTGTGTGCCTGAAGATATGTATCTGGACGCTCGGACAGTCCTGCCCAGACAAATGTGAACATGATTAAGTACCGGTTTATCACCAAGCGGCAGGATCCCACAGGTTATGCCGAAGCATGAGGTGTCTGTATGGGGGGGGGGGGGGAGAAAAAGATGGGTGCAGGAGTAGACCAGCCATTACAGCAACCAGAACTCTTCCTGGCAGACCAATGCTCCCCTCCCCAACCTGGAGTTGGCCAGCCCTGTGGCAGAGGGTTGGCACCTGGTTCCACACAGCAAGAGAGAGGCATTTCACTGAGCAGGCAGGCTGTCCCCCCCTCCCCACTTGGGTTGGCATGGGTCAGAGGAAGGGTTGCTTGCTCTGGTTTAGGAAGTACCTGGAGACTTTGAGGGTGGAGCTGGGAATGGGTGGGATTTGGGTCTGGGGGGGCCTCAGTGGAGAAGAATGCTTCTAAGTCCACCCTCCAAAGCAGCCATTTTCCCCGGGGGAACTGAACTCTTTAGTCTGCAGATGAGCTGTGATTCCAGGGGATCCCCAGGCCCCACCTGAAGCCTGAACCCTCTAGGGGGCCATTTTCAAAGTCATTTCCCACTACGGTTCCATCCATGGATGTTTGTTTGAAGACTTTCTGATTTAAAGTTCCTCACCCCAGATGCAGAAAATTCGTACATCAAAGAAAGAGCTAGCCTACATTTCTCCTTAATAATCTAGGTGTTTCTTTTAAGTGTGGAAGATTTGTTCCCTCCCTCCATTGGGGTAAGCAAGATCCTGATATTCACCTCCTCTGAATTTGCTATTTTTACAAGTTTCCCCATTTAGATATCTACACCCACCGCTGAGGTAGCCATGAGACTTCTGTCATTTCAGCTGGGAGGGGTTGGAGCAACACATGGCTCACTTGTTTCAAGCATCTGCAGCTCAAAGCTACACTGGTCCTCCACTGTAATTCATTTGCCCTCTCTTTGTGGCCCACTGTGACATGCAATGTGTAACCGGTGGGGGAGCCTTGCTTCAGGAGCCCAGCATCTGTCTGACAAGCAGACATTCCCGGGTTCAGTTCCTAGAATCTCCAGTGAAACAGATCAGGAAGCAAGTGATGTCAAAACCCCTGCTGCAGTCCCTCTGACAGAGTAGGCAGTACTGGCCTCAACAGACCAATGGCCCCACTCAGAATCAGGCAGCTTGGTGTGTTATTATGTATGTCCATAAGTATGTGAAGAAACTTTGCCTTGATGACAACATGGAAGAAGAAGGAGAAGGAGCAGAAGAAGCAGCAGCAGAAGCGGAAGAAGAGCTGGTTTTTATACCCATTTTTTCACTACTTGAAAGAGTCCCAAAAGGCCTTCCTCTCCCCACCACAGACATCTTATAAGGTAGGTGGAGCTGAGAGAGCTCTGGGAACTGCTGTGTGAGAACTGTTCTAACAGAACTGCGACTAGCTCAAGGAGTGGGGAATCAAACCCGGTTCTCCAGAGTCTGCCACCCTTTAGCCACACCACCACACTGGCTCTAGGAAGTCTTCCAGCGCCATCATTCTTACCAACCAAGACAGCTTTGACAAAGATGGCTTTTGGACTTTGGTCCTTTTGGATACTTCTCACCATGCAGAGATTGCACTCATGGGCCAGACCCCATTTAAAAAATCCTGTTTTACAGAACCGGTGAAAGGCACTCACTGTTTGCTGTTCTGCAAATGGAAATGCATTCATTTAAAAACCAAAAAGACATATTAGGTCACTTGAGATGCAATTCTTCGTGCACAACACAGAGATAAAAGGAGTCCAGAACTGGAACTGCCCTGAATCTAATAGCCAAATTCCTTCCAACAGAACCATCTCTGGTGAGTCATCTGATTATGTAGAGTCAGTCACAGAGTGTTCCCCAGACACAGGACATTTGCATAAATGTTATTGTATGAGGTTTCAAAATAGAATTAGGTTCCTGGTTAGAAACAAGAACTGATTCTCACTGATTCCAATTTGGAAAGAGCTTCTGGAGTATCGGATTATCTATTGGGGACAAATTGGCATTTGGGATGCCCAAAATTAGACCCTGACACTTGGAGACATCATGGCAAAGCCTTTTTGCCATCATCTGTGTTTTCTGAAGTCTGCAAAAGTCCTTAAATGAGCCAGCATGATGTTGTGGTTAAGAGTGGCAGACTCTAATCTGGAGAATCGAATTTGATTTCCCACTCCTCCGCATGCAGCCAGCTGGGTGACCTTGGGCCAGCTGCAGTTCTCTGAGAGCTGTTCTCACCAAACAGTTCTGTTAAAATTATCTAACCACCCACAGGGTGTTTGCTGTGAGGAGAGGAAGGGGAAGGTGTTTGTAAGCCGCTTTGGGACTCCTTCAAGTAGTGAAAAGTAGGAAGTAAAAAAACAGGGGGTGGTATATATATATATATATAATTTGTTACTCTTTTATCAGGTCATATGACCATTCTGAGGTCGGGTCATATGACCAATGATGGGCCTGGGAAGGGGAGAAGCCCCAGGTGGGCATGCATACAGCTATGTTTCCCAACCATATTATGCACGATTGCACCACTTCTGGGGTTTCTTGAAGCCTGAAGAATGTTTCAGGGGGTTTTCAACAGTTAAAAATCTGAGAAAGGCTGGGTTAGAGTGTCAGATTAGGAGTTGGAATCGCTAGGTTCAGATCCCTCACAGGACCATGGAAGCCTGTCAGGTGACCCTGGACTAGTCGTAATCTCTCATCCCAACCAACCCTCACAAGGTCACTATTGTGAGGATTAAGAGAAGGTGGGGAGAATGGAATGTGTTTCTACAGCAAGGAAATCTGAGTGATGGGAAGCGCCATCAAGACGCAGTTGACTTACGACAATCCCAGAAGGGTTTCAAGGCAAGAGACGAACAGAGGTGGTTTTCCAATGCCTGCTTCAGCATAGCAACCTTGGATTCCCTTGGTGGTCTCTCATCGAAGTGCTAACCAAGGCCAGTGCTGCTTAGCTTCCAAGATTTGTCAAGTCTGAGAGTGCTCTCAGGGGCATCAGGTCAGCTACAAACATCCTTCACAAATACTGATTTTCTTATATGGATGGTCTTTTACAAAGTGATCATATATACGCACCAACACCAATACATGCATGTGCACTTTTCCTGTATAAAATGGTCTTTTCTCTAGTGAAAAATCTGACGCAGCCCCTCAGAGTCCAGCAGTAATCAAAGAACCCAGGCAAGCGGTAAATGAGGTCACAATCCCCTAGGAATACCAGCTAGAAAAGACCTATTGAGATCCCATCCAACTCAATAGGGTCTGTGGGTGGGAGAAGTTGACAAATGGAATGGTCCTCTGTAAAGTTAAATCCTTTACCTTTGAAATGTTCCCCTTTCACCCAAGACCACAACAGATCAGACTTATCCAAGGCATGCCCCGTTCTGATGCTCAGTTTTGGTAATGTAGCAACTACTAGAGCCATTCGAAGAACACTACTCACTCACATTAGTGCCAGGGGAGCAACTGCATTCTCAGGGGGAGGGGGGGGGGGTCGCTAGCTACCTGTACACAAAGGAATCCCTGTTAGTCAGGTTCTCTACCTTGCTTCACATTCTGGCCCTGAAGTCTCAAACAGTCAAGTTAATAATAAATGTTGCAATTCCGTTTCTCCTTTGTGTAGGAGAAATGTCTGGCAGATCATTGCTTTAGCTAGGAAACATTTTTTTTTAAGAGACGGCAGAAACCTTGTATTCCCAGAACGTTAAAAAAACAACAACAATTTTGCAGTAGTACAAGTATTGATATTGAATCATTCTCCATTGACCTCTCCTCATTTTTTTGAAAAGCCTCCCCAAACCGTTAGTCCTGTGCACAAACTAAGCTTGGAAAAATAAGAAACCCATGCATATCTGTGAACAATTACTTTGCTGTGCTCACATTTCATCTTTTCCTGGATGCTCAGCACAGGTAATATAAATGAAAACAGATGATAGATAGAGGAGATGACAAGGTTCATCGCTGAGTCTGGACACCATGCACATGTCCAAACCAAATGGCCTTAGTTTTGCTACCGAAATGGTTTCACATCAGGATTTGGCAAACATCCCAGAGAAGGGAGATCCATAAATCTCATGGAGCCAGTGAGAAGCTCTCTACAAACTTCTACTATTTCAAAGCAGTAAACAGACAGATTCCAAGAATCATAGAATCATAGAATCATAGAGTTGGAAGGGTCCATACAGGCCATCTAGTCCAACCCCCTGCTCAACACAGGATCAGCCCATAGCATCCTAAAGCAAGAAGTCTCTCACAAAGTCAGTGAAAGATCGACAACAATCCAACCCTAAAGCCAGGTAAAAGTCCAAACCCAAAGGAAGGAACTGAACATTCACCCCAGGAAGTGGTTCTGGAGGAGGCACAGGACATTACATTGTGGGGAAGGACAGATTATTGGTGCCTGTCAGCTCATCTCCAGAACTCATACACTGGCTTGCTGAATGGACATCTTTGCAGCTCCTTCCTCTCACAAGCTGACATGATAGGAACTAGTTAAGGTTATCCCTTGGGGTCTAACATTTGATCATTGGCATGATACTGCAAAGGTGGTTTTCTTTGTCACTCTCCTACAAAAAGGCCATGTTAGTAGGGTTAAGTTAATGCCCTGGTGAGCCCTGGACAAAGATCAAATTAGTGGGCTCTTGGCTTGTTCTCTCTAAGGACAGTAGTAATTGGAAACCTGGCTACAGATTCATTTTGGCATTCTGGTGCATTTAACAGAATTATGACATCCAAGATGTCTTCATGCTCCAATGGGTATGGCATATGAAATGTTTTCCTTACCACATGTGCAAACTGCCTATTTTAGCATTGAAGACAAGAAGTCTTGGAGAGAGAAAAAAATGCTTTAAATGCCTAAACAAGGTTTCCAAAGAGCCCCTGTCCTGGGTTCCCTTTTGCCTCCATGTACATGACTCCACGTGAAGCATGTCCCATGCTCCTGGATGGAAACCGTAACAAGACTCAGGCACATTTGGGAGTCTGCCTGGGTACCTCTCCCTCCTCCACCACACATGCCTGTGTTGTCACTTGGACCGAGGCTCCTGTGGTCCATCCATTTCTCCCAGAGGAGGTTTCCTAATGGCATGGAGTGTGATGATGTAGAATTTCTGCCCAAAGATGAGTCATGGGCCACTTCACCTCCATCTCCAGGTAGACCAGCCGTTTTCCTAGCATGTGGTCTGCTATATCCCTGCCACACAGCAATGGAATCTATCTTCCCTCCCCTTAAGAATCCTACCCAACACTGAAATAATTCCATCAAGACAGCAGCAGGGCAGGTGAGCCATGGCTGAAATAGGTTAGTGTCACATGTTGGGGAGGCAGGGCTGGAGAGTACCTTGGGGAGATGGCTTGGTGTAGTGGCTAAGAGTGGTGGCCTCGAATCTGGTGTCCCAGGATCACCCTGTTCCCACCCATGAAGCCCTGCTGGGTGACCACAGGCTGGTCACAGTTCTCTGAGCTCTCTCAGCCCTACCTACCTCACAGGGTGACTGTTGTGGAGAAAGGAAGAGTTGGCGATTGTAAGCTGCTTTGAGACTGCATCGGGTGGTCTAAAAAGCAGCATGAAAAAACCAGCTCTTCTTCTAGAAATCTCCCAAGCCCTGGACAGTATAAATAAATGATAGCATAGCAGCCACCCCATTGCAATAAAGCACACCAAGCAGAGTGATCCTACGGATGTAGCTCTTATGGTTCAATTTTCTGACTCCATGTGAATGGAGTGACTGAACTACCAGCGGTATGGAGCCCCTCTTGGTATGGTCCATCCAGGTCAACATCAACTTATTGCATATGGTTGTGTCTATGGGAATGCTCTATGTGGAGGTTTTTAAAGCATCTGAACAAGACCAGGCGTCAAAAAGAGCTCTAGCCTAGCTTCTCCCCTGGCATGTCAGGAGAGTCCGTCCCCCCATGCAGTGCTCTATGTTCAGTCTAAAATGTTTACAGTTCAGGGACTATTTTACCTGGTGAACTATTTATATACACAAGGGCTGAGAGCATGAAAAGCTGGCCAAAGCAAAACAACAACAGCAGCACTTGCTTAGTGCATCAGTAACTAAAATTAAAAGGGTGAAATTATCTTCTCGGCTCCTTATTCACTAAATAGGGGACATGAGCGGGTTTTGACAGCATAAATGGGAAGTAGACTTTTCCTGTCCTGATAAAAGATACTTTTCTACTTGAAAAATGGTAGACTGACACATACACAAGGCCATTCAATAGCATAGCCTCCAACATGCCACCATGAAAGGCATTTGCTTCCAAGCACCAATGACATTGACACAGCAAGGGCAGCCAAACTGCAAGACACATCTTGTTCCTTGCCACAAATCCCTTCTGGCCTATGGATGAGACCAAGAGCTGCCATGGAAGGAAGGAAGGAAGGAAGGAAGGAAGGAAGGAAGGAAGGAAGGAAGGAAGGAAGGAAGGAAGGAAGGAAGGAAGGAAGGAAGGAAGGAAGGAAGGAAGGAAGGGAGGGAGGAAGGAAGGAAGGAAGGAAGGAAGGAAGGAAGGAAGGAAGATTTTCAGCTGTACATTGCTCATCGAAGCTACAGAAAATAATCACAGTGTTCTGCTCTACTTTGCAAAGGTGGTAGGGACAGAGAACAGACCTGTGAGGGTGGTACATTTGAAGCTTTCTGAAAGCAAGCTGCCAAGATTTAATGAAACTTGGGATGGGGAAGGAGTGATTTCCCTGGGGGAATGGTGGAGAACTGACCTCCCTTGACATGAACTCATCCAGACTAATTCCTCTCTTGTAGATGCTTTTAAAGAACATGAAAATATCTCAATCAAATACATTTGTTGCTTGTGTTGAATTTCCTCCTCATTGTCCAAGGGTGCCTACGCTGCCAGGATAGGTCCACCAGTTCAGTAGTTACTAGAAATATAATTTTTTTTGCCTGAAAGCAAAAGTACAGGAGAAGATACATGGGGTATAACAACCCACTGTTATTGCTGGCTTAATATAAACAAAGTCCTAACTTTAGAGATTTGGGATGGTGGTGGTGTGAAAAACAAGGACTGTTGTTAGTAACCTTTAAATCTGTCCATTGTCACAGGCCATGTAGGTGTCCATATAAGGAGACATGTGCTGCAATCAGTTCTTAGAGCCACTTGAGTCTGAGAGGTCCCTGAGGATTACTGAATGCTCTACCAGGGACTCTCCTGGCAGGCACATCCATTACTCACAAATGGGCACTGCTCCCACCTGACCTTTCTCTTCTGTGGCCGATATGCTGTGCCTGGGCCAGACAGAAAGAAAACAGAACTACCTGGTTATCTAAGCCCCATTGACCTGTGATGCTCCAGACTTGTCGTTGGCCTCAGAAGTGACGATAAGACCATCTCCTGGTCCTTGCCCATTGCAGAAAGGAGTCTCTCCACCCTCGCTGAGAGGGGGGCTGGAGACCCTTTCCAGAGATAATGGGAGATATGCCCCAACCCTCATTGCCAAGCTGCCACTAAGAGGAGGAATTCAAAGCTGAAGAAGATAAGAATGCTCCACCCAGATGGGATGCTGCCATTTTACCCCTTGCCTATCCCATAGTACTTCTGAGAACAAAAATTCCTTTAGTCAAGCTAAAGCTGGTGAATCCTTTCAGGCTGCTGCATGCGTACTCACAAGGAGACCCAGGTGCTGCTCTGAGACCTTTTCTGAGCCTCCTGCCTGCTCTCGTAATTGGCTGCCTCCTCACATAAACTCCTTCACTAGCACACATTTGTTTCTGTGCGGATGGACGTGAGCTGCTGGACATGCCACGGCCATACCAAGCAAGAGCTGGATGAGTTCAAATCCCCTGGTCCAGATGAAATGCACCCGAGAGTGCTCAAAGAACTTTCCAGAGAACTTGCACAGCCCTTGTCCATCATCTTCGGGACCTCTTTAAGGACTGGAGATGTCCCAGAGGACTGGAAAAGAGCAAACGTTATTCCAATCTTCAAAAAAGGGAGGAAGGATGACCCGGGAAACTACAGACCAGTGAGTCTGACCTCTATTGTGGGTAAGATAATGGAGCAGATATTAAAGGGAGCGATCTGCAAACATCTGGAGGACAATTTGGTGATCCAAAGAAGTCACCATGGATTTGTCTCCAACAGGTCCTGTCAGACCAACATGGTTTCCTTTTTTGACCAAGTGACAAGTTTGCTGGATCGCGGAAATTTGGTTGATGTCATTTACTTGGATTTTAGTAAAGCTTTTGACAAGGTTCCCCGTGATGTTCTGATGGATAAATTGAAGGACTGCAATCTTGATTTCCAGATAGTTAGGTGGATAGGGAATTGGTTAGAGAACCGCACTCAAAGAGTTGTTGTCAATGGTGTTTCATCAGACTAGAGGGAGGTGAGTAGCGGGGTACCTCAGGGCTCAGGGCTCAGTCTGGTACTTTTTAACACAGGGGTAGTCAAACTGCGGCCCTCCAGATGTCCATGGACTACAATTCCCAGGAGTCCCCTGCCAGCATATGCTGGCAGGGGACTCCTGGGAATTGTAGTCCATGGACATCTGGAGGGCCGCAGTTTGACTACCCCTGTTTTAACATATTTATTAATGATCTAGATGACGGGGTGGAAGGACTACTCATCAAGTTTGCAGATGACACCAAATTGGGAGGACTGGCAAATACTCCAGAAGATAGAGACAGAGTTCAACGAGATCTGAACACAATGGACAATGGGCAAATGAGAACAAGATGCAATTTAATAAAGATAAGTGTAAAGTTCTGCATCTGTGTCAGAAAAATGAAAAGCATGCCTACTGGACGGGGGATATAATTCTAGCTAACACTGTGTGTGAACAAGACCTTGGGGTACTTGTGGATTGTAAGCTAAACATGAGCAGGCAGTGTGATGCAGCAGTAAAAAAGGCAAATGCCATTTTGGGCTGTATCAACAGAGGCATCACATCAAAATCACAAGATGTCATAGTCTCATTGTATACAGCACTGGTCAGACCACACCTGGAGTACTGTGTGCAGTTCTGGAGGCCTCACTTCAAGAAGGACGTAGATAAAATTGAAAGGGTACAGAGGAGAGCGACGAGGATGATCTGGGGCCAAGGGACCAAGCCCTATGAAGATAGGTTGAGGGACTTGGGAATGTTCAGACTGGAGAAAAGGAGGTTGAGAGGGGACATGATAGCCCTCTTTAAGTATTTGAAAGGTTGTAATTTGGAGGAGGGCAGGATGCTGTACCCATTGGCTGCAGAGGAAAGGACTGAGAAAAAGTTTTTCTCAGTCAGAGTCGTTCAGCAGTGGAATAGGCTGCCTAAGGAGGTGGTGAGCGCCCCCTCACTGGAAGTCTTCAAGCAAAGGTTGAATACACACTTTTCTTGGATGCTTTAGGATGCTTAGGGCTAATCCTGCGTTGAGCAGGGGGTTGGACTAGATGGCCTGTATGGCCCCTTCCAACTCTATGATTCTATGATTCTATGATTCTATGATACGCAGTAATGGGTTTAAACTACAAGTATACCGATATAGGCTAGATATCAGGAAAAAAACTTTCACAGTCAGAGTAGTTCAGCAGTGGAATAGGCTGCCTAAAGAGGTGGTGAGCTCCCCCTCACTGGCAGTCTTCAAGCAAAGGTTGGATACACACTTTTCTTGGATGCTTTAGGATGCTTAGGGCTGATCCTGCGTTGAGCAGGGGGTTGGACTAGACGTCCTGTATGGCCCCTTCCAACTCTGTGATTCTATGATTTTATTATTCTAAGAGCCTCCCTAGTCACAGCTCTAGAAAGCTGACCTTCCATGGACATACCATCCACTGCAGGTGTGGCCTCTAACCCAAAATCTTGCATGTCCCCTATGTTTTGAAGCTCTTGACAGAGTAGCCCTCTGTAAGTGGAGAAAGGATTGGTAGGGAAGAGCTACTTCCACACATACAAAACACAGAATCTGTTTCAAAGTACTGATTTGTCAAAAAAAGAACAGCATTTGTTTTCTTTTACACGTAACATGTTGTTGGTCCTGAGAATCTGAGATTTTCTCATTTCATAAAACAAATAAAGGCAACAAAACAGTTTTTATTTCTGTTAGTTACAATAGCATCCAAAATGGTTAGGTTTCAAAATAGATGTTTAAGAACTACAGACCAACTGGGTGGATCTTTTAGTATGGACGAGGTCAGATTCTGCATACTCGAACATCAGTTGTTATACACAGTAGAAGAAGAGTTGGTTCTTATATGCCGCTTTTCCCTACTCGAAGGAGTCTCAAAGTGGCTTACAGTCGCCTTCCCTTTCCTCTCCCCACAACAGACACTCTGTGAGGTGGGTGAGGCTGTGAGAGCCCTGATATTACTGCTCAATCAGAACAGCTTTATCAGTGCTGTGGCAAGCCCAAGATTGCATGTGGGGGAATGCAGAATCAAACCCAGCTCACCACATTAGAAGTCCTCACTCCTAGCCACTAAACAAAGCTGGCTTGGACTTACTTCACATGAGCTGTATATCATTTTCTCTTCCTATGTGCAAACCTCTATGCATTCCAAATCTCTTCCTGGTAGTCCCCACGTCCAACAAAAAATGTGTAAAATAACTGAATGTCTGCACCAGAAATGTGCAAGGGAGCAAAGGGTTAATTTATGTAAGGTTATGTAAATTAGCCTGCATGTGCAGAATTTGGGATTTATTTTTTAGCTGCAGGGTTTGTCATCTCAGGTTCCTTCTCCAGCCTCAAGCACCCCTTAGCCAAGGCTGCAGTTGCATTTTAAAGGAGAAAGAGACCAATGTTGTTTTGTACTATTAGTGAGAGTATAAATATAGGAAAGTACACAGAACTAAAAATAGCTTCTCGAATGACATTAGCTGGCATAAAGCTAATCAATCCCCATCAATCTCTGGGGCACACATTAATCTCATCTCTTTGGTATAGCATTGCACTATTAGGTGCATCACAGGAGGTTAAAATGCTTCCCTTAATGCAGCTGACACTGGCCAATGCCGGGGACGGAGGTTCGTTTTTTAACCATTAGATCTTGTGTTCCCTACACTTGCATGTGGCTGCAGAGGTATTTTGTAGCAGCTGCACTAACAAGATCCAGTGGCACTTTTGCATGCTTTAATGATCCATGGATGCCAATTCCTAACTATTTCGCCAATGCTCTTTCTGCTTCTGGAGCCTGCTGAGAAGGGACAATGCAGCATCCTCCTAGCTTGACATGACCCAGAATTATCTACTCTGTGCAAAAAGGCAAGTTCCTATCATGCGCCATTAACAAACAGAAGGCTCTTGCTCTGGGGAGGCTGATCAAAGGGCATCATCTTATTGGCATGAGAAGGAGCTGCTCTCTGTTGCTTTAGGAGCGGTACTTTCCCCCCTCTCCCAGACCTTCCAAGCGTCCACAAGCCTCTTTGCACTAATATCTGGCTGTATCACATATAACTGCTTCTTTTGCAGCAGGAATTAAATGAACAATTCCTTTTAAATCACGTTTAAAATGCATTCCTTTTCAAATCAGAATAATCTTTTGGAGGCGATCGAGTTCTTTAATAATTAAGTTTACGATTAGATATGCAAGACCACTTTTACAGCTACCTTTTGCAACCAGTGCACTCATTTCGCTGTTCAAACAGAAGCAAATTACAACTACCCCCTTTTATATTAGAGGGCTTTGCGAGGATCCATGAGTGTCAGTTTCCTCTCTTGCTGTAGCAGTGGACCACTCCTCAGGGCTGTTTCACGGGTAATTTTATATAGAAAATCCGGCTTTGCCACTGAACATGTGTTAGATAATTCAATAACAAGCACACCTGAGTGGCACGTGTTCGCTCCTTTCACAGTTTGCGTTTTTTTGGGGTACACTCAACTTGTCTTTGGTATGTACTTGAAAAATGCAACATATACATGAACCTTTTGGAGGCTTCTTGGCCCACTGTTAGGCTAGGGCAGCATCCAATGTGCTGATTCAGAGCACCCAGGCAATACTGAAGGATACCAGAAGCCCCAGGGGTCCAGACAGGAGAGGAGGGGTTATAAGATTAAAGGAGCCTCGCTGCAAACTTGTGCAAAAAACACTGGCTGCAAACCCTGTTTGTGGACTCTAGTGGCGGTTTTTGTTGGCTTGTCTTGAAAACTTAGGGCCAAATTCCACGATTAGAAGAAGGGCTGAGGTTTTTTTGTATGCTTCTTTCCACTACCCAAAGGAGTCCCGAAGCTTCTTACAAAAACCTTTTCCTTTCTCATCCCACAACAGACACCAGGTGAGGTAGGCATGGCTGAGAGAGCTCTAAAGAGAACAGCCCTAAGAGAACTGTGACTGACCCAACTGTGACTGGCTGCATGCGGAGAGGCTGGGAATCAAACCCTGTTCTCCAGATTAGAGGCCACCGCTCTTAAACACAACACCAATCTTAGATCTCCAGAATTACCCTCTCCGTTGCACAAGCTGGGATTTCGGCCCGCGATGATCGAACCGAGAGGTGCATTGGCCTGCCCTTAGGCTCAGACTATCCCCGCAAGAGAGACCTCCGAGCAGGTCAGGCCGAGCTGTCACGCAGCAGGGCCCCAAGGGGAGGCCTGGAACGCCTCTCGGAGACCGGCAGGAAGGGCTGCTCCCCCCCCCCCCCGTTCAAATTCACTCGGCGGAGCCAAGTCAGCAAAGATGCACTGCGTTGCGGATGGGTGCCAAGTGCAGTCAGCAGCGGCATGCCATTCCTTGCGCTGACACAGCAATGCAGCTCTCGCGGGGAGAGGCTCGCTGCATCCGCCGGCTCCCGGCTGCATAGAGCGCCGCGGGTCAGGGCGGCCCGACCGAGGCCATGCTTGCCCAGCCGAAAGAAACGCCTTCGCCATGATTTATGGCCCGGGGCATCCGTTGTCCTCTCCGCCGCCCGGAACAAGGGACACGGGGATGAGCTGCCGAATCAAGGGAAACGCCACGACCGAGAAGAGCGACGGGTGCGCACAAGAGCCCCTCGGCCAAGAGGAAACCTGCGCCATGGGGAGGTGGGCGAGGCAACGGGGCTGGCCGGGCGGCTGCGGCTCCAGCGCCGAATGCCCTGCCGGAGAGCGACCACGCGGAGGAGGAGTAATCCACCAGCCAGAATCGGGGCTCCTCCGGCGCTTGGCTGCCTGGGGGCGGGCAGAGGCGTGGAAGTGCCTCGAGGAGGAGCCATCATCATAAAAGGGGAAAGCCAAGGACGTGCTCTCTCCCTTGGAACTGGAGCCCTCACGGGGCAGAGTCTGATGGGGGCAAATAGAAACACGGAGGACTGGAGGCACCCTGGAGCCGTCCTGCCAATCCCGCAATCCTTGGAAAATGCCCTTTCAGTGTGCTTTTGCAACTGCGGACTAGGAAACTCTGCCTCTAAAGTGCATTGGAAGTGCTGCCTCCCATGTGTGCCCGATGTTGCTCTCCAGCAGCAGGTGGAGGCCAAGTGCCGGGACCTCCAGCCCTAGGGGAGCCAGCCGGTTGTGACTCCTTCCCACAGTTCACTTGTCATCCCTAGAGGTGCAAGACTGGCGGGCTGTCAAGGTGCAAGCTACGGCAAGCAGGGGTAGTCAAACTGCGGCCCTCCAGATGTCCATGGACTACAATTCCCATGAGCCCCTGCCAGCGAATGCTGGCAGGGGTTCATGGGAATTGTAGTCCATGGACATCTGGAGGGCTTAAGTTTGCCTACCCTGCAATAGGCCTGTGCTAGTACTTGTGCGATTCACTCAGAAATCAGAGCCAGTGGGGTGTCGTGGACTCAGGGTCAAATCCCCAACCTTGGCCCAGTCACTCTCTCTTTCTCAGCCTCACCTCACAGGGGTATTGTGCAGATAAAGTGGAGGAGAGAAACAGCAGCACTGTCTTTATACCCCGCTTTTCACTACTCGGGAGTCCCAAAGTGCCTTACAGACACCTTTCCCTTCCTCTCCCCACAAGAGGCACCCTGTGAGGTAGGTGGGGATGAGAACTGCTCTGTAAGAACAGCTGTAAGAGAACTGTGACTGACCCAAGGTCAACCCGCTGGCTGCATGGGGAGGAGTTGGGAATCAAACCCCGTTCTCCGGATTGGAGGCCACCGCTCTTAACTGCTACACCGTGCTTGCTCTCAGGAGAATGGTGTGAGCCTTTTTTGGATTCCTATTAGGGAGAAAGGCCGAGTATCAATGAATAAAATAAATATTCAACACCCTTGAACTATGGAACAAAAAAGGTGCTTTCCTCACAAGATATTTGCATTGTTTTGATGAATTGGGGTCCCATTGCTTTTCCTTGGCTGCTTTTTGGAGTTGTTTTCTTCTTCTGTACCGTCACTGTTTGTATCACAGAATCACAGAGTTGGAAGGGGCCATTCAGGCCATCTAGTCCAACCCCCTGCTCTATGCAGGATCAACCCTAAAGCATCCAAGAAAAGTGTGTATCCAACCTTTGCTTGAAGACTGCCAGTGAGGGGGGGGGGCTCACCACCTCCTTAGGCAGCCTATTCTGCTGCTGAACTACTCTGACTGATATCTAGCCTATATCATTGTACTTGTAGTTTTAACCCATTACTGCGTGTCCTCTCCTCTGCAGCCAATGGAAACAGCATCCTGCCCTCCTCCAAGTGACAACCTTTCAAATACTTAAAGAGGGCTATCTTGTCCCCTCTCCACTTCCTTTTCTCCAGGCTGAACATTCCCAAGGGCCTCAACCTATCTTCATAGGGCTTGGTCCCTTGGCCCCAGATCATCCTCATCGCTCTCCTCTGACCCCTTTGTGGCATCATTGGCTTGACCAGCATTAAGCACTTGTTTCTAATACATTCAAGGAATGAATTTGTTTGCTGGTGCCAGTGAAGCCATCACGTTAGAGAGTGAAACAACGGCCCTGGGGAAGCACGCCTGGCCTCGACCAGGGCCAGGGCCTTTTCGGTCCTGGCCCCCGTCTGGTGGAATGAGCTCCCGGGAGAGCTGCGGGCCCTGCGGGACCTTCCATCGTTCCGCAGGGCTTGCAAGACGGAGCTCTTCCGCCAGGTTTACGGTTGAGACCAGGCTTAACATCTATGCCCCCCCGGGACCTGAGGATTGGGATTAAAGAGACGGGTATCATCAGTATCCCCTCTCCACCCGCTAGTGGGGGAATGGGTAGTCGATTAGCCGCTCTTGCCAGGCAGCTTTTAATTGTAGATGTGTCAATGGGATTTTAATGTGTTTTATGGGGTTCTATACTGTTGTAACCCGCCACGAGCTGCAAGGGAGTGGCGGGTAATAAATCTAATAATAATAATAATAATAATAATAATAATAATAATAATAATAATAATAATAGGTCATGTTTACTAGGGGCATATTGGAGAGAGAAAGGCCCACCCCATAAACCCATACCCCCAATAAGGAGAACAGCAGCCCAGTCCAGACCTCTGGACTGTCCCAGACTTGCCCACTCAAAGGTAGGCCAGAAAGGCTGTTTGGCTGTTGTGTGCCACCTCTAATTAGTTTTGCTGGCCAGTTGCTACCTCCCTGCTCTGGGCTGGGCTAAGAGGAGTGTTAA
This sequence comes from Paroedura picta, assembly GCF_049243985.1. Classification (NCBI taxonomy): domain Eukaryota; kingdom Metazoa; phylum Chordata; class Lepidosauria; order Squamata; family Gekkonidae; genus Paroedura; species Paroedura picta. The sequence continues at coordinate 28,291,319 of NC_135374.1, read as the reverse complement.
CCCTGTGGGAAAATTCCCTGTGGCCGTAATGGTCAGTTCACCCCCGATGTGAAGGGAGACACAAGCCACAAAATGAGGTGAGTTGTTAAGAACAACATAAACAGAGCAGTGCTATCCTAGAAGACTTAGAAGGATGTACCTCTGTTTTTGGATTGTACTGGGAGTTCCATCCATCCTCCAGGGATCCATCCATCCTCAAAGCAGAATCCCCCAATTTTAAACTCATGACAACACTTTTGAGTTGGCTAAGCTGAGACAGAATGCCCGACCCAAGGTCCCCCACTGAGCTGCATAACAGAGTGGGGATCTGAACCCAGGCCTCCTGGAGCCTAATCTGACATGCTCGCCACTACCCCATGATTATGGTCAACTGGCAGACTACAACCACAGTCAGCGATCTGTCTTTTAACAAGCAGGGACTCACCGCAGACTTAAGAAACTAGCGGTTGTTTGATAGAGATGAATGGATTTCCCTTGTCTCACTCTTGTATTCAATCTCTCTCTCTCCCCTCTCTCTCTGGAGTTTTATTCCTCCACAAATCTGGTTAGCTAGGGGAATTTCTAAAATGAATTCCAAAATTGTGTTACAGTTCTCCACAGTCTTCAGTTGTTTAAATTAACTGCAAAACTCCCCCCTGTATTACTTACACTCCTGTGCTTTGATAAAATATCACAGTAAAGCAGATTTAATGTGATAAGATATATGACTACATCAAAATGCTAGTGCATCGTATTTTACTGACGTGCTTATGAATTCCTTTGTATAATGCATTGGCAAAACATCATGCAAGAACAATTTTGATACATTGTCTATACAATCACATTGATTTCCCTTTTGTAGTGTTTTGTCAATGCTCACACGCGACTCCGGGAAGATGTGAACAAGTCGACACATCAATATTAACTGTTTGCGCACCAAGAATTGTTCATTCAACCTTAACCCAAAAGCTCAGGTCAGGATCTCAGGCATGATTTATTTGATTAGTGCCAGGGAGGGGGAGGGAGGGAGAGATTTCTATTAAGCATCTTTATTAAATGGATGCCCTTGGAGGAAGAAGTCCACAGCGATTAAGCACCCCGGCTAACTGGTAGTAACTCCAGTTTAATACACACCTTCAGTTGTCAATGTGATATTCAGATCTATATATATATATATAAATGTATATGGAAAAGTCATTACACATATAAATCATTGCTTTTGAATAGTAAACATTTTCTACGAAGAAGCCCTTCACCTGGCTGCCGAAATTCAAGTAGAATGTTGCAAATTTCTCACTTCACCCGGGGGAGCCCCATTCAAAACATACCCTTCCGCTTAAGCCTAAAATACCCTCCTCCAATGTAAGGACTCTTCTGCCAGAGGAAGAGCCATTTAAGTTTGAGAGGAAGAACCCTGAGGTTACAGGAAGAAGTCAGACTTTGGTGAGAGGGGTGGAAGGGCAACTGCCTGCATTCACCATGTAGGAATGATGAATACACTTGTCCTTAGGGTGATTTTAGCACCTCATAATCTGAGGGTGGAAATTTGGCCTGAAGGAGAGAGCAGAAGTAGTCCTGATTTATTTTCTCATTAGTAAGGATAATTTTGAATTTCTCATCCCTGCTGTTTCAGTCCCAAAATCCCTGTTTCAATTTTGTTTCTCCTTTATCCAAATTGAGCCCATGAGTATTTCTCTGCAGACCATTTCTCCCCTCCCAGGGAAAAAAAACCTCTGCATTTTCAGTGCTCTTCATATGTCCATAAATGTACCTGATATACATGATATACCTATTATGCATACATTATAGGTAGAAGTCTCAAGCACTTGGCACGCAGGAGATAGATCAAATTGGCCAGTCTGCATGTAGCAGGAGACATAACCAAGAGCTCAGTAGCACCTAAAAGACTAGCACAATTTGTGGCAGCTTTCATGAGTCCCTGCTCACTTCCTCAGATATCTAAAACATGTTAGTCTTAAAAGTGTGACTGGATTCTTGCTCCTTTCTATGAGTGGGCAAATTGTGTATAGAACCATACTGTACAAATTAATCTAACCCACCATGAAAAGCAGAGAGCTGAAACAAAAGGAATAGTAACAAGATACAAAAGAGCGACTCCTTAAGACTGCAAACTCCCATTGGAATGGTGAGAGGAAATGATTGCCCCTGACCTGCGCCATTCACTTTTGTTCCTATGGCCACAGTTTGAAGGCGAAAACAAAATCCTTCCCTTTTACAACCATTTCATTCTTGTGGTTTGTTCCCTTCAGCTGGCAACATACGTTCCCCAGGAACTCTGCCAGAGGCCTCAGATGGCACTTCTCTCCGTGACCATGAGGATCAGCCAGAAAAACCCAAACTCTCTTTGCAACGATGGAGACGGATGTTCCAGAAATAACAAGATACTGCGCTTGTCAAATGAACAACTTTCTCCTTTTTGCTCTCCTGAATTATTTTTTTGATTCGGTGTGCACACAAGATAGGTGCCAAAATAAAATATCATATGCCAAAATAAACATCCTCATGGTTTGCATTTATGCTAACTAACCAACATTTCTGGAGATACTGCAGCCTAAAAATTGGGTTTTCCACCCACAACCTATGTAGTGCGAAGTAAGGGTGAGCTGTAATACTACAGTTGGTTCTTCTAAACTCTAAATGTGACTCTAAAGTAGGAGTCCCCATCCCTAATCTTGATGATTCTGTGGGAACTTTCAGAATATTTACAACAGCCAGTGAGTGCCACCACATAAATGGCTGCCATGGGGATATGCACACAGAAATAAAATGACAGCTAAGGGGACTCAGGACAATCACAAAGCATTGCAAGATTCCAAGTGATGTGTCCTGCTAGAACTGATGGAGCTGTTTCCAAATGGGTGTTCCCTGAGGACACTAAGCTATGCCATCTGGGTTCTTTTCAAGCATGGTTCGCTCTAAAATGGAGGAAAGATAGGAGAAGGAAGTGGGTGTCAAGAAACATTGATGGGCACCATTTTGGAAATCTCTGTCTTAAGAGTTCTTGTGTTATGGGAATCTCAAATGAACTATATTCTTCCATTAAATAAAAAAATATTTAGATGTAAAGAGTTTACTTGCTTTTTAGTCCTATGTCCATTCAAGACTTCAGACTAGTTCATATTAGGGACTTCCTACAGGACAGTGGGAATATAAGCCACCTGGAGGTGACAGAAAGTTCCAGGGAAGAAGGGGGTCCCAACGTAGGCAGAGAAAAGGGGCTTTTCTTCCCACGGTTGTGAAAATTGCACACTTCTATTTCCCTCCCAGTAGACCTACAATAAACCTCCACCAATAGCAGCTTCTTAATTCATTCACTGTGAAAATCAATGCTAGAGGGTCAGTAAGACCCTTAAAACAGTGTGGGGTACCTTCAATGGGGGAAGAGAATGAGTGGACATCCAGTGCTGGTGAAAGTCAGCCCTAGGATCTAACCCTGAACCCAGACATTATTTTCAAAGCATACAGATTTGGAAGCACCATTTTTAGATTTCTAAATACATGAGAAAGATGAGATGTGTGCATTCCACAGCCAGCCATTCACAAAGATACAGGTCAGTCTCACCTTGGGTGAAATTCACATATTTCTGCTTCACATCCATTTTTAAATGGAAGGATTCAGACCAGGATTTCCCTTAATTCTACTCCCTTCCTTTTGCCCATTTCTGTTTTGTCTTGAGTTCCCATCCAATTGCTTTCCATCAACAAAGGAGACTTTTAGAAAGAACACAATGGAATTTGCACAAGAGAAAATGTTCATTCTTTTGGAATTCACGGATATAATCAAATTACTGAAAGAAGTGTTGCAGGGCTCCAACACTAAAATAAAACTCTAAGCATCCCAAGAAAAGAAATTAAAATGCTTTTGCACCATGAATTTTTTTACTGGTGGGATACACTTCTACACAATATGAAAAATGGTAAAAGAGGTAGCTGTTGAAATGAAAGGAAATTAAGAGATTTTTTTCAAGAGATTCATTTTGAAGGGGTTATTTCAGTTTCAGTGGGATTAAAAAAAATAATCCAGTTTACTGCTCACATTCTGGAAATCTAATTCCAGAAGAATACTACACATATATTATGACTTATGCGTTGGTAAACATTACGAGTAAGACAAAATCCCCAACTCGGGTTTATACTAAACACAAAAACATTTTGTAGACTTTTTCATGCAGCCAGTTTGGAATCAGAACATCCCTTTTAAAATTATTTCAGAATTCTTCTTAGATATTCCGACTGCTCTTTCAGCAAGTCACTGCATTGAAGCTGCACAAACCATTTGGTCTCCATTGGCCAATATGGCTAATAGGCCATAGAAGTGCATCCTATAGTGTTGATGGTTGCTTTTCCACACTCCAAGAACTCTATTATTTTGCTGAACCTGGAGCACAGGGGAGCCATCTTCTGAATGAGCCTTTGTTTCTGCATCCATCTGAGATGGTTCTTCTTGGTAATTATATTGGCTTGCATCCAACAGCTGCTTTCCATCTATGGAAGGGTGTTTCTGCTGTTGGCACTGATGCTGCTAATGGATCCTCCAATTCCCAGAGAAAGAGCCTCAGAGAGCATGGTGGACAATGGAAGCAAGAAGAGGCGGGAAATTCCTGTTGCATGAACTCTGTTCCACCCATGGCCCTCTTTGGGTACTGCCATCATTAAGAACAATATTATTCAGATGTTCTACTCCTGTGAAAATGTTCGACATTGACTTCTGTGTACTGAAGAGGAAAGTGGACTTATTCTAGATAGATGATACAATTACTGTTAGAGTTTTGTGTGACCTCACTCCCTGGCAATTTATGGCTTGCATCATCTCTTATGGCAGCAATTTTGTGCTTGGCTCCACCTCCTGGAGTAGTCATTTTATACTTGCGTTCACCACCCTGTGTCAGAATTCCAAAGGTGTCTGCAGGCACAAAACGACCAAGGATACCTGTCTGAGACAATACACAGGGGGTCTGGACATATTCATTGGGCTTTGGCGACAAATTATGGGAGTGGAGGGAATTTACCCAATCCCCCCTAGAATATTGCAAAGGAAGCTCCAGATTGGGGAGAAATATGCCTCAGTTCTGATCTTCTCATTGAGGATTCCCTGGAACTATTTTGAAATCTTTGGACTACAAGTACAGTTTCCTTAAAAATTTTGTTCTCCTCTAAGATCACCGTTTGGTGATATCTTACTATCTCTGAGCACTCTCAAAGTCCTAATGCCCTTTAGTCTAATCCCAGGTATGTTTTATGTCACCTGCATCAGCACTGTATACCCACTGCTCAGAGGCAAGGTCTACAGAAGCTGCCTCAAGCTTTCTGCCTCATCTTCCTTCCTGGTGCTGCTCTGCAATAATGTCTCTAGGCTTTTTCTTACTATGCATCCTTCTATCCTCCACTCACCTGTCCTTACAGATTTCCCTGCATCTCGTTGACTATCCAATTCCTTTTGCTTCCTATCCTACTGCACTTTTAATATCATTTTAGCTTTTTTCTCTGATTTTGGATGTGTTTAAAACATTCCTTGACCTCAGGTTTTGGTTTGCCTGGAACTTGGTTTCTGCTTCCACAAGAATACTATAATTTGACAGACTATACCTGCTCCCCTCTCCCGCACCCTGATCTAGATAGAGACTGACATTTTCTAAATCTCTTTACATGCCAAAGAAGTTTTTAACACAATCCTTTAATATATTTCTCCATAACACGATCTATAAATGAATAATGCTTGCACTTTCTGATGTTACCGGGTGTTTATATAAAACATCCCCAAGGACCAACCCGTTTTGTTCCTATATGTGTGTGCGTTTTCTATGATACACTACAACCCAGTTAAATGTCAACTAAACAAGATAATGCTAGGGAAAGCTTTAAAAAAATCCCTCTACAAATCGGGAGGAAACTACATGACTTTATTTGAGGCTCAAGTTACATCTTTAATACACAAAAATGCTTTCAAATATAAAGACACATAAATGTCAGCTGCATTATGGACTCTGCTCATACTTGAACCTGTAAAATATGTGGGTTCGTAGGGAGAATGCCAGGCTACTGGGCAAAGGAACAGCTCTTTATTGGTGATCTCAGCAGTGAGTACATGTTGTAGCAGGAGACAACAAGACTTCAGAAAACCTTCAGAAAACCACCACTTACATACACAAAGCAGGCAATAGGTCTCCCTTCCCATGCATGCCATTGGCCAAATTAGCACTGATTGGTTTGAACTGATTGGCTAGATTAGCACTGATTGATTTAAACTGATTGGTCAATTATCTGTCTGCTTGGATCCTTGGCAGATCCATATACACAACAGAACTGAAATCCTTTTTTTTTTAAATGAGCTTTTAAAAACATGGGACTTTTTGACACCAAAGACTGTGGCACTTTCAAGTGTCTGTATTGGAGCATGCCTAGGGTTGCCAGCTCTGAGTTGGGAAACACCTTGAGGATTTGGGGGTAGAGCTGGGACTGGGTGGGATTGAGAGTAGAGCAGAACCTCAGTGGCTTAAAGTGCTATGGAGTCAACCCTCCCAAAGCAGCCATTTTCTCCAAGGGAACATTAAAGCTGTATGGGTAGTTGCAGCTAGTGTGTAACTGCGTGTGCAAGCAGAACTAGGTTAATCAGCTTTTCCTTTCTGCTCATATGTGCCTGCATCCAATCCAATGGCTTGCTGGAATATGCAAGATGCATGATTCAGAAGCACATAAAAACTATCCAGCAGAGGGCATTGGAGGAGATGTGTATAGAGCATAGATTAGGATCTTCCTGATATTTTCCCAGGAGTTTCCTCCTGCATCCTGCTTGGCTCATTGGGGACTTTCTGCTCCTTTTGAGCTCACATCCTCCCTGCTTGCCTCCAGAATAGACAGAATGAATGCAGAACAACAGCTAAACAGTTAGTTAGGTCTCTCTCATTTTTCTATACAAAGTTGTTTCTTTTCTAAATAAATCTATTTTATTGTTTTTAAGCATCTTGGTGCTTCATATACTTTGCATATATAAATTTTGACAACAGAAGGAAACCTCTCCAATATTGGGTCAAATTGGGCCTGAGAATTCCAGTCGCAGCCCTTGCATGGTTGCCATGCCAATCAACCATAACAGTGGCATATTACGGGCATGATAATTTTAGCATTATCAACTGTATGGCCTCAGCAATGTGTCTTTTAAAAATTATTTGTAAAGAGAAACAGATACAGATGTCCTTTAATGGCATAAAAGTAAACTCAAAGGAATGCACAAACAAATATGTGGATACTGAACTATTTGTACAGTATAAAGGGTGTGGAGGCCTCAGCAAGGTAAAATACCATAGAGTCTACTCTTCAAAGCAACCATTTTCTCCAAGTGAATGGATTCTGATCATCTCGGGATCAACTGTAATAGCAGGAGATCTCCAGGCACCACCTGAAGGTTGGCAACCCAATGTTAGGATGACACTGAAGGCAACCCTGAGACATGCATGGAGGCATTCTCTCCTTTGGCCATTCTGCTAGTATAGGAAGGGGAAGAGTTATCCTCATTCAGAATCAGGATGATGAAATCCCATGTCTTATAAACATGTTTGTGATCCGAGTCAAATAAAGGCCCCTTTAAAGCAAACCTGACCTTGAGTTGTTAATCCAAAGATTTAGGATGTAAACTTAAATAAGTAAAAGAAGCAAATCCCAAATGAAAAGGGGGGTGGGGGGAATGGCAGAGGCTCCTTTTCTTTGACATTTTGCATTAGAAAAGGCTTTCCGCAAGCTTACCCTTCGTGATATTCCTGAGCAGATCCTTATGCCAAGCAATTAAGGAAGAGAGAAACACAGTAAGCTTTTATGACCCAAAGGGCAAGGAGAGTGACAGAGGGAAATCAGTCTCTCTTTAACAGCCCAAAAGTACACAGTGCATAAGCAGCAGTCATGGACTAGCTTTTTAAAAAAAAATTGGGACCACCCCCCAAAGGTCACCAAAGCAGAGTGCAAGCTTTGGCACTCAAACAAAAACTGCATCTGGCTGGATGTTGAACACACAAAAAGGGGGTGAGCAGAGACAAAATGTTTCAGGCTATAATGAAAAACCTGCAGTGTGTAAAGGTTCCCCCCCAACTAAATACTGAGACCAAGAGAACAGACTTCATTTGATAACATGGTGTGGGGTATGGGGGGAAATGCAAGATTTCAAGGTACCCCAGAGGATGCTAGGATTAAACAAAACAAAACAAAACAAAAAACAGTTAAAGAAAATAGTCTCTCTCTCTCTCTCTCTCTCTCTCTCTCTCTCTCTCTCTCTCTCTCTCTCAGAAAATACAGAAAACTGTTAGAAAGCAACAAATTCCTGCTAATACGAGGAATATACCAGCCCTTGAAAGGCTGAGAACAACATAACGACCAGGTCGAACATATTTACAATGTTGGAAGATTGTCTTAGATTATACGCTAGACTACAAATAAGATCAGTCTACATGTTTGTCCCTTTTGGAATGCCCAACGACACGCAAGTGTTTTGGGTCTTTCTCCCGGAGAAGGAGATTGCGGGAATATAGAGTGCAATTTAGTGTAATCCTTAGATGGGAGTAATTTTGCCTAGGATTGCCATGCCAATGAAGAAGAAGAAGAAGAAGAAGAAGAAGAAGAAGAAGAAGAGTTGGTTCTTATATGCCGCTTTTCCCTACCCAAAGGAGGCTCAAAGCGGCTTACAGTCGCCTTCCCTTTCCTCTCCCCACAACAAACACCCTGTGGGGTGGGTGAGGCTGAGAGAGCCCTGATATCACTGCTCGGTCAGAACAATTTTATCAGTGCCGTGGCGAGCCCAAAGTCACCCAGCTGGTTGCATGTTGAGGAGTGCAGAATCGAACCTGGCATGCCAGATTAGAAGTCCGCACTCCTAACCACTACACCAAACTCCCAATGAGCCTATCACCTGGGCATAACTTCCAAAGGATAGCTCAGACAAAATATCAATGCTGACATAGTAAGAGGATTGCACATGTGTGACATTGAATTGCCAAAAGCCTAACATGGTTATTTGAATCTTTCCCCAGTACAAAACAGGGTTGGGGAAACCCTGAAGTATTTGCGGGTGGAGGCTTCAGAGGGCGGGCTTTGGGGAGGGGACTTTAATGGGATATAATATAATATCATACAATTCACCTTCTAAGCAGCCATTTTCTCTGTAGTTTGGAGATGAGCTGTAATTCTGGGGGATCCTCAGGTCCCACCTAGCATCCTAAGTACACAGCAACCAGCAGAAAAGGAGAGAGGCAAAGAGAAATGAAGGAGGGAGTGAAGGATCCAACAGCCCTCGTATTACCAGTTGGCAGGAGGTGCCTCTTCAATACTGTAGGCCCTGCTACCATAAGGGGTTGGGAGGGACATCACTTCTGGTGGCTTTAAAAGAATTTGATGAAATTAGAAGAGTAATCAAAGTGGACTTTTATCCGGAACTCCATCTTTTGAACTTTTATATTTTGGATGCCATTCTGTATCTACAACTGCAGCACCTATTTTCGTAATAGGAACTCTGAGGAGTCCATTATCTTATATTAACCATGTATAGTGCAGTTTGGGGAATGTTACGCATCTCTACTCAAGGTATTTTGTGGCATCCTGCGAAACCAAAAAGGGAACAGAAGCCAACCTTAACAAAGTCAGGAACTCAAAAGTTGAGCTGTAAAACAATATTTTATTGAGCCTTCGGGGAGGGCGGTATATAAATATAATAAATAAATAAATATTTTAAAAATTATAATGAATATTTATTAAAGTGTACCAATATAATATTAAAAACACAGTAAAAACTATACAGATCTAACTGCACATGAACAGACCAAATGCGTTTTGACCTTCATGGGCCTTCCTCAGTGGTCTATATTATTATACAATGCACTCCTATCTAAAACCAATTTTGAAGTTTTTTTCTGACACACATGAGATGCACTCTCTATGCAGAATAAGACAATAGCGGAGAGTGGTGGTCCTAGACATTATATATCTTAGAAGGTGGGCTCCAAAAAGAAACACTATAGAAGTATCTGATGGGGCGACACCCAACAGATTTCCCTTGTCCACCCAGCTAAACTTCCCTGCACTCAATTGGGAAAGCTCAGAGCGGGGAGGGGAGTCAAGTGCAGCAGGAGTCTTTTTATTTCTTTTCTTGAATGATGAGGGGAGGGGGGAGGATTGGAGACAGCAGAGGAGGGGGAATAAATCTAAGAGGCAAATCACTGCTGAGAGAAGTTAGGGCTTCTGGAGCACAGTCACTTTAAGATAAGCCTTGCAACCGGGATCCAGGAAGTCTTTGAACAGATACCCTGGCCAATCAGGAAAGACTGCTTTTGGCTATGTCAGCGTTGGAGGCATAAGGCAGGAAGTTAATTCGCAAAAAGCAATGATCTGCACATTTACTGATGCCAATTTTTGAAATATCGAGGGTTATATCCACTTCTGGATATCATGGGGGAAAGGTAGGGTCACCCCGGATCAATCATGCATGTTGCAGAGGGAAAATTTAAAGTTCCCAAAATCAAAGTGGAAATCGAATTCAGTGTAGATGGCAGGGATTTATTCAAACTGGCAGTGGGTTAAAAGCCCCGTGCAGACTATACCCTAGTGTTCGTTAGCAATAGTAAGGTGAAATAAATCCTGAATTTTTCTTTTCCCTTCCTATCCTATATTCACAGTAGGTCATTTACAGTTGTCCGGCTCTGAGCCCACAGGGTTGAGAGCTTTCACTCAGTTTAAAATTTGTTAATGTCTTGTGAGGGTAAATTCCACCACTGTGAACTCCAGATACATGTTAAAATTTAATATTAAATTAAGGATTAAAAATTAATTCAGAACTCTTACATTTGGGAAAATCTGTAAATGAGTTGCATTATTAAAAATGCAGACTGGCAATAAATCACAAGCTTTTGCGAAGCCTTTCCCTTCCTGTGTGGTCAACAAACACAAAAAAACATTACATCTGATGCCTGCAATAAGCAGGAGAAATGGAAAGGGAAGGCAGGAAAGCTCATAAAGTCTAGTTCCTTATAGATCACATGCACACTCTGCAGAATTAGGAGTCAAAACTGAACTGCAGTCATTAGAGGCCGTATAACAAGACATGTACAATTGCTTACACCTATGCATACACCTGTAAGTCACATCTGTACAGATGTTGGAAAGAATCTGTAAATTCTACAGTTCACAGACACATGCCGATTCATGTACTGTGTTCAGTTGAAGAAGAGCTGTTTTTTGTTCTACTTGAAGGAGTCTCAAAGTGGCTTACAATCGCCTACCCTTCTTCTCCCCACAATAGACAACCTGTGATGTAGGTGAGACTGAGAATGTTCCAACCTCTGCTCTAAAATTTCCAAAACACTGTGGTTTGACTATAAAGTGTTTTGTTTTTGTTTTTTAGAATGCCCAGTGATGCCACTTCAGGTTTTTACTGAACGTGACTTCAGTGTATTGGCATCATGTCAGTGCACTAGGCCCTGCCCCCTTTTTGCTTCCAGTGATTGTCAACTGCAGTCAAACTGCAGAGTGTAGAGAAGTCACAGTTCTCAACCTGGGGGTCGAACAACCCTTTCACAGGGGTCACGGCAGGGCAAGCAGCTTGGCCGGGGGGAGCACTGCCATTGTTTCTACTCCTCCTGCAGGCGCCCACCCTCGGCTGCCAGGCACTCCAGCAGCTCCTCCAGCAGCGCAGTCTCCAGCCAGGCGCTTCAGGTGGCGGCGCAGCTTGGTGGGACAAGAGGCAGAACTGAACTGAGAAGCCCCAGAAACTAATTTATATGCAATCATGAACAATGCTTCTTCACGCCATTGGTCAGTTTTGGTTTCAATTCTGTGAAAGAACACTTGCATAATTTATGGCTGGGGGTCACCGCAACATGAGGAACTGTATTAAAGGATCACGGCATTAGGAAGATTGAGAACCACAGTTTTAGAGGGTGGTGAGTGCTGGAAACTGCATGTACACCATGTCTGGTCCTGGCTGACAACAGTGCCACAGTGTCTGGCTTTCCTAAAGCCCAGACTGAGGAGGGATGCCATGGGCAGTTGGGCACAGTGCTTCCGTCCAGTGAGAAGGCATGCCATCATTCATAACAATTAAGAAAAGACTACAAACTACACATTCATTGGCAAATGATCAAACGGTGCCACAGAAATCCTTATTTAAATTTATTGTTTATATACGTATAATATTGGTTAGTGATTATTTATTGTTTGGACTCATGGCTCCTCCAGGCATTTCACAAACACTCGTGAGCACACCGATGAGCCAGTTAGAATGAGCTAACTAAAAAAAAAAGAAATCCAGAACGTCTAAAACCTTATACTGTGCTCCTTTAAGGCTTAGCTCTGGTCCTCCAAAACAAATTCAAGTGTGTGTTTGTGTGTGGTGGGCAAGGGAGTCTTAATGCTTCCAAAAGATGCTCTGACTCAGCCTTTGGCAGGTCTCCAGCATCAGGAAGCTTCCCAACTGTGGGATGGCCACTGGAAGGGACTTATGCATAAGAGTTGCCAACCAGCCAGTCTTTTACAAGACCAGCCAGTAAAACTGTGATTTATGAGGCAATCAGGACTGAAAGCTAAAACAGCCCCTCAGCTCCACCTCCAGACTCACAAAGAAGCTAACGTTTCTTCCATGACCCCCCCAGATTCTGCTTCAATAACAGAGCAAATGTTCTTTTTATAAAAAAAACTTAAATGCTAATGAGACAAAAAAAAAGAAAAGAAAGAAACTACACCCGTCTTTTCTGGTTTCTAGATAAGTACAATGTCTGTGGAGGTTAAGGAGAGAAATAACATACTGTATCCTTCATTTATAATGTTAAAAGAGAACGACCAATAATTAGAATTTTGAAGTAAATCTTCTCTTAGAAGTCTGTCATACCTAGGTTCCATTTCAGGAATTTTTTGGAGAGTAATGCTAATGTCCCACTTTTTTCCCCCAGGTACCAGTACCACACAACTGGCAAAAGAGGGCTGGTCAAATGGAAGTATCCAAAATAGAAAAATTCAGCCGGTTGGCTATCAAAAAAGTAATCTGGCTTAGTTTATAATTGTTCCGCGTTACTGAAAAATATATAACTTCAATAATTAATATTCGATAGATATCTTCATATCTGTGATGTTATGGGCATGAAAACATAAATCAAACCAAAACGGGTTTTGGATGAGGGTGTGGCTAAAGATGTCGTCCTGAGAGGGTGGCAGGGCATCTGCTCTGCTATCTCTGAAGCCTGACAGGGGTCAATTGTGCAAGCAATTGGCAGAAAAGAGGAGGGGTACGCAAACCCCACCTCACCTTTCTACCCAGGAAGTTCTTGGGGCCGTCTCCAATCCTTTAGGGAGTGTATCTCCCCGGATTATAGGCTGTCAGCGTTCCAGGTCCAGAGGACGACTGCCATTTTCTACCTCGGACTTTCTTTTCTTTCTTTAATCTTAAAGTATCTGCTTCAACCCTACATGATGATTTACTACAAATGAACGCTTTGAACTGAGGGGAGGACATCGGCTGAGTTCCAAAACATCATTTACTGCAAGTATCTCTCGTTTTTTTTTTCTCCGTCTCTCTTCCTGCATCAAAGCCCTTTGTTTCCCCCCTCCTCTTACTCTGCTCTGCCTGAAGCCACCTCGTTAAGAGGCAGGCTAATTCTCCTAACTAAGCAGAAGAAGGACTCAAATCAACTCGAATTAATTGGCAAAAGCTCTTATTGTAATTGTTTTGGTTTTCGAAGATAAGAAGATAAGAGCTGTGAATGGGAAAATCTCACGAGAACTCTGTGCCTTAACTGACTTTAATACGTCACATGCCTGTGCCGGAACATTAGAGGATAAAACAGAGGACCTCTACTGGCCACTTGTAAAATTGTTTGAGGCCGGGTTTTTTAAAAGTCAAAATCATGTCTATGTTAAAAAGATTGGCTCATCTAATAGAGATACAAACCCAAGATTACAAAGTATTCTTAGATGGATTGATCAAAAATATCTCCAAGGAGATTCAAGATGGCAAGGAAGAAGTCTTCAATAGGAATGATGGATTAGTAACAGTGACTGATGACAGCTTTAAACAAGGTGGAAAACCAACAGCAGAAGAGAAATCTGAAATTCATATCTTCAAGGAGATCCAAGATGCCAAGGAAGACGTCTTTAACAGGAATAATGGATCAATAACAGTGGCTGATGACAGCTCTAAACAAGGTGGAAAACCAACAGTAGAAGAGAAATCTGAAATTCTGGAGACGGAAAATGGGATGCCGGAGTTCTGCAGCCCAGATAAGGACACCCTTTTTAAAAAGACATACAGCCATCTCAAAGCAACAGTGTACAAAAATCAATCAAAAGAAATATGGATCTGCAGTGAAAGAAACCGATTTAAAGGATCTCTCTGGGGAAAAAATTGTATTGATACTGGAGTCCAGGAGGTGCAACGGCCTCAAGATTTATCGATGCATACTCTGCGGGAAAGAGTACAACTGCACTTTCTACGCCAAAGGCCTATGGGACAGAATATAATTTTACGGGAACGACAAGATGTAGCAAGCCTCGAGATGAGACCCCCTTAAGAAGACCGAAAGCTCATATTGTTTTATGTTTAATGTTATACTGTATTCTATATTTCCATTTTTATGAAAAAGGGGAAGCAGTGTCTCTTTCTCTCTTGTTTTTCTTGTCTCTTTTCTTTTGTAGGCATATAGGTAATATAATCATTAGTGCTGAAAATGTAAAATGGGGTTCTCCCCCCTTATTTTTTCTTTCTTCTATTAGTGTATTGTCCTAGGACTAAAGCCTACACTGACTTGTAGAAAATGTTTAATGTTAAGCTTTCAACTTAAATCTGAAAATATATCTGTTAGGATGGTTCTTAGAATGGGTCAAGCATAAATTGTTTTGTAGATGTATCAGAACCAAGGATAAGGAGAAGCTATAGAAGACTGAAAGCTTATATTGTTTTATGTTTAATGTTAAGCATTTAATCTAAACCTGGAAATCTTATTATTCTCTGTATTAACAACATATACTGTATTCTACATTGCTACTTTTATGAAAAAGGGGAAGCAGTGCCTTTTTTCTCTCTTGTTTCTTTTTCTTAGTAGGCATATAGGTAATATAATCGTTAGCGTTGGAAATATAAAATGGGGCTTTCCCCCCTTATTATTTTTTTTTATTATTGGTGTATTGTTATAGGGCCAAAGCCCATATTGATCTGTAGAAAATGCAAAGCTCTCAACTTATACCTTTCAGGATGGCTCTTAGAATGGGTCAAGTATAAATGGTTTGTAGATGTATCTGTATTAAGGATAAGGAGAAATTATGAAATCCTTTTGTAATTTTTTTTCTTTGTACATCTTTAAGGCAAAGCCCTACTTTCCTCTCCCTTCATCAGGGTATTGATACAGGGCCAAAACTCATACTGTGCTATAAGAAATGTTTAATGTTAAGCATCTAACTCAAACCTAGAAATATCTGCTAGGATAGCTCTTAGATTGTATAACTTTTCTTTTGTATATCTAAACAGGCCTTTTTTTTTTTTTTTTTAATGTAGTGGAAATGCGGACGGCTCTTAGACTCATGGCTCTTAGAGTTTTGGGCAAAAGTTTATATCACTGTGGAGTCAATGTGGGGTCGTATATTCTCAAATGATGATTATATTTCTATCTTTATGAAAATAAAAAAAATCATTATAAAAAAAAAAAAAAAAAAAAACGGGTTTTGGATAAACACATTTTTTTACTCAATTGCCCATTTTCAATGTTTCCTGATTCCTCAGTGGTTTTATTTTTAAACGAGTCGTGTCTCAATATCATCAAGTATTTTCATATAAACAGTCCCTCAAGCTCAGCGTTTCATGGAGGACTCTTAAATGCTCTATGGCTGTGGGGGGTTTCTGGGCCTCTCCTTGTCATGTGTAAATCGTCTTACACTTTCAGATGTGTAATTCAATCACTTGATGTGTGCATCTGTCCCAACCTAGATAGCTTAGGCTAGCCCAACCTCGTCCGGATTAGGCCTAGTTAGTACTTGTGTGAGGGACCAGGGTTGCTATGCTGAGGAGTCCAGGGTTGCTATGCTGAGGAAGACAATGGCAAACCATCTCTGTTCATCTCTTGAAACCTCTAGGGCAGGGGTAGTCAAACTGCGGCCCTCCAGATGTCCATGGACTACAATTCCCAGAAGCCCCTGCCAGCATTCGCTCAGGTGAAGCTAAAGATTCTCTTGCACGGATCTGTAGACTTAAATATTGCCTAATAGCATTAGTAATTGTTTGTTCATAGATGTACAGAACTTTTTAGGGAACCGCTCAACAAACCACTATATATAGTTCATGTTATATAGAGGAGTGACAGCGCCTGCCCAAACATGTAATACTAAAATGAAACCTTATATTTATATTTTTGTGTGCTCATTCAATGTGTTGCCAAAATGTTGCACAGCCTGGCATAAAAATTACAGTATGCCACTCCGTAGCCTTTTAAGGCTGGAATGCAGCCTTCCCCTTGGGCAGAGCATGGCAACTGTATTGCACGGAAGGAGATAAATTAGAGAAATATCATATTAAATTGAAAAGGGAGAAGTTGCATAGATGAGAAAAGCCGGAACGGAGTTACATAACATGATTTTTGTGTGCAACCATGCATAACTTCTGCTGCATATTCTAGTCCCTCAAAAGCCAAGAAATAGTTGTTGTTTATTGCCTCCTTAATCATACCGTACCACATCCTGCCAATAACATCAGTCCCGGACATGGTTTCAAGATGCTCCTAAAAAGGTCTTTCCTTAAAGCATCCAGTTTGGAAGGTTTGGATCTCTAAAACAACCACTTCACCTGGAGAAAATGGCTGCTTTGGAAGGTGGACTCTATGGCATTATACTCCATTGGAGTCCTTCCCAAACCTTTCCCTCCTCAGGCTCTACACCCCAAATCTCTTCCCAACCTGGATCTGGCAACCCTATTGGCAACCCTGTCTCCTTCACTATCCAAACCATAGCGCTCAAGCACCACAGGATTAGATGCTCCTTCACCTCCACCCACCAGCCACCACTTCTGGCCCTATCCTTACTGACTGCAATGCTCCCTTGGTGTACCACCTCCTCTTCCAAGGATACCTTATCCTGGATGTTTTAAGCTGATCCTGCATTGAGCAGGAGGTTGGACTAGATGGCCTGTATGGCCCCTTCCAACTCTATGATTCTAAGATTATACCTTTCCAAGGCATGGCTTGTCTTTGCATCCAGCTAACTTGATCTCCCAGCCTCCTGTTACAACCGCTAGTTGATTGCCTTGCATAGTTTCTAAGGGTGCCAATCCTTAACTAACCATCTAGCAGCAAAATGGACCTGCTTTACCAAATACTTCTTCCTCTGCAATATAGTTGCCTCTGTTAATTATGAGCCCTTCTACAGGGCCATATCCAAAATCCCTCTTCAACACTAGCATTTAGCATTCAGGATAATTACTTGATTCCTGGTCCAAATCCTGTAAATCCTTATGCCCCCTCCATACATCCTACTGCAGTACAGTTTCCTCTTGGCAGGCACAGCAGACTAAAGAACCAGACCAGTTTAAGTAAGCTAAAGCACTGCTGGGATATATCGGGTATCCTCGAGCATTGCTCATGTGTTTCTCTTTGCCAGATGGAGTACATAGATAGATGCAACATGCCTGGCAGGGACAGAAGCTCATGGGGGTTAATTAATGAGCCTTTCTGTAAGCCCCAGGCATTATCATCCTAGAACATAAATGAAAATGTCACCCCATGAGCAGGGAGCTGTTGTGCTTCAGCAACAAGGCTGCAGAAGGCTAAAGACGAGAGCTCCAGTTGGAGGCCACTTTAAATGGAGAAACCAGCAGCATTCGCCCAGTGCAGAGAAACCATCCACTAGCAGAGACAAGAAGAGGCTGGGAAGAACCTTCCATAGTTTAGAGAATGATGGATTGGAAGACAAATTATAGCCACAAGGAACATCAGCACACAGAAATTTGCCCAATAAACAAGGACAGCAAAGAAGAAAATCATCCCAAAACATTGTTCATTTGTCAATCTGGGCCTGGGGTGGCTACACTGTAGCTCTCCAGAGGTCCATGGACTACAATTCCCATAAGCCCCTACAAACCCTCTGGGACTGGGGTGCCATGAAATGTAATGCCAGGTACTGAGGAGAGAAACTTTGTAAAAGCCAATTAACAATATTGCTTTTTGCCCAAAATACAAACATGCTTTAAACACTTACACTCTGACAGTATTTCCTTACACTATCTCCCTGATGCCTGCCCTCACCCCTGCCCTACTTCAGTTGCTCATTATTCATTAGGATTGGGACATTTTACAGGGACAAAATGCACAATGTCTGTCAACTGGCAATAAAAGCAATGGCCAGTTATATGGATGTCAGCTTTGGATTGGGAAACACCTGGAGACTTTGAGGATGGAGTGGGCGGGATTTGGGGTGGGGAGGGATTTCAATGGCATATAATGCTATGGAGCCACCCTCCAAAGCTGCCATTTTCTCAATGGGAACTGCTCTTTGCCAACTGGAGATGAGCTGTAAAACTGGCATCCCTAACAGGTCGCTTGCAGGCCAGATAAGAGCCTTGAACAAACTTGTTCCAGCCCAAAGGCCATATGATTGACACCCCTGCTCTAAACAACAATCTTGATTATCATGGCCACTCTGTCAAGTTAAATCTGGCTTCGTTCTAGGAAAGAGAACTAACTAGGAAAAAGGTTTAGTATCTGGCATCCTTAACTCTTTGGATCTTTAAAATGATTGATTTCAGTTCCTGTCTCCGGCTGTTTCCATTTTTTTTTTTTTAAGGAGAGGGGAGAAAAGTGTGCAGCATTGAAAGATAAGAGTTTTTCACATTTCCCCCCAAACCCTGCAAAATGTATACATCAGCACATCTCACTTTATTGAGAGATCTGGAAATGCGTGTTTGGCACAGGAAAACCATTTCTGTCAGGGCAGCCTGAAAAGACAGTGTTCAAAAATCAAAAATTCACATCAACTCTTGCCCTCAATTGTCCGGTGAGCTCACTGAATCAGCGCTGCTGTCTTCCTAGTCTAGCATCAGGGGTCCTGTGATATCACTGACAGAGCAGCTTTAATATGCTGGCCACCAGGAAGCCACATGCCTTGGTAAAGGTTATTATTGGCTCATTACTGCTTTCCTTCTGGGCTGAAGCCAAGATGCAGAAATGTGCAAAGTTGCTTAACGCAGCAGTTCTCTTTTGATGGAATGACATCTGGGCGCAAGCAATCTCTCGGTGCTCAGGACCTGTAGCCTCTCATCATGGAGACAGATATAGGAACCTGTGACATCGCAGATGCTTTTGAGTGTCACTGGAATACCAAAATCATGGCTCAAAGGTGAAAGGGGTTGGGAGACCTCCCAATTTGCTTTCAGCTATAGAAATTTATATTCTCTCATTCCAATTGTTTTCAGCATTACAAATCAGTTAAGATTGTGTACAGACTTTTAACATAAAGATTCCATTAAAAAAACACACACAAAACCCTATGTCCTCACTGAATTTCACAAATGGGATCTGGAAAGGGTGGAAATTTTAAAAATTCCAATTTGAAAATGTTCTATTTCGAACATACAAGACCTTTCATTTCAGCTAAACTTCAAAGTTGACTCCAAAATTATTGCTGCCATTCTGAGTGGGCAGGTGGCTAAATTGCAAGTAAATATATCCATTGTTTATTTTTTCTATACAAAACTAGAGCTGTACTCTAAAAATCCCACATTGAGAAATCTGCAACTGGAATAAATTGTGCACTTTGATGCACAACAGACACCCTGTGAGGTAGGTGGGGCTGAGAGAGCTCTGAGAGAACTGCAACTGGCCCAAGGTCATCCAACAGGCTGCATGTGGAAGAGGAGTGGGGAATCAAACCCGGCTCTCCAGATTAGAGGCTACCGCTATTAACCACTACACCAAGCTGGCTCTCAGTGAGATGAGAGCATGTCAAAAGTGTATTTACTGTACAAGGTGGAGTCGGTTGTTGCCTATAACAGCTGTTATCTATCTATCGGCTTTTCACATTGTTCAGTTACAGACTGAGACCGATACTGATAAGGCTACCCATTGAGGTACTGGCTACGATTTGAACTAGGCATCCCTCTCTAAGCATAGGCCTTTTTTTTAGCCTAGCTCATTACACAAGTGCCCAGTTCAAGGATCCCATTCGGCCTGATAGATATTTAAACTTGACTTTTATACATTCCTTTAAAAAATAATATGTCAGGATGTTTTCTTGTGTTCAATCATCAATTGTTTTCTGTCTATCTGGCTGCGTTGTGTTGTATCCTTGCTTGGTGGGGGTGAGTGTGGCTGGAACCCGAAAAGAGCTCCTAAAAGGGCCATGGACAAAAAAAAGGTTGAGAATGGATGCTCTTTGTGTTCCTTTCGGCCATAGGAACTGCCGTGCATCATGCCCTTAACCACTAGTGTCAGGCCACATCAGACTAAGTAGCCTCTAAGGCTCCACATTTGTCCCCCGGCTGTTTTCAAAGCGACCAATCAAGCGGATTCCACCGTCTTGGATGTGCCAGGTTTAGAGCCGTGAACAGACTGGGCTTGGGGAGTGCCAGGCTGCCATGCTTGGATGCTAGACCTTGATGATGCAACATACCAATGCAAGGCCTGGATTGAGGCACTTGGTCCTGCAGTGCGCCTTCTGTGAACACGCAGGGCAAACCGTGAGAAATTGCTTTCCGCCGAAAACTGCCTGTTGCCCAAAATGCATTCCAGGAAAAAGATGACTGCATCTACTTTGGCTGAGATTGGAACTTTATCTCCCCCCCCCCCCAAAAAAAAGATCTTTAAACAAATATCCTAAAGTGCATTTTTAATTTCCATTTAGATCCAGGATTAATATTTTATTTGTTAATTTGCCAGTAATCTCCTTGTGCCTCATTACCCGCTGACTTTCACAGCCGGGAGAGAGGACGAGAAGGGCAAAGGGTAGGAACAGACGGAGAGGGTGGGAATGGTGGGAGGGAACCGCAGGGAGGGCAGAGAGCATTGTTGACAGCATATGATCCCCCGATTAATGTATTTCTAAGCAGATTAACCGAATCCCAACTGCTCTGTGCCAGGTCTCTTCTCTTAAGCTTCCAGCTCCACCATGTAAACAAAACCCCCTCCCCATATTTCTCTGAACAAACACTCACAGCCAGGAATGGGCCCAAATGCCCACTGTTTTTTTTTCCCAGCCGCAAAGCAAACAAGATGGAAAGGGGAAGTTGGACAAGAGGAAATAAATAACATGAGATGAAGCCCCACATTTGTGAAACATGACAACAAGTGACCCATTCTATTTTGTTGTTAATTAGTCCCTCACTTAAAATAGAGCTGCCCATCTCTGGAAAAGGAGGCCACAACACAGGAAGAGACAGAACGGCCCTTGTAGCAGCAGTGGGCAGGCAGGCCCCAGATGCACATGACTACGTGTGACCTCATTCGGCTTTACTTATCACATCCCTCTCCATAGCAACCGCTACAATGTTGTGGCAGGGGAGGGGGAAAGCACGACAAAAACAATTGCCAAAGAAATCACTGAAACAACAGCTTCTGTGTAAACTATACTGAATCGCTGGCATGCTGAGCCTTGCGCCCTCTTCAATGAAGGTGTCCGTCCGAAGGCTGATCATGAAAGGACCTGTCTTTGTACCCCTCTGCCTTGACTAAGGCCTAGGATCCAGAGAGGACCAATGTTGAGGAAGAGGTGGGCCTACAGATAGAGGAGCTGGCTTCATGCATGGCAAAGGAAACAAGCTTCAATAGACAACACCATTTACAGTAGAAAAACAAACAAACAACTGATAGTCATTATTCTCCATGTTGGAAGCAACAGGCTATCGTTAGAAGAAGAAGAGTTGGCTTTTATACCCCACTTTTCAGTTCCTTAAGAAGTCTCAAAGTGGCTTACAGTCGCCTTCCCTTCCTCTCCCCACAACAGACATCCTGTAAGGTAGGTGAGGCTGAGAGATCTCTGACAGGATTGTTCAGTCAGAAAAGCACTATCAGGACTGTGATGAACCCAAGGTCACCAAGCTGACTGCATGTGAAGGAGCAGGGAATCGAAGCCATTGCTCTTAACCACTACACCACGTTGGGTCTCTCATCCCTGGGGGGCTCTGGCACAGTGGAAGGGGACCACAGATTGAAAACTGTGAGAAGGGGA
This sequence comes from Paroedura picta, assembly GCF_049243985.1. NCBI lineage: Eukaryota > Metazoa > Chordata > Lepidosauria > Squamata > Gekkonidae > Paroedura > Paroedura picta. The sequence continues at coordinate 28,269,155 of NC_135374.1, read as the reverse complement.
GAATCAAAGGCTTATGGGGCTCCCTGATAACTGAATCAATGAAATTATGACAACATATATGACAACAAGAATTGCTAGAAGGTTCAACCTTCATCAAAGGAAAGAAATGGAAATCAATCTGTTCCTTTGTGTGGGCTTGAATTGATACATTGTTTCTCTTAGTTCTAGAAATCTGCTTCCCATATATATAAGGCCAGGTACATCAAGAATAGTTAGCTTAAGTCCTTTTTAGCCAAGTGCACTGCACAAGTATCAAAATCAAGGATTATATTAGGCCTGATAGATGCTTAATTTCATTCAGTCTTTGGAAAATTCCAATATGTTGGAATGTTCAATTATCTTGGTGTTCAGTAGTCAATTATTTTCTATCTATCTGTTCATGTTGTGTTGTATCCATTTTTGATTGGGGGGGGGGGAGGGCTGGAACCTGAGAGGAGCTCCTAAAAGAGTCCTGGCTAAAAAAAACAGGTTGAGAATGGCTGCTTTCTCACAGTCAGATTTCTGAGTTATTTTTGCCTATAGGAATTGCTGTGCTTCATCTCAAATATTTCTGAGTCCTCTACTGAGAGGAAGCCCATGAGAAGAGTAATGTACTGCTGTTCTCATAGGGATACTGGACCCTTCACAGGAGTTCTTGCGATAAGCACGTAAGAAGATCCCTACTGGGTCACATCAAAGGACCATTTAGCCTAGCATCCTGGCCAGACAGATATCCCTTCACAAGAGATCCTTAAGCAAGACATAATAATGGTCTTCTTCCATGGCTGCTCCCTCATCCCAACCAACTAGTTTTCAGTTCTCCAGTGGTCTTGGTGTCCAGTTTTTATGCTGACTTGTTTTTTTATTGTTAAATTATATGATTGTAATACATAGACGATTTCAGGCGTTAGCGTTAATTCTTACTATGTCGAGATTGGTTTTTCCAAAATGTCCAGATAAATGCCATAGATAGCGGACTGGTTAAACAAAGTAAAAGGCATTCATCAGATTAATGGAATTTGAAAGATTTAGCTGCACAGAAAAAATGGATAAAATATAGATCCCTATGATTAGGAACAAAAAAGTTATTATTGTTGACATTTAGGGGTTAGAGTAGTAATCAAGTGGTATTAAGCTAACAGTTGATCCACCCATTTTTTAAAAAGAAACTGTTCTGTTCCTTCACTCCTGCATGCTCCTCCCATTGGAAACAAAAGATCATCCTGGAATTCTCTGCAACATCACCCCACAGAGAAGGTGTGATGTGATAAAAATCACACATCCACATATCGTGAACTGTACCACAAAAAGATAGATTTGTCATACCTGAAAAGCAGTCACCATGAAAAGCAGAGATTCCTTCTGAAAATAAATCGTTGGCTTGGAATCTGGCTTGCTGCTTCACCTCAGACAAGTTGCTGTAAGTGCAGATCATGACTGGAAGATCACACTGTAAAACATGACTGACTACTTGACACTCTGCCCTCATGTTTTGTTTGCTATAGGAGCCATTGGTGAATTGACTAGCAAACCAATCCAAAACTTCCAGTGTAGTATATGTATGTAAACAGCTAATAGATTAGGTTACAAGGAAAACATGTTTTTTTCTGTCCATTTAGTATGGAAAAAGAGCCTCTTGTGGCGCAGAGTGGTAAGGCAGCTGTCTGAAAGCTTTGCCCATGAGGCTGGGAGTTCGATCCCAGCAGCCGGCTCAAGGTTGACTCAGCCTTTCATCCTTCCGAGGTCGGTAAAATGAGTACCCAGCTTGCTGGGGGGTAAACGGTAATGACTGGGGAAGGCACTGGCAAACCACCCCATATTGAGTCTGCCATGAAAACGCTAGAGGGTGTCACCCCAAGGGTCAGACATGACTTGGTGCTTGCACAGGGGATACTTTTACCTTTTACTTTAGTATGGAAATCCTATAGTTCTTATATATATTGTAATTTAAGACATGAGAAAATATATGAGGTGTATATTACTAATTATTTCTAAGTATAAATTGTGCATAAAACTGATACAGGATTGGACTAGTTTAAATTCAAGAAAATCTACAGGACAATCCTAAATGAGTTGCACCCTTCTAAGTCCACTGAAGTCAATGGATTTAAAAGGGTATAATTCTATTTAGGATTGCACTATTAAGCTTCCTAGACCACACCACTTACTGCACAGCAGAAAATGAAGAGCCCCAAGATATCTTAATTCAAAGATGCTGCCCTGTAATTTACTCTCTTTATGAGGATGGAGTAGAGCACGAAGCAAAAGGTCTGATGGAAAATGAAACATTTTATCCTCAGAATAGAATCTTCCTTGAGACGATTGCACCATGGCAAGATGCTTGACAATAAAATGTTTTTTGTTGTGCTGTTTCCTTCCTCTTTCAACAAATGACTTGACTAAAACCAATGACTTCTAAAAGAATCTGTATATTAAAAAAAAAATTGGAGTTGGGTGGGTAGGTTAGAACAGCACAGAAAGCAACTCGAAAAAATTCTATACAGAGTTAGTTGAGGCTGCAAGGAGAAGATAAGGACAAGAAAAGAAAGGAAATGAGCAGATGCCCTAAAGGGAATAAGAAAGGATTTGCAAATATGTTGAGGGGAAAATGCCAGAAAGAAGGTAGGCTCATTAATAAATTAAGATGTGGGTGAAATTAATGATTCAAAAATGGCTAAGATATAGGGCAGCTATTCTTTAATCTTAAAAATGAAAAATAAAGGAGCAGAGAGCACATTCAAAGAGAACAGTCCTTTTTAAAAAAAAAAAAAGAAAGAAAAGATAATTTAATCTCTGCATATTTTGCTCATGATTCAGCCCACGAAGAAAGCACAACATGACTGGTGCACAGTGGTATACACCAAGTGAGCCATGATGATTCTTTCAGTCCTTCTGGTTTCTCAAAAAAGGGTTCTTCGTGTCCCCCAAAGGGTCACGTGACATGTTAGTATTCGACCTGGGAGGTTTAGGGAAGGTACCGGAAGTACCATCTTACAGACCCTGTGGAACTGCTTAAGGTCCCACAGGGCCCGATCTCACCAGGTAGCGGGTTCCAACGGACCAGAAAATTTGACTTCTTTGGGGCCAGGGGTTCTCAGCAGATTTTTATTGTTAGATCTATGAACTCTTTGAGTGACATTGCTGTGATACAGATAACCTCCTGTTATTAATGCTCCATGAGTAGAGAAGCCGTGTGTGTTCTGCCTTATACATAAATCACTGTTGGTGTCGCTCAAGTCTTAATAGTAGCAGAAATCAGCCAGAAAACTTACTGTGTCATTTCTGCCCCCCAAAATTACCTTTGCAAAGCATCTCCCTAAGATTACGGAAAATATAACCTATTAATTCCTGGCAATAGTTATCATGTATATCTGGATAATTCTATGCTAGTGAAATAAAACAAAATATGTTGTCAAGGAAAGAACATTCTAAAAGTGGGGAAAAATCTACATTAAAACAAGCAGAACAAAATAAACCTACTTTTCAAAACAAGAATTCATAGCAATACATGTGATGCTTTTAATAAATTTATTTATATTTATATACTTTTATAAGGTATCATTTTATATGCATCTACGCTGTGGCATCCCCTCTCCTGCCGATGTTGCATTTTTCAGCAGCTCTCGATACTCTCATGGCCATTAACACTCCATAAGGAAAGATTACAATGGTCATTAAATCTTAGTATTCATTATTAATTTTAGGGCAGCACTTAAAAGGCCTCTTGGGTCTCTGTCCCCATTGGCTGGGCACAGCATCAACACCAGTGACACTAATCAGAGCTTTCCCACTGACTCAGCCGAGTTTCACATAATGCTAACTTCCCTTATTCTGGCAGAGAGCATCCTGGTGAAATGCATGCTGTGTACAGCCCTCCAATCAGTAGTCATTTGAAAAGATGAATTCTGCTCCTCCACAATGAAAAGAAGTACTATCAGGGACCACACTAAGCCATAACTCGGCAGACAAGTTATGCAGGGCTGAAATGCTTCATTGATCAGTCCATTAAGTCAAGCTACTTAAAAAAAAAATGACTGATCAAAATGTGCTCCTGGCTTTTTCAAATTATAGATACATAATGCCAAGACATATTAATTATTTAAGTTCTATGTTAAAACTGCAGGCAGTGGACAGTAGTTTAGAAGAGATTGCTCACACTTTCTTGGAATGCCTCTTCTACGACTGGACAGTTGCCAGCATCAGCAGATAGGGCCATGACGTTATTCTAACTGGTAAGAAGGAAGTCCTTGACCAAGATGACCATCACCATTTCACTAGAGCTGTGCTACCCGCTCTCACACAATAGAATGTGTGCTCTGTACCAGGTGGATCACTGAATTTGGCTGGATGAGACCCAGGATAAAATTCACACTAAGCTATAATCTTCAGCAGGTAGCCATGGACAACCATGTGCAGAATGGATGGCTCGTTCCAAAAGAGACAAACATTTGATGCAAACAACAGTGGCTTTTATTATTATTATTATTATTATTATTAACATATGTATTGTAAGATAAGACATTGTAATAAATTATATATATATATATATATATATATATATATATATATATATATATATATATATATATATATGTATATGTATATGTATATGTATATGTATATGTATATGTATATGTATATGTATATGTATATGTATATGTATATGTATATATAATTTTATTATTTTTATTTATAATACCAGTTGACATTTGACTTGAATTCTGAGTATCAATCCTATTGATTTAATTACTTGTTTACTGACATTATTTCTAGTCTGCCTTTCTCACAGGGGCTCAGGGCAGATTACACAGAGTAAGTCTGTACAAGCGACAAAATGGGACATTCAATAACCAGTGCATTAAGATTTTAGAAGTTTCAAATCAGTAAAAAGAACTGAAGCATAGCACAAGTATTCATGTGACCTATTAAGTGGTACAGAAATTACATAAATAGGAGCCTACTTATAATAAGCTATGCACAACAATATAGACCACAGTCTCTAAGCATTTATACAAGCAAATTTGTAAAATTATTTCGTAGAGTGCAATCCCATTAGAGGTATAGGAAAACCCTCTTGAATACTTCAGTTTTGCATAGTTTGGGGGAAGCCAGTAGTGTGGGAGCCTTCCTGACCTCCATGGCTAAACTGTTCCACGAGGCGGGAATGGAGAAACCACATGTATGGACAGTTTTGATTTTGCCCATTTGTAGACAATCTTTGGTTGTCTTGAACAAAGATGTGGTAGACCTTAGGGGAAAAGGCTGTCCCACAAAAAGGAAGGGCCAAGGCCATGCAAGGACTTTGTATGTGATACCCAGTGCCTTAAACAGAGCCTAGCCACATATGGACAGCCAATGGAGCATCTGAATAATGGGGTTGATATATATACTCTTTCTAACTCCAGCTAATACTGAGCCACAGCATTCCAGGCTAGTTGGAGTCTCTGATGTGATTTTGAAGGGAGACCAATGTATAGGGCATTACAGTAGTTGAATGTTACTGCAGTGTGGCTCCAGGTTGCCAGATCCACCATGACAAACTAATCACCGATGCAACAGAATCATGGCCAGATGCCCTGTCCCACTCCCAATGTTATTTAACATCTACAAGCACTCCCTTGCCCAGCTAATCCAGAGTTTGGGACTAGTGTGTCATCACCCTAATGACAGCCAGCTATATCTGCTGATGGACGACCATCCACCAACACCCACAAATACTCTAGCCAGCTGTTTGGCAACTGTAGTGGATGGGCTCGTGCAGAGTTGACTGAATTTAAATCCAGCCAAAATAGTGGTCCTTTGGTTGGGACAGTGTGCTCCAAGTGAGGGTTTGTAACTCCTAGTTCTTGATGGGGTCCAGTTAACAAGTGGTCACTGTTAAGAGCCTGAATGTGATCCTGGGCTTCACTCTCTCAATGAAGGCTCAGGACACAAATGCTACCATCCAGGCTTTTCAACATCTCCTCCAAGTGTGGCAGCTAGCACCCTACTTGTTGTCACTCGACTTGGTCACACGTGATCCATGCAATGGTCATATTCAGATTAGACTACTGCAACCCTTGTACCTGACTCAGAAACTTCAACTGGTCCAAAATTGGCAGTCAGGCACCTTACTGGAAAAGGCCAGAGTCATGGCCTTTTCAGCCATGGTTCCACCCTGGTAGAACACTTTTCCGAGTGAGATCAGGACCCTGCAGAACTTTAAACAGTTCCACAGTGCCCGTAAAACAAAATTGTTACAGCAGGCCTATAGTTGAGTCCTACATGTATACTATCATGTGTTGGCCTCCCTGCTTAAACGAAGAATGCCTGGATCCCACTGGAAACCACTGAATATGCACTTGATGAATGTACTAACAAATGTATTCACTATTCCCCTTCTTCTCTGATAGAAAAATGGCAGTGAACTTAAAATGGCAGTGTTTTAAAAGTAAAATATTAGTTTTAAATGTCTAAATTGTTTTAATCTGCTGTAAATTATATATTGTTGTGAACTGTCCTGAGCCTCCGGAGAACTGTGGCATATAAAATTGGAAAAGGAAGGAAGGAACGAAGGAACGAAGGAAGGAACAAAGGAACAAACAAACAAACAAACAAAAGCAACATTTATCAACTAAGTGTTGCAGTTTACAGGAGTTTTCTGCCTGCACTGGTGCACAGAGGCTTCTTGATCCCTGGTGAGGTCATGTGAATATCACCCAGAGCAATAATCAGGACCCCAAAATACAGACTCACAAACTCCCAGTTCTTCCCCTTTCCCTCTCTACACTCAGATGCATCTTTGAAATGACCCACAGCCATTTTAGTCAACGTCACTGACCAGGACAGTATGGCTTCCTACCCAGATAACAAACACTTCTTCATATGGCCATGGTGTTCCAGGAATGCTGTAATAAAACCACCTGGAAAAGGATTTCCAATCAAATAAGCCATGACTCTTTATAAATTTGTTAAGCATTATTCTTACTACAAAAAAAGAATGTGGAGTAGAACACACCGTATCACATTCTTTCTCAAATGTAGGAAACAACAGAGTGCTGTTGTACAACAAAAGGAAACTGATAAGAATCTGATGATAACACACATCCAAGTAGTAAATCCAGGAAGACTGTAATATTTCACTAAGGGTATCAGATGATCCAAAGACAGCATAGGTAAGATGCCCCTTCTCTATAAATTCTAAAGTGACTTTTAGTTAAAAACAGCAAAATCCTTTGCTTCCCTACTAATGGTCTTCAGCACCATTCTACTTCCCAACGTTAATCGTCTGGGATTAACGTTTTGAGATTAACTTTACCTTACTGGGTTTGCGAGTGCAGATCCCTTTTAATTTCAGATTACCATCTTGCATTTTCAGTACCTAGGGATTAATGTATCTGCAGCATTGTTTGTTCCTACAAGTATCGGTTACCCCTCCCCCTTGTTCACAAAATCAACTCAGATCTGACCAGATGGTACATGTTCCTGTACTCCGTGTCAGGCTGAATTAATTCAGGGGAAATGAACTCTCTTCCAAAATGATATTTATTTCTGAAGCTACCATGCTGCATTTGCTGAGCTTCCCTTGGAGAAAAGAACAGAAACCCGGCGTTCTATGGGTGAAGCAGGAAGACCTCAGTAGGAGGCTGGGGATGGAACAAATCAAGAACAGGATGATCTTTTAAGTGAATATTCTGACAATGATCTCCAGCCACGTATTTACACATTCTTTCTGCTCATACAAGGATGTAGACATTTTCCCAAGGTTAGTGTGAAGGGAAAGAAAATCTCCTTGCACACAAAACAAGTCAACGAAGCCCTTAACGCAAGGGTTCCAAAAATGGTGCCCTCGGAGATCGTGGGGACAAAAACTCTCTTGGTGCCCACCAACTCTTTTTAGAATGGGAGTGGGGCCAGGTGGGGCCTTTGCTCAGCATGCCATCTTGTTGGTAACTGGAGATCTAAAGTGTTTCAGCGGCAACTGTCTTTTCAGTGTCAGTTCTATTCTCTTTCTCACGCCTCTTCCCCAGTGTGCTTGGACTTACTCTCATGGCTCACGGTCTCTTGGGTTCAATCAAAATCCAAATTTGAGAATACCTTTAGTGTCTCTTGTAGGTGTGTTGCATGCAGGAGCTGAAATTCCACCAGTTCAAGACCAGGTGCATTAGGTGCTTTGATAATGCATTAGGTTAGAAATGTCCGGTAACTGGCTTCCAAAAATGCCCAGTGGGGCAGGTTTGGTCCGCAGTCTGGTTTAAAAAGTGTGATGCTTGAATGAAATAACATGACATGGCCCAAGATCTTCTGGAGATACTGGATACAGACTAACAAGAAGAAATTGGTAAATAAATTTTAAAAATTAAGAAAACTTGTGGGAAAAGCCCAAATCTGTAACGAAGGACTCCCGCTTGGTGTAGTGGTTAAGAGTGATGACCTCTGATCTGGAGGACCGGGTTTGATCCCCTATTCTGGATGATCTTGGGCCAGTCACAGTTCTCTCAGAGCAACTGTAAGTGGTTTTGTATCTCCTCTAGGTAGTAAAAAGTGGGGTACAAAAATCCAGCTCTTCTTCCAGTGTTGTAAACCCACCAGTAAAGATCCTCTAACCATGCACTGTTTTCTGTGCCCTCCCCAATCTTAAAAAGTGAAGTGGGAGACAGTTAGAGACAGGATTTCTCCAGGGGTGGTACCTTGCATTTGGAATAACCTCCCCCTTGAGGCTTGCCCAGTATCTGCCTGTCATTTAGGCACTAGGCTAAAACATTTTTTTAATGGGGTTTCTATTTCCAATTGGTTTTGCTTAGATATGTATCGGCGTTGGAGTACATAATGATACTTAAAAAAAAAAGAACTTATGGAATGGACACATTTTCCATCACCTCTGTAAAAATTAGCTTGGCACATCCCTGTGCAACTACCTTGCTGGTAAAATTCTCCAGTCTCTTTTGGACAGACCCAGGTTCCCATTCCAACTCTACCATGGAAGTTTGCTGGGCGATCTTGGGGCCAGTTACATACTCTCAGGCAAATCTACATTACAGGGTTGGAGGAGAATGTTGTAAGTCACTTGGGGTCTTCATCCAGGAGGAAAGTGAGGTATAAATGAACTCTCCAAATTCTTGTCTAGTTCACTAGGGTTATGGGAAGGCATCCTTATCATTGCTTCCAATAAATGATTTCAAATAAAATATACAAATGATGATTTCAAATAAAATACACACATGCATATATCAAAAGCTGAAATATACGTGTGCTTAAGAAATTGAAGCCAAACATATCCTTACCCTTATGTCATGCTATCAATATATAAGGTGAAATTTACATCTAACAAACTCAGTTGCAGGTTAAGTTTTCTTTTTCTTTCTTCTGAGATCACTTCTTCACAGAAGCAAAGAAAGGATCCCATGAGAAGTAGATTAAAAACAAAATTCATCCATGTCCCAAGGTCACTAAGGCATAAAAGGATGGGGGGGAGGGAGAAGAGGCACAACTGAATGTTCTTTATGTGTCTCATTTGTTTATATGTTTGTCAGTTGACAGCTTTGTAGCTGTGTTTGTATGGTATACATAAGTGGGTTTTTAACTATAATATATATGCCAATTTATACTGCAATCATAACATGTGTCTCACTTGTATCTATAATATGCATATAATGTCACTACATACATGAAATTGAAAACACAAAATTGTATGATTTGTTTAAATAATAATAATAATATGGGTATAATCCACACAACAAAGAAGTGAAATCCAAGTGGTGAATTTCAGTTGAGAGAGCACAGATAAGAAATCTGAAATCTTCCCTCACCAAAACAGAGCTCTCCAATTTGCTAAGGGCACCTTCCCATGTTTTATGTCAGCCTAGAACTGGACGGGATAAATATATGAAGTTGTCTTATATGGAACCAGACCCTTGGTCCATCCCAGTCAGTACTGCTTACTCAGACTTGCTGTGGCTCTCCAGGGTTTCAGGAAGAAGTCTTTTGCATCATCTTCTACCTGATCCCTTTCATTGGAGACATTGAGGATTGAACCAGGGACCTTCTGCATGCTAAGATGCTCTCCCATTGAGATACATTGCCTCCAGAGAGAACAATATGACTTGAATACCTCCTGAAAATGTCCACAACCCTATTGAAGGCTGTAGTTTTATATTCCAATGGGGATAGAATCCCCCCCACACACACACAAACACACTGATATTTTACCTTAAGAGAAACCTCCGGACAATGCCCTTGGCGTGCTTTTCTGGGAAATGTATTAATGCACCTGTAAATTCACATTTGCATATCTCTAGTCAGAAGGCAGAGGTCTGTATTATGCATTTATTTTGTATTGTCAGCTTGATGAAGCTCCAGAGGAAAAACACTTTGGAGGATATATAAGAAGTATATGGATATGCTGCACTCTTGGGGGAAATCACTGTCTTCCTTGGGAACTAGACAAGTATGTTACTTTATTAGACAGCTGTATCTGAATTAGCTGTCTACAAATAACAGAATTTTTTACTGTATCATGCCGGAGTGATCCTCTTTATCAGAATGCAGTGACCTATGAAATAACTCACCATATAAAATGTAGGTTCTAGTGGACACTTATATATGTCATAAATATTTGGTCCATGACAAACGTTTCTATACTTTACTGTGTATGTGATTCAGTTCCAATAGTTTGTGAAGACCTATGGCTTTCAGCAAAGACATGACCTTGGTCAGCTTACTTTGGGTGGAATCCTACGGCCTATCCTAGTTGCAGTCCTTAAGATAGATGCTAAGTCTCATGCACATGGGCTGTTCCACTAAAGCAGGGGTAGTCAACCTGTGGTCCTCCAGATGTCCATGGACTACAATTCCCATGAGCCCCTGCCAGCATCTGCTGGCAGGGGCTCATGGGAATTGTAGTCCATGGACATCTGGAGGACCACAGGTTGACTATCCTTGCACTAAAGTTTCTATACTACAGGGGCCACATCTTTTTAAAAAGTTTTAAACCCCGAAATATGCTAGTCTTTGAGGCATAAGGCTGAGCTCCCTTTTTCTTAAAAGCATTCACAAAGAACCTCTGTCCAACACAACATTTAGAAGAAAAAAATTAACTCATAATATCTGGAATGTTCATAGGATACTGAAATAATTCATAGCAACTCTCTCAGGTCCTAGGATATAAAGCTATTGCACTGTACATGACTATTAATTAGCCTTGTATTGCAGAGTTTTCTTTTCTTTTTGCCTGAATGGGCTCAAATTACAAGCAAAGAGATACTTTTGTCCACTCTTGGGGGGTAATAGGACACTGCAATAATGTACCAAGCTCACCTATGGGATTCAAAGTTATGATCCGCAGAAATAAACCAAAAAAAAAATTAGACCAATAAACAGAAGCTTAGGCAAAATTGATGCTCCCATTTACTGGGCAGTTTGCGGGAATAACTTTCTCTCAGCTGAACATATTCAAGACTTTGTCCCAATATGTTTCTGGTCCAACACTGCAAGTGAGCACCACTCTGCATTTTACCTTGTGTGCAGAGTGCTTATGTCTGTTCACCTCATCTATACCCTACTTTTCTCCTCAATAGGAATTGGGGGTACCAACTCCAGCGTGTTGTAGTGGTTAGGAGTGCGGACTTCTAATCTGGCATGCTGGGTTCGATTCCCCACTCCCCCACATGCAACCAGCTGGGTGACCTTGGGCTCGCCACGGCACTGATAAAGCTGTTCTGACCAAGCAATAATATCAGGGCTGTCTCAGCCTCACCCACCTCACAGGGTGTCTGTTGTGGGGAGAGGAAAGGGAAGGCGAATGTAAACCACTTTTAGACTCCTTCTGGTAGAGAAAAGCAGCATGTAAGAATCAACTCTTCTTCTTCCATGGAGTTTGGGGGGGCGGAGCCTACAGAGGGCAGGGTTTGGGAAAGAGAAGGACTTCAAAGCAATATAATGCCTTTGAGTCCACCTTCCAAAGAGACCGGAGATCTGTTGTAATAGTGAGAGATATCCAGCCATAACATAGAGGATGGCAAACCTAATGGGGACCCAAAGTGGCTTACAACAGAACAGCCATTTTATCACATGGCTAAGGGCATGTGACTGGCTCAAGGTCACCCAGCAAGCTTTTATGGCAGGCTGAATGAGTTTTCCAGAAACTAGTCTGACACTCCATTCATTACACCCTGCTGGCTCTTTATGCAGCCAAATAGAAGGAGGGAGAGGAGTTGGTTTCTATACCAAGCTTTTATACCATCCTGAAGGAGTCACAAAGCAGCTTACAGACACCTTTCTCTTCCTTTCCCCACAACAGACATCCTGTGAGGTAGATAAGGCTGAGTGAGCTGTGACCGAACTGTTCTATGAGAACAGCTCTAACATGACTATGACCAGCCAAAATTCACCCAAGCTGGCTGCATGTGGAGGAGTGGGGAATCAAACCCAGCACTATCCATTGCTCAACCACTGCATCAAGCTGGCACTATAGGGAAGCCAATGATGGTTCTTTTTGCACAGACAAATAATTACCTGGTGAATATTAGAATTACCTGGGGAATATTAGAATATTAGAATTACTTAACCCCTGTTAAGTGGTGCATCTTTTAGGTTTGTTTTTCCACATAGGCTACTGGTACACGTTGGTCTCCAGATAGCTTTAGGAGATTTGTCTCCTAGCATGACCAGGTGCTTTGCTAAAGCTCTAATGACCTCAGAGACTTGAAATGATAACTCCTAGGTAAACTCTTCAACTTGCCAGAGATTAGGCCACCCACTCTTTTTTTCCAGGAAGTTTCAAGTGATAATACAGTTAAGACAATGACAAGGATGCTGTGAAGGAAGACTCATGACCAATCTCACCCTAGATGACTTACAGGTCCTTTAAAGGGCAATTCTGGAAAATGACTGTGACTTCTGTCACCAGAATACTCTCATCAAGTGCAAATGTTTATCATGGTACATGGGCAGTTCCACTAAGGCTTCTATAACGTCAGGGTTATTATTTTTTTTTAAAGTTTTACAACCCAGAATAATTTGAACACACAATTTTTGAGGAAAGGTCTTCTATTGAATGAAACCCATGGAAACTGATGTCAAATTTGAAGAACTTCTAAAATAGCTTATATTTCCACTTTGGAACTTTGGAAGCTCTGGCCAGGGCCCTCAACTCTTCCGGGAGCTCATTCCACCAGGTCAGGGCCAAGCATGCTTCCTGCAGACCAGGACCACCAACAGATTTGCTTCTGCAGAGTGAGGAGCCCTGCAGCGGGCATATGGTGATACACAGTCCCTCAGATATGTGAGGTTCAGATGGCCTTGAAGGTCAATGTCAAAACCTTAAACTTGATCTGGGAAGCAACTGGCAACCAATGCAGCTGTCTCAGCACAGACTGGATATGGGCCCTCCAAGATGTCCCTGTGAGGACACTGGCAGCTGCATTCTGTACCAGCTGCAATTTCCAGGTCAAGTATAAGGGAAGATCCCTATAGAGCGAGTTACAGAAGTCAAGCCTAGAAGTGACCACGCATGGATCACCATGGCCAGGTTTATGCCAATAAAAGTAAGCCAGTGGGAACGCAAGATTAAAAAAATAATAAGGTTTACCTAAGTGGGGAAGCAAAATAAAAAGCAAATAAGATTCACCTAAGAATTATTTTTAAATACCTGGGGTTGAATCCTGTGATACAACAGCAGAAAGCACAAGTTCAGGTCTTTCCATTGTCCCCTCCCCCAAATAGTCATTTCCAAGTTGCCTCCTGGAGCCTGTGGGACCAATGAAGACCAATAGTCATGTGGGTTAATAGATCCATTGATGATGGGGAAGGGGCAAAATTGCCCACTCTTCTATCCTCTGCAAGCAACCAGTCTACCTGTTGGTAGAGGAGGGTGATTTTTCCCCCTTCCCCCTCTTCAAGTCAGACCCATGCCTGTGGAATCAACTTCCTTTGAGTTGGAAAGGACTACATAAAGAAGGGGGAAATGGGGCAGATTCTGGATCCATGCATCCATACATGCACATGAGAAATTAATTGAGTTCAGTTGATGGCTGCATCTCTTTGTTTTTAACACTGGAATCGAGGCAAGAAATGTTTGCCATGAGCATTACACAGTACCTTGGCCACTTAAACAGTGGCATGCGGTCAAAGAAACACACTTTTCCTGTGCCAGTTTGAATATGCTAATGGAGTACTCCATGCAGCTTTGAGTTTGAAATATTCCAAAATCTCACCAGGAAACATGATGAGTAATATTGGTTATTCAGGAGCACTGAGATCAGGAACATCCTTATTAGCTGTTCAGATGCAGACCAGCCTATCTCAAACCCATATATATCCTTATATATCCTTATATATATCCTTATCCATGGTTCCTCTATATATTTGTGAAACAGCCAGGGGGCGTGGAACGTGTCCGGCTGTCCAAGTTCACCCTGTCCAATCAGGGTGAAGCCAGCAAAGTTGGCCCTGAATGGCCCTGCCCCTGCAGCTCCCGCCCTCCCTCCCTAGACTCTAGCCTCTTTGCTCTCAGACACACCTCAGTGCCTGGAGCCAGCAGCAGGTAAGGGGAGAGGGCCCTGAGCAAAGGGTGGTGGTGGAGGGCCTGCTAACCAGGGCTTTCCAGCCTGCTAGGCTGGGCCTGCTAGGCTGGGCCTCCCAGCCGACTGCCTGCTAAGGACCTCTGTCCAGGGCCTGTTAATGAGCTAGTCAGCCCCCACCCACCCCACTTGATGCAGCTGCAAGCTGCATCCCAAAGCTACCTTAAGCTGCCTGGCCGGGGGCTAGGGGAGGAGGCCCTTTTAAGGCCTGTTCTTAGGAATGGGCTTTGAAGCTAGTGTGTGTGTATATATATATATATATATATATATATATATATATATATATATATATATATATATATATATATATATATATATATATATATATATATATATATATATATATATATATATATATATATATATATATATATATATATATATATATATATATACACACACACACACACACACACAAACACACACACGTGCACATTTATTGGGTGATATGGCCATATATGGTCATGTTGACCTGCTCCCCCCAAATGAACAATGTTGGGCCAAGAGGGGGTAGGAAGGGGAGGGGCCACAGGTGGGCACATACACAGCTATGTTCCCAAGGATATTCTGCACAATCACACCACTTCTGGGTTTTTTCAAAGCCTGAAGAATTTTACATGGATTTCTCAATGGTAAAAGAGTTGAGAAAGCCTGGCTTAGATCAATGATCAAAGTTTCCTGTTGCCAGATGCACAGATTCAATGATCAACCTGCATACAAACTCTCTGGTATTGATGCAGCATCTCATCTTTCCACGGGAAATGAGCAGCCACTTGCCATGAGTGGGGTGGCAGAAGTGCATGCAACTGAAATTCATATTGATCTCGTTAGTTCAATTACATATTGACTTTCGCCTCTTGCCTGAACAACTTTTCTATAGCTTGTGGGTACTGCCTCTGAATAGATATTTGCTATAGGCAGTCACGATTGCAGTTTAGCTGTAGATTGCACTAGATGCTGTCTTAGACCTCTTTGTTTGATGGTGTCAAGAGCAAGTGAGCCACGTACTGAGTTCCACAGGGCCTGCAAGACGGAGCTCTTCCACCAGGCTTGTGGCTGAGGCCAGGGGCAGTACTGACAAATAGCAGATTCTCTTCTCCTTCTCTCCCCCCACCTATACCATCTCCTTATCTGCATGTTTACCAGCAGACCAGATTGGAGCCTCATCGAGATTATATTGGGTATTTTTTTAAAAAAAATTATTTTAAAAACTTATATTTTAAGAAGATTCTATAATTATCAATGTTTTATTGTAATCAATGGTTTATTTGTTGTACATTGCCCCAAGATGACCAGTCCAAAAGGCATGGTATAAAAATATTAATATAAATAAACTTCAAGAGCCTTAGTGCTCAAGTACATGAAATAGATTTAATCCTGCTACTGAAAATGGAACCCATGTGGAAAGTTATCTTTCCCTTCCCCTCCCACTTACCCCACTTTGTGATGTTATTATGCTACACCTGCTCCATCCCTGCTCCACGTTCCTGGCTACCAGTGTTGGCAGGACAGAAATGCAGAATTGGAAGACATCATAAGATGTGTAAGTGACCATACATATTATGGAGATGATTGAGACAGGCCAGCCAGTTTTAACAATATTCCCATATTACGTGTAAGTTTCCTTTTAAGGTGTTTTAACTACCTAAACTACCTACTCTGCTGGTGAATGACATAATTTAAAATTTTTTAGAGTTCACTCTTTCATTGGGTACTCATATGAACAGACCCCATTACATCTGAGCAGTTGCCTATGTGATATTATGAAATTGATCGTTACTGTATTCAGCCATCCATATACTGAGGCAGGTTGTGAATATATTTTGCTAATATATATTATTAGATTTATAAATGGTTTATAATCAGCATTATTAATTATACATTTACTTTACTATTTGTAGGAATAATCACTGAGGAAGCTCCTGGAAAACGGGTTTATTACCTGGGACACCATTTTGATTACTCAGGATTTTGGAATAAATCATATAATGAACTATTGGAGGTTTGAAGATCTTTATTGATCAGCTCTACAATTCCCTTCATTTTTTTGTCTTGCCTATTTGCAGGCTGGCATCCCTTTCCCAGTCCTTGGGGGGAGAGACGAATAGTGTGCCAGATACTTACAGTGTGTATCAAAAATATTTAATAATTTCCCACAGATTCCTTTTTCTGGTGGTAGGCAAATCCTTAACGCTTAACCACTTTACCCACTCATTCATAGTTCTGGCCTGATTGTCAGTGGATGAAACCTGGGGAGGTTCACATGCTCTGGATTCAAAGCTCTCTGCAGGCCTAGCAAAGAACAGAATTTCTTTGTATTATTTGAAAGGTTGTCACTTGGAGGAGGGCGGGGAGTGCTTTCTGTTGGCAGCAGAGCTAGGATTCACAGTAATGGGTTTAGAATGATACCGTGTAGGTATCAAGGAGCAAAATTCACAGTCAGAGTAGTTCAGCAGTTGAATAGGCAGCCTAAGGAGGTGGTGAGCTCCCCCTCACTGGCAGTCTTCAGGCAGTATCTGGACAAATCCCTATCACAGATGTTTTAGGCCAGAGGGTAGCTAAACTATGTCTCTCCAGATGTAAATGGACTACAGTTCCTATGGCAGGGACTCATGGGAATTGTAGTCCATGGACATCTGGAAACCCACAGTTTGGCCACCCCTACTTTGGGCTGATCCTGCATTGAACAGGGGTTTGGACTTGATGGCCTATACGACCCCATCCAGCTCCAGGGTTTTAGAACACAGCATTACTCCTTTATCCATGCATCCAGCAGCCCCAGTGCCAGGATCCAGAACTGCTGTTCTCACATTGTCAACAGAGCAGCACTCCATCTTGCTGGTATTCCTTGGCTGAACTCTGGCCTCTTTGGTCGTAGCTCCAGATCTCCCCACACCTTTGCCTGCTTTGGCCAACCACATTCCAGCATCCTTCCCCATTTTCCCCTTCCAGTTGCAACTTGTGTTCCAGCTTTCGACTCAGCTGCTGTGCTCTCCTCCTTGGCACCACGTCCATCTATTTGTTTCTTTAAAAATTTATACCCCACATTTCCAGCAGTTCAAGGCAGCAAACAGGCACATAAAACAGTTAACGGGCTCAGTACATAAAATCAAGGCAATAAGCCCTACAGTATCCCAAATTAATTAATTAGTAGGACTAACGATACTGCAAAGCTTGCAACTAGAGCACCCTTGGTGCAGATTCCTCCTGTTTGTACTGCTCCCCCCCCCCCCCAGATGGATCCCCTAGAATCTCAAATTATTAATCTGCTTGCAATTAAAGCAAGATATACTTCAGGTTTATGGGCTGCTTTGGCATCTGTGTGGTGATGATCATTTATCACCCAAGGCAAGTCTATTGGTAGCTACACTTGGCACGAACTCAGAATACGATTACTTAACCCCTTACCTTACTGAGGAACTGTCTAATTCCCAGACCTTTATTGCTGAGATCAATCTGGGCTTCTTGTCATCTGCAGTCCAACAGCATCCAGAGCCATGCACATCATGCTTCTTGGGGCACTATGAAATACCAGGGGCCAAGCCCGTTGAATCAGGAATACAATAGGTGCTAGATTGGGGAGCGGGGTGGAAGAACTCTGCAAATGGCCTCCTCCTCTCCCCAGCACCGGGAAAGGCTGCAGGCAACTGTTATGGAACTCACCAGCAGGGGCAGCTCTCATGCAGCAGGGATCTGCAGCCTCCGAGCCTTCTAGGGAAGTGGAAGGAGGAGGTGGTGGTCAGGAGTGGGGGATGGAAGCTGACTGGCTGGCCGCTGCACAGACAGGCAAGCTGGTTGGAGGAAGATGCACTCAGAGGCAGGACAGCCGCCCTGAGTGGGTGTTAAGTGCTGAATGGCACTTAATCCATGAGCCACACTCCTCCTCCAAGACCTTACCAGGAATACATTATGTGGGACAGATAGCTGTGCTCCAGGACTGCTTCTGTGTTGCCTCCCTAACAAGAAATATAAGGGCAATGCAGGTGTGGGGGGCCTTGAGTTGGATTGGGACCAGAGCATGGGGGGAAAGCACACATGGGCATCTTTTAAGGGGTGAAGGGGGAGAGATTTGGGGTCCACTTTAAGGTTGCTTATAACTGAAAATATTTTTAACTGTTACTGAGCTTTTCTGATTCTCAGTTTCCTTGCTTTTGTGTTCCTGTTGCTTTTTTTTGGGGGGGGGGGGTCTGTTTTGCTCCTTTTCAGTTGATTTGATACCACACTACTTTTTGCTGCTTCTCATGGGTAATTTGATACCACATTGGATACTTTAGGCTGATCCTGCACATCTTAATTACAATAAACATTATAAAAGCATAATTAATATAAAACCAAGACAATATGAGACTAGAATTAATTGACCTCTTGTCATTGAAACGGCCTCCGAAGTCTTATAGGAGCGATTCCTGGCAAAACAGTGAAGAAAAGGGAGTGAATGCATGCATGCATGCATGTACGTATGTACAGGGAGGCCCATAATTACCTGGTTGTAGCCACACTGCCTTCAACCAAAGGCTTGGTGGAAAACCTCAGTTTTACAGGCCCTGCGGAAGTGAGCAGT
Source organism: Paroedura picta (assembly GCF_049243985.1). Classification (NCBI taxonomy): domain Eukaryota; kingdom Metazoa; phylum Chordata; class Lepidosauria; order Squamata; family Gekkonidae; genus Paroedura; species Paroedura picta. The sequence continues at coordinate 28,250,057 of NC_135374.1, read as the reverse complement.
GACACATGAAAGCTCATACCCTGCCACTGATTATATAAGTCTTCAAGGTGCTACTGGACTCTTGATCTTTTCTATTGCTACAGACAGACTGACATGTGTTATTGGGGCCAGACTCTGGCGTAATAGTTCAGGATCCCAACTTATGGACTCAGCTGGGATGGACAAAATGCAGGCTGTAGCTTTTCATTTCTTGTGTGTATTGCCATTGATAAATGGGTCACTCATAAGAGCATTGGACGAGATGGCCTGTATGGCCCCTTCCAACTTTATGATTCTATGATTCTATGATTATGTCTAGAAGAAGAAGAAGAGTTGGTCCTTTTGTACCGCTTTTCTCTACTGGAAGGAGGCTCAAAGCGGCTTACATTCACCTTCCCTTTCCTCTCCCCACAACAGACACCCTGTGAGGCAGGAGAGGCTGAGAGAGCACTGATATCACTGCTCGGTCAGAACAGCTTTATTGGTGCCGTGGGGAGCCCAAGGTCACCCAGCTGGCTGCATGTGGGGGAGTGCAGAATCGAACCTGGCATGCCAGATTAGAAGTCCACACTCCTAACCACTACACCAAACTGGCTCTCTACTGTCTAAAAATCACCAAACTGGGCCACTGTCTCCATTGCTCCACTTCCACTGGTATTCCTTGTCATGAATCACAGAGGCCCTAGCTAAGGTGTTACTATTCTCCAGCTGGGGCCTGGAGATTTTCTGGATTTTCAAATTTTGTCTAGACTGCATCATATGGAGAATATACTGATTTGGAGGATGGACAGTGTTCTCCTCTGAGGCCCCCCCCCCCAACTCCAATTTTCCCAGGATCTACTACCAAATCTCCAGGAATCTCCCAATTCAGAGTTGGCAACTTTACCAGCGTTCAGGTGCATGCTAGTGTATCTTCTACTTTATATATAGTTCACCAAAAACAAAAACAAAAAACTCTCGGGAAAGAGCTTCCATCCTCCCGGGTTCCATCTCTACAAAATTAATCCACCATGTTAATATATCCTAAAATGGAAATACAGCTTGTGTTCTCTCTTATGTAATCCTGTAGTGTAAAAGAGCTCCATTGGTTTGCCTGACAAATGATATTGCTGTAACCTTGGAAGGGCTTATAACCAAAAACACAAATTGGGGGGAGGCACTCACAAAAGGACAGCAGATGTGTCAGAGGACAAACATCTCTAGCAGGGCTTCTGTGCATCAGTGCTATGTTGTTACACTCTGTAGTTATGTTGTGTTCCTCCCATTTAAAAATCCACAATGTATTGTCCCAAAAAATGCCCAGGGGAGGGGAGAGATTCCTCTGGGGCTCTGGCTCATCTGGGGTTTATTTACCTTGATCCATCCCTGCCTCCTCAATGGACACTAAAAAAAAACCCAAATCCAAGCAGATACAGATTTCTTGCCTCAATGGTGCACACACTGAGGCACATCTGTCCTTCCCAGCGGTGCCGGGACTGAGTCTACGTGCATCTCTGAAAAGGACTCTTGCTCCTGCGCTACCCAAGCTGCCTGTTATTTTGAAAAGAGAAAAAATCTCAGCAGAACAAGCCCTTTTCTTTGCCAAGTTTGTTTGACAGTTCAAGGTTACCAGGATCCCTCCTATAGAGCCTGTGTGTATGGGGGGGGGGGGAGAGGAGAAAGAAAAGAATGTGTTCTTCTGAAAACAGCACACAGCAAGGCATATCAGTAAATCAAACCGCAATATTCAGAGGCCTCTGGCCAGATAACAGAAGGTAAAACAAGGGAGCCCGAATATTTTCACCAAAACTCTTGTATTCTTAGCCATAATGATGTCTCTACACACACAAACCCCACTTACTACATATGTTATTATTATCAACAATTAATAGCAGCAGTATTTTAGTTCATTTTAAGATTGGCAATTGTGTAGTCATTTATTAACGAATGAAACACGAAAGAAAAAAATACTATTCATGATCCTCATCATTGTAAAGATTATGAATAGAGTAACAATTTAGTAATACGACGTTCAGAACTGGAGGCAGAGTTAGCACCAGACTCAAGCAATGGCAACCTTGCAGATTTCCACTTTTGCATTCACTCTTCTTAATTCTTTTAGTTCTTTTCGACTCATTCATCCACTGACTTCCTAAAACAGTTTTTCAGCACAAGTATAGTCAATGCAATTTGCTATCTCAGGTGGAAAAAAATAGAACTAGTTATAACAGGCAGCTAACACATAATTAAGAACAATTAAAATGTTGCCATTTAAATCGGAAATGTAAGCAGGCACTGAAGGACATCTGTTTCATCAACTGGCTTTAAGGACAATAAGAAGGAACTAATTCACCGGAACTTGAAACAGTCTTGAATAGGGATATAGATCCTAAGGAGAATTACAGAATTGTAAGTCAGTGGTTTTCAGTGGACTCAGAAGGATGCAACTCTGGTTAGGACTGTACCATATGTGCCCTGGAGGGGGAAAAAAGAAACTTGGGATAGCAGTCCCTAAGACCAGTGACACCCACTTGAAAAGCTGTCATTGCCTCTTGAATAATCAACATACTGGGAACGACCTCATTTAGTCTGGGTATGGGCTATGTGGCTGTATAGCAAATAAAGGGTTATATTCATTACATGCAACAGTCACATCTCTCTTTTTAATTAATAGCCTTGTAATTGGTATTGACTTTAACAGACTGATGACAGTCTTATGATGAGCCGTTCCCAGTCCAACTCTCTACCCAACTGCCCTCAGGTCAGGAACAAAGTGAACTCCATTATCTGGAACCAACTCCCCCCACATGCACCAGTCTCCTTTCTGGACCCCAGAGAGGTCATCAAAGGCAAAGAGGGGGGAGAGGGGGAATTGCAGAAATGGCAGCCTGCCAACTATGTTCCCACAGATGTGCTCCAAGAAAGCAAACCAGTATAGTTCCCTCCCCCCTTCTTTTTTCACAAGGGAGTCATCGCTATTTGATCGCTGTTTCTCTGTCAAGTGCAAGTAGTAAGGCTGGTTCAAGTTGGTGCTAACAAAGTTTGAAGAGGCTGATTCAAAACTTCAACATTTTCTACTGATGTGATGATTTGTAATCAGGAATCCAGGTGAACTGCGGAAGCAAGCACACTCTCCCCTAACATACCAAACAGAGCTTTATAAAACCTGTTCTTGTAAAGGAGGGTGGTAGCAAATTTTTCCTAAATATTCATCTATAGATTTTTGGCACTATTTTTCTCCCAAATGGGAACCCAATGCAGTTGATCACATAATTCCTCTCTCCTCCATTTTATCTTTACCACAACCCTATAAGGTAGATTATCCTTACAGTGACGTAGGCCAAGGTCACGTAGGAAGCTTTCATTACAGAGGAGACATTTGAACTTGGATCTCCCAGGTCTTAGTTCAGCACTCTGAGTGCTACACTCCTGCCGTTCCCTTCTGATTCTCATGAAGACTAAGGATGAGATCCTAAGAACATTCCCCTGGGACAAAGCCCTGTTCAACAAAATGGGACTTAGATCTTAGAAAACCTCTTCAGGATTCCTTCTGAAGTTTAATTTATAATGTTTAAAACTTTTATGATGCTTGTATGAAGTTTTACATTGCTGTGACCTGCTCTGAGCAACATGGAAGGGTGGGCTAAGAATAAATTATCATCATCATCTATTTGGCTACACTATAGTCACCTTTTGGTCATTAAGGCTCCCGAAGTGGATTAAGATCAATAGTATAAACAAACGAACAAACTAAAATATTTAAAATAAATGGATGAGAATATCTTGAATCAACATTAATAGCAGTGCCAAAGGAATGCATCAGCAAGCCTGGAAGCCAAGCATGTTACACAGCTTCTCTCCAGAAAAAAGATTTCAAGACGCAAGTGCTGGAAAAGACTTTTCTTCTCTCAAGAGCCTGAAGGAGCTCTGCCAGTCAGGGGAGATGATATTCAGCGGGGTGGACCAGAAGTCTCATACTACAAAGTTGCTTTGTGCCTTTTTGGAGCACAATCTGTTAGGAGCACTGGGAGGCATGCAAAAGGCATTTCACTGAGCTGAAAAGCAAGGAAAGGCCCACAGCTTCTGAATCAGCACTCACAATGCTTCTGTTTGCAGGTCACAAGATCCTTGCCTATTCCTCCCAGTGATTTGGATCTACAGGAAGAGAACAAACGTTTCTCTTTGTAGCATTCTTTCATTTCCTCAGAGGCCCCATGGGAATTCAGGGGCCAGTGTCCCCATGCCCTTGACAATTCAGCCATGGCCTGTTCCCAGATGCCAGAGAACAGCATTAGGATGCTGGGCCACTAGGTTTGCCAGCTGATAGATGCAGCTAGGGGAAGATGGAGGCCATGCATACGGAGGACACTTAGATGTGAGTGACATAATGTCACTTCCAGGGAAAACCCAGGAGTGACATCATACTGTGCATGACAATGGCAGTTTAAAAAAAAAACCCTTCTCCTACCACCTAAAGAAGCAGTGGCAAGAAGCCCTGGTTGACAGGGCACATGGCAACCCTATGTGCCTCCAACCATCCAAACACACTCAGTGCCAGAAACGCTTGGGTGTCACTGAGAGAGCCCCTGCCCACAAAACAAAGGACAGATTCTGCAGGAAGCTGTCTTTTCTCTCTGAATGCGAAAATGTTTTCTTTTCACCGTCAGTTGCTTCAATGGCTTATACATTACCAATCTGCTAGGGTTGCCAGCTCTGGGCTGGAAAATAGCTGGAGACTTTGAGGGCAGAAACAGAAGTAGGAAGCCATTTTCTCCAGGGAAATTGATCTCTGTTGCCTGGGGATGAGCTATAATTTCAGGGAATTCCCAGGCCCACCAGGGACTGACCAGCATTCCTACACTCTATTTTGTACAATCTGAATATTCCACCAATCTCAAAAGCATCAAAGAAAGGATATTTAGGCTACACAGAGGTTCAGCAAGGTGCTAGGATTATAACCCAGAATTTGTGATTGTGAAAGCAAACATTGCTAGAATCTGGGAGACCCAGGGCTATTCCGCATGATCGCCAATGTAGCTAAATCTGAGCGCTATCTAAAAGCACTGCAATTAATAGCGGCAGGTCTCGGTAACGCACACAGCCAGTTTTCTCGAGAAAAAGGCTCTCCAACTAGTGCTGTTCTCATAACGCACAAATTTAAGGTCTCGCCGGAATCACAACAAAGGAGGCGATATTTTCCCATGCTTACTCCCCCCCTTGCCATCAATCAAAAAGAACATCCAATGAACTGTTGTATTCGTGCTTCCCTTTAAAAACTGTTTTTTAAAAAGACCTGAAAACACCTGTAGCAATGCATATTTGTTCATTCAATGTATCAGAAAGACCTTTTTCACTGGCATGGGAGCTGGTGCTTAATCATTTACACGCTCTTACAGTTAACCAGGAGGGCCCCCCGGTGCAATTTCTGGCCGAAATTATGGGCAGTGTCAAACAGGGGGCTGTATTGTACTTGAAAACTTTACAGACAATTGCTTGTGGAGGGATGTCAGCCAAAGAAGCATCGCTTATTCGTTGCTTTTGCTGGTTTAAGGGGGGAAATTGGTGATTGCGACGCCTTAAGCTCGGGTGCGAGAGCTTAGGGAGGGACATTCTTGCTACCGCTATATTGAGAACGCACATGTCTTTTTCGAATGTGTTGCAGGTTGTTATCAAGAGTCTAGCGACCTATATGCTGCCAGGGTCGGCCCTGCTTCGGCTGGAAAGATGCTCCAGGAGCTGGGCTTTTTGTGTTTTTTAGGGGGAACCCACTTTCCCCGAAAAGCGCCACAAAGAAACGTTTTTTTGCGGGAGTGTTGCAGGAGTGTTGCAGATTGTGTACGACATTGTGCATAATGTTAAAAAAATAGCATTACACAATGGTAAGACTTCAGCAACATTAGTGCTGTGTGGAATGGCTCCCAGTTTTCCTCTTGGCTGTGTAAGCTCATTGGATGACCTTGGGCTGGATGCAGTGTCTTTCAGTGTAACCTACCTCACAAAATTGTTACTGTAGAAGAGCTGGGTTTTATACCATGCTTTTCTCTAGCTGAAGGAGTCTCAAAGCAGCTTTCAATCACCTTCCCTTGCTTTGTGGTGGGCCCAAAGCCACCCAGCAGGATTCGTGTGGAGAAGTAAGAATTCAAACCTGGTTCTCCAAATTAGAATCCACCACTTTTAACCACCACACCATGATGGCTCTATGAGGATACAATATAGGGGAGAGAAAGATGGAGCAAACCACTTTGAGTCCTCATTGAGGAGAAGAACTGGGTATAATAAATGGGATAGAATCATAGAATCATAGAGTTGGAAGGGGCCATACAGGCCATCTAGTCCAACCCCCTGCTCAACGCAGGATCAGCTCAAAGCATCCTAAAGCATCCAAGAAAAGTGTGTATCCAACCTTTGCTTGAAGACTGCCAGTGAGGGGGAGCTCACCACCTCCTTAGGCAGCCTATTCCACTGCTGAACTACTCTGACTGTGAAATTTTTTTCCCTGATATCTAGCCTATATCATTGTACTTGAAGTTTAAATCCATTACTGCATGTCTTCTCCTCTGCAGCCAACAGAAACAGCATCCTGCCCTCCTCCAAGTGACAACCTTTCAAATACTTAAAGAGGGCTATCATGTCCCCTCTCAGATTCCTTTTCTCCAGGCTGAACATTCCCAAGTCCCTCAACCTATCTTCATAGGGCTTGGTCCCTTGGCCCCAGATCATCCTTGTCGCTCTCCTCTGTACCCTTTCATAAACATAAATAAACATAAAATATTAACTGCATATGAGACATGGCCTAAAACAGAACATTAGAACTGACTCTCATAAAAATGCATGGAATACAAAATCTACCTCTAGGCAAAACCCTGGGGTCATAAGGTTGTGTCCTGCCTCAAGATGTGACTCGCCCACCATTGGACAAAATGAGGAACCACCAAAACTCTCTCTTAGACTAGGCTTCATTTGAGAAAGGCAGCTGTGGCTTATAATAGCTGAGTCCAAGATTAAGCAGTCTCTCGAGGTGCCTTTACGTTGTGAATTAGTGGCAGTTATGAGACTCTAGCATTGATGGAATAACCAAGGTAGAAAACCCCTCAATACTCTGAGCCAACATCTAACTATTATAGGTGCTACTGTTGCAACAATTTAAGGCAACAATCATTGTGCAGTCGCTCAGGAGCCCTATTGTGGCTCAGGAGCCCTAATGTTCCAGAAAAATGGGAGGGGCCATCGGTTGTGTTCCCAGGTAGCACAGAAAGAAATTCTAACCTAAGGTTGCCACCGCTGGGTTGAGACATACCTGGATGTTTTTGAGATGGAGGCTAGAGGGGGTGAGGTTTGGGGGGTGAGATAGATCTCAGCAGGTCCCTCCAAAGCAGCCCTTTTCTTCAGGGGAATTGTTCTTGATCATCTGGAGAGGGAGATCTCCAGGTGCCATCTGGATGCTGACTGCCCCTTGCAACTCTAGAGATCAATGTGAAGGGTATTGGTAATATGGAGAAGCAATTTTCTAAACATCCAACTTAATAAACACTTTTAAGGAACTTGAAAACCTGCTTACTGGTTTGTGTCAAATGACTGACTTGCCAGCCCTACCCCTCACCCCAGGTATACAATAGTGGCAGCACATGAGGCACACAGAAGTGACGTGGCTCTTTTGGCTGTTGACCATTGTGAATATAGCTATCCACCACTCACGAAGTACATACCACTGGCTAAAGGGTTAAGTAATCAACCTGATGTAAGAAGCATTATGATGGGGGAAGAGACAAAGTTGAGAGAAGAGGGAGAGATTTCATTTCTGAATTTGTTCCGAATAGCAGATTTGATTAATGTTCCCATAGTAATCTGATGCTTCAGTGCACCACTTCTAAAAGCAAGAATATTACTGTTATATGATTACCTTCATAGTTGTATATATTCCAGCAGGAGAGCTGAAGATCAACTCTCTCAAACCTTTTAGAGCAAGGGCAATATAGTGGCTACTACGTTGGCTGGGCATATTAGAAACCCAGACTGAATTCTGCTATGAAGCCAAGAGTGGCTCGCAGCACTTTCCAATTCCTCATTCTATCTTATGCCCAATTTAACTGCAAGGCAAAAGCTCAAGGTCTCGTTTAAAATTTGCTGCACCGTGAGCAGCTTTGCAGGCGTTATAACCACAGGGCTACAGGCCTTAGGCATCCCCATTTCATGCTAGCAGATGATTTATTTAGCACATTTTGATTCCCCCTGCACTATCATCACAAGAGCCATGTAAAGCAGGTTAGGTTGAGAGAGACACACACCCTGGCCCCAAATCATCAGCAAACTTTGTGGCAGAGGAGAGGTGTGAGCCTGGGTCTCACAGGACCAGACTGGACAAGATTCAGTCCCCCAGGCTCAGCCTGTTGGAATATGGAAGATCCGCAGTGTGCATGACTGGGCAGAATAGAAAGAGTGTCCTGCAGGTGGCTTCAGAAATGTGAATTGAACATGGTTAGATCCTGATCTTCTTCAGTGTCCTGCTTGACTCAATAGGAGACTTCCTACTCCTTTGAGTATTCTTCCTCTCTGCTTGCCTCCAGAACAGAAGAATGACTGCAGACAACAGTTAGACTGTTTGGAAGCCCCCTGCTCTACATAGCTGTTTCTCTTCACAATAAAGCTTACTGGTGCTTCACATTTTTCTTCAAATTCAAACTCTGCCAATACAGCCCAGGGAGACGCTTCCATTTAGTAGAGTCCTGGGGTGCCTTCTGATGGGACTATTGTGGTGGGGGAGGGGCTCTTTCGCCCCCTGTACACTGCTTTTCCAGCCCAACATTATACCAGGAGTTCAATATTTACCAAAATGCCCTTCCACACTATTTTGAATCATCATCAGTTTGAATTGAACAGTGTTGCTGAAAAATCCAATCAGCAACCGGTTTTATTATCTTGCATTATTTCTTCGGCAAATTCGTAGGGTTATTTTAGGACATGATTTAGGGTTGCCAAGCTCACAGGGAATGAACAAAGCCAGGCATGCAACAGAAATAATTTTGTTTGGAGGGACCAGATATTCAAAGCAGATTAAAATTTAATATTCTAAGGTAGAATAAAGTTTTTGCCCCGAAACCAGAGTGTCACCCCTGATGTGCCTACTTTACTTCTGGGTCATATGGCCATGTTGATTTAACTTCCAGAGTTCCTCCCTTTCTTGGAGAGGTAAATCCCTGCCCCCCCACCCCCACCCCCACTGGCTGGTGGAAGAGAGGCGAAATTCTGGTGGAGCAATTTTTCTCTATCCACCTGTGGAGCTGGTCCAATGGATCCAGGACCCACCAAAGACATGACAGATAGATAGATAGATAGATAGATAGATAGATAGATAGATAGATAGATAGATAGATAGATAGATAGATAGATAGATAGATAGATAGATAGATAGATAGATAGATAGATAGATAGATAGATAGATAGATATCCTTACTTCTGTGTTCTTTTCTCTAGACTAGCATGTCCACAGCATGTCTGAAAACCATTTCTGTGCATACTTAAAGCACAAAGCATTAAAAAGTTCCCTCATGCTCCTGAATGTTCTTAATTTGCTGACAAGTAAAGAAGATGCTAAAAACAAACAGGTTTCTTTTTTTTATTATTATTTTAAAAGAACCCAATTCTGGTTGCCAAGAGACCACAATATGCTTTCACCTTTCATGATATCATCTGAGGGCCAACACATTGGCAGGAAAGGAAAAGGCAAGATCTGGGCATGAAACATCTTGCACTTCCTAAATAATATGATCCCTGTGCAGAATATGGATGCTGGTGAGCAGACAAAACAAAGACTTCTGTGCCATGGCAGGCCATAGTTTGTGACACTCACTCTTGGCCCAAGGAGAAGAAACTGAGTACTTTGGTTGCTCTCCTGGGAACAGAACATCATCCAAATGCATCGTGACGGGAGCAACGGTGTCACAAATATGCTGATGACAGCCAGCTTCGGTTCCCAGCAACATCCGATCCAAGAACAGCTGGTTTGATTTATAAACTGAGCTTTGGAGAGTTGAGAGGATGAAGGAGGAGGGTTTAAACAAGCTGAAATCGATACTGCACAATGCAGAGATCTTCTTATTGAAGGTGTCTGCCTCCCAGCTGTCTAGCAAGGCCACTGTAGTGCTGAGTCCTGGCCTACTGCTGCATGCAGAAGATACAGCAAAAGATGTGGCTTCACTGGATCACCTTGGCCTTATTTGGTAATTTAAGGGCCTGACTAGGATCTTGGAGGCTCAGGTCCATGTAGGGATGCCAGGCCCCAGGTGGGACCCGAGGACCCCCTGGAATTGCAGCTCCTCTCCAGGCAGCAGAGATCAGTTCCCCAGGAGAAAATGACTGATTTGGAGGGTATATTCCATAGAATGGTACTATGGTCCATACCCACCCCAAATCCCAGCCAACTCTACACCCAAAGTCTCAAGAACATTTACCGCATGAGAGCCACTGCACAGCACTGCCACCTGTTTTGGGGTTGGGGCAGGTTGCCTCGCCTCATCCTGGCTCTGTACAGGGGAGCATTGGGCTCACAGCACCCTGTCCACTCCAGGTGTATGCTCCTGCATGGCAGCTAGGGCAGCGACATTCGACCATGTTGCCTTTAAAAAACCATTAAGAATGTGGTATAACGCAAGAATGCAGTATCACGTTCTTAAACAACAACAAATTGTCCCAGCATGGCAGCATTTTCTCCCTTCCATGATGCTGTACTTGGGTGTGGGTGAGGAGGAGCTGGGCCGGGACAGCCCAGATGGCCCAATTCTTCTGCAACCGCATGGCCCAGACCCAACACAAGTCCTGTTGACACCTGGGGCAAAAAAGGGAATCTGCATTCCCTTGCCATGGGGAAAATTAGGGACTGAGTCAGGCCTGGCCTGGGACAGCCCCAGATTGGTGTTGATGTCATGCAGAAGTGGGCATTAGCCCTGTGACCAGACTAGAGGTGAGTTGGACCAAATACCTGGTGCGAAAAGGGTCTAGGTATTCCCCAACCCAGAGCAGGCAACCCTATATGTACAGCACAACTAGATGCTATGGTCTCCCCAGGGACAACCGACCGTGCTGTTTTTCAAAAGCTCGAACCTCCTTCTCAGCCTAACCTAGCCTAGTCTGCTGAGAGAGTAAAATGAAGATAGTTAGGATAATGTTATAAGCCACTTTGCAGAGAAAAGAGAAGAGGCGGCTCTCTCTTATTTGAAAGGTTGTCACTTGGAGGAGGGCAGGGAACAGTTCCTGTTGGCAGCAGAGGACAAGACCCACAGTAATGGGTTTAACTATGTATAGAGTGGTACCAGCTATACATTGGGGGGAATTTCACAGTCAGAGTAGTTCAGCAATGGAGTCAGCTACCTAAGGAGGTGGTGTTATCCCCATCACCGGTGGTCTTCTAAAAGTGGCTGGACAGGTACTTATCCTGGATGCTTTAGCCTGATCCTACATCGAACAGGGGGTTGGACTAGATGCCCTGTATGACCCCTACCAACTCTAAGGTTCTAAGATATCTCAAAATAAAAAATGAATACTGCATTTATTCAAAACCAAGACTAGAGTGTTGTTGTTTTTTGGAGGAATACTATATTTAAAAAGGGGATTCGCCTTACATTCATATACAACTTAAATTGAGGATTTTTTAAAGTGTGTATAACTTTGGGGAGAGGGTGCTTTACATTCAGAGTCAGCTTCCTTTCAAATAAATACAGTGTTAATAAACAATCTCAGCATTTTCCAGAGCAACTATATTAATCCTGTTCTTGACAAGTTTTGTAAACGAATTTAAGCTAGCAACCTCCCTGCTATATCTTCGATGGAAGGATTGTGGCTGAGTAGCAAAGCATCTGCTGGGGATGCAGAAGGCCCCCAGGTTCAGTCCACAGCATCTCCAGTTAAAAGAACCAGTAACCCCGACCCCTCCGAAGACCATGAAAATTGGCTGCCAGTCAAAGCAGGTAATACTGACCTTGGAAAATTTCTAGTCTGACCCGGCATAAGGCCCTTCATGCATTTCTACTTGCAGAGAAGATTTGGGCACTGTTGTTTTTTAATATGAGATAGTGACCTGGAATTCAATGCAACAAAATTGATGCTGTCTGCTCTAACACTGTATTCCATTGTTCATATAGACTTGACTGAAGGGCAGAAGGGCCTCATGTTGACAGCAATGGCTGGGAGCAACCAGCTGAAAGCCGGAAGAGGAGGGGAGAGAGGCAGAGCTCAATAAACTTCATCTACGTCTTCCTTCTTGAATGCACAGAACTCCAGTGCATGACAGAAGGGCTGAGATAATGACCACAAGCAAATGCATTTTTAAAATGGAGAGACATATAAAAGCCTGTATCCATAAAGCCAAGAAGCCCTTGCCTCCACCTGTTTTCCTGAAAGGAGTATCAAGTACTCCTAGCCCCTTGTTCCTATTTCTGCTGTCACAAAGATCTGTCCTGCTCACACATACTGAATTGACAGGGATCATCACCTTTCACTTGACCACAGTCAGAACATCTTTGAAATGCTAAAGATGCAGACTAAGATGGAGAGGGAAACCCAACACCACTCCTCAGAATAGACGGATCCCCTGCTCTCAGTCATCTTTTGAAACTGTATCCCTGTGAGACTGAGCACGGTGGCTCCAAACCCCCTTATCTTCCCAGGAGGAACATCTCAAGACTCTGGAGCTTAATTCTGTCTGAGGACCAACTGCTGAAGGAACTTTTTTTCTGCATCAGGAAACTTAGTAACGGAGCCCATAAACTTTACAGCAGATGGGAAATGAATGGTAATTGGGGCCAACATTGTGTCAAGTTATTTATACATGCAATAGACATGGTAACCAAACAGGTATGGTAGGAAACAGTGGCTGCAGGCCAATTTAGAAAAATAAGACAGCACCGATTAATTAATTGAGGAAATATATGTGCGTGGTGGGGAGGGAGTGCAATGGAAAAAGGAATAGAAAGAGGCAAACATCACTTACTAAAATTGTCCCAAATACATGTACGTGGGCATACATACCTTTCTCCAGCTGTGTATATCCTAGGGATGGGTATGTACTGGAGAAATGCACTTTGTGGTCTGCGGCTCAGACACAAACTGAGCTATACTAAAATTGAACAAGCAGGTTTGTTTGTTAAACAAACTGGTTCAAGGCCCTGCAAACGCCATTGAAAGGGACTGTAGTCTTTCTTGTGCAGTCCCTTTAAACTGCAAAAGAAAGCCCAAAACAGCTGAGCAGCAGGGAGCAGAGCTATCTCCTGTTTCTTGGGGTACTTTCCCCTCTTGCTCAGAGTGCTTTCTAGTCTGTTCACGAACCACCATGAACTGTTTGACACCACTCCTGACATCTTGTGGCGGTTTATACCAGTGGTCCCCAACCTTTCTGAGGCTGGGGACCGGCAGGGCAACTGCCCCGTCCGCGCATCGCACATGCGTGGGCCGCGCCCGCGCATTGCACATGTGCAGCCAAAATCGTGCATGCGCAAAAGTGCTGCGCACGTGTGATTTTGGCCGCACATGCGCAGTGCGCGGCGCAGCCCTGATTCCCTCTCCCCGCCCTCCCACAGTAAGAAGCTTCCCGGGCCGCAAGCTTGTGGCCTGGGAAGTTTTTTACTGCGGGGGGGGCGGGGAGAGGGAGCCGTGGCCTGGCACCATGGCCTTCGCGGCCCGACACCGGGCCGCGGCCCGCAGGTTGGGGACCACTGGTTTACACCATAAAAACCAGTAAACGTTACAATGTAAATGCCCCCCCAAAAACCCCTTAAACAATAAAAATAAAAAAGAAATGAAAACAGAAATAGACGGTGGCATGAATTCCTTAACCTCTCAAAACCCAGCAGCTGTTAATAATTTTGAAATCTATTTGATGTAATTGTTATTTTATTAGTTATTACTTATGATTTTATCTGATGTTCCCCACCCTGAGTCAATTGAGAAGAGCAGGATATAAAATAATAATAATAATTAGGAATCCCCTGGTTCCAATCCTGCCTGAACAACAGATTTATAAAACACTTTTAGGCAAACCATCCCAAATGCATATCCCTAACAGGAATGAGGGGATAAAAATAACTAACACTGGCTTACCTTTCAAAGCTGTTCAAGGATAACTGAGAAACTTACTCTGTGCATGTGAAATGTCCTATTAAAGTGGGATTATTATTATTATTACTACTATAATGTAAAATTAACCATTCAGTATTATTGGTTCACTCTGGATAATTATGGTGCCTAAATGGAAACCCTTCAAAGCAGACGTTTTCTTCATGGGAACTAATCTTCATCAGCTGGAGATCACTCGGAGTACCAGGAGATTTCCAGACCCCACCTGGAGCTTGGCAACCCTGGGAGAGAATTATCATTTGCCACGCACAAAAATGTAAGCATATTTTATTGGAGATTTTATCTAATCATTGTTAACCACCACAAGCTGTTCTCTGAGTGGCAGGCTAGAAGTCTAATAAATAAATAAACATGTAGATTTGTGCACAGTTAACCATAAAATGTAGTTGAGCTGCAAATGCCAGACTGAAGACAGGTGGCAGCAACTGAAGTGTGTATCTGTTGCACTTTTATTCCACCCTTCCTGCAACATGCAGCTTAGTCAGCATACATAGCTCTCCTTTTCCTTGGTCCATTCCGCACATCTGCCAATGTTGCTGGATGTCTGTGGCAGCCCAAACTGCTACAATTTGTAGTGTAATTTTGACATATTGCCCAGTGCAAATTGTAGAGCACCCGAAGTGCTTTTTTGGTAACGCACATGTTTTCGGGCTTGCAGGAACTACAACAAGGCACTCTAAATTTGTGGCGCTTCTGCTTGCCTCAGCCCATCAATCCAACTGAAGAGTCAATCAAACAGATCACCCTTGTGGCTCCAAAATGCCCCTTTCCCTTTAAGTTTTATTTTTTTTAATCCCTCCCCCCAAATGGCTTTTTACACAAGGCTAGACCAGGGGTGAGGTATTCATTGGAGATGGAAAAAAGCCCGCTGAGGGAGCTTTCACAGTTCCTCCATCCACACTAATTAATACAGCCTGCTGGGGGACATAAAGGTAAAGGTAAAGGTATCCCCTGTGCAAGCACCGGGTCATGTCTGACCCTTGGGGTGACACCCTCCAGCGTTTTCATGGCAGACTCAATACGGGGTGGTTTGCCAGTGCCTTCCCCAGTCGTTACCGTTTACCCCCCAGCAAGCTGGGTACTCATTTTACTGACCTTGGAAGGATGGAAGGCTGAGTCAACCCTGAGCCGGCTGCTGGGATTGAACTCCCAGCCTCATGGGCAGAGCTTTCAGACTGCATGTCTGCTGCCTTATCACTCTGCGCCACAAGAGGCTCATGATGGCGGACATATGTGTAATCATTGAGATGCATCTCGAACAAAAAAAAAACATACAATGCATGTTATTGCAGGTAGGGCAACATTCGGGCACACGGTGAGCAAGGGAATCTGTGACGTTATGATGCTCACTTTGAAAGTTTAAAGTTTAAAACCTTCTGTTGAACGAAAAGCATGCTCGCTTGTTCATTGCTTTATACGGTTTGTAGGGGGGGAAAGGCATTCCCGTCTCCCGGAAGCTTGGGGGCGGGAGCGGAGGAGGGACCTTCTTCCTAATGCTATTTTGAGAACGCACATGTCTTCTGCTGATGTGTTGCAGGCTGTTCTCAGGAGTCAAGCACTTTTTAAAGAGGGAATCCACTTTTTGCAATTCCCCCAAAGCGCTCTAAAAAAGCGAATGTTGTAGGAGTGTTGCTGGAGTGCCGCGGTTTATGTACGACGTTGTGCATAATGTAAAAAATGTAGCTTTTACAAAGTGTTACAATTGAGCTACATTTAAGTTGTACGGAATGGACCCTTATATTTCTCTCCAAACAATTCTATGAGCACTTGCCTTGAAGCCTGTCATCAAGTTTTCATAGAACAACCAAGTGTTCCTGTACTGTCAGGAAACTGTGTGGGGGGGGGAGGGGGAGGGACTATGACAATCTGTGTAGTAAACTACTCCCTGTATTACAACTACTACATGGTGTAGGTACCACATGGAGTTAATTTCAAGTGTGTTTGACCGGGGGAAGGGGCATAACTGATGGGAAGACATGCTGTACTACTAAAAAATTGATTCAGGAATGCAGCCCCTCAAGCACCATTTTATTTGAGTCCACTGTCCTACTGCTTTACACAGCAAAATGGGAATTTCACGAGAGATTGTAGCATTGATTTAGTTTGTTGGATTAACATTATCTCTCTGACTGGAGTGACACAGAGGTCTTGTGCTACAATTCTGCATACACAGATAAGCACCTTAAATCCACACTTGACTTCAATGGGATTTAAACAGCCTGACTGCATGCAGGATTAAAGAGTAAAACTAGAACGAACGCGTGTCAGTAGCCCTCCTTCTGCCTCCGGGAAGCAGCCTCAATGGGAGGCATTGTGGAGCAGAAAAGACAGAGGAGATGCCTCCTCCCCCGCAGCCATTGAGGGGGTGTTTTGTTCCACCCAAAGCCTTTGAGCTTAATTGCACTCGCTATTCATTGCCAATTTTTGGCACGCATGTATGGATTATGTTTTTTAAGTTATTTGCATATTCTTTCAGGGGGGAAACTGTGAAGAGTTGCAATGGTGGAAGGTGCTGTCAGGTGTCAGCTGACATGGCTACCCTGCAGGGCTTTTCAGGGAAAAGTTGGGGGGGGGGGTTGCCTGCCTCTGTGTAGCATCTCCAGACTTCCCTGGTGGTCTCTCATCTGACTACTAACCAGGACTGACCCTGCTTAACTTCAAAGAACATGCAAGATTGGGCTTACCTGGCCCATCCAGGTCAGCCTTGACTGGTAGTAGTGCGATGTAATTCCACAGGGACAGCTACGATAGTCTGTTGCAAGCAAAATGAAAGAGAAGTCCAAAGGCAAGTAACAAAAGAAGAAGAAGAAGAAGAGTTGGTTCTTATATGCCGCTTTTCCCTACTCGAAGGAGGCTCAAAGTGGCTTACAGAAAAAAGCCTATCTAAATGAACATAACACATTGCAGCCCAAGTTTTCATGAGTTAGAGATCACTTTATTGGATGAACAAATGGTGTAGCTAATGAAGTGAACACCGATTTGTGAAAGTTTATGCCAACACTGTGACTGTGAAGATGTCCTGGGATCGAGAAGATGCCAACGTGATTGCTAAGAACTGCCGTGGAGCTGTGGTTAAATAGCAGCGGACTCTAATCTGGAGAACTGGGGTTCATTCCCCACTCCTCCCCAAGCAGCCAGCTGGGTGACCTTGGGCTAGCCATATCATACTTTTATTTGCAGTCTTTCAGACCAAACTGATTAGGCCAGTCACAGTTCTGTTAGAGCTGTTCTGACAGAGCAATTCTCTTAAGAGCTCTCTCAACCCCACCTACCTCACAGGAAAGTATAAACAGGAAAGTGTAAACAGCTATGGGAATGGGGACTTTTTGGGTAGTGAAAAGTGGGGTGTAAAAAACCTAAACCTTCTTTTTCTCTTCATGGCATGAAAAGGTTAAAAGCAGAGGAAAGCAACTCTCTCACACACAGCAGACACACACAAAGGCCTGCCACCAAGATCCCTTTTCCTCAACAAAAGCTTTCCCATTTCTAGCAGGCCTCTTGAATGGAAGCCTAGTCAGAATCCATCTCAGAAATGAAGAGCCTCTTGTCCTAGAGATGCTATGAATCAAAGTGGTTTTCGGATTGCAAAGCAACAATAAAGAAAAAAGAAAGAATAATTCAAAGTTGTCGATAAGGGCCCTGAATAAGAAGCAGGTTTTGTGAACATCAGATCCGCGGAAAAGTGGTTCCTGAATTAATCTGCCACGCAGTTTGGGCAATTGTGTATCCAATGCATAACAAGCCCTTCGGTTCTGCATTCATTCAGACTCCTGCCTGTGCACGGGAAATGTGATAACAAATAAAGATAACAAATAAAGACTCACAGCGAAGTCAATGAGCTCAGAAGGGGGTCTCACTCTTGTTTAGGATGCCTCTGATCATGTGGAACGATGACCCGGAAGAAAGTTGCAGGAATCAGTGGTGGTGCTGTCTCCTGAGAGCTGGTGAAGGCCTGGAGGTCCATGGATTCATATTCCCATTGGACAAGAAACTCACTGGGTGACTTTGCTCTCACTCTGCTAGCCTACCTCAAAGGGTTTTTGCAAGGGAGAGAGAAACATGTACACTTCTTTGATCTCCTGATTCTGACTTAACTAAATAAATCTGCTTCTGACTTCCAACTTTCCAGGCCTATAGGGGAAGAATCTCCTGACCTCAAGTCATTACACTGCAAGAAAAGGGGAGGAAGAAACCGAAGGTGGGGGTAGTGGAGTGGGGTGGGGTGGGGTGGCGTGTTCAGGAGCTGTCCGATCAAGAGGAAAGAACAACTTCCACATCCCTGGGTGGCTGGGCTGCACTACTTGAATGTGAGACCAAGCTGTACTTTTAAAGTCAACCTTGGTAGACAAGGCATTTCTAGATCAGACCACAGGAGAATAAATTACAGCATGATTTGCATACATCTCTAACGATGCTTCACGATGCTTTGGTGAACGGGTCATGGAGCAAGCAGGGAGGAGAGCTCTTGTATGCTACAGGGACTCTGGAAATAGTGTTTCCAAGTGGAATGAGGGCAGAAGGTGAAGCACACACTGGAATGCACTGCTAGGTCGCTGAAGAGGAAGTCCCAAAACTTTCCTTCCAGATATGATGCCATTTATTGATCATATATGGCGTATGAAGTGTAGCCTTCATCTCAGGACTATCAGGCAGACGGGCAATCCTTGGAGGTTTCCCATACAAATACTAGTCAGGGTCAGCCCAACGGGATCAGGCTTACCTGGGCCAACCAGGTCAGGACAGTTAGGATGGTGAAGACCCTGGAGAAGAACAGAGTGTGCCAAAGCATCTAACAGACTAAAGGCATTCCTGCTGCCAGCTGGCAGATGGGTAGGCTGCAATAGGTTTAGCAGCCTTCAAGGTTTCACAAACCTCTTTGTCAATTCGCGTTAAGGGAGCCAGAACTCAGATTTTGCACAGGGTAGGAACCAGGGATGGAGGCAGCAGGGTAGCCCTGATTATGCATGATACTGCCGCCATCCCAGTCCTGGCCCGGTACAGTGCCCTGGAAAACCCGCAGCAAGGCAACACGGAATTTCCACATTCCCTGGGATGCTGCAGGCATAAGTGGGGGCTGGGTCAGGCCAGTGCCATGCATAATCAGCATAGCTGGACCTTCCCCCAACCTATGGTGTCCCTGCAGGGATGCCACATGCCCCTGTCAGCTTCACAGAGCTGCTCAGGGACTCCCCCCACCCCCACCTTGGTGGGAGAGCAGCATGCCGCTCCCTGCCATCGTGCGGTGGGGCCCCCATTCCCCTGCTCCCCGCCCCGATCCTGCCTTCAGGCAGCATGATGGGCTTTCCCAAGGTCCCCCAGATGACTTCATGTGGAGGAGGGAATCAAATCCAGTTCTCCAAATTAAAGGCCACTGATCTTAACCACCACACCAAGCCATGTAGATCATCAGCCTACACATGTCACTAATTCTTCATGTGGGAAGCTGGAAGTCCCCCTCAGCAGTAATGGCTGGCACAAGGGGAGCAGTTCGGAGAATGAGACACCACTCCAGATAATCCACTTTCTAAGATCTAGCCCAGAAGAAACATGGCTGCAATGTTATAGATGACTACGCTGCTGAAAAAGACAGAAGCCGTTGTCTGGGTTGTGTTCTTTTGTTTTTGTTTTTTACAAATTGGAGTCTTCAAATGGGTCAATATATAACTGCTACGTAAGCAAGAATTTTGCCAAAGAAGTTTCAAACCAACAAGAAAATGCCATCCATGTGCAGAAATGAATATAAACAGCTAAGAGAAAGGTTTTTCGCTCCAAACAAGGCCCAAAGTGTCTTTGATTTATCAGAGACAACAGCAAAATAGTACAAGATGGTGAGGAAGAGAATGGCAAAAAGGGGCATCAAAGAATAAAGTAAAAGCTTTGAAAAGCATAAAAAAAAATATCAGCCTCAAGGCTCCATGAGATCTTGTAGCGGCAAAGTAAGGAAGGAAAGAAAAAAAGAACAACCAGAGACAGGGAGTATAAAATGTGTATGGATCAATGGGAAAGTGCTTGTTTTATGTAAAAGATTTATTCTAAAAAAGCAGCCAAGTATTGCATTTCTGCCAGCAAAATAAGCAGAGTGTTATGGGAATATAAAACATATCAAGGAAGGTTCGTGCTTAAAAAGGCAAAATGATGGGTGGTAGGGACAAGCACTGAAAACATCAAGATCTAGATGTTGCAGGAGTGTTTTTTTCCCCCCTTGTAAGCTATTGATGTGCCTTAAAAACAGAAACATGACATGAGCCGAGCACAAGATAGAAGAAATTTTGTTTCTAACAAACCACCTCAAACAAGAGGTCAAATCTGATGTGGTGATGATCATTGCCTGGGTTCAAACACAGAACTCCTCTGAGCACCCTTAAAATAGGACTGCCAACCTCCATGTAGTGGCTGGAGATCTCCTGGGATTACAACAGATCTCTAGGTGACGGAGAGCAGTTCACCTGGAGAAATCAGACACTTTGGAAGGTAGATGCTGCAGCCATTCTCCTCAGGCTCCACCCCCCAAATCACCAGTATCTCAAGGCTAGCAACCCTACACAGAAGTGGGGGGGGGGTCCATTCAAAAGAGCATTGGGGGGAGGTGGACAACAGGGAAGAGAACTTCATTCCTCAACTCTCACACCCTACTTGCCTTTAAAATAGGACCCCCCGCCCCCCGCTTATTCTTTTTAAGTCACTGGGGCACTTTCATGTCTAATCACACAGAAATGCTTCATGTCAAATTCAAGACTTACTCCGGCCTCCACCCACACCCACACCCACACCCAATCAGAGATTAGCGGCATTTCCGCACATCAGTAAAAATAGTGTTCTGTCAGCGCTTTTGTAGGTTTTGCATTTTGTAGGTTTTGCATCCACCTTATGCGATTGTATATGGCACTGGTCAGACCACACCTGGAGTACTGTGTGCAGTTCTGGAGGCCTCACTTCAAGAAGGACGTAGATAAAATTGAAAGGGTACAGAGGAGAGTGACAAGGATGATCTGGGGCCAAGGGACCAAGCCCTATGAAGATAGGTTGAGGAACTTGGGAATGTTCAGCCTGGAGAAAAGGAGGTTGAGAGGGGACATGATAGCCCTCTTTATGTATTTGAAAGGTTGTCACTTGGAGGAGGGCAGGGTGCTGTTCCCATTGGCTGCAGAGGAAAGGACACGCAGTAATGGGATTAAACTACAAGTACAACGATATAGGCTAGATATCAGGGAAAAAATTTCACAGTCAGAGTAGTTCAGCAGTGGAATAGGCTGCCTAAGGAGGTGATGAGCTCCCTCTCACTGGCAGTCTTCAAGCAAAGGTTGGATACACACTTTTCTTGGATGCTTTAGGATGCTTTGGGCTGATCCTGCGTTGAGCAGGGGGTTGGACTAGATGGCCTGTATCGCCCCTTCCAACTCTATGATTCTATTATTCTATGATTCTATGATTCCCCAGCAAGCGCTTTTAAATGGAGGATGTAGCTAGCAGTTTGCTGATTGGACACGGGATGTTGGCGACATCGTGTGAAATGCCAAAAATGTAGTGTCTTCACCAGGTAAGCATTTCACTATATTTATGGCATATGTAAAAACCTGAATTTAAAAGAACCACTCCAGCTTTTAATCAGATTAAGCTGCACACATCATATTGTGATGTAAATATAAAATTCAGACTTTTGGAACCGGTACCTGCCCTGGGCTCTCTCTGACATTCCAACAGATCCTTCCCCTCCAACTGCAGATCATACCAGGCCCATCTCAGTGCCTGATATAGCAAGCCGGATCTTAATTCTATGGGCAGGGTGCCGGGATGCTGTGGGAAATCTTGCTGCCATACCAGATACATTTTAAAAAGGGAGGTTTTATTGGATTAAATAAGAATGAGAATCATGCAGGCTCTGCAAGCCATTCATGTTATTTATTTTTCTATTACACCCAATTTACGTCTTGCTGTCCTTGCATTTTCGGTTTACAGAGTACCACAATTCCTCGTGTTGTTGACAAATACACATCTGCCCTGGAAAAGCTGCCAGGGAGCGACACAGACCACTGTGACAGGGAAACAAGCATTTCAGAAGGGCGAGATTTGCCTGGGGTCCAATCCTATGCAGGGCTAACCAGAAGTAACTCCCTTTTTATTCAGTGGGCCTTACTCCCTGCAAAGTGCTTTTAGAATGACAACAGTAATGACTTGGCACACAGCACATCATTGGGCTTTTTAAAGGACACAGCTTTATTGGCAGAGGTGCCGTGCAGCCCAAACAAACTCCTGACACATTACAGCAGGGTGAGGGAAGGGGGGCTGGAGGATGCCTCTTTTAGACCCTGGGGAATCCGCTGTCATTAATCGGCTAAAATATACTGCCTGTTCCATGGGATCCAAATGCCAGTGTTCTACATTGAGCTTCCCAATGACCTACCACCATGCACGGTGGATGGTGGGACAGGCAGGGTACATTCCCACACATGCTCCATGCTCAGTGCAACTCTAGTCCTCAAGGATCAAGGACAGTCCACTCCATGCCATGTCAGCCCTATGAAGCAAGCCCTGCCCAGCTGTTCTGACAACGGTGCCCACGGCAACCCTTTTAGCCTGACTTGGTGTTCCAGTCAGCTCAGAGTTCTGCCATGGCAAGCACAGGACAACCGGCATGTTACCAAGTCCTTGTGTTTGCAGAAGAATGACATTAAACTATGCACTAAACATTCAGCAAAAGCTTGGTGCCTCCCAGGCTCACAGGTGTCCTTTTCCCCATCACTGTGGCAGGCATGGAGAAGCACCTTCAGCCTCCACTTGTGGTATTTTCAATTTCTCAAACTGTCCTGGCGAACTCCTGTAAGAAACTTAGGAGCAGCCATGTAAATTGTTGGAATATGCAAAATCTGCAATGAGCAGAAAATAGTGTCCTCTAGGGGGCATTAGAGGAGATGAGTGTTTAGATCTCCAGCGTCCTGCTTGGCTCTGTCATCCCTCTGATGCCAGCAACATGCCTACATTTCTGATAGCCCTGAAGTGGGGAGAAGCCCTCCAACCACTCCCACCTGGGCACTGACAACCCTATGCCTCCCCTGCCTGTATTTTTTAAAGGTAGTTCTCAGAATCAGATTGATTCGCTTTACCTTGAAAAGCTGGGTGTTCTTTAAAAGAAAAACATGGGGGCAATTCTTTAGACAAGATCTGAGAAGTCCTCTTCCCGCACCCACGCATGACTTGTGAGCTCTGCTGTGCTTTGGCGCCTTCTGTCTCTTTGAGTTGAATAGACTCCGGCCCCGCCGAAGCCGGGTGCTGCTGTCGAAACCCTTGCAAGGCCAGAAGTGCCTCATGAGTGCCGACATGCAGCCTGACGGCCCCGGATAGCTGGAAGCTGGATTCTTCTGCTTGATGTTTGAGTGCATCAGGCTCCCAAACGGCCGCCTGTTGAGACAGCAGAGCAGGCTGACTGCCGCACAGTGTGCTGAAACGCTGGCTGGCTGGCCATGCTTCTCTTCCATCAAGCGCTTCCCTAAGTAGTCACTGCTGAGTTTCTGGTTTTGCCGACACAGCTCCTGTGCCCTCTGAGAACAGTCTCCGATGGGGAGGGAAGAGGATCTCCTCGCAGTCCCCCCACAGAGCCTCAGTTTCATGGGAAAGTCAGAGATCTTCAGGCCACTGGGACTATCTGGGTCAAGAAAGCAGCAGAAGAGGGAAAGGCGGTCCTAAAAAGTGGTCCTCATCTGTACCAGCTGTACAAAATGATTGCGAAGCCTTGTGAGCAGCAGTGCGGTCTGCTGGCCTGGCCAGATGGCTTGGTCCTCCTGAGGGATTTGGGAACGGACTTTGCAACTGCTTCAGGGGAGCCAGAGTGCACCATGGCATGAAGCCGTGCCACAGCAGGGGAGGCAGATGGCATCTCAGTGTGATACCTGTGGCCTCGCTCACAACAACATACTGTTCTGCTTGGAATGGGGTTTTTCTTATGCTCAAGGTCCGATTAAGCACCATGTTTTTCAGGAGAAGAAATGTTTTCTTTCCCTCTCAGGCCTCATAGGTATGATTCTTGGATTTTAGGTTAATTAATCAATTCTTACCAGTTAGTGCCTTCTGCTCATGTGGCTTGACTTGGCTTGCTTGCATGAGTCCCTTCAAGCTCTTAGAGAAATACATTATGGAAGAGCACTTACAGGGAATGCATATGGGATGAGAACCACACTTTTATATTCCAAATATGCAAGGAGGCACTGATCTCACTGCCCCACTGCAAAGCATTGTTGTCTAAAGCTGGCTTTATGTTGTTGCTATGTATTGCAAGTCATCCTGACTGTGCCTTGTTGACAGAGGGATGGCATGTAAATTTGCATTAATTAGTGCAATCATGCCCCAAAGCAGAATATCCTTTGTTCAGATTTTTGTTTTCTTGGAATGCTGGGCAAAACCAATGATCCATCTAGTGCGCCATCCTTATTTCAACTGTGGCCAGCCAGATACTGCAGGCAACTTATAGGCCGGGTCCATGAACAACATCCCTCACCTGCTGATAGTCCCTCAGCAGCTAACAATGAGCAGCCTTCTGCCTTTGGCCCCAGAGGTACCATTCAGCTGCCATAGCTAATAGCCAAGAAGTCCAGCAACAGACCTCCCCTCCAGAAACTTGCCTAACCCCCTCTAAGCCCATGGACATCATCCCATCTTGTGGCAATGAGTTCCACAAATCAACTGCCCACTGCGTGAAACAGCAGTTCCTCTTTTTCTGGCTTGAATCTAACAGTTTCACAGTTTCAGTACTTTTGCTCTGTTAAATTTGTCTGCATTTTATGCAATTTTACAGAGCTGAATCTCAATACCTGTATATTACATTAACTTTCAACAAAGCGCACATCAGGTGCATTCAGATAGCACATTAAGTCTATCACAATGGATGCACATGCACAAAGTGCTCCTGCTCCGTGGTCTAGAAATCGAGTCCACAACTACCTACAAATGGAAGTTCCTCTCCTTTGATGCATGCCCTGTCTTTCTTCCATCATGGAACATGCACATATGGGTTGCTAAGACAGTGGCTGGCACTTGGCAGGAGAAGGGGGGTGCGGGGACATGTGAGGGAGCTTTTGTGTGAATGGTATGGTGTCATCTCCAAGGCAAATGTGAAAGTTACATCATGTGGCTCTAGGCTTCACAAGAAACCTTATGGAAACTCTAGGATTCCCAGAAATTACATCATGCCATCACTGCAACAGCGGGGGTTTTGTTCATCCGCCTTCTGCTGGCCGACCAAGCAGTGGCAGGGGTTGGAGGGTTTCTGGCAACCCAACATTTTGGGGTCAATTGAGACTTGCTTACATTCAATACATATAGCAGATTGCGTTTCCCTTCCAGTGCCCCAGCAATGCTTTGCATCTGTATAAAGCTGTGGAGCATGTAAAAGGGTTTTTTTTTTTACAAGCACAACTATTGTCATAGAATCATAGAATCATAGAAACATAGAGTTGGAAGGGGCCACACAGGCCATCTAGTCCAACCCCCTGCTCTACGCAGGTTCAGCCCAAAGCATCCTAAAGCATCCAAGAAAAGTGTGTATCCAACCTTTGCTTGAAGACTGCTTGAAGACTCTGTATTGTAGTGTCTGGACAATCCCACATTCAAGGTGTGTTTTGAGGCAACAGGCCAGGCCTGGTGATTGCAACTAAGCCTTAAGGATTGTTTCATAATGCCTTCCCAGTAGCAGCTAAGCCTGGTAGTAGTTAGGATGAGGCTCAGTGCATATGCATAACTGGCTTATTCATACCACAAACAAGCCACAACATAGCGCAGGAACTTCTATGCACTTCAGCCACTCCCCTAAAGCGACAGTGGATCAAGTGGTCCAAACATTAAAAGACACAATTACCTCCTATCCTATGGAATACTGCCGAGGAATACACATATAGCCACACCTGGCTCTTTCACAGAGGTGATCCTCAGCTTAAAGTTGAGAGCAACAATTCAGTTAGAACTGGTCGGATGACAACAGCAAAACTGAAAATGAAGAATGGGTTGACTCAGCCCTTCTGGGACTGGGTGGAATGGCATAGCTGATAGTTAAAGGATTGGATGTGATGTTTTATTAATATGACCTAAAACACAACTTTAGGAGTGTTGTCACTGTCGCCTCGTTGTGCTGGCTGCCTCGCAGCACAGGGTGCAATGTCTGGGGCAGCCTGGAAGCTGCTGTGGGGCATGCAGAACGGAATGTCATTGTCCTGCTCTCTGCAAAAACCATTTGGACAAGTCCCAGTCACCTCTGTCCTTAACCCATCCTCCCTATTGCCCTCCTGAGCCTTGGGACAGTAGCTGAGAAGATGGGAAGTAGGACTGAGCCACAATAGAGGGTGTCTTTTGGGAACACGGTTACTGTCTACGGCAGGGGTAGCCAACCTGTGGTCCTCCAGATGTTCATGGACTACAATTCCCATGAGCCCCTGCCAGCGAATGGGAATTGTAGTCCATGGGCATCTGGAGGACCACAGGTTGACTACTCCTGGTCTACGGAACATAGCCCCTTGTGAGCAAGTTGTGAAGACTGCTGTGAAGAGCAGCAGAACTATTTACAGTATTGTTCCTTCCCCGAAATCTGCTGCATCAAGGCAATACTTCCTTCCCTCACTACAAGCCACTTTAGTAACCCTGCCACTTAACCCTATCCAATTATTTACCTAACATCAGGCAGGGAACACTGTCCTTGCTCTAAACTGGCTTCATGGTGTCCTTGCACAGCAGTGGAGAGGGTCAAAAGGGATGCCTTTGAACACACAGCCGAGGCTACAGATTGCATGACACTCATTGCCAGGACACAATGGAGACCTGCACCCAAGAGGAAGTGAGTTATTGATCACTGATATATTTCAAAAATCCCTATTTTGGGTAGTTTGCAAAGACTGTTGCACCTGAGGTTGGATCCAGATTGAACGTTCCATTAATGAAAAGGGCAGGATCATTTCCACCAATTTCCTCTTCCTCCTACAGAGCCCTGCTTTGGCTCTCCTCCTGCTCCTGGGGGTGGGGTGGGGGTCAGGAGCAGCATTTCAGCAAGATCCACTGAGCTGCAGTGGGAGGCGGGAACATATTCTGTTCCTTTGACAAAATGAAAACGGGGGTATCATTTACATGAAAAAGAACCTGCCTGTCAGATTTAAATAATAACAGCCATGAGATGAGGAAGCCCTGAGTCAATAAAAAATTTACGTCTGTCTCGGTGTGAAGGACAGAATGGCAAAAGAGCTGTAATTGGTCATTTGAATGAAGGTACTTTAATTCTTCGTCATGTCAAACGGAATGGGATGCCCCAAAAGTGGAATGCAATTTGCTAACAAAGATGTTCCAGTTTGAAGTTCTGACTAGATCCTTCGTGAAGTAATATTGATTGCAATCCTAAGTAAATTTCGTAGGGCGTAAGATGACTCACTGAACTTACTGGGATTCACTTCTGAGTATACATGCTTAGGTTTGCCATGATGTTGACTTAGTTCCTCAATGTGCTTTGGACCTTGTTCATCAGTTCAGCAAATCTTGTGATCATTGGGATCACTTCTCAAATAGACTCCATGTCTTTCAAAAGCACAAAATCCGACAATTCAGTTTGGCCCATGTTGGTTATTTAGAGCAGGGGTAGTCAGCCTGTGGTCCTCCAGATGTACATGGACTACAATTCCCATGAGCCCCTGCCAGCATTTTCAAATGCTGGCACGGGCTCATGGGAATTGTAGTCAATGAACATCTGGGGGACCACCCCTGGTCTAGAGGATGCATCTAACCACGCAAGCACTTAGAAAGGATATGCTATTAATCGAGAACATTTAGTTCTTGGAGTCCATGTTACTCTTCTAAACCAAATGTTATTCATTGTTGACCCAATTTCAATTAGAGTTATACAGGGATGGGGGTTTCATACAGCTGATTTTCTTCCATTAATAAACCATATCTGCAGCACTATGGTTATTTCAAACAGGTCCCCTTTTCCCTCTGCCCTTTTTTCACCACGAGCTCTTCCTTGCAGGGTTTTGGGGAAAAAATATTCTAAGTTGGGCACTATAGCGCTAAACCAATAGAGCATTTCCATGGAGTCGAAGCATCTCAAAAGTGCCACCATAGCCCTGAAATGCTACATTGGTTTAATGCTATAGCGCTCAACTTAGAACATTGTTTTGAGTACACAGAAGATCAGATGATGAAAAGGGGCAGGGAAAAAAGCAACATTGTAGGAAACACTATGAGTATTTTAAACAGCAGACCGCAGTGATTCAGAAGAACAATGAAGGGATAGAAACTGGAAGAAAGCCATTTCTGTCAAAAGCGGCTCAATTACACTTTGCTAACCTCATGCACGCAGGTTTGTATGAACAGATAATTAAATTTGGCTAGCAGCCAGTCACTAAAATGGGTCTGTCTGAAATGACAGGGAAAAAATCCATTAGCAACCAGTTACTAAAACGGAATACAAAGACTGTTTGAACATGGCCTTAGTTGGGAACCGGCCTTCGTACGGCCCGAGTTTATGAGGAGGCTTCCCCAGATCTGAAGCTAAGGTATAAATGTGTCCTCATTGCTAGTCTTCCCAGCACCTTGCAACATTTTCTCTGGTGCCTTTTCCAGGCAGAGAAGGACCATCATGTTGCCAGCGTAATTAAAAATGGCATGTGAGGCAGCTAGGGTGAAAATCTTCCCCATTAATTTTTCATCTTTCCTCAGGCAATGCTGCCTATAGATCTACACAAGGTAATAAGGAAGGCTTGTTGACTAAAGACCATTAGCTCATCCTCCTCCTGGGCCTTGTCTTCTTGATGCACACTCAGCGCAGTCACTGCCACGTTCCTCAACTACGATGACCCCAGTGTGAAGGCTTCACCAGAAGTGTACAGCAGTTTGAACAAATTGTTTGGCTCCTGCATGAGATGCGCTTCCAGAACAGCCAAGGCTAACCGCAGAGTGAGTCCCTGGGAACACCGTTATTACAAGGAGCATGATGGTGTTGAAAATGAATTTTGGAGGTTAGGTGAAGAGTTCTCTCTGACAAACTTCCTCTTCCAGCCCACAAAGCAATCAATTGAATCCAAAGCACAGAATTGACTTATGGCCGCCTCATGGTGTGTTCCCAAATCCTGCTCTCTGGTTAATGCAGTGCACAGAGGCTGGACTGAAAATCCAGTCCTTTCTAGCCAGCAACTCAATAAATTACCCAACCATTTAGAGTTGGTTCTTATAGAGGTGGTTCTTATATGACACTTTCCCTACCAGGAGTCTCAAAGCGACTTACAGTCATTTTCCCTTTCCTCTCCCTACAACAGGCACCCTATGAGGTAGGTGAGGCTGAGAGAGTCCTGATATTATTGCTCAGTCAGAAAGCTTTATTAGTGCTGTGGTGAGCCCAAGGTCACCCAGCTGGCTGCATGTGCAGGAGTGGGGAATCAAACCTGGCTCACCGGATTAGAAACTGTCACTCCTAACCACTATACCAAGGTGGCTCTCTTGATCCATGCTCTTCCCTGTTTCCCCACCCAAGGCAATATCAGTTAGATTATATTTCCCTCTCTTGCACAAATCTTTTCAATTCTCATCTAGCAGTCTTTTCCCCACTTTAACTCTGTCACATCACAGGTCTGGTTAAATATATTGGGAAAGGGTGGGGGAGGGGCTACCTAAGAAGATCAGAACATCAAAGAGACAAACACTGCAATCCTGATGCCACTGTGCTCTTGCTTATATGATATGATATGATAACATTTATCATATGTAGCCAAAGGCCATTACAAAGCACAATGAAAACAGTAGAGTACAAATGCAAATAAAACAATATTTCTCCAATAATACATACATAGAACTGTAAATATGCATTACTGAGTCACAATAAGATAAAAAAATTTAGTGTATCACAGTGGAGACTCGTGTATAAATGCTTTGGCTCGAATCTTCCTGGCAGACAAAGTGAAAAGTGCCACCCTGTATAAAACACAGGGATTGATATCTGATAACAGGTAGGTGAGTTTGTCAAAATCAGTAAGAGGGTATGAGTTGGGCAAATTCCTTGGCAAGGAATTTGCCCCTGGGTTCAGAATATAGAGGACAAGCCAAAACATAGTGGGGCAGGTCCTCCACGGATGAATTTCCACATACACATAGATGTTGGGCTGTTGGTATTTGGGAATATTGCCCAAAAAGCATGGCTGATGGCATCATTTCAAACTGTAGAGATGTTAGAGCCATTCTAAGATTATGTGTTGTTATGTTTAATAAATATGATGCTCTAGAGTGGTCTTTTTAATTGTTTTATACCATGGGGCTGATTGTGATAGCAGAACTGAAGAGTGATCCATCAGTGAATCACTTTTGATCACCTGATAACATACATCAGAAATATTGGCTGATATATGCAGCAAGTCATTTGGTATGGCAGGGGTAGTGAACCTGTGGTCCTCCAGATGTTCATGGGCTACAATTCCCATGAACCACTGCCAGCAAACACTGGCAGAGGCTCATAGGAATTGTAGTCCATGAACATTTGGAGGACCACAGGTCCACTACCTCTGCGGTATGGTATAGTATGAAAGAATGGAGCTAAAAAAATCAGACCGAGTCCTATCTTTGTTCAATAAGAGCTTAAAGCTTTGATGGCTTAAAGAATCTGATTTGGTTGTAATGACTTTTTCCCTAGATTTCAGAATGGCTAAGTGGGCACGGACTTAGAACAAAGGAAAACCAAGCTCTGCCCTCATCAAGGCTGACTCTTGCTTATAACCAAAACTCACAGCATTAAAAACATAAACCCTTGACTGGCATTTCTAAGTTCCTTTTTTGCAAGCAAGTTCCGGTCTACATGTGCAACAGAACGAACTGTTAGAATTCAGCATCCTACTTCAGAATAGAGTCGGGGAATACCATATTTTAATGCTCCCACATAATAGAGGCAGGGAACACCATATTTTAATACTCCCACCTAAACTCTTGCAAGAACAAAACCCAAAGCTTATCAGAGAGGAATGAGCTAGTTCCTCTTGTTGATAGTTGATAAGCTACTTGTTGATCGTTTTCCTTCTACATTCAGGAATGCATTAAAATGTGATATACAATCTGAGTACATCATGGAAGTGGATTAAATTTTCCACAGGGACAAATCTAAAAATTTATGGAAAACATACTTCAGATACTGGGACAGCAAAACTGAAGGCTTGTTTTGAACACGTTTTGAACAAGCTATGTGTGCCTAACTTTAGTTTTCAATCCAAAACATGATAACTCAGTTTGTGCAAGACTTTTACACATGTGGCTCTTTTCTCCCTTCCCTTCTTACACTAAAGGAACACTGAAGGCGAGCTCCAGAAGTCTGTGACAAATAGATATAAATACATAGATTAAGAATACTAACTGGGATCCTAAACCAAGATTAAACCTTGGTTGAAAAGCATTGCTGGGGATGAGGGAAGGAGATTGATTTGGAAAACTGCACTCGTATATCATGGCTGACCACCATTTCTTCTTCATGCTCCCTTGTGAGAAAAGAGGAGTAGAGGAACAGGAGCCAAGTGCATCTGCAAACATGGCATAAGGTGGGTTTGTGCACATTTTTTATTCAATCGTAATTCAAGTTATCTGAAAGCAACCTGGATACAAAACAATCCACTGTAATGGACACAAAAACAAAAACAAATCTATAACGTTCAGAACTCTTCAATCAGTGAGATAGAAGTGTGCAGAATATGCTTCAACTTGTGCTCCCGTGCAGATCTAGATGAACAAATGTGTGATTTGTCCACATAAGAAAGTTGGAAAAGGTGGCATTAAAGAGCCTTATGATCTGAATAGAATGTATTGGGGTTATATTCATCCTGCAATAAAAGTTCCCATTAGCACCAAGTAGTATAGTAAAATATTAATGTAGATGGCAGAAATAGATAACCTTGTTCTGAAGCAATAGGCTCATGAACATTCTGCCTTAATATTCTTTCCCAATCTAACCTGAGACCAAAATAAAGATATCTTATTGAATATATGGCAACTGTATATTGATGCTGAGCACATTTGATGTCACAATTATGCCCATATTAATTGCAATCAAATCTACTAGCTAATGTGTTTGCCCTTCCATTTTCTTCACCCAGGAGATAATTTCTTTAATTAGATGCACCTCTCTTTCTTCATAGTTTAGTAACACCCGCACCATATCGCAGGCAATCTTCTCTGCGCACAAATTGCAAACATTCTCAGGACTGTTGCAGTGTCATGTTGATTTGACTCAATAACCTTGTCGGGACCAGCTCAGTCATACAACTGTGTCTGGCTTCCTTATCTGCCCCGTGCGATGTGCCGCTTGCTGAACTGCCCACATGACTGTCAGCTCTATGCACCAATCTGGATAGGCTTTCTGGACAAAGCAGCCACCCGAGTGTCCACTGCAGCAGGAACCGCATTTCTGGTGGACAAGTGGCCGGGCTTTCATTTACACAAATAAGCCTTAGTTGGATTTAGTGGGAAAACCTGGTCAGATCCCAAGTTTTGCTTGGTATTAGAATTGCATATTCGAGTTGGCAACACCAGGCTGAGAAATCCTTAGTGATTTTTGGGTGGAGCCCAGAGGGGCAGGGTTGGGGAAGGGGAGGGACCTCAGCAGGATATGCTTCCATATAGTCTACCCTCCAAAACAGCCATTTTCTCTAGGGAAGCTGATCTCTAACACCTGGAGATCAGTGGATCTCCAACTCCTTGAAGATCAGTTCCAGGAGCTTTATGGGGCCTACCTGTAGGAAGGAGACTCTATTGCCAATGGCTACTTCTCCTGCCCTTAAAAGAAAGAAAACCCACTGTATCCCAAACAATACACTGCTTAGATTTCTGCAACCTTGAAGAGACAACACACCTGCTGAACTCTCTGACATGAAGTTGTTAAGCATTCAGGTGCATTTTCCTTCAAAGCCCATTGCTGGCAGGGAACTGGACAGCAAGATAGCCAGGGCGCAATATAGAACACAGTTTGGAGAAGTTGCCTTTCCATTGCAATGCCTTAATTTATAGAACTATGCTTGTCTTCCCCAAGTTTCTCACCCTCAAAGGTAATCAAAAAATCAATTAACTGAACTCAGTGTGGAAGAGCTATCGGAAGTGTTCAGCTTGCATCGCAGCAAAACACTTAATTGGCTTCTCCTTCTCTTCATTTCTCCACACCCCCCCTCTAAGTCAGACATAAGCCGATCCATTCTCATTCTAGTTACTGTTTCTTTCCTTTACAATTTATCACAGTTGTACTAAAGGGGCCAATATTCCAAGAGGCTCTTTGGAATCAAAGATATTACTCAGCAAACCCTTGAGGACAAAAACATAGAGACAGAGCTGCAGAGCCTCTGCAGTCAGAACACAAGAGAAAGAGTAGTGGCCCACAGGTTCAAGGGAATGCAACAGAAGATCAGGCTCAAAGATGCCTTTGCCATTTATGTGCAGCCAACACAGAGAAGATTTATTAACCCCCATAAAACATAAAACAGTAATGACTGGGGAAGGCACTGGCAAACCACCCCGTATTGAGTCTGCCAGGAAAACGCTAAAGGGCGTCACCCCAAGGGTCAGACATGACCTGGTGCTTGCACAGGGGATACCTTTACCTTTACCTTATAAAACATGTTACCCTTTGGACCAGTAAAAGAATCCACAAAAATTATACAACACCTCCAAGAAATAAGGTTGCCAGCTCTTAGTTGGGAAATACCTGGAGTTGGGGAAGGGGGGGACCTCATCAGGGTATAATACCATAGAGTCAGCCATTTTCTTCAGAGGAACAGATCTTGGTCATCTGGAGAGTAATTATAGTAGCAAGAGATCTCTGAGTACCCCCTGGAGGTTGGCAGCTGTAACAAGGAAGAACACAGCTTTGGTCCTAGTTCATGTTTTCTCACTCTGATTTAGAAAGGAAATGTATCATTTCTTAGAAGTGGTTGTATGTCACTGCTAAACAAACACTGACATCTTAGGTAGAGTTATACCCTTCTAAATCCATTATAAAAAGTAACTACTGTTATGTGGTACTGTCAGTAAGGAGTAATTGTACTATTATTGTGGTACAGTTAGTTCTATTTCTGATTCACTGACTAGTAAGAAGACTCATCGGGGTCTTCTTTATATGTAATGAATCTGGGGTTAATTCCAAAAATAAGATAGAACAGCTGGAGGTCTGTAGGGGTAAATTGTACCGTTCCAGTGGCTCAGGAGGAAGCCAGGTTGAATGGCTGCTAGGCTTACCAATTGACCTCCAGACCACAGAGACCAGTTTGGAGAAAATGACTGCTCTATAGTATCACATCCTTGCTGAGTTGGGCTGGCAGCTCTTGGCTGGGAAATTTCTGAACACCTGGGGGTGGGGTCTGAGGAGGAAGAAGTCTGAGAAGGGGATGGACTTCAATGGACCTAATGCCATAGAAGCAGCCATTTTCAAATCAGCCATTTTCTCCTAGGGAACTGATCTCTGCTGCCTGGAGATCTCTGGCCCAACTTGGGGGTTGGCAACCCTGC
The DNA here is from genome assembly GCF_049243985.1 of Paroedura picta. Classification (NCBI taxonomy): domain Eukaryota; kingdom Metazoa; phylum Chordata; class Lepidosauria; order Squamata; family Gekkonidae; genus Paroedura; species Paroedura picta. The sequence continues at coordinate 28,215,491 of NC_135374.1, read as the reverse complement.
ACTCCTTAGGCTTCAGTTCCATCTTCCAGAATTTCTCAGCAAAGAGCTGGAAGCCCTACATCACTATAAGTCAATGCTCATGAGGCATTCAGCTCAGACCTTGTCAGCAAGACCTGTTTTCTTTCCTCCTATGATCCTTGGCTGTGCTTGTTTCTCCTTGGCAATGCCCTCCCCTGCAAAAGCAGTGACCCACAAATAACCTTCCTTGTAATCTGAATGGACAATCCAGCCCTGAAGGTCAGTCTTAGTGGTGTGGCCCAATTTCTCCCAAATAAATGTCAAAATTATAGTGCAATCTACAGTCCATCCTTTGTGTTTTAGCATGGTTTGGTCATCAGTCAACTGAGCTGAAGAACAAATACAGGAGACCGAAACAGGAGTGCAGGACTGGCCCTTTGCTGTGGCCAAGCCCAGAGCCCCTTCCAGCTCCTCTCCCCTTATACCTGAATCTCCTCCTGCCAGTGCCTTTCACATTATGGGGTCATCATTACATGTTGTCTGTGTGCGCAGTATGGTACCACAGATATCATTCCACACACTCCACAAAGCACAAGAAGGAAAACTTCATTATTATTTTTTTGTTTTAATCATGCAATGTGTTAAGCCTTTATCATCTGGGGACAAAAAGTAAAATCATGGGGAACCTAGCCTTTGTTTAAAAGTGGAATCCCTCTCTTATGACCAAGAGGAGAGAAAGTAAAATGGATGAAAATCTATCATCAAGCCAGAGCAGGAAGAGGGGCCTGGAAAAAAGCATTTGTCTTAAAGCATTTCTCTTTAACAAAAAAAAAAAAGGCTTTTAATTTTTAAAGACAATGGGATTGTCAGCCATGAATCAATTACATGTCTATGGGGAATATGAAGATGACCTTGAGTATCAACCACAGTCATTTGGCAAACTTGTTTAAAATCTAAGTTCTATTCACAGGTGGAATGTTTTTAATTTCCAAGCATTACCTATTTTTTTCCTGCCATCTTGCTGGATGAGAACCAGGGAAGATGCATTTACCGCCAAGGTTTTGGTGCATCACTAAGCTGACATTCTTGCCCCACACAGTCCATCCAGTCTTCATGGCTGTACAATGGGATGTATCTTTAGATGACCAACATCAGATATGTACCCACTCAGTGCCTTTATGTACCTACACGGTCAGTAACTTTCTTTTCATAAAGCAACTGCAAGAACTGATCACAAGACTACCAGTGCCCATGGGCAGTCACCAAAGCCACACAGAGAGACCTAAGTGGTGAGTCTCAACTAAAATAATCACAAAGGCACTTTCCCCCTCTTTTAACCATGTTCCTTTGAACAATTGGAGATGATTAAAGGCAGACAGGTGGCTGGGGACGACAGCTGTGAGAGAGCAATATAGCCTTGCCAGCAGATCAGCCTAGTGAAGAAAAGCTTCAAACCTGCAGCCAGTGACCAGGACATGAGCTGAATGGTAGGTGATGAGGCACTCCCTGTTTACCACTAGATTTGTCTTAACACATGTTTTAGGAGAAGAGGGAATGCAGGGAAACACTAGCACCCTGGAGCCAACACAAATATGCTAGCCCTGGAACTCCCATCTGGAAATGTCTGAAGCGAATCAGCAACAATCAGGTCACGGCGATGGCAACATTTCTAGATTCAAATAAATGTTGTGCTTTGCACTAATTAGCCATGAAAGCAACAACAGAAGGTACAGCTCTTTATTTAGACCTAAATAAACAGTGTCCAACTGGTGCAAGGCATAAGCTGTGCTGACAAGAGGCTACAATACTCTAAATTCAACAGATGAACGTGGGGGGGGGGGGATAGTGTAGAAATGCCAGCAGTCATATTTAATTTGAAAAGAGGGAGGGAGGGGGATTTCTTAAGAATGCAAAGATTAGTTAAAACTCAAAAATACAGTTTGGAGAGAGTCAGATTCCCTCCAGAAATTCAGAAAAAAATACATTATAACAAAGTCTGGGGGAAAATGTACACCACAGATTAGCAAAGATGTCTTCCGGGATGCCAGAAGAGCTAAACAGCCAAATCAGGGAAGCTATAAAAGATAAGACGAGTTCTTTGCTTTAATTAGAAAGCAGAAATCGTGTTCCAATGAAGACAATGGAAATGAACACAAACCTCTGGCAAACCAAATGGAGATGTCAAATCAAATTTTTAAAATCGTGTGATGGACAAACTGCTAAAGATAACCAAAGAGTATTTGTCACCTTTAAAGATGTGAAGAAACGAATGACTTAAAAGTATTACAATTAATCCAAATCAGGAAACCAGCCTATGAGGTTGTAAGATCCTTAACAATGAAGGAAAGCAGCCAATAGCATTATCATATTCAGGTTTCCTAAATCACAATCAACTACCCTTTAGCTGAATGGAACTTTGTTGTTGTTAGGTGCGAAGTCGTGTCCGACCCATCGCGACCCCATGGACAATGATCCTCCAGGCCTTCCTGTCCTCTACCATTCCCCAGAGTCCATTTAAGTTTGAATGGAACTTACACTCCACTAAGTGTATATTTGGTAAGAGTTGGTTCTTATATGCCGCTTTTCTCTACCCGAAGGAGTCTCATAGTGGCTTACAATCTCCTTCCCGTTCCTCTCCCTACAAGAGACACCCTGTAAGGTGGGTGAGGCTGAAAGAGCCCTGATATTTCTACTCGGTCAGAACAGCTTTATCAGTGCTGTGGTGAGCCCAAGGTCACCCAGCTGGTTGCATGTGGGGGAGTGCAGAATCAAACCCGGCATGCCAGGTTAGAAGTCCGCACTGCTAACTACTACACCAAGCTGGTTTAGCAATGCTGATCCAAAACCTGGAGTGGTGCTTTCTTTTTCTTCCTTTTTTTTTTTTAAAGCAGGGAATAGCACTACTGCATCACAGCTTTTCTGATCTGGCCTTAGGGTATCTTGTGATAAGTCTTCATTCCCCGGTATGTTTCCAAGGGTTTCAATTTCATTGCTGTCACTTTCTTTTTGCCATGTTCAGAGGATGCCAGTTATGAACTGCTGACAATCAAATAAATAAGGTGCAAAAAATGAACAAACTGGAAATGGCCAAAAGAATTTTTATCAGGACTTGACCTGCCTTGCAGCTACAAACTGGGTACAAAATCCCATCCTCTCTCCCAGACAGATTCTTAATATTACCTGAATTGGATGGGGGGGGGGGGGAATGTAGAAAGGGAAAGGGAGGGCTGAAAATCCAGTGACGCGTTAGGCATATTGGCACTGCCTTCATTTTGGCTACTGTGCACATAGTGCCATTATGAATTGCTTGTTCTCCATGTAAGTATGAACTAATTCCTTCCGTTCCATGACATTGTATCTGAGGAAGTGTGCATGCACATGAAAGATCATACCTTGAGTAAACTTGGTTGAGCCTAAAGGTGCCACTGGACTCAACATTTGGTCTGCTGTTGCAGACCAACGCAGCCAGCCCCCTGAAGCTGTTCCGCTTGTGTTCATGATGGGGTCTGTGGAGCCTCCCAGCCAAAACAGGGCAGGGAAAAACTATTGTACTTGGAAAAGATGCACACAGTGGCCTTTCTTTGTAGAGCTCGCACCCCTGGTAGCATTGTAGCCTTTCTCCCCTTTCTTGCTGAGAAATGCAAGCAATTACCAGGCATGTTTACTTCTTCAGCAGGTAGCAATGAGCATTCAAACTTAAGAGTTTTATCAACAGTGAAACACTAAGGTGGTATCAATATGTATTGTGTTACTATCTGTCTCTCTCATTCTTCACCCATGAAATAGAATTAAAATTGGTCTTCTGTACAGACTTGTATTCTGTGCTATTAAGTAGGTATGCCCAATCATTCCACCTACCAGGTTAAAACAAGAGACTCCCCAGAGCGGCCATCTCTGAAGATTCTCAGACTTATTGAGCCATTTGTGATAGCTACTTCTAAAGCTATCTACAGAGCTTTACAGTTCACGTGTCAGAGGCCCTGAGAGGTAAACTCAATTGTGAAAGTATTGATATTCTTAAAAAATGTGCAACGTCTACAAAAAACAGTCTCCTTGCCAGATATAGGAAAGGTAGCACAGATTATTTAAAAGAAATCTGAGGGTATCCAGGAAATTATAGGTTAGTTAATTTAACAGATCTTCTAAGTAAATTGGTGGAAACTGTTAATGAAGATAATTTGTAAGCATGTGAAAGGACAGCGCTGTTGAAGGATTGATAGCACAGCTTTGTCAAAGGGAAACCTTTAGTTTTGGAATTACTTAAAATGGTAGGAAGAGACCACAAAGGATTAGTGACTAGGATTAGTGGATCAGTGACAAGGTAAATGGCAGGAAGCAGAGGACAAGAGTAAACCAACAGTGCCCATAATGGAGGAACATATGCCATGAATCCTTCAGGGATCTACATTAGGAATGTGTGCAGGTGGATGGAAGTCTTCTATAAGGTTCAAATCAATAATATAGGGGACAGGTTGGGACTCACAAGAACTTTTCAAGAACATCTGATTTTCTCTTCCCCATATTTATTTGCTTTATTTTCCCTCTACCTTTCTCTGCAACAGGGACACAAAGTAGCTTACATCATTCTCCTCTCTTCCCTTTAATAATCATAACAGCCTTGGGAATACGGTTGCCAGCTCTGGATTAGAAAACAAGTTGCGATTTAGAGGGCGGAGCCTGTGGAGGGCAGGAGTTGGGGAGGAGAGGGACCTCAGCAGGGTATAATGCCAAAGGGGGTTGGACTAGATCAGTGGTCCCCAACCCACGGTCCGGGGACGGTGACCGATCTGTGGATCAGTTGGCCCCGGGCCGCGGCTCCTCCTTGTCCTCCTCCCTGGCTGCTGCCTCAGGGGCTGCCCTGCCACTCTGCTGCCGGCTCACCTTTTGTGCTCTCCAGCGGCCGCTATGGCTGGGGCTCCCCCTCTGCATGGCACTGTGCAGCTGCTGCTGGTAGCACCCCCCAGCAGACAGTGGGAAATCAGGGGCGCCAGCAGGAAAGCAAGTGGAACAGGGGCTCAGGCGGCAGCGACATCCCTTGGCAAAAGACTACCCCCCCCCCGGGGCTTCAGTAAAATTGTCAAGCATTGACCGGTCCCCAGTGATAAAAAGGTTGGGGACCACTGGACTAGATGACCCAGGAGGTCCCTGTTTTTATGCTCCAAAAGCCTCCAATATGTTTGTACCGGGTGGATAGCTGATTTTGGCTGGAAAGTTTGGTGAGTTTACTGACACCCAAATGTCCTGGTGCATTGCAGTTTGGAACAAAAATGTGGACATTGGCAAACTTAGGGTCTTTTTAAAGGCAATTCATTTGGAAGCATCTTTTCTACATCAACAGTTCTTACGGAAATAAAACTTGCAGAGCACACACAAGAAAGTAGCATATATGCTGCTGGCAACAAGGTACAGGGAGAAGTGAAGTTTTTAGTTGTGAACATCTCCCAAATTCCCACAAGTTCAAGTATCTGCAGGGGCCTAATAGAAGAGTCAGTTTGGGTTAGCCTCACAGCACCAGCAGAAGGAGCCCTAGGAAAAAGAACAGGGGAAGCACAACCACCCTTTGTCACATTTGCAGTGTAGCCGCCCCTTGAGCCATCTGGTTCACGGTGTCTGACGGCCAGAAGAGGAACCCATCAGTGCAGGACCCAAAAACAAGGAAGTGCAAGTGAATGATGGGAACTGAGCAGGATGCAGGAAATGAAAGAATGAACAAGACGAGTGGCACACGCTGTGCCAATTCCCAGGGGCATCTTCAAACACAATAAATGCATTAGCGTTCAGATATTAAATGAGGTACGATTCCTAAACGGTAACCCTCCTGCCACGAAGTAATGTCATCCACCCACCAGGAAAGTCTGCAAACTCCCTGACAAAGAGAAAGAAGTGAGCTGTGGAGGAAGAGGGAAGTAGATTCTCAAACAACAGGAGAAAAAGCCCTCAGACCTCTTCCCAAAGAAGACTAGCCCCTGTGGAAAACAAAGCACCTCATTCTGCAACCCAGTTTGTAAGTCACACTCTTATTTATTCATTCGCAGGGTGATGTGATGTTCAGGAAATGAGGAAAGGATCTGGTAGGGGATACAGAATGGTAACATGGCATCAGGAAGTTGAAAAGAGGCTGCAAAATGTCCCTACTAGAGCAAGGCAAAGCCTGGCAGGACAGCAAAAGGCATCTTCATAGAATTAGCTTCTTTTCATTCATTCATTCATTCATTCATTCATTCATTCATTCATTCATTCATTCATTTGATTTATATACTGCCCCTCAAGTTATGAAAAACCCTGAAACTAAAACAGGGCTTCATAACTGCCACTACTCTACACACTACGGCCTGATAGTGTCATCCCAAATAGAAGCTTTTTCACTTGAAATATGCCTCTACCAATTTTAGTGTTGCCAAGCTCCAGGCTGTGGCTGGAGATCTCCTGGGATTACAATTGAGCTCCAGGTGACACACCAGTTCCCCTGGATAACATGGCTGCTTTGGAAAGTGATCTCAATAGCATTATTCCCTGCAGAAGTCCCTCCCCTCCCAAAATGCTGCCCCTCCCAAACTCCACCCCAAAAATCTCCAGGAATTTCCCAACCCAGAGCTGACACCTTTAAACAGGCATCTTTTGAATGTTAATATGGATGTTAACAAAACTGACCTCAGAATGTATCTGATCCAAGGGGGGAAATGTTACTCATTAGTGTCCATCCGTCTAACATGCACCTTGAATGAATTGCAGGATTACGTGAGAGAACTTGTGGTTCCCTTTCCCTGCCTGCAAAGTGCCTTTCCATTCCCCTGCCCACTCCCAAACTCCTTGAATAAAAGAATAATCCCTCTCAGCTGTCAACCCCAATGATCTGAAGATATATCCAGCCAGCCCAGAAGCTTTGTGTGGTCCACAAAAACCACAAGTGGCTCAACGTCTCAGACAGAAGATGACACCTGCTGTCGTTCGGCACTGCCTCGGGGAGAAGCAGATCAGCTTTCCAGTCTCAACTTCCCAAAATACCAGAAAAGTGCATGGAATTCCCACCCTTCTTATCCTGATCCATCGAATCCCCATGTAAAACTTCAGAGGGATGCCAATATTGTACTCCCCAACACTACCCAAGGTGGTAAATTTAAAGCCAAGCACACTGCAACGAGGCCGCTCCAGTACAATAATGTAAAAGCAGATTAAATTAATGGAGTTGTCCCGGGGTCAGAAAGTTATCCATTACCTAGACATTATTTAATGTTCACTAAAATTCTTCCAGCACAAATGTGCTGCCAGTATTATCCGTTCTGCTGATCCAGCCAACCCTGCCGCCTCCTAAAATAATATGTTGGAGACTCTTCTATGAAAGCTACATTCTGTGGCTCTTAAACTTTGTGCTAGGAGTACAGAAGGAATGGCTGGGGTGGCTTTGCTGCAATGGATCCGGACGTCTGAACATGGCAAGCCACACAGACATCCGTGTACACCCCTCAAAGATCCCCTGCCCAATACAAATGCCTTTTCCAAATAAGCAGAGGAGGTGAGATTATTAAGAAGGTAAGACCCATTCTTGGATATATTTAGAGATTTAATTGCCCCCCCCCCAGTACATATAGAAAGCATTCCATTGTGGCTACATCTTAGACCCCATCATAACTAAAGAAATTTCAGTAATGCAGAAGAATTAACTCACCCACCCACCTTTTAAAGCAAATGGATCAGACTCTTGAGAATGCATGCATAATATAAGCATAAGGTGACTGCATCACTTGGTGCTTTAGGAAGAGTTCTGCTGCGTTAGGGCAAACAAAAGGGGCATGCAGTTTCCCAGAAGGATGTAGACATGGCTTTGAGATGTGGGGGAGTGTTTGGATGCAGAGTGTGGGTATGAGCACTGGCACACTTCTTTGTTTCCAGTTTGTTTTCAGAAATGAATTGATCTTTGCCTGATTTGCTTGCTGAGCAGCTACTGCTGGCAGACAGGACAAGCCACGATTGGTAGCATATACTGTAAACCAGGGGTCCCCAACCCCCGGTGCAGAGACTGGTACAGGTCCGTGGATCAGTCAGTACCAGGCTGCGGTTCCTCCTCGTCCTCCTCCCCAGCTGCTGCCTCGGGGGCTGCCCTGCCACTCTGCCGCCAGCTCACCTTTGGTGCTCTATAGCGGCCACCATGGCAGGGGCTCCCCCTCGGCGTGGCACTGCACAGCTGCTGTTGGCAGAGCCCCCCAGCAGGCAGCGGGAAGTCAGGGGCACAGGCGGGAAAGCAAGTGGTGCAAGGGCTCAGGCAGCGTTGGTGACGTCTCTCGGCAAAAGAGGCCCGGGCCTCAGTAAAATTATCAAGCGTTGACCGGTCCCCGGTGATAAAAAGGTTGGGGGCCACTGCTGTAAATTGCAGTTGGAAAGGCACTACTGGGAAGTGTTGATGCTACACCTCTGGTGTGCTAGCCCCTTTAACGCGTCATTAATTCCTACATTGTGTCCCTGATATACACCAGATTGTGAAGCCGTGAAGACTCTTGGGCATGAAACTACAATGCAGGTTGAAGAACATTTTCTACTACCAAGTCCCAGCGTGGGCAGTGATTTGCAGCAAACAGAGTGGAGTTATACATATACGGGAAAGTTCTGTGAAACCACATAGCTGGAATGTTCTGTTCTTAGGTAGGGGATATTTCTGGTTGTTCCCTAAAATACCAAACTAGAACTGTGATGAATTCCCATGCAGAGTACCATTTCTCTTAAGACTGCACAAAGTTACAGTCGTTCTTCTGTGATGGGCCTATGGCCCCTTCATCAAGGAACTACATAGTTCTTTCTGCTTTATTCTCAAAACCATTCTCAAAACCATTCAATGAATTAGTTTAGGCTGAGGGAGAAAATAGTTCAAGGTCACCCGGTAAACTTCATGGCTGAGTAGGGATTAGTTTCCCTAGTTCTAGACCAGGGGTAGTCAAACTGCGGCCCTCCAGATGTCCATGGACTACAATTCCCAGGAGCCCCTGCCAGCATTCGCTGGCAGGGGCTTCTGGGAATTGTAGTCCATGGACATCTGGAGGGCCGCAGTTTGACTACCCCTGTTCTAGACTGACACTGTAACCCCTACACTACACTGCTAGAATGTGCCCGCATAAAGTCTTCTGTCATCATGATTGCACAAGCATTTAGTTGTTTTGCAGTAAATATTAAGGAAGCTGATATTGGCTGTTGAAATGATAACCACATGTGATACATGAAAGAAAGAGCACTTAAATTCAGGAAGCATAACCTCTAATTAAACTTGGTCATGTTCGGCTTAGAATGCCAGAACCCCCAGTGCGAGTGGGGGTCTCCTGCTTCCAGACCCCACCTCTCTACCACTAGTCAGCTGGCCAGCTGGGAGGAATTACCCCCCCCCCCAAAATCAAGGGAGTAATGCCAGAACTTAAAACAAAGCAAGTATGTGACCTCGAAGTGACATCGTCATGCCAGGGACATGGGAGGCAACACTCTGGTCTTGGGCAAAAACTCTAAGGTAGAAGCTAATTCTACCATAGATTTTACCCCAAAACCAGAACATCATCCCCTCATTATCACCAACATGCATACATCACTTCTGGGTCATGTAAGCACATCACCAGGTGTTCCTCTCTGCTCCCGGTTTGTGCACGCCCACTTTCTATGAGCTGCTACGTTCAGCAAAATTCATATTTGAAAACAGACAGCTTGCATCTGGAAGGAAATGGAGGGTTGTCATCATCTGCATGACTTGACATCACTTCTAGGGGAAACCCAGAAATGATGCTACCTGACTGTAGGAATTGGTAAACCTTTATGGTAAGAATTCTGGCAGTTCTTAAGAGTGTTGCAATGTCATTTCAGGGTTTTCCCTATAAGTGACATCATATAACACACAACAATTTTACAAATCCCAGAACAAGCAATCCTAAGTGATTTACATTTTCAGTGCAAAGATTTGTATTCTTTTATTCTTGCCAATTATTCTCTGACCTTTATAGTATTCATGCCCTTGAAAGTCCACGCATACATTGTTATGCAGTTTCTTTTTAATCAACACTTAGCTAACATACAAACTTACTGAATTCTTTCCCACTTAAACACAGAATGGACTCTTCTGGCCCATTTAATAATTGCTGTTGTACACTGAACCTTTTCCAACCTGTCAATCACTTGTGTCACAATGTGGCCCAGAGCTGAATGCAGCTGAATTTCCTACACTGTGCATTATTTCAGGATTAGATTTGTCTGACAGAAAGATAGAAAGATTTGTTAACCTGAACTGTTCTGTCTTTTATAGAAATGCCTATTCTGTCAACTACTCAACTAGCTGATTTGAGTTAAAGGATTTACATTAACTCTCCTTTACTAATAAAGGCATTAATGCATTTATTTGTTGTTTTTTATTTCCTTATTAACGTTGGGAAATGTATATCTATGCATAATAAAATGTTTGTCGTGTTTCACTTCTGCAGTTGATTTGCAACAAGATTACCATGGTACAAAATACCAGGCTTTTGGCTGGGACTAGCCACTTTGGGAAAGAAAGATAGCATGGTAGAACACAGTGTTGTTGTATTTCAAAAGCTTGGTGAGGTTGTTATTTGGATGAAAGGCCCACCCAGGAAGATTCTGCAGGAGAAGGCAATGGCCAACTATCTCTGACTCTCACTTGCCTTGATGGTACGGTTGAAGTAGGAAGCCTCAGACAGGACTGGGAGACTGTTCCGCCTGAGACTTCCTGCTTCAGTTGCACCAGTGGTCCCATACTGTCCACTCAGAGTCACAGCAGGTGTCCAATCCCTCAGGCAGAGGAGGTATTTCCTTGCCCAGCTACCAGAGGATGCAACAAGACATAGAATCATAGAATCATAGAGTTGGAAGGGGCCATACAGGCCATCTAGTCCAACCCCCTGCTCGACGCAGGATCAGCCCTCAGCATCCTAAAGCATCCAAGAAAAGTGTGTATCCAACCTTTGCTTGAAGACTGCCAGTGAGGGGGAGCTCACCACCTCCTTAGGCAGCCTATTCCACTGCTGAACTACTGTGACTGTGAAATTTCCCCCCCTGATATCTAGCCTATATCGTGCTTGTAGTTTAAACCCATTACTGTGTGTCCTTTCCTCTGCAGCCAACGGAAACAGCATCCTGCCCTCCTCCAAGTGACAACCTTTCAAATACTTAAAGAGGGCTATCATGTCCCCTCTCAACCTCCTTTTCTCCAGGCTGAACATTCCCCTCAACCTATCTTCATAGGGCTTGGTCCCTTGGCACCAGATCATCCTCGTCACTCTCCTCTGTACCCTTTCCATTGTATCTACGCCCTTCTTGAAGTGAGGCCTTCAAGACATGGTGAGGCCTTGAAGACATGATGATGGGAGATCCATGAACAAATGCCCCAATCTTTAGAAGATAGAACGGAAACTACAGAAGATCAGATAGATTCCGGTGGGTAGCTGTGTTGGACTGAAGCTGCAGAACAAAATTCGAGTCCAGAGGCACCTTCAAGACCAGCAAAGTTTTATTCAAGGTGCAAGCCTTCATGTGATATTTGTCAGATATTTGACACAGTGTGCACACACACGAAAGCTTATGCCTTGAATAAACCTTTGTTGGCCTTAAAGCTCCCACTGGACTCAAACTTTGAACAGGAGATCAGAGAAAAGCCCTAGCCCAGGAGGGCGGTTAACCCTTCTTGCATGGAGCATAGCATCCTATAGCCCCTACCTTGGAATGGCTTCCATTTTCCTTTTTATTTAAACCGAAAAAGGTATGAATGAATCATCACATCTAAATTTGGTCCCTGGAGCCACCCCGAGCCCTTGTGGGAGTGGCGGGGTAAAAATGTAATGATAAATAAATAAATAAATAAAAATAAATGAAAGGACTGAACCTGGTGGTGGTTGTGTGGAGGGGGGTTTGCATGCAAAGCATGTATTTTCCCACTACACGTTTGTCTCTTTCTTTCCATAGCATCATCATGCACAAGGGGAATTCCTCTCTTCTAAGTGTTGTCAAACACTCAGTGGGAGAAGGAACTTGTCTAAACTCTGGTCTCATTGGCCCTCCACTGCTCAGAGAAGCAGAGGTATAATAATAATAATAATAATAATAATAATAATAATAATAATAATAATAATAATAATAATAATAATAATAATAATAATAATAATAATAATAATAATAATAATAAAGGCTGCATTTCATACCAGGTGACAAAGGGTAGCTCTAAGAATCACCCGTTTCTGGCGATTCCTAGAGCTACCATTTGCCACTTTGGGGGTTTTGTACCTAAAGTGATGTGGCATGACATGCAGCACTATCCCCTCCCGTGGCCCTGCCCACAATTCTCCCATCAGTTGCCAGGCAGTTCCTGGCAATTCAGCTCACCTCATTTCCCCCCAACATCCTCCACAAAACCTCACATTTCTGGAAACACCTCCTCCTCCTCTTCTCGAAACCTTTAAACAACCGTCTTCTGTCACAACAAAGGGATTTCAGAAAAGTGAGGAGGTGTGCAAAGTCACGAAAAAAGAGAAGGGAAGCAATGCACTACTTTGGAGAGATACCAGGAACTTATGGAGGGGGGAGTTTTAAACAGGCCAATGGCACAGAGGAGATGACTGAACAGCCTCTTCCCCAGCACCACAGTTCTGGTTAAACACAGAGAACTCGGTGCCTATTTTAAAGGAAACTTGAAAAGTGAGTGTGCTTGTCATGGGATTTCCACATCACTTGGAGTTTGCCCTCCAAAAACGACATCTTCATCAAGGTCGGCCTGTTAGATCAAAAACCAAAGGAGCCTGTAAAGTATTTATTGACCTTCAAAAATAGAAGAGACAGAATAAACATCGGGAAAACACTAGGCCAAGATCACAGCCCTGACCTGGGCAGCCCAGTCTAGCTAATGATGCTACACAGAGGCAGGAAAGGGTAAACTACCTCTTTTCCTCTCTTGCCTTGAAAACCCTACAGGGGCAGCATAAGACAGCTGTGACTTGATAGCAAAAAGCAAACGCACTCAAATAATGTTCCAGGAAAGCTGCAGGAGAGGGTATGCAGCCAGGAACAGAGGAGTCGAGCAGGCTGATGAACTCGTGTATGAAGCAGGTAAGGAGGAGGAGAAGGAGGAGGAGGAGTCAGAACACCTCCGTTTTATTCCCAGTTTGTCTGGGATATCCTACCTGGAAAGCTGGCAGTGGCTTGTCTGAACTCCAAGAGGAATTTGGCAAATACCGGGAGAGGATGGAGACAGTGTGAGTTCAGTGGTACCTTTAAGACCAATGAAGTGTTAAGGTTTAAGTTTTTAGGTGCACACACCTAATACCCTGAATAAAACTACATTGGTTTTCAATGTGCCACTGAGCTTAAATTTTGTTCTGCTGCTTCAGAGCAACATGGATACCCACCGAATAGAAATATAACCAAGGAGTGCTTCCTGCCTTGGAGACTCGCCAGTTCTCTTGGGTATTATTCAGGACACTTCACGTGGCATTTTCCAAACAGTCAGGGGAAACATGCACACCACTGTAATGTGAAAATCACTCAAGCAGCTTTTTTTCTGAGTACTGGCAGAGGCATCCCAATAAGCTTTCTCGGGAGGTGATGGGTTCTCCTTTTTTGGAGGTTTTTAAGCAGAGGCTAGATAGTCATCTGGCAGAAATGCTGATTTTATAAATTTAGGCAGATGGTGAGTGGGTGGGCAAGAAGGGATGTGCCAGTGCTTGTCTCTTGTAGCCCTTCCTTGCATACCCTGGGAATCGCTAATTGACACTGTGGGATGGTAGGTGAATTTCCTCCAGGCCAGGCTGGATTCAGGAGATTTTTGGTGAGGAGGGATAACTTGGGCATGAAACTGGCATCACTGTGGGTAGGCAGGTAGTTGTGAGTTGCTGCATTGTGCAGGATGTTAGACTAGATCAGTGGTCTCCAACCTTTTTATCACCAGGGACCAGTCAACGCTTGACAATTTCACTGAGGCCCAATGGGGGGTAGTCTTTTGCTGAGGGACTTAAAGGTAAAGGTAAAGGTATCCCCTGTGCAAGCACCGGGTCATGTCTGACCCTTGGGGTGACGCCCTCCAGCGTTTTCATGGCAGACTCAATACGGGGTGGTTTGCCAGTGCCTTCCCCAGTCATTACCGTTTACCCCCCAGCAAGCTGGGTACTCATTTTACCGACCTCGGAAGGATGGAAGGCTGAGTCAACCTTGAGCCGGCTGCTGGGATAGAACTCCCAGCCTCATGGGCAAAGCTTTCAGACAGCTGCCTTACCACTCTGCGCCACAAGAGGCTCTTGCTGAGGGACTTAGGCACCACCTGAACCCCTGCTCCACTTGTTTTTCCACCAATGTCCCTGACTTCCCGCTGGGGGGTGCTGCCAGCAGCAGCTGCGCAGTGCCAAGCCGAGGGGGAGCCCCAGCCATGGCGGCCGCTGGAGAACACCAAAGGTGAGCTGGTGGCAAAGTGGCAGGGCAGCCCCCGAGGCAGCAGCTGGGGAGGAGGAGGAGCCATGGCCAACTGATCTATGGACCGATACCGGTCCCCAGACCGGGGGTTGGGGATCACTGGACTAGATGATCCTGAAGACCCTTCCAACTCTATAACCTATGACTCTAAGCACATTTCAGAATAACAAGACAGCTATAGGATCTTTTCCTTATACTAGGGCCTAAACTTGTAGGAGAAGCCCCATGTTAGTATGCTAACAAGGGATCGCCACAATGGCCAGTTGACAGCTATTTTGTACCAACTTTACTAGCTGCCAATTGATTTCTGGGCTCAATAAAATCATGACTGATATTCAAAACTGTATTTCTGCCTGCCCCACATTGCAGGATGCAGTTTCATGAAGATGCCTTATAGCAAGTCTAACCATATGTCCATCTACCCAAAACTTTTCTGCTTTGATTGGCAGCAACTCTTCAGGATCTCAGATGGAAAAAAAAGTCTTTCCTGTTATCCCCGCTCTTTTAACTGAAGTTGCTGGGATTAAATCAAGCAAGGCCTGGACTCCATGTATTCACAGGGGCAATGCCCCGATAGAAATGAGATCAGATTAGGAAAAAAAATCAAATTGGGAAGGTGATATCATGCATAAAAATGCACTCCCAAAGGGTTTAGAAAAGCAAAGCAACTCATCCTATTCCATCTTGGCGATATAAACCCTGTTTGTGGGCTCTGTCCCTCTGGAGGGATGTGATGTGCCTCGCATTGCAATGAAGAGGATTTCCACTCATTCAAGAAGATGTTCCTACTCCAAGCAGTTTATTGGGTAAGATAAAGTTTCAGTACTTCTTCCTTGTATCATCAAAGCTATAAAGCAGCCAGCAGGACTGCATATGGGCTCACACCGAAGCCATGGCTGCATAAAAGCAAAATTAAATTAATTTCCCATAAAGGAGAATCTGTGGGAGAAAATTAAAAGTTCTGCATTTCGAACCAAAATGATCCTTTCTGTGATGGGCTGTCAATTCTTAACTTTGTTATTAAATGGGGAAGCTGACAGTGTTTGGAATCAAGGAAGAAGCCCTGCAGAGCTGCCAGCCAGGAAGATGAAGAGACGGAAAGTAGCAGGATGTTTTGATGGTGCTTTAGGAAGCTGCATCAGAAGGCCATGGCTGATGAAAAGTAAATGGTTCTTCACTGATCAGTGAAGAGCCAAAGCAAAGAACTGCCATTGCTATGGAAGGAAAACCCTACTTGTCCAGAGTGCTCCACGGTGGTAATATACAACACTGTGTGTGTGTGTGTGGGGGGGGGGGGGAATGAAGGGAAGTGGAAAAAAATAATTCAGGAGAGCCACATAAAGCAGTCCTGCCCTGGATTCAATCAACCCCTTACAGTGATAATTTCTAATCCATCAAATGAAGGATTATGGAAGTTAGACGAGACAGATGGTGATGTGAAGACAGGGGCGTCTTATTGCTTGGCTTTCACTAGCTTTCCCGAGGTTACGGCCAGGATTTCACAGAGCTCCTCCTTCTTAAAACTTTGTTCATCAAAGACGGGGAAGGCAGTTTGAACAAGCAATTCCTATAGATCAACAAGAAGGAAGCTTAATACTGACAGCTGAGGGGCCGCGGCTGGCAGATGGGGATTCTGTGGCGCTGATCAAAACGAGACGGCGGAAAGTAATATTTGTTTCCATTGGGCTTTTTAATCACATGCACCATGTGCAGAATGCCTGGTGGAAAAGTCATCGAGGCCAGGGGTCCCCAACCCCCGGTCTGCGGCCCGGTATTGGGCCGCAAAGGCCATCGTACCGGGCCGCCAGCGGACGCGCCTGCCTCCACCCCTGCAGCGAGAGGGGGGGAAAGAGGCCGGCACAGCAGCCGGCGCAGCAGCGACGCTAACACGCACGTGCGGAACTGTCGCACATGCGCGTTTGCGCCACCTGGTGGCCAAAATGTGCATGTGCAGAGTTGCCGCGCATGCGTGTTAGCGCTACCTGGTGGCCAAAACGCGCATGCGCGGCAGTTCCGCCCGTGCCGGGCCGCTGGCTCTCCCCCACCCCCGGAGGCAGTCCCCGACCAGATGAAGGTTGGGGACCGCTGATCCAGGCCACCGATATGCATCGCCCAAAGCCTAGTCCACAGGTCATTTTTGACCAGAGCCATAGTTTGAATAAACCCAAAGGGCAGGGGCCTGGCATCAGGGGATCCACCCACTGACAGCTTCTCATTGGTAGAGACTGAGGCAAAAGGTTCTTCTGCCAACTTCTTCATGAAGGGAGCAGCAACCAAGGCATTGGATGATTCCCCCTCTGCAGATTCTAGCTCTTTGTTCACATTTGTCTGCATCTTGAACGTATCCACAGGAGTAAAAAACTGACTTCTGTCAGGAGAATACTCTTCACAGAGAAGAGACAAAAGAGGATGTAATGCAGCTGGATAGAAAGGAAAAGAGCAGATGTTTAGGTGTTTGGTATAGTGTAGCTGGTTTTAATGCTAAGTTGGGTCAAAAGCTGCTGGCATGATTTTTAAAAAATCAGTCAATCACAGAGTTGGAAGGGAACTCCAGAGTCATCTAGCCCAACCCCCTGCAGAATGCAGGAAAGATACAATGGTATATTTAGTGTTCTTGATTGTTGGGCTTCCTAAGTTGAGTGGAAAACTGGCACACATTTTAAAATAGATAAAATGACAAGTTATGGGGAACCCACCACACTTCACTAGTGTATAATGTACACTCTTGTAAAAATAAATGGTTGGTTTGTGCTCATGCTTAATGCTCCAACGTAATCAAGTATGATGATTCGCCAATAAGTTGTACTGGTTAGGAGTGCGGACTTCTAATCTGGCATGCTGGGTTCGATTCTGCCTCCCCCACATGCAGCCAGCTGGGTGACCTTGGGCTCGCCACGGCACTGATAAAGCTGTTCTGACCAAGCAGTAATATCAGGGCTCTCTCAGCCTCACCCACCCCACAGGGTGTCTGTTGTGGGGAGAGGAATGGGAAGGCGACTGTAAGCTGCTTTGAGACTCCTTCGGATAGAGAAAAGTGGCATTTAAGAACCAACTCTTCTTCTTCTTCTTCAAGGATGCTAGTTCAAAGGTGGAACCTGGGATCCCCCGGTTTTACTGCCTATCTCTAGGTGATAGAGATCAGTTCCCCTGGAAAAAAATAGCTGGTCCGGAGGGTGGACTCCAAAGAATTATACTCCACTCAGTTCCCTCATCAACCCAAATTCCACACACCCCCAAGTCTCACGGTATTTCCCAACCCAGAGCTGGCAGCCCTATTTCCCAAGAGGAAGAGGCACCTCTCTTTTGCCTCAGACTGAGCAGCAGCCTGCCTGACCCATACTAACAGCTATTCACTATTCCCCACTTATCACTGGCTGGTGTCCCCAAAGGTCTTTAGGAACAGTCTTTAGCAACAAATCCTCAGCTATCCTCATATGTTCTTATCTTGTCCAAGTAAACCACCTGCCTGGACTGAGCAGACTAAGGATTCCTCCAGTATGGGGTTAACCCTCTGACTGAAAGACCCCCCCACACCCCTTGGACCCCACCAGGACATAAGAACTCCTACTGACCCAGATATGGGCTCTCCGCTTTTCAATTTTGATTTCTGATGTTAGCCCTGTATTCTTCCTCTACCTTTTTCTTCTGCTTTCTTTCTATAATTTGTGGCAGTGTTGGGGAGGTTCCAGAGGAGATACGTAAGGCCTCTTCTCCATTTAGACTCAGCACATTATGTAACCTTTCCAGATTACCTCTATTGATTAACCTCTTCTGACACAGATGGGGTCATTCAGGATGGTATTTCCCGCTCCTGTCCACTACTGTTTTCATGGATACCTGGTGTGGAGATAGAGTGTGTGATGGCTGCTATATTGGTTTGGGTTCCTATTCCCTTGATTACTGTTGCTTATTTGATGCCTTATGTTTATACCCTGTATTTTGTACACTCTGTAGAGTAGAAACTGCATGTAAATATATTACACAAAACGGTCTCTAGCAGAGTGAGAAAATGCAGCCCTCAGAGAAGGTCCTTACTATAAAGAAGTATTAAGAGACACTGCTCGGAAACCTTTCCAAACTGTCCACAGCCTTCTTGAATGGTGATTTCCAGAAATGATAAATGGAACCTGAAACATGACATGAAAGAAGATCTGAGATGAAAGGTCAACTTACAAAAGGAGGGGTTATGTCAAAGGTTATTATAGAATAAAAGATTGCATCACCTCTGGGCACACCATGACTGGCCATTTCTAGGCAACCAATGAAGGTTTGGTTGGCAGCAAAGCAGTTATCAAACCGCTTCAATGCAGAACAAGATCCTCAGTCATCAGTTGATGAGCTGTTTGGAGGTAGAGGGCTACTCTGTCATGCATTGAAAGTTCAACCGAAAAAGTCTGTTGTAGCTGTGAACTCAGGGATCATGGGAACTGGCTCTTCAACAAGCATAGAACATTCCAGTCTTCTCAATATTAGTGAGTCTCTTGCCCATTCCCACAAATCCCAGCATGGGTCATCTTTTGTAAAAGGAAAGCCTGCTTGCATTTTTAGTGTTGCAAAGAAAAGATAAAAGAAGGAAAACCTAGTGAAACAAACAATGAGGCTACTGAAACTCAACAACTGACAAAGAATGTGGCATTCAATAAATAATGCACTAGGATTGTAGACGTCTAGAACCAACCAAAAATCTAAAGATTGAAGTATCATGTAAGTATTAACAGGACACATTACACTATGCAACATTACACCATATAATAGGATCCTGTTTAAAGAAAGCTATTATGACACACACCCCCATCCACTTCCATCCCTCAGATGCATGATTTTTCCTCAATTCTTCATTCCCTGTAGTGACCGAGTCACCCCAGTTATCTCTTCTCTTCTATCCTGAGGAATTCTGGCTGTTCCACCCGCTATTTCCTCAGCCCAGGAACCAAAATGTAGGATTATATGAGTAAAAACCTATATAACTTAAATGGTACTCAAGAAGTTTTTATATTCCAAATTATTTTATTCAATGTAGAGGGGAAATGTCAGGTGAAATCAGGGTTAAAATTTCTGAAGCAACATAAAACTCGGTAAACAGACTATAGTTTCTTTTGTTCTAGGCTAATGAGAGTTTATTTGAACAGGCTGATTCCACACGGCACTAAAAAGTGTCCCCGCCCTCCGGAAAATGCAGCAGTGGATGGGTTCTGCCACGTGGGGTGGGGCCGCGGGGTTTTATATTTTGCAAAACAGCTCCAGTATTTTCCCCCAAAACACTTCAGTATACTTTCTTTAATATTTTCACACTCTTTTGGTTTCCAGAAGGCTGAAACGGTCTTTCCAGTGCCCAACTCCCTTTCTGAAACACTAGTAGTTGTCTTGAGTTTTTAACTGACTCTTAAGGTCTCTAAAAGCAGTTTCTAACCACAGCAGGCTAGGGATCTCAGTCCTCTTCAGAGCTATCAACCTGTTTTGATTAGGTAGGGAAATTCCTTCTCTCTGTAGAAGATCTATCCCCTTTCCTCGGCGTAAATGGGAGTCTCTGTCTAACTAGCCAATCCTCCTTGCCAACTTTTTCCAGTTCTATCTGTGTTAAACTACACTCAATCACGGATGAATTTTGAATACGTTCTCCTCCTTAGCATTCAGCTCTAAAGCCCTTGTCAGTTCAGCTGAAAATGGGAGCTTTTTTTCTATGTGTCCAGTATGTATGAAATGTCTTGTCATTGGAGCTTCAATTATTTTATTCCTGACTCTTGATTTGTGCTAAAGAATTCTGACATGGATCTGATGAATTTTCCCTTCATAGCATTTAGAACAAGGGCATTTGTTCTAAAGGCCACAAGGGAGGTGACAGAGATACTGGCCACCTTGGGCCACCTCAGCTCATCCCCACCATTGGGAAGTTAGGATGGGGGAATGGCAGTTGTCAGAAGGGCAGCCCATACTGACACCCATGGCATAGGGTAGGCTGTGCTAGTTTGCACCAGCCAGCCATTGGGCATTGAGATGTTGCAAATGGCCGCTGCACCCAGCCTCGGTCTGCATTCCTTGGTGGGCCAGGCTGCCTGTGGCTGGTGTACATTGGTGTATGCATTGACAACCCATCCTCTGCTCACCCAAGCAGTTATCACTGAGCACAGACCAATTGTGGTGTGCAGCTTCCACCACCCATGGAGCCTTGACAGGACCCAGTGTGCCTGCATCAAATATGGTACCCACAGCATGATGCCTGATGACCATACCCTAATGACACCATTGACCTTCACAGTCCTTTAGCTGTTTGTACAGAACTTCAAAGTTTTTAAAAAGTGCAGTCCATCACATCTATATACATCAGTATAGACCACAGTCGTTAATATTTAATCCAAAGAAGTATGTAAACCATTTTCTACAGCACAACCCTATTACTTGTTTGGAAAGGGCCTCTTGTATAATTCAGTTTAGCATAGTTGGCCAGAAGCCAGGAGAGTGTGAGACTTCCCGACCTCCTCAGGAAAGCCATTCCATAATGCAGCCACAATGGAGAAAGCCCACCTACAGGCAATCGCTGATCTCACCCATTTGCACCTGCAGGAGACTGAAGTTCTCACACATCACAGGAGTCTGTCCAACACACCCACCTTTACACAGCACTTGTTTTCTAGATGCCTTCCCTGTTTTTGGTTTCTTGGTCTAATGATGGATGCTGGTCCTAAAATAAGAGTAAGACGACACAGCAATAATGCTCATTGGTAGAAAGCCAGGGGGGTTATTTATCTCTCAATTGAATTTACTTCCAGAAACTGCTCCTTAAAAACGAGCTGGCATGACTAATGCCTTTGGCCGGTGTTCAGGTCTCAGTGGGTAATGCAGAAAGATGTTTGCTGTTAGGACGTTGACAAGATAGTGGATTAGCATCTGTCACTGAAACAGTCATCAGTCTCCTTTCTGCTCCTCCTGTCTGCAGGAACATGGCGGTAGGCTATGCCCCCCCCTAACTCTGCATGAGCTGAATATTCCACAGGTCAAAGAAGCTGCCTGCAATGGCCCCTGAAACCCTCCAGCCCTCTCCCTTCCCTTTGGTCTAGATTTACTCTTTTCTTGCCAAGGCATCAGTACAACAAAGGGCCCTTGAGAAACCCAAGGATGGTATATATGTTTTTTTTCTAGATAGAGAAAAATTGGACAACATGATGCATTGTTCCTGCTTACCACCCTTGTGAATAATCGGAATAATTGTCTAATTATTCCACACTTCCTACAGAAAGAATAACGACGTGTAGCAATACCGCTGTTTATAAATGAGGTCTCTGGCAAGTCCTTGGGAAACCAAGGACAGAGGCCTAAACCTCTGTCTCTCCCTAATTCATAACGATGCTTTAATTCCCCTGGATGGCCAGAGTCATGTGTGAATCATGTTGTTTCTAAAACTGCTGTAGCTGGGGAGTGCTTCTTAAAGGGAGCGAACATGGCCTCTCTTTAACCCCAGCATATGATCTGGAATGGATAGAAAAGACAGATCATCACTACTTGGTATTGAATGGCCACAGTTTTGATGGGATTTTATTTTTATTTAATTAGGTGGTATACAAAACTTTGCCCCTCTCCCAAGGACCCAAAAGAGCTTACACCACTCCTCCATTTTATTCACACAACAACTACGCTGAGAAAGAGTGACTGAGCCAAATTCATGCAGCGAGCTTCCATGTATAGCCGGGCAGGAATGTGAACTTGGGTCTCCCACATTCTCATCTATTCACTCATAGTGATTCCAAATAATTGCAACTTGCACAGTAATTCCAAATGATTGCAATTGTTGCACAGTATTTTAAAAAAACGCATGAGGGTCTCATGCATTTTAGATGGTCCTTTCCCCCTCTCTCTCATACACGTTACAGGGATTGCTTGTTTTAAGATAGCAATTGCTACAATATGCACACAGAAACTAAAAACAATGAAGTGTTTTTCTTTAGAACTGTCCCTTTAATCAGTTGCAAACTTATGCAGCTATAAACCAATTAAAATGCATGCAATTAACTAACTGTTTTATTGTACTCTATATTCAGGCTTCAGAGGCAAACTCAATAACTTTCACTATACATCACTTGCCCCACGTGTTCAAAAGCACACACTGTGCAGCAAAACAAGCTCCAAAACTGGCTTTACTATCAGCTTGCGTGGGTTTTGGGTTTTTTTTAATCCTCTGGTTTGCTTTTGCATTGTCAGCCTTGAGAATACTGGGAGAAGGACTTTTCAAAGCTTATCCACCCCCTTTCAGACTAGCAAAGAATCTCGAAATATTGAAAAGCAGAGAGAACTGCAGGCAACCACATTAGTACATTACAAACTATCCAAGAAAGCACACTAGGAAATGGAGATGTTGCCGGATTTTTTAAAAAGAAGTGTAATCGACCATTGTCTGGTCTCCAGTCCCACTCAATAGATGTTGGGTCTCTCTCTCTGTCTTCTGGGTGACTCTGCAGTTGCTCAGGTCGTGAATAATAAACAGATCTCTTTTAGTCATGGAGGCAAAAAGCCAAATAAGCAGAGAAAACAGGGGTTTGACTAGGCCAAGACTGTTGAGCCACTGACAACCCAGTTGGTTCTGCCTGGCTGGGTAACAGTCTTAGTAACAGCCTCAGAGTGGAGGCTGGTCTTTTAAGGTGGCCTCTCCTAGTGCAGAAAAACATTTCAGAACCTGGCCCTGAGTTTGCATAGCTTGTTCTAGAATCCTCGGACAGACTGGATATTCTCTGGGAGTACCAACCACTAAATGCCCAGGTGTTTCTAACTGGAGACAGTCTCTAGCCTGGTGCTTGAAGGCACCAGCATTCATATAAAGACTGATTACTGCCATGGCTCAGGATTTCATAGTCTCCTGGCAATCATGGGGCTCTCCCCATTTATTCTAGGCCCTTTCACATGGTGTGAGTCACAGATTGGTCAAATGAGTGTATTGATATTAGATCACTGTCATGGTTGGTAATTATAACCCAACCAAAATTCATTGATCTGACTTACCCCTTCTGCAGGAATAGAGAACCAAGCAAACCTCCTTGAAGACTTACAACTCAAATTGCTTTCTGGAATAATCTGAGAAGATACATTTGGGTGGAAAAGATGATTCTGTCCATGCCCTTACAGAAGAATGGTATGAGAGATTAGCAGGGAAGTCAAGAGGGTTGTTCCCCAACACCCTTTTCCCCAGTCTCACTGCAACTGCATCACTGCCACTGCATCACCTGAATCACATCTAGCTGTACTTTTCTGCATGATACAAAGCCTATTGCCTCCATGGTCTGACACTCTAAATCAGGGGTAGTCAAACTGCGGCCCTCCAGACGTCCATGGACTACAATTCCCAGAAGCCCCTGCCAGCATTTGCTGGCAGGGGCTCATGGGAATTGTAGTCCATGGACGTCTGGAGGGCCGCAGTTTGACTACCCCTGCTCTAAATGGTGTCCCTGTGACAATTTTGCTTATTTCCTTGTCACTTGGGCCTGATCAGATTTGATAATATTTACACAAAAAATCTATATTGGACGTATTGTAGACTCTGACAGACTTAAATTGTTGAAATCATTTTGGTTTGATCACACTTGATGATGTTGATACGATACTGAGTGTTGTGAAGGTTATTGTTTTTTTTAGTATATATTTTTATTTACTTGGAAAGATAGGAGGAAAAGAAAAGAAATCCTGAATATTATCACATACTACAAAACTACTTTTTAAAAGAAAAAAATAGAACTCCCATTCCATATGTATCATGTTCTTTTACATCACCTTGGAGTTACAAATCATATACTGCATTGTCCCCATAGTTAACATATACAGTCTGAAGATTGCTTTTTTCTTTCCATCTTAGATTCTACATTTCAGTATAATGTAATGTTGGCGTCCATTTTCTTCTGAATTCCAATGTTGGTTTGTTGTGTGGCAAATAAGTAAATTTTGTCATTGTTTTCTTATTTATTTAGCCAGTCCGTAATATCTGATGAGGATTCTTTTTTTCCATCTTGACCAAGGTGAAGGTTATTGTACAGGTGTTGGAGCTTTATCCACTATAGAAGACAAGTATAGCTCAAAAGCTTGGCTTTTATCCAAGATTATTAATGCCTTCTTGGCAGCTGGTAGAGTCTCCCATAAAAGGGGTAGTACTCTGTCCCTCTTAAACCAACCACCTGTGAATAAAGAGTCTAACCATTTACAGACTCGGGGTAAGAAAGAGAACTGGAATTACAAGTGTCAGCATCTTCAGTCATGAAAGAGTTAAACCATTGTTCCTATTTGTTTTCTTGTTTAGATAATTAGCATACAGCCTATGAGGCTTCCTGTAACAATTTTCCTGCCAGGAAAGAGGAAGTCCTATGCAAATGAAGTAGTCCTTAGAAACACTGGTTAATCAATATAATGAGTGTGTGTACCAGACTGAAGTCATCTAGACCCGGGAGAGTCAACCTGTGGTCCTCCAGATGTACATGGACTACAATTCCCATGAGCCCCTGCCACCAATGGGAATTGTAGTCCATGAACATCTGGAGGACCACAGGTTGACTACCCCTGGTCTAGACAATATGCAGATCTGAGGTGTAGTTTCCTGTGTCTTTGTTCTCCCACACAAGAATGCAAAAAGCCAAGTTGGAGTAAGTTAAAAACAGATAGGTTGCACGCTGCAGCTATTATTTTATATTCCAATACATGTCCCTTTTCTATTTTTTTTAGTAAATTCTTCTTATAGAAGCTATACATACATGTCAGCATGATTCATTTAATTCACTTGTCCTACTAATTCAGGTCCATAGCCTTTGTGACAAGGATGTTGAGAGGGGACATGATAGCCCTCTTTAAGTATTTAAAAGGTTGTCATTTGGAGGAGGGCAGGATGCTGTTCCCGTTGGCTGCAGAGGAAAGGACACGCAGTAATGGGTTTAAACTACAAGTACAACGATATAGGCTAGATATCAGGGGGAAAAAATTCACAGTCAGAGTAGTTCAGCAGTGGAATAGGCTGCCTAAGGAGGTGGTGAGCTCCCCCTCACTGGCAGTCTTCAAGCAAAGGTTGGATACACACTTTTCTTGGATGCTTTGGATGCTTTGGGCTGATCCTGCGTTGAGCATGGGGTTGGACTAGATGGCCTATAGGGCCCCTTCCAACTCTATGATCCTATGATTCTATGATTTTAAGCCTGATCTTCCTTTTTGATATGCCCTGTACGGGACAGGATGCTAGACTAGATGGGCCACTAGTCTGACACAGCAGGCTCTTTTTAATCATGCACCTCTGGTTCGCTAAAGTAATATTTAACCAAGTGCATTTGATGCCTACCTTGTCTCTCAGATTGACATCAGACAATTACACACTGCGTCCCTCGAAGGAGATGCAGAAATTTCAGTTAGTTTAATCGAACCCCACTACCACCCAGGATTTATAAAGCATACAAGGACTACTGAATGCAGTCTCTCTACCACTGTATCTTACAGGTGCAAAATAACTGAAGAGGAAAAGGACAGTGTGACAAAAAATGTGATTTTGGTCAAGCACATGGTAGAAGCTCCAGCACTCTTACTATTAGTAGATGACATTTACAGCCTATTAAAATTGCTTCCTCTGAAGAAAATTTCACTGAATAAGTATATTTAGCATTTCAGAAAACTATAGGTCAGGTACTAAGTTCTGTTTTCTATGAACAGGATCCTTAGCATCTGCATTAGCAGCTACTAGAAAATATTGCCCAGACGCTGGATGTTGGCAATGTCATATGGAGGGGCCAGGATATAACGACTACATTAGGTAAGCATTTCACTGCATTTAATGGGTGTGGAAATGCCCTTAGACAGGGTAATTAAAATTACTTGCATTCCTCATCCACCTCCACTAAGGGAGTCTGGCTTAACTTCCTCGTGAAAGGGGTGAGGAATAGGGGGAGCCTGGCCCATTTGAGACTTGATTTGCTCAACTGCAACTGCAGATTACTGCAAAACAATAGGCTTGTTCATAAATTACATGGAAGAAACATACAATCCATGTACAGTATACACTTGATTATCTTGATATCTGCACTGAAGAAGAAGTAGAAGAAGAGTTGGTTCTTATATGCCGCTTTTCTCTATCCGAAGGAGGCTCAAAGCGGCTTACAGTCACCTTCCCATTCCTCTCCCCACAACAGACACCCTGTGAGGTGGGTGAGGCTGAGAGAGCCCTGATATCACTGCTTGGTCAGAACAGCTTTATCAGTGCTGTGGCGAGCCCAAGGTCACCCAGCTGGCTGCAGGTGGGGGAGTGCAGAATCAAACCCGGCATGCCAGATTAGAAGTCTGCACTCCTAACCACTACACCAAACTGGCTCTGAGTGATTCTCATGTTACATTCAATGTTCACACAGCTGAACATGCAATACAAACCCCATGTTTATCCAATTACTGGTCCCTGTTTTCATTTGTTAAGGGAACAAACTAGGTACACACGTACAGGCAGGATGTACTGCAAAGGACAGGATCTGCAGTAACTGGTTTAAGCAATGCGTAGAACCGTACCAAGAGCCTCTTGTGGCGCAGAGTGGTAAGGCAGCCGTCTGAAAGCTTTGCCCATGAGGCTGGGAGTTCAATCCCAGCAGCCGGCTCAAGGTTGACTCAGCCTTCCATCCTTCCGAGGTCGGTAAAATGAGTACCTAGCTTGCTGGGGGGTAAACGGTAATTACTGGGGAAGGCACTGGCAAACCACCCCATATTGAGTCTGCCATGAAAACGCTAGAGAGCGTCACCCCAAGGGTCAGACATGACTCGGTGCTTGCACAGGGGAAACCTTTACCTTTACCTTTTTAGAACCGTACCGGCTAGATATCAGGGGAAACATTTCCACAGTCTGAGTAATTCAGAAGTAGAATCGGCTGCCTATAGAGGTGGTAAGCTTACACACACACACACACATACACACCACACACACACAGGCAGTCTTTAAGCAGCGGCTGGACAGATACTTATCATGGGTGCGTCAGGCTGATCCTGCGTTGAGCAGGGGGTTGTACTAGATGGCCTGCATGGCCCCTTCCAACTCTATGATTCTGTGATTCTATGTACATACATTCACTGCTTTGTGTGAATAGGACTCACATTCATTTGTATACTTCATTCAATTATTTATTTCTTTATTATTTATTTAATTAATTAATTGCCGCTCTCCCTCATGGTTCCGGGCAGTTTACATAGAACATGGGGAAACACAGGTATGGTATAATTCATAATAACATCAAATGAAACAGCACTAGTTATGGTGATTACAATAACATTCCAGTAACTGGCGTTAACGACATTAACATATTAACTGTATTTCCATGATTGGTCAGAGTTCAGTTCATGGGTCGGGTTCTGGGGGGGCCCAGTAGACATTGCTGATTCGGTCGCCCTCAACCAAATGCCTGTCAGAAGAGCTCCTTTTTGCAGGCCCTGCAGAACTGAGCTCTGGCAGGGCCCTGATCTCTTCTGGGAGCTCATTCTACCAGGTGGGGGCCAGGACAGAAAACGTCCCGGGCCTGGTTGAGGTCAATATTTATTCATCTGAACAATTTCTATGCCACCTTCCAAAATAGTTACTTTAAAATTCAAGGAGGAAACAAATCAGTAGGCACAAAAGGGCCATTCTCCCTTTGCAGGATTTCAAATTAATCTCGGGCACAAGGATTACCACATTTTCCTTTAATTCTGTTCCCTACCTTGGAAGGCACTCATCCGCCCCAATTAGTACTGAATAGGGGTCCAAATAACTGCTGGCTTTTATATTTTCAAAGGCAGAGAAGACATAGCCTCTTTGTCCTGGCATGCCATGGCATACCCGCGGGAGGGGGTCCCTCTCCTTGGGCACAAATTAATTTACCGTAATTGGTCTACAAAGCATTTCTTGAATCACTGTCTTAAGTCAGACACCTACATTATGTTGTTGTTGTTGTTGTTGTTGTTGTTGTTGTTTGTATGGTCACAGACCAGGATATCAAAATTAGACATAGTAAAACATTAAGATTTAAAACATACTGTGGGGTATAGAGAATAAAATTGGTCCTTATTAAAAAAAAGGTGATGTCAGATGCCTCTTTCAGTTTGCAAATTTTATCAGCAACAGCAGTTGCTCTTCCTGTGCTACCCTTTTGTTTGTTTGCTGAATGCCCAGCCTGAAAAAGAGTTCAATAAAACTGGGAAAGTAACTCTTTGCTTTGACTTTTAGTCCATCCTAATAAAGACATTACTTCACTGCTGCTGTCACTGTCCTCCCCCCCCCCACACACACACACTTTACAAAATATTACTACATATTTAATGATTTCATGCCTTCAAAGGGACTTTAGAAAATCACGATCAACTCATGCGACTTGGAAACCTTGCAAAACCTTTTTCTGGGGGAATTCTGCCTGGCCCCAAGCAAGCTGCCCTAATTGGACAAGGAGGGAAGTAACATGTAGACAGCAGATGGACGGTGGCGAAATCTGATTGAGAGAAGACTCTTTGCTCTAACCCTACTAGATCTGAGACTTATTCCTGCCAGCAAGTAGCAGAAAAATCACGGACAGAGTGATGTTGGTGCTCTGTTTTAATTTGTAGATTTCCTCTGTAGTCTTCATTAGCCTGTAGCTCCCTCAGCCCCTAAAGTGGCACTCATTAAGGGGGATGCTTTGTGTCACTGCCACTTGTAGAGGATGTGGGTCTAAAAAAAACCCTGAATCCTCTCCAGTGCCAATTGTCACAGCAATCACTTGGCTTTTGAATGCAAGTTTCAGATCAGCAAGCATTTCCTTGGATTTCTTTTTTTTTCTTTCCCCAAGCTATATTCACACCTTTGAAGGCCAGGGCTGCAGGTAAGGGATGTCACAGCTACTGGGAGTGCTAATTAGAGCCAATTATAACCCGAGTGACCTGCTGGCGGTGCAGAAAATGCCTTGACACACTCATGTCTTTGCAAGGCAGGGATCTTTATTTCCATGTTTACAGGTGAGATAAACCCGCCCTATTGCATTCAACAAGATATAATAAGAGGAAGAGCCTTTCTTCCTTTCTTCAATCACACCCTCTTCAAATGAAACCAGGCAATTTTAGCTTTCCTGATTACTGAACAGATTAGGGAACAGACCACCCCCCTTCCCAATTATTGATATAGGGTATTTTAACTATTTTAACTCGCCTGGGCTGGATTCCGGGGGACAGTCTTACAGTGGCTGTGCCCCTTTCTCAGGAACCTTTCACAGAGGGTTCCAGAGGTGAATGTGTTATCACATCCCTATCAACTCCCTTGTGGGGTTCCCCAGGTAGTGGTTCTCTCCCCCACACTGTTTAACGTCTTCATGTGCCCTCTGGCTCAGCTGGTCTGGAGGTGGGTTGTCACCAATATGCGGATGACACCCAACTCTATCTCCTGATGGATGGCTGCCTGGACTCCCCTCCCATACATTCGCCAGATGATTGGAAGCCACAGTCAGATGGTTAGAGCAGAGTTGCCTGAAATTCAATCCTTCCAAGATGGAGGTCCTGTGGCTGGGCAGGATGGTCCTCCTGAGGTCGCTCTGAAAGTCTGTAGAGCACAGGAGGAGGGAGTTTTGTCACTGTGACTGGGGGGGGGTTAATGGGGGAGGTTTATGTCTGTTTTATGGAGGGTATTATTGTGGAGGTTGTCGTTACCTGTGTGGGAGTGGCTTGTTATAAATCAAATTAAAAATAAATAAATAAACTAAGGGTTGTATTTCAGACTTTTAAAGCATTTGCGTAGCTGAAAAGGTACAACTTAACATTACTCTTCACATGTGGACCTGAAAGCTAGCCATCGGACACCACAGGGTTGCGAAACAGGCCATGCCCTGAGAAGTCTCTCAGGTCACCTCCTCTTGACTGTCTAGACCAGGGGTGGGCAAACTGTGGCTCTCCAGATGTCCATGGACTACAATTCCCATGAGCCCCTGCCAGCATTCGCTGTTTGCTCACCCCTGGTCTAGATGGGCAGTGGAACAGAATGGGCTAAAGCATTCTGCAGGTGTTTGTAGCAATGATCAGAACCACTGCACGAGTACATACTGCAAAGCTGTCTGGTCAGGTGCCAGTAACCAGCACAACTATCGACATGAGACTACTTTCTGGAGGTGTGCACTGGTTTATGGTATAAGAACTAGATGTGAGTCCAGAAACATCTCAAGAAAGCATGAGCTTCTAGGAGGCAAAGCCTCCTTGAGAGCCGGCTCAGAGCAGTGGAGGAGAGTGGTGGCCTCTAATCTGGAGAATCAGGTTCGATTTCCCTGGTCCTTCACATGCAGCCAGCCAGATGACCTTGGGCCAGTCCCAGTTCTTTCAGGGCTTTCTCATCATCACCTTCCTCACAGTGTGTCTGTGGTGGGGAGTGAAGGCGATAGTAAGCTGCTTTGAGACTCCTTCAAGTGGTAAAGAGCAGGGTATAACAAAACAGCTCTTCTTCCTTCATCAATCTAATACCCTGAAAATAACATTGGTTTCTAAGGTGCTGCGTGAAATGAAAATATAACTATACATTTAAACTCTGATTCAATATGGGAGTCAACCACCAACTTCAAAGAGCAGCTGCCCAGAGAGAGGCTCCTTTCTCCCCAGAAAAATAGCAATGCAAAGTTCAAGACTTAAATAAAACAAAGAGCACCCCTCGGCTAAGCGAAGCAGGCACCAGCAGCAGCAGGACTCCCTGATCTGTATTCAGGAGCCTCTGGGAGAGGCCCTGTGGCCAGGCTTAGATTCTTTCAAGGAGAGGGAATCGTCTCCCTCTCAGCTGACCCCAGGAGATTAAGTAACAGTTGCTTGTTAATGACGGAGGGCTATGCAAGGCAGACAGGTGCTGATGTGGTACACAGAGTGCCGGCATGGTTTGTCATTTTGCTGAAAGAATGGGATAGGCATAAAGCAGGCTGTAGGACACTATTGGGGCATGTCCCTAAATCTCTCCCTGTCATCGGGGTTAGCACATAAACCCAAAATTTAGCACCTGCACTGCAAGCTAAAATAGTGATGAGAGCAAAACCATCCTCAAACATGGGGTGCCAAGTCACAGCACATCATGCTCTGCTCAGTCCTGTGATTCCAGCGGGAGCACATTTTGGCTAGTTACTCAGGCATCTGGTGGACCCAAAACTGCAGCTTCTTGAAACTGCTCCTATTTCTTTCCTTCCCATCCAGCGAATGGAATGAGCTGGCAAACACCAATACTCAGCCTTTTACAATGAGATTATACATTCCACAACCGTAGCTGTTAGCATGTACAAAGCAATGTCCCATGGCTTTTTGAGTATCTGCCAGCAATAGAAATGGCCGAATGCATTTACCCAGGAGAACAAGCCAAAAGCTTGCAATCCTGTATGGAGCGAGGGACCAAATATCTGCATACCAAATGATCACTTAGAACCCATGTCCCAAATGTCCCTCAATCTTATACAAACATCTGCACAAGTTGGCCAAGAGGACAGCAAAACAAGCTCCTTTAGGTAACAGTTGCCCAGTCTGAGCCAAATGGGATTCATTGACACAATCCAATTGGCTCACAGGAGCCATGCTGCTGAAAATAGTTTTGTCTTACTGCCCTCTTAGCTGATAAATGGCTTTCAGCTTCTCCCCAAACCAGCTTGCCACATGCTAAAAACAGGCTGTAGGGAAGCTATAATGTCACATGGTACAAGAGACAACCTAGGTAGATCACAGATCTGGAGCATAATACTATTTGGATTGGGTATACATTGAAATGAAACACACCATGTTTTCAAAGTAGACTTTAAATCATGATACAGTAACTATTTGCAATAGCAAAGGGGGGGGGGCTGAAAATGCAGACCCTTTTTATCTATGTTATGCATAGCCTACTAAAAATTGAGGAATTACTTTTACAATCCCATCCCTGGTAACATGGAAGAAGAGGGATATTTCATGTGTTCATCCTGAAATAGGGCCATCGAGGAAGACTAGGAGGGGAAACCATGGGGACTGGAAGAGCACAAAACATCTCTGGTGTATACTTGTAAAGGAAGGACACTGGGCAGTGGGGGGAGGGGGAGATGCCTTGGTATTTTTGTGCGGATAAAATAGTGGGGATTATGGTTGCAGCTTGAGCACATTGAAGGAATGGTAAGGTATGAATGTCAGGAATGGGACAAGTCAGAAAGAATGATGGTTCTAGAGGTAGCCTGCAGTTATTCCATTCTGATGATTCATTCTCACTGACAAAGTCAGGTGTGGATGGACGTGAACAGGACCCAGAGGGAATGTTTGTCTAGAAGGCCTGCAGAAGCTCTTGGCTACTCAGAAGACATCTGTTTAGATCCTTTGCCCAACCATGATCCCATTATGGATTTTTCCAAGAATGCTACTAAATTTGATAAGCATAATTCCTCAGTCCAAAAACTCCAGTTTCTGGTTTGGGTTCTTCTAGTTTGGGATGAAACTACCACCACTTCTGCATCACCATCACCACAACAGCAGAACTTGATGGCAATCTGACACTCATCTAGAAGTCAAAATGGCAGAAACTAACAGGGAAATTAGCTAGGAAAATAGGTAAGGCAAAAAAGGCAACTAATGTGTATGAAAAATTCTGTATTCCTACATCACTATGCATATGACGTAGTCAAGACAGAAGAGATGGCAAATATAAGCTCTGATGTTCTGAAGACCACAATGGTTGACTTCATTGCAGGCAGGGTTTCTAACCTCCAGGTGATGCCTGGATGTCTCCAGCTATCAAAATTGATCTCCAGATGATCAAGATCAGTTCCCTTGGAGAAAATGGCTACTTTGGAGGGTGGGCTGTATGGCATTATACCTTGCTGAGGTCGCTCCCTTCCCCAAATTCTGCCTACCCCAGGCTCAATCCCCAAATTCTCTAGGCATTTCCCAAACTGGATTGTGTCCAGAGGAGAGCAACAAAGATGCTGTGGGGTTTGGAGACCAAGACGTATGAAGAAAGGTTGGGGGAACTTGGTCTGTTTAGCCTGAAGACAACTGAGAGGGGATCAGATAGCCATCTTCAAGTATTTTAAAAGCTGTCATATAAAGGATGGAGCAGAGTTGTTCTCTCTTGCCTCAGAGGGACGGACCAGAACCAATGGGATGAAATTAATTCAAAAGAAAGTCCATCTAGACACGTTCCTGACAGAGCGGTTTCTCAGTGGAACAGACTTCCTCAGGAGGCGGTGGCTTCTCCATTTTTGGAATGTTTTAAAGAGAGGCTGGATAGCCATCCGACAGAGAGGCTGATTCTGTGAAGGCTTAAGTGGGTGGCAGGTTGCAGTAGATGAGCGATTGGGATGTGAGTGCCCTGCATAGTGCAGGGGGTTGGACTAGATGGCCCATGAGGTCCCTTCCAACTCTATTATTCCATGATTCTAACCCAGAGGTGGCAACCCTAATTGCAGGAAACAGAACTTGCCAGTTCTGTTGTACCTTCTCCCCAATTCTGGTGACGTTTGTTTTCCAGTGCTCGCCTTGCCTGAGTCAGCAGGTCATTTCACCCATGTCTTCCTCATTTTCTCTCAGAACTGTGCACTCATCAGAACCCTACACTCAACAGACATGTCTTTAAAGTTAACGTTACGTTGTTACTTCATTACAGGAAAGCATTTCAGCCAAGGATACAGCAGGCACTTGGGAGAAATGGAAGCGACACAACATAAGCTCTCGTCACATTTATCAATGCTCTTCCAGATCTCATGTCAAAACAGCAGGAATGCTTAGAAATAATGAACAGCAGCCCTGTGCATCTTCCTGTAATTAATAAAAAAGTCTTTTAGAAAAAGTCTTAACAGCGCTGCAGCAATTTTTCCCCCCTCCACCTCCAGTTGTCGGAAACAGAAAACATTCATACATTTCTTTTGTTGTCGGGACTTTAAAAAAAAGTATGCTGCGTGCACCTTGCTACACTTTCTAAACGCCTACAAAGAACAAACACACACACACACACACACAAACCCACTTAGTTGTTGTTGTTGTTGTTTTTTTTTGGGGGGGGAGACAGAAAGAGGTGCCATGGAAAATCAATTAGAGAGTCCCCTGTTATGTTTTTCAAGGCAGCATTTTCTGTCCAGGGTACAAAAAGATATCTTTTAGAAGCTCATACAGGTCCTTGTAGAATAGGTTCTAGAGCAGCCCTGAATACTTTTTAAAAGAATAAAAAGGGTATAAGTCAAAGAGGGTAGTTTCCTTATAAAAAGCTAATAAATAAATAAATAATCATAGAATCACAGAGTTGGACGGAACCCTACAGGCCCTCTAGTCCAACCCCCCCCCCCCCACTCAGTGCAAGATCAGCCTAAAGCATTGAGGCTAAGTATCTGTCTGTTTGATTCCTTTATGTTATAGATACTGTGGATCAAATTAGACATGACAGAGACCACAGATTTCCCAATTTTTACAGCTGAACTATGGATGTATGGGTTTCTGGTTTAGAGCGAGGCTAAGCAGGGGAAAAAAGATGGTTTTATACCCTTCCCTCCCCCCCCCCACACACACACTGTATGGTTTCAAAACCAAGCCCACTGTGCTACCATGTGTGTGGTGGGGGGGTAGAGCCTTGGGGAGGGTGGGCTTGAGGGAAGGAGCTCAGCAGGGTACAATGCTATAGAGTCCCCCCTCCAAGGGAGCTGATCTCTGTAGTCAGTAGTCATCCTAGTTGTAACAGTGAGAAGATGGTTTTGATTAGCAAAATGATAAGGGATAGAAGGGGCTTGCTTTCCAATAGAAGACATAACTGAATCAGGTCTTTGCACAGCTATAATACCCCGTGAAGTGACCTTGGAAAATCCAGTCACAGAACTCACAGGGCCTGAGCTGTTCTGACCATTAATTAGGCCCGAAAAGCAATAACAACAATGCAACTCTTTAAATATAGACTATGCACTAAATGAATGTTATAATACAATATTATTGATTCTTACTTATCTTTTCTCGCTTGATAGAGAGCTGTGGTTCAAAATATAATGAACAGATTGCCAGAAATAAATCAATTATCACCCACCCACCCCCTGCAATTTTTTTCCTAAAGACGCTCTGAAGCACAGAAATCTACTGAATGGTGGAAGAACACATACCTTTCTTAGGTCATGGAGAAGCAGCATGTGCAAAATTTAAGCATGGTTGTTGAGCAGATATCACTGCAAAGCAGTCTGTCTGATATCATGAATCAGTATGGCCCCATATATCCTCCCCTTCCCCCTACCGCAATTATGGCACAGTTGCATAAAGTATTTGTTTGGTAATCGGAGAGCCAACTGATGTGATAAAACTGGCATAGTCCTTCTGAAGAAGAGTGTGGCTAGTCCCAACACATTTACGAGATCAGCCTCCCTCACCTACAGCTGGGGTCACGGGAGCTTAGTGGAGAATGTGAGCAAGCAAAACACCCGTAGCAGATAGGCACCACTCTCATTGAACCACCCACAAATAGGTTTTCAGGAAGTGTAAAGACTGTGTCATGGGCGCTAAAGGAGCACCAGGGACAGGCTAATGGGCAGGGGCTACAGTCAGAAGAAGAAGGAGAAGGAGTTGGTTCTTATATGCCACTTTTCTCTACCCGAAGGAGTCTCAAAGTGGCTTACAGTCGCCTTCCCTTTCCTCTCCCCACAACAGACACCCTGTGAGGTGGGTGAGGCTGAGAGAGCCCTGAAGTCCGCACTCCTAACCACTACACCAAACTGGCAATCATAAGCAATAGTGATGTCTATGTGTGATCAAGAATACCATTTTTATTTGTTTACTGTATTTATATCCCATCTTTCAACCGCAGTGGGGATCCAAAGCAGCTTACCTCATTCTCCTCTCCTCTGACTGCTATGCTAAGTGAATGCTCTACTGCATGGGCACTATTCACATGATTCTTCCTTTAAAAAATACAGGAGGGGAGGCTAGGCAAAACGGATAGTGAAAAGAAAGAAGCAAGATCAAATCTTCGCATTCTTTAAAGCACCTTAGTGCCTGCTTCTCCTTTTGCACCCAGTATGGTACATCATGCCTAAGAGAGATTTGTGTTGGTTTGCATTGTTTTCCAGTTCTGTAATCTTAGTCCCATGCCACCATTTCTTCAACACCTTATGTTGCCCGGTCAATTGTCCTTTTTATATTCTGCAATCCAACCTGAATTTCAGCAAGAAAAATGAAATGAAGTTTTGAAAATATAAATATGTTTTCAAGTTTGCTTTGAAGGATTAAGGTGAGATGTGAGGATTTCTAACAACATATTTATGGGATTTTTATTTTAGTCTGAATTGCCATGTCAGTCTGCAGTAGAACAGCAAGGTTCGAGACTCATAGCAAGGTTTTCGGGGTTTGCACCTTCGAGAGTCAAAGCTCATGGTATTTGAGGAAGGGAGACTTGGATCTAGCTGTTACATTTTAATAGCGAGCTCTGTTTGTATCTGCCCTGTGAGACACACAAAAATAAATACTCGCATGCTAGAGGTACATTTTTGGAGGAGATTTAGTCTGTGCAAAACACTAAGGAGTTAGACTGTGGGTATGTTTCATGCTTGGTTGTTCTCAGGCTCATTTCGGTTGTGAGACAAGGCAAGCCTGCTCTGCACCTGATGCAAAAGCATTTATCTCACAACAGAAAACAAATTATTATCCTTTCAACAAGAGTAATTTGAATTGCTGAAATCCTGCATTTGAACCAAAGTTATGAGCTCCGTAGCACATCAGGCTGCTAACTGTGGGTGGGGAAATTGTTGGAGATTTAAGGGTGGAGCCTGGAGAGGGTGGCATTTGGAAAGGGGAGGGATCTCAGCAGGACAAAATGCCATATACCCCAAGACCGACCTTTGCGGTCTGGAGGTCAGTTCTAATTCTGGGAGACTGGCAAGCCTAGGAACACATACAGATTCCAGGTGCATGAATGGCAAAATGCAGACTACAGACTACCAATAAACAAACAATAGCACCTTAGGGTCAACCTAACCACGGGAAATGTGTAAGATATGACATTAAACAGAATGGGAGACTACCAGGCTTGACAGGACTACAAACTGTACACCTGAGAAGAGCACAGCACTGGTTCTTAGTTTGGTAAAGGAAGGTTCTTATTCTCATGTAGTAAGTTTTGCAAGGACTTCTTTGTTAGTAACATTCAATGGTCCGCTGCGCTTCAGTTATAGCAGAAGAGGATTCATTATCTGGCTTTTGCCTGTCCCTCTTACACCCACTGCACATCCCGAGTTATCAAGCGTTGCTCCTTCGTGCCAGGTGTGACTGACATTTTCTTTACAGCACAGAAAATATCAACTCGATGCTAATGTGACTAATTAGGGTCCTGCAGAAATCTGTGGCTGGCTGGAAATCTGTCCTCTCATCCCTGACACTAGGAAAAGCAGCAAGGTCTTTCTCATCTAGTGCTCTGCCCCTAGTGGTCACCCCTGCACAGACGTGAGAAGGGAAAGGCCCTTGTGGGCGAAAACTGTTCCCCACACTGAATAGCTTGTTGTGATGAGTCATTCGAAGCAGTGCACATCCCATGAAGCCTCCATTCACAATTACTACAACAAACAGAAACTTGAGACAGAACTCTGGTCCCCCTTGAAGGCAGAAGCACGGGTATACTGAGTCACATGCGTTTGTGAAAATAAGTTCCCACTTAAGGAGTTCAAATGAGAAATATCTAGGTTGAAGATGTTCCTTTTTTCCTTTAAAGAAGAGAGAGAGAGAGAGAGAGAGAGAGAGAGAGAGAACATTTCCATACTGGGAACTTTACTGCCCTAGGAGCACAAATGTGGGGTGAACGAGGTGCACTGTGCCAAATGCTCCCCCTGCTGGAGCAGGAAGAGGCGGGGCAACGTGCCCTGGCTCAAACTCGAACCTGCAGCCTGGCATGAAGCCTCCAGTGTGGGAACGGTCAGAGAGAGAGAGAGAAAACTACTGATATGTTGCTAATTTCACATCAACAGTGTCTGCTTTTCAGGTTGATAACACACAAGCTTCATTGGTGTTTGGTACTGACAAGCACCATCCAGAGATTAGTAACACTCAAAAATAATGATGTGGAGGGAGGCGGAGCCATGGCACTTGGATAGCTCGATTACTTCGAGCTCCTGTTCCACTGAGGGTCAATCACTGCTGTGATTGACAGAATCGGGTTTTGGGTACGCTAACCCAACCATAAATCTTCTCAGGAATTCCTTGTGAATCTCTGGGGCCTCTCTGTTCCGCAGGGAAATTAATCTCCCACTGGAACGTAAGCTCAGTGTGCACAGGGTCCAGCAAGCGCCGTCCGCCATCTTAAAATCTTTTTTCCTTTTCTTCTTTTTTCAACTCTGCAATCTACAAAGCTTATTTTAATCTTCCAAGATAATTGGACACCTCCCAGCAAGACCTTCAACTCACTACAACTCCGGAGCGAAAACATCTGGCAGACATCAGATCGAGCCTACAAACAGTGAGTGGGGTTTCCCTCGGCACCTTCTTCCCTGGAATGAACTCTCGGCGTGGAGAGTTGCTCTCGCTAATCCAAACAAGCCAGAGTGACAGGATTTATTACCACTGAGGGGGTGAAGCAGCCAAATTCCAAGATATTGAGTCATTAATCAACGCAGAGATGCAAGTGCTTTTCCGCTTCTCCGTCTATACTTTCCCCCCCGTTTCTGGCTCTGCTTGATGCCACCTCATCATGAGGCAGGCTAATTTTCTTTTCTAAGCGAAGAAGGACTTAAATCAACTCAAACTAATAAGTATTATATCTGTTTTTGGTCTTCGAAGATAAGAGAGATTAGAGCCGTGGAATCTCGCGAGAACTAAGCTCTAGAAACATTCCTTTAATTCAAAACAGACTGTTGCTTTCGTTAGGACTCTGTAGGACCTCTACTGGCTATCTGCAAAATTGCAAATATATTTTGGAAACAACATATGCATAATTGATTAACAAAATTCCAAACCTGGAACATGTTTTCGTTTAAAAAATTTGCATATCTTCTAGATAAACAAACACAAGACCTGAAAGAATCTCTAAATGGTTCACTTAAAAATATGCTCATGGAGTTTAAAGGCATTAAGGAAGAAGTCTCTAACAGGAATGATGAACCAATGGTAGTGGCTGATGATAGCTTTAAACAAGATGGAAAATTACCAGCAGAAGAGGAATCTGAAATTATGGAGATGGAAAAGGGGATGTCAGAGTCTTGCAGCTCAGATAAGGACACCCTACCTGAGAAGATATATAGCCACTCCAAAGCAACAATACACAAGAAAGACATATGGATCTGCGGTGAAAGCAATCGATTGAAAGGAGCTTCATGGAAAAACATCTGTACTGATATTGGAGTCCAGGAGGTACAACTGCTTCAAGATTTATCGATGTATACTTCGAGGGAAAGACTACAACTGTACTTTCCCAGCCAAAGACCAATAGGACAGAACATTAGTCAACGGGAGCTACAAGACGTAATAAGCCTCGAAAGACGTAATAAGACCTCCTTAAGAAGCTTGGGGAATGGAAATGCAACACAGTGGTCGAAATTCCTTTCCTCTTTTACCTCCTGTATGTAGCCATATAGGCAATATAACTAGTTAAGAAGTTAATCTGGGGTCTAAGATCTTTTAAGTAAGCTGAATCTGTATTATTAAACCTAATTTCGCACTGCCTACTAGCTCAAAATCAAAGCATAACTAAAAGGAGACACCTAATGGAATGGGCTTATATTATAGTGTGGGGTTTTAGATTTCCTATGATAGCTGAATTTGAATTATCTAGCATATCTCTGTAGTGACTTTCAGCCTAAATTTAATGCATAACTAAAAGAAGGTTTTTAACTGAGGAGGTGTAAATATAACTAACGAAAAATCTATTCTATTAATTAATGAAGACTCCATTTTATTATTTCTGGTATTAACAATGTATACTTATACATATTTGTTTCTCTTCTTTCTGTACAATTAAGCAGGCTTATTCTTTTTTTTCCTTTTTCCCTTTTTCTAGTGAAAATGTGGAGGGCTCTAGGACTACGTTAAGTATAAACTGTTTATGATTGTTAAAACTATCAGAAACTATGCAAACAAATGTTGAAATGATGGTAACAAGGTAGACTTCTCTTTTTAAATGTGGTGCAAACGTGAAAAAGTCTATAAAAAGTCTATAAGCTTTGGGTAAAAGTCCATAATATTGTAGCCAGTTTATAATCTTAAATGGAGAGAAGAGGGTTTTTAAGATTGAAACAGGGAACCAAAATGTTTTTCCACAGTGCTTCCTAACCCACATACAGAGCTTCTTCTTCTATGCGACGACGGCAGAAAAACTAGAATTGGCCAAGAAATGGAAAACGTAAGAACTACCCTCGACAGAAGACTGGGTGAATAAACTAGCTGATCTTACCAAGATAGTCAAACTGACACTAAGAGGTCTTTCAAGAACAATGGGGCCCTTACCTGAACTATTTACAAAAGGGATTAAAAATGGGGAACCAAGTGTATCAAATGAAGAGTATAGCTCTCCTTTTCTGTATTAACAATGTAGATTGCATGTATCTTACTGTCTTCAACTCTTCAATTCTGGAAAATAAAATAAAAACTTTCTATAAAAAAAAAAAAAATAATGATGTGGTAAAAAGGTGGATTCCAGATAAGGAAACACCCAAAAGGAAATTATGATACCTTTTTCCCTCTCTTATATGGAGTAATCATTGATGAAGCGGTCGAAATTATTATTAGAACTCAGGAGGGGAAAGCTCATAACACACACACACACTCATCTATTTGTATTCATTTATAATTACCTTTTCGATAACAGCTCGCAATGTTACAAATATAGCAAAGTTTTAGAACAGGTTCTATGGAACGAAATAGAATAGCTTATAAATGAAAGAAACTGAAGGGCGGGGGGGAATATGTATGTATTTAATTCACGTACCTATTTATGTATATGTATATGTATTTATTTAATTCAAGTGCCAATTCTCTCTGCCCATCATTCTACTCTCCTCCATTTTATTCTCACAGCAACCCTTTAAGGCAGGTTAGCCTGAGAAAGGGTGACTGGCTTATCCAGTGAGCTTCCATGGCATGAGGGGATTCGAACCGGGTTTCCCAGATGCTAGTCTTGACACTCTTAACAACTATACAACGCTGGCTGGGATTCTTGAAATGTCAGAGGAGAGACGTGTAACTGGGTGAAGGGCATGATAAAATACAAGGATGAACAGAGCTTAACATGAATGCATATGAGATTTTTTTCACTATTTTCTTCAAGAAACAGAAAACAGGCAGATGCCCATTTCAATTAGGTACAGAAACATTGCTTTAGAATACCTAAAACATACTGTTTTTAAAAATGACCACTTCAACATCAAAGTGAAACATGGAGGGGGCATGCCTAAGTGGGTCTGCTGAGAAGTAAGTCCCATTTTATTCAGTGGGGCTCGCTCCCAGCAAAGTGTTCTCAAGATTGCGTAAAGTTTGCATCAGTAGAAGGTGGCCATCCCTCCAGTCACAGCAGCAAACAGCACATCAGATGGGCTGCAGGCTTACTTTGGGGGGATCTTCTTGGTACTCCTCAGCACGTATCTGGAAGTGCCTGGGAATTCCATCCTATCAGGCTTCGGGTAAGCCAAGCAATGTACCAAGAGATCAGCACATATCCTGGTAAACTGACGGCCCGTTGAAAAAGAAGCATTTGTGCCCCACGTTCAAAGAGCAAATGAGTTTGTTGTGTCTTCCCTGGGACCAGCTTTCAGCTGTAACTTGCTAACCCTCCCTGGCAGAAATGCATGTGGCCAGCTTCAGCTACACACATTTGGCTTATCTCCATATCTGATTATGAAGGAAGCCCTAGCACTAATGGAGACTCTTGGAGTCGTGGACTAATTTTTTAATTCCCTAGTAAGATCAATTAATCATGTCATTTCCTGCATACTCCCCTTGTTCTTCCAGGTCCCAATAATGACTTTATTTGCATTCAATGAAAACAGAGATTCTGAACCAGTGTGCCATGGCACACCAGTATGCTGTGGGAATGCCCAAAAGTGCTACAGCATAGGGGGATTTTGTAAAAGGTTGCTTTTTTAAAGATTTCTCCATTTATCTGAGCAGGGCGACACCTCCCCCCT
Source organism: Paroedura picta (assembly GCF_049243985.1). Classification (NCBI taxonomy): domain Eukaryota; kingdom Metazoa; phylum Chordata; class Lepidosauria; order Squamata; family Gekkonidae; genus Paroedura; species Paroedura picta. The sequence continues at coordinate 28,173,069 of NC_135374.1, read as the reverse complement.
TCCAGCGTGGCCAATGATGGACCTGGAGGGGGTGGAAAGGGGAGGGTTCCCAACCATTCTAACCTTTGCTCCTTTTGCTTTGTCAGTCAGTGTCATTGGCAGCCCAGGGAGCAAGCTGAGTGTTTTTGTTTTTACTCAAGGGGGTGGGAAGCAGAGGCACTGGGCACGAGGCTGCAGAAGGCCCCTGGTGAAACCCAAGGCGGGGGGGGGGGGGCAGCAGGATTAAATAACACAGAAAATCACACACAAAACTGAAACTAACTTCTCATTTAACAAGTGTTTGATTTTATTAGTGATGCCATGCACACTGTAAACAAGTGAAAGCTTTTTAAAAGAGGTTTTTGTTAAAGAGCATAACCAAGATTGGTGTGTACGTGACTCCCCCAATTAGATTACTTTCTCTACAATGCAGGATCTTGGCTGCAGATCAGTTTGTAGTTCAGTGAGATCTCCAAGCCCCACTTGGAAGTCAGAATAAACTACTTCCTTTCCATTGTTTGCCTTTTGTGGGCCTCTCATCAAGCCCCACCTGGAAGTTGGCAACTCTAGCAATGCAGATCCATTATGTATGGGTCATGCCATTTCTGGAGAGGCATACCAGGGAGGCACAGCCAGCTGACATCATTTCCGGTGTGCCTCGAAGCCCAAAAAAAATTTCAGATGTGCCTCCATCGTCAAAGAACTAAAAAGTGCTGAATTAAAGCCTCCTTGATTCTGACACCTATTACAAGAGCAAACAAGCCCTCTTGGGCAAAGAGACATTTCAAAACCTCCAGTGGATACTGGCATTCATGTCAGACTGTTCTGTAGGAAAGAGCCATGGGGATCAGTAGAGACAGTCTCAGCCACATCTGGCTGGAATAATCAGATTCCTGGTCCACAGTCCCACTCAACCAACTCCCAGGTCAAGTATATGGAAATACCTAGAAGACCGTAAAAGGGGCAGAGGTTATAGCCCTCTCAAAACACCCTTCTCTGCCATTATTCTGCATCTCCTTTCCATCAAAGGGATATCAAGCACATATGGTACAAAACGAATAGAAGAAACGTATAAAAGATTCCAACAATGGAAAGCGGTCATAGTAAAAGGAGAGCAAGAGGACATAAACCCCAATGAGAAAAGTCCTCAAAATCATCACCCATTGCAAGCACGTCATGACAGTAAAGGACAGAAAGAGAGGGCACACCAAAGGAGATCCAAAAGGACCACATGAAAAGCAGCTGGAAGGCTGTCAAGAGCCCTGTGACAAGCCAAAGTGGATCCTGGGAGGGAGGGAGGGGGGAGACAGAGCTGCTGAAGTGTTACACAGTGTGGCAGGGTCTGTTGAACAGAAGCAGATTCCCTCTCCCCCCTCCTCTGGCAAACCTTTTGCCTCACCACACATACAGAAGAGCAGTGAATGAGAATGCATTGATACAGGCGGCGACGTCAGGGCTGGCTGAACATTCAGTCCGTGAACAGCGGCCTCCTTGTTTCTGCCAGCCTGGACTGCAAGGATAGTGGGAGCTCTATTCAAATGGAAATCAAAGGCTTGCAAGCAAGAAAGGACAAGCACCATTTCCTTAGGGGGGCTGGAAGATCAGGGAAAACATTGAATAGGCAATGAGAATCTGGAAACGAGGCAGAATCCACGCGGGAATATTATTGTGTTTCTATCCCCTTTTCCCAGGCAAAATTATGTTCCCATGTGAATGACAGGATTCGAATCCACCACAGGCATGCATCCAGATTCGAATCCACCACTGGCAGGCAGTAGGAAAATGGCACATATTTGCAAGCTTGGGGGGAAGGGTTTTTGAAATTCGGTAGAGGAGCAAAAGTCATGAGTTAAGCAGAAGCTATTATGATTTATCTGCTTTCTTTGTGGCACAGACTCCAAAATGCCTGGGGGCGTCCTCTTTCTGTAATTTCCCCAGGGATGGGACTACAAACAGAGCAATAGTTGTTTGCAGCACACTCTCCCTTGGTATGAAGGTTGCAAGCTACCAGGAGGTCTCCTGGAATGGCAACTCTGGAAGAAATGGTCACCTTGGAAATTGGGACCCTAGGGCAGCTTTTCTCAACTTTTTAACCATTGAGAAACCCTTGAAGCATTCTTTAGAAACCCCAGAAGTGGCACAATCATGCAGAATATGGTTGGGAAGTATACCTGTGGACATGCCCACTCTGGGCCCCTTCCCTTCCCACCCCCTCCAAGCCCAACATTGGTCACTTTGGGAGAGGGGCAGGTTGACATATATATATTAACTCCTATCTATTTGGGAAACCCTTCCATGGTCATCAAGAAACCCTGGCTGAGAAAGCCTGTTCGATGGCATTATACCCCTCTTTCCTCTTTATGTGTCCCTCTCTCCTCTGAGTCCCATCTCCAAAATGTCCAGGAATCCTACTCAAGACTCATTTCGACCAAAGGCAATGCTTCCTGCTTTCAGGATTAGGGTGACCACTGATGGAAGTGGGCTGCAGGGTACCCCTTTTTCCCAACCCATACAGACAAATAATCAAGTTTAACTCCAGCAAGGGCCAATATCATTTAAAATGAGCATGGTGATTTCATTTGTCCATTGTGAATTTTTTCATTAATTTACAACAGCAGCTATGAGAATACTGAGAACTAAAAGTAATTACAATTAATTTAATTAATTAACATTAATATGCACTCACCATTAGGAATGCCAAAATTAAAGCATGGAATTCATTGCCAGAAGATAAGGTCATAGGCACAGCCTTACTTAAAAAACAAAACCTGGAGCAGTAATTTACACAGCACAGCTGGACTAGACAAGCAACAGGAAGGTTGCCCATATATATAATATATATATTAATGGATCCTGTATTCCTATGAACCCACATTCTACCAAATCCATTAGCCTACGTAGCTCAGCATTATGTACTTGCATTGGCAGTAGCTCTCCAGAGTCTCAGGCTCTTGTACATCTACCATCTGGACTGACCCTGGGACCTTCTGCAGGTGCTCTACCACAGAGCCAGAGACTCTCTCCATCCCAATTCATCATGACTTTTTAACATAACCCAGATTGGAACCATACGGACTAGACAATAAAGTGCAGCAGTTAGGGGAACAGGCTTTAGGATGCTTTGGGCTTATCCTGCGTTGAGCAGGGGGTTGGACTAGATGGCCTGAATGGCCCCCTCCAACTCTATGATTCTATGATTCATCTAGGAAATGAGTCAAGGAGCTTTTGGGAAGCTCCTCCCCAAACCTCTTGGTCAATGGGTAGGCATTGGTCACAAGTCAAATTGGCATTTTAGTTTGAAAATTCCCTGCAAGACTTGCTGTGATGTTTTGGAATAGCTTCACTTTTGACAACTTCTTCAGACGGGACAACAATACTGGGGTAGATTGCAGGTGCTCGGTTAAAAGGAGAGTGTCTCCAAACCATTAGCTAATTTTCTAGCATAAACCTCTGGACCGGTTGAACATTGCAACCCATACGTTGCCCAGACATGATCTCGAGGGAACAAATGAGCTCCACGATACAAATGAAAGAGAGATTAAGAAAGAGGACAGAAGCGCCTGACCTACATTTACAATGGAGCTTATTTTATGTTCAGCACAATGGCAGAGGCGAGCAAGCCTCAGAATTACCTCGGAATTCAACTGACATTTGCAGCCCTGGACTGAAAGAGGGCAATGAAGTGGGAAAAGCATCCAAAGAGTAACCTGTGCTCCTCTCCCCTGTGACACTGCTGCTGCAATCCAAAAGTAGGAGCCAAGTCATGAGGCCACCACTGCTTACTGTCCTCTTTGCAGCTTCCACAGGAGGGCAATGGTCTGTTTAGGTTTCCTTTACAGAACAATGAGTACAATGATTATTAAGCTGATGTCACAATATGTCTTATATATATTTCCCCAAAAAACCTATTGTGGTTTCCCCCCCTCCGGGTTCATATTGCTCTCATTTACATATACCTCATATTAATCAATTATTTCTTTCCATCTCATTTTAGCAATTAAAACGGTCTAATATTGGACTCCATTTTCTATTGACTTGAAGGCATGCAGTTGGGCTTAAGGATGATGCTCATACCTTCAACTTTGGCAAACAGGCCACAGCTTTTATTTAACAACTAGCAAGAAAGCTCATTGCAAGCAGGAATGTAATAGGCGCTAGGACCAAGGGGACACCGGGAGGTGCAGATCTCTCTCTCTTTCTCTCCCTCTCACTGCAGCAGGAGGCAGAGCAGGTAATCAGGGCTGGTTGGCAGGAGGGAAGGAGGGCTGGTGTGCAGTTTGGGGCAGCTCTCTCTGTCTCTCTCTCCCTCCATCGCACCAGGAGCAGCTCTCTCTGTGTCTCTCTCTGCCTCTCTCACAGCAGGAGCAATAGGAGGGAATGAGGGCTCGTGTTTGGTCTGGCAGGGCTCTGTGTGTCTCTCTATGTCTCTAGTGCATCCGAGAGGAACGTGGCTAACATCCTGGGAGGGAGGGAGGGAGGGAGGAAGCTGTAGGGGCAGGGCCAATCAGGGTGCAGCCAGCATTGCTGGCTGCACCCTGATTGGCCTTATTCCAATTTGGACAGCCAGACACATCCCATCCCACAGGCTGTTTCACAGCCTGGTTAAGGCTAACAGCAAAAACAAGGTGCTGGCCCACAAGAGGAACAAGAGCCTAACCAATCTGCCTAAGGTCATCCGACCTTTGGTTACCCTAGCAGCATCCTGGGTAGTCCGTCCCAGACCCCTGCTGGGCCATGGGATACCTTGCTGCAGGGTGTGCTTGCAAATGGTGAACCTGAAATGCTTTATGAGGCATGGACCTCCTTTACCCCACTCCAGTCCACTTGGTTCTGCGAGTGATTCTGGACCTCCCCATCCCGGTCAGCCTTTCGCAGAATTGCTGCCTCTTCCCAAGGCCCCCAATCTGGGAAGTCTTACCAACCTTACTTAACTCCCCTTCCCTGGTTAGTCTCCATCGCCTTGTCCCCCGCCAGCTGTGACAATTTATGGAACAATCTGAAATCATACCAAACATAGAATCTCCCATTAACAGAAAACTCCAAATACCCATTTTAAAGCAGGGCGGGAGGGTGGGAAGCAGCTTGCATGGCTGCTGGGGAGAAGAGGCTGTCCGCCAAACATGTGGCGTCTTATAAAGGCTCCATGCCCAAGTGTCCTCCCTCCCTCCTGACGTGGCACCTCCAGGCCATGGCTGCTCCATCTGTACCTGGGCACTCCCATTACAGCACCATTCTTCCTTCCTGCTCCACGTGCCCCGGCTTCCATGGTGGCCGCGTTAACTCACAGCCACTCTTTATCATCTGATACTGATCTGTTTTGCATCAAGTATGTAAGTTTTGCATAACCGTTTTCTTCACAGCAGTGTCAGTCAGTCAGTCAGTTTGGGATGTTTAGGCTACTCACAGATGGCATCATGCAAACAATACTGCAAAGCATTTCAGTACGTGAAACAAACTGAACTAATTCTAAAATCAATAGTTTTACCTCTATATAGAGCAAACACACTTTGAACCTTCTGTAGTTTCAAGAATCCCATTTTATGTTGGTCGGCTTGATCAAACCAGGGGTCCTTTTAGTCCAATATCTTGTCACAGAGTGGCCAGCTAGCTCCTCTGGAGGGTCAGCCTGACTCTAATGTTGGCCCCCTCACTGAGGTCGACTGTCACTGAATATGGAGGTTCCCTTTAGTCACCATGGCTAGTAGCCACTGACAGACATATCTAATCCCCTTTTAAAGTGATGTATGCCTGTGGCCATCACTACATCCTCTGGCACTGAATTCCACATTTTAATCACACTCCGTGTAGTAAAGAAGTATTTCCTTTGGTCCATCCCGAATGTACTGCCCATCAGCTTCACTGGATACCTTCAAGTTCTAAGAAGATATAACTCGAGGGTATGATTTGGTTCTATTTTCCCCTGCATGTTCAGTGTGTTTTCAAGGCTTCCTTCACAGGTGCCCTTTTCATTCAAGCCCTGCTGGGAACTTTGGTGTGTTCAAGCCACCACAGGCAAAGCGGGTAGTGAGAGATAATGTGGAAGATCATGTCACACTGTGTGGGGATGGGGAGGGGTGGGCATGACCCTTCGTAACAGTATACAATTCTTTAGTTGTTGTTCAAGATGCTAATCTCAGATTATTTTGGAGGACTAACTGTCTCTGTTCAGTGTGTCTTATGATCACTTATTCCAGTCTTCAAAAACACCTAAACAAAATTAATGTATGCTGTACTATTCTGAAATCCCTATTTTTTTAAAAAAAATTGAGAAACCCTTATCCAACAAAATTGGGCAGGAACTCTGAGAGCACAGATGACCTTTTTCATGCTGTGAATTAGCACTTCTGACCGGGTATCAGTCAGCTAAGAGAGCCTTTTCACAATACCTAGTGAAGCCGAATGCATTCACATAATTTCCCCACCTCTGCAGATATAAGGGGTGTAAAAAGATACTTTAGGAACATGTTGGGCGAAAGGGAAACTTTTGCCAAGCATCAGCACGTTCTCACATTATCACTGTAAGCGAACCTACCTGACCGAGTCTTTATCTGCTTTCAGGCACCCACAGACATGCCCCTTTGTCTCCTCACTCTCACAAGGGTGAAACTGATCTCATGTCATTGATTCCCCTGGTTGCCCAAAGGCATTTTTTTTGTTAAGGACAAAAAGTAATATTTTGCAGAAGCAGGTAGAAAGTAGCCAATCTCTGCTTTGGAAGATATCTTGAAAGACTTTTAGGAGTCTAAAAATAATGATACAGGATATGGTGTCACGATGGAGCAATTAGGCTAGGGTGGCCAATTCTGGATAGGGAAATCCTTGGAGATTTGGGATTGGAGTCTGGGGAGGGGAAGGATCTCTCATATTTATCCAGAAAACTGGGGTGGGGGTGGGGGTGGGGGGACCATGCAATATTGGGAGGGGCTGGATGGCTGTTTTGCTGCAAGCTCTGGCTTACCTCTTGTCAGCCCTGAACATAATACCAAGGGACTGCCTCAGTCCTTGCTTGTAGCCTCATAACATGCACATGCCAGGTGAAAACCCAAAGACAATACAATGGGATCTTCTGTGAGCTGACAGAGAGAAAAATCAAGCTTTCTTCTCTACAAAAAAGATTTGCCACAAACACGGCACCAGCAGCAAGGCAGAAGCAGATAAATAGGTATCAGCAGTGCAGCTACAGCAGTATTCTATTAAAAAAAATCTTTCCAATCCACTTGGAAGGCAAGTAACTAATTATTTCCATTTTACAGATGAGAAAACTAAAAAGCAGGGGACTGAACTGCTTACCCCTAGGGGGGGAAATGTGGTAGATGGAAGATGATCACTCCTGCTTCCAGACTGGGCTCCGTCTGCCCCTCTCTTATTCTCCTTTTGACACCTGGCTCATCCTTTTCCTACCCTCTTCGTTTCATGCCTGGACAAGCAGAGAGCTGGGACTATTTATTAAGGGCAACCCGAACCGCAAGCGGACGAAGAGCAATCTAACACACCAGACTAAGATGACAAGAAATAAACTGCTATATCCCTGCAGCTGAGTGGATTCTACATCCCGTTACACTCTCCATAGCAAAGAGAGGAAGGAAGAAAAAGGGAAATATTTCAAAGTGTGCACTAATCCACATATGGTGCAGTCTCTTTTGCTGCCTTGCCGCACACTGGGAAAGAAGGAGCTACTGCAGATGCCACCGATCTACTGGCAATATATTTTTTAAAAAACTTAAAAAATACCTGCAGCTGTATATTATGCATGTAATGGTCTGTCTGTGAAGATGTTGGCATGCTGGCAAACAAAATGGGGGGTGGGGAAGTGGAGCAAGCCCATTTCCAGCAGCATTTGCCTCAAGGGCTCAATTCGGTCCCAGCTGGCTGCTGCCCAGGTCAGGGAGACCATGATGGGCATCTGCCAGGGCCACCGCCTTCTCCCACACTGCCAGCCCCTGGCGATTCTTCCAGCATGATCAAGGCTCTCCTTGGCCTGTTGGATGCAGAATGAGCCCTCTGCCCCAAGGCCAAATTTTCCTAGGTGCTGCTTTTGAGCACATTTGCCAGGGCTCACCTGCCCCATACTGCAATCCTCCTGCAAAGCTGAAGATAAAACCATAGCCAATAAAATCATTGTGAAGTTCCATATTCTCTTTCCAGCCTCTCCCTCAGGAAAGAGCTTGGAATAGGGGTTAGGTAGAGAGAGAGAGAGCGAGAAAGAGAGTTTTTCCCCACCCTTTGCTGGGAGACTCCAGAATGCAACAGACTTTGCTTGGCCTGTTATTACCTCCATGTTTATTCACTGCTCGGTGAATGCATGAGAGTACGAATGTGACAGGCTAGTCATGATTTAAAACGAAAGCTCATTTTTCTGTACTATAAAGAAAAGCCCCGTCTGGAGGGAAAGCAGCTAGCAGGCTTCAGCCTTGGTTTGGCATAAGCTTTCTAATGAAGAGCGAGTATAATGGGGAGGGGGGAGTGTGCCGAGAAATACAGACAGACATCAGTGGGAGCCACAGATTCATCTCCTGTCAGCAGCTGACTTCCGTTTCCACTCGTTAGCACTGGCCTAGCATGCGCTGAGACCACCCCCTCGGGTAATTTAAATTTATTTTAAAAAGGCACGTATTTCTATATTTAGGAGGTAGGGATAATCGGGGCGGAAGAGCCCATCTGTTTGACGTTCGCTCCAGCTGCTGTGGATGCGGAAATTTGTGTATTATTCCTTCTCCTCGCTTGTTTTGTCTTGTCCTGTTTGACTGTGACAGAAATGACAGGAGCTCAACCCACCTCAAAGCCAATATGTCAAAGCAGGTTTGAAAAGGCCCAGAATCCCACTGGACCTGTGACCAAACCTGTTAACTCTGGTCACCTCTGGGATTTTTGATGCAGGAGCACACAGTCTTGTTTCATGGAGAGTACTAGGTTAGTGGAGGCAAGTGAAGAAGCGATCCAACAGGAAAAGACTTTTATGCACCAATCCCTCTATTTTTATTTCCTTTTAGAAATTCTCTTTTCATGAGGGAAGTGACTCAAGTTAAAGGGGAATTTATAAAATTTAATTAATGGTTGTTCAAGCCATTTATTTTTATTTATTTTATTACAATTATACCCTGCTTTTGTGTTCTCCTAAGGGTTACCATCTTCAGACCCTTGTGAGAACATTGAGATCGCCTCATGAATCTCCACCCCACTGGGAACTTTGGACTCCTATGGCCCATCCCAAATTTCTTGGGCAAGCCTGCCGGTTTTTCTTCACTAACCATAAGTCAGCTAGCACACCCCTCCCAGAGTGCCTGCCTGGTCAACCCTGCTTTCTTCAAATGCCTTGCTGAAGTCTTAATTCTTAGTTCCTGGGTCATCTAGTCCAACTCCCCACACAATGTAGGACATTCACAGCCCTATTGCTCATCCACTGTAACCTGCCACCCCCTTGAACCTTCACAGAATCAGCCCCTCTGTCAGATGGCTATCCAGCCTCCATTTTAAAAATTCCAAAGATGGAGAACCCACCACTTCCCAAGGAAGCCTGTTCCACTGAGAAACCACCCTGTCAGGAACTTCTTCCAGATGTTTAGATGGAATTTCATTTGAATTAATGTCATCGCATTGGTTCTGGTCTGTCCCTACAGGGCAAGAGAGAACAACTCTGCTCCATCCTCAATATGGCAGCTTTTTAAATACTTGAAGATGGCTATTAAATCCCCTATTAGTCTTCTCCTCTCCAGGCTAAACAGACCAAGCTCCCCCAACCTTTCCTCATACGTCTTGGTCTCCAAACCCCTCACCATCTTTGTTGCCCTCCTCTCGACATGCTCCAGTTTGTCAACATCCCTTTTCAACTGGGGTGCCAAAAACTGAACACAGTACTCCAAGTGAGGCCAAACCAGAGCAGAGTAAAGCGGTACCATAACCTCCCATGATCTGGACACGGTATTCCATTTGATACAACCCAAAATCCCACTTGCCTTTTTAGCCACCGAGTTACACTGCTGACTCATGTTCAGTGTATGGTCTACTAAGACTCCTAGATCCTTTTTGCACATGCTACTGCCAAGTCTCCCCCATCCTATATTGGTGTAGGTCATATGAGGAAAGTAGGGTATAATGCCATACATTACTAAGTTAAGAATGGGTAGAGTTGTCATCTCTGGGTTGGGAAATACCTGGAGATATGAGGGCATGTAGCCTGGGGAAGGTGTGGTTTGGGGAGGCGAGGGATCTCAGCGAAGTATAATGCCGTAAAGTCCACCCTACAAAGAAACCTTTTTCTCCAGGGAAACTGAACTTGGTTGTCTGGAGATGAACTGTAGTAGCAGAAGATCTCCAGGTGCCAGCTGGAGTTTGGCACGCTAAGAATGGAGAAGCTTCACTAGACCCGACAAAGTTGCTATTTTGACCAGCTATCAGGTGCGTTGTCTGGAGATCAGTCGTGATTCCAGGGGATATCTAGGCCCCACTGAGAGATTGGCAAACCTAGCTATAGCACAGTCAGCAATGATTTACAGTTTCTCCGCAGCTCCTTCTTGCACACTGTCATCTATCTTGAGTCTCAGTGACAAAGGCAGGGTAGAAGTGATAGAAAATCCGGTGTCAATTTTAGTGCCAGCAGTTCTGTTGTGGGAAGGGGAGGCAGAGAGATCACGTTTATGTGATGATCAGACCTGCAAAATGAAGCCATCTGCCGAAGAAGGTTTCCGCAGGCATGAAGTTCCTTGCACAGTGTGCACTGCAACAGCAGCCTATTAATCTGATTATAGAATGCATTTATGGCCCAATTAAATAATGCAAGCGCAGCACACGCTGAAGTTAGCAGCCAAATTCCCATTGGCTTCAGCTGTGCCAAACCCAGTGATCGCTTGATAAAGAGCAAATTCGGCTCCTGACCCAACACTTTCTTGTGCCAGTGCTTAACTTTAGTAGGTTTTCATTCAAGTTCTTTGATGAGAATTGAGCTTCCAGAAGCGAAACCCCACGCTTTGGAGTTTGGCTTCAGCTTTCCAATTCTTTGGCTTACCCGCACACACTCCTGCAAGACTGCAGCATCTAAACTTTCTCCCTGGCAGAGCATTAATTTTAAGCCACAGTTTTGCTATGTGGTTTCAACAGGGCCTTCTTTAATGCAGCCATGGAGACCCAGAGTTGAAAGCAGAGGAAATGGGCTATCATAGATCGGAATTGACTTACTAGAACAGAAAATAAAGGCAGAGAAGCTGTCCAGAAGAAAATCCATCACAGCCAGGAGTTGCAGGTGAGGGAAAATCCTTTAGATAGATTGCTTTACTACAGATGCATCCCAGTAAGGCTTTAGGAGGATAGATACACCCATCTTCCAAGTAGCTTTCCTCCATCTTAGAGTCTTTCTTAAGCTCTTCACTCTGAAAAAAGGCTTCAGACGAGCCAAAGGGAAAGGTAGGGTACAAGCATTGTTAAAAATCTACAGACAAATATATTTAAGTATCATAGAATCATAGATTTGGAAGGGGCCATACAGACTATCTAGTCTCAATGCAGCCTAGAGTATCCATAATAAGTATCTGTCCAGCTGCTACATATTGACTGCCAAGGAGAGAAAACTTTGCTCAGTGAATGATAGGGTAGGGGTTGGATTGACCCCAGGGTGCATTCCTGTCACAGTGGCAGAATGCAACAGTGGAAGTCATCCAGAAGGGAGCACCAAGGATGGGTTATTGCCTCTTCCTCTCACGCTGATGTCTTTCCTGCTTGAATGACAGGAATGGGGATTTATGAGCATCTGGCTTGAGTGGATCAGCCCAACTGGTCCTACAGAGTATAACACCACCATATGATGTTTTGCTGGACTTTGAAATATGGCTTAGATCAAGGTGTAAGTTGGATCAGCAGCCAAGGAACGGGGGAGGGGGGTCAAGAGCAGAAAAGAGAAAAAAGGGGGTGATTTCCCCACAATCTGCCGCAAAGAGCCATTTTGATTTGCATGGAAATATACCCAGAATTTAATTTCATTACAGCACAAAGGAAAACAAAGATCTCAAGAACTCTCCCATCCTATACATTCTAAAATGTTTGTTTTGTTTTCTATGCATTTGAGCATCATGTGTATGTGGGGAAGGAGGGATCTGTGTTTGCTAAATGTGCTACAAGATTACAGCCACATGAAAAGAAACCTTTAAGTCAGGGGCAAAATGCAAGCTGTGTGTTGGGTGGCACTTAGGGTGGCCAGCCTCCAGCCGGGCCTGGAGACCTCCTGAAATTACCTCCTGGAGACCTCCTGATGGCAGAGCTCAGTTCTAGGCTTATGCAATTCGGCCACTAAAGCGGCCGTTGCCTCCGGGCGCAGCCAGCGGTTCCGCGCCTGTGTGGTTGCACCCGCTGTCACGCTGCTGCCGGCACCGCCTTCCCCCACCCCGCAGCACAGCGCTGGCTGCGCCCGGAGGGAACGGCCGCCAAAGCGGCCGAATCGCACAAGCCTACCAGTTCCCCAGGACAATGCAGATGCTTTGCAAAGTGGATTCGATGGCATTGTACCCTGAGAAGGTATGTACCCCACCCCCTACAAGCTAGACTCCACATATTTCCCTTCTCCAGGAATTTCCAGCCCTGGAATTGGCAACCCTAAAAGGTAAACAGCCACCTCCATTTCTAAACTGTAGCTCTGACTGCACAGAACAGAACTTGGTGCCTTATTGAATTCCCAACCTGTATTGTGTGGGGACCAGGAAGACATAATAACAACAACAAACTTTTTTTTTATAGCCTGCCCTTCTCGGTTGGCTGAGGGCATGTAACAACAAGGCATACATAAGTGATAAAGTTACGGTAACAATTAACTCTGTAAATTAAAATGTTAATTACTTTTTATTAATAAAATGGCTTCATTAAAACCTTATAAAGGGGAACTCCATTTCTGCTTGGCAGCTTATTGATTTTGTGAGGAGGGATGCCAGCTATTTCTCAGTTTTGACTTTCTGGCCTCAGCTGTAGGCCTGGTGGGACACCTCTGCCTTGCAGGGCCTCTGGAACTGTTGAGAGACTCGGAGGGCCCTGATCTCATCAGGGAGAGCGTTCCACCAGATTGGTGCCAGGACTGAAAAAGCCATGGCTCTGGTCAAGGCCAGTTTTTTTTCTTTTGGGTTGGAGATCCTGAGCAAGTGTAACTTGCTCCTAGTGTAACTCAACTATTGTCTTAGGGTCACCCCAAAACAATACAAGATGGCCACAGTGCACCCCCTTCCCCTTTAGTGGAACAGCAGTGGAAACATACACAGCTACCGTGAGCAAAACCTGGTGTGCAGGAACCACTCTTCATGGCAAGTATTGCTGGATAGCATAGGGCAGCGGTCCGCAAATTTCGCTTGCTGCGGACCACTGTGGCGTAGTGGGGGGGAGGGTGGCCCGGGAGCCCGCGCAAGCGAGGCAGCCCCAGCGCAAACGCGCATGCACCGGCTGCCGCAAACGCACATGCGCGGCAGTCCGCGCATGTGTGTTTGCGCCGCCGCCATGCCGGCGGCCGCGGCTCCCCCTCCCGGCCCCTCCGGGCCGCGAGCAAATCGGCCGCTAAAGCTAAAGTTAAAGCTAAAGCGGCCGATTTGCTCGCGGCCTGGTGAGCTTCTCACTTCAGGGAGGGAGGGAAGAAGGAGCCGCGGCCCGGCGCCAAGGTCTTCGCGGCCCGGCACCGGGCCGTGGCCCGCGGATTGGGGACCACTGGCATAGGGGTTACCTCCAGAAGAAAGGGAGGGGAGATAGCAGTCCAAAATCTTTTACATTCACATAATGTGATTTTTAAAATGGAGGGCAGTTAATAGCGGGAAAGTCTTAAGATCTTCAGAGTACAACGATATCTGTGTTTCTAGTTTCTTGTAGGATGTGCCCTGGAAATGGGTACAGTGGGAATTTACTTGATATCAGTATCACAAACAGACTTTGAACAAGCGTGCAAGAAGACCACTTGAAAGTATCTCAGAAATTGCACCTGCCCTGTTCTTTTCTTGTCCAGCCTGGTGACAGAAAAAGCAGGGAGGGATTCACAAGGATGAAATTCTATCTATAACAGCAATCTATTAAATGACATTTTAGCGCACTCCATTAACCTTGGGTAAGTTCTCGCGTGCCATCAGCAAATATCAGCAATCAATTTTCAGAAACCTGCTGCTCACAGTCATTGATAACCTAACTATTAAACATGCACTAAAAAACCATTATGAGACTAGATTTAAAGCCCATTTCATTTTTGAATAAAATTGGCGTTAGGGCTGTCTCCCCAGGCGAAGGCTTCCGGGGGCCTTGCAGGGGTCGGCGTGAGGTTTCGGGCGGCGTGGGCGGCTGTCCCCCGTGAAGCCTTTGGGCCCGCCGACCAGGTGCACTTGGCACACCATGCGGGGCTGGTCGGTGAGGGCTTCGGGGCCGAGAAAGAGGCAGGGCCAGCATGTCAGAAATCCGGTGGCCCTGGCTCTTCCCATGCCTCGAAGCTTCTTGGGCGCAGCCTCCCCCCCAAGGAGGCGGCTTCAGGGCCGGGACAGAGGCAGGGCTGTCATGAGGCAGGGCCTCTTTCCCATCCCCGAAGCCTCTTTGCCAGCCACTGTCAGCTGAGGAGGTGGCTTCAGGGCCAGCAAAGAGCGAGGTCCGGCAGCCCTCCTCTATTCGCTGCCTGCCGGCCGAGGCCCATAGCCTACCTGTGTTGTCCGCGAGGCAGGCTGGTAATGGTGGCGGTCGGCTGAAGGCAGCTGGCGTTGGGGGGGGGGTCGGGAGGCACAAAGTGCCTCCCAATTCGTCAGTCCGGCGCTAAGGGACCTGCCAATTGGGTCCCTTCGCGCCTGCCAATTGGGCCCTCCAATTGTCAGTCCGGGGGAAGGAGCCAATCGGCACCTTTAGTCATCCCGGACAGGGCCCGCCCTCGGGGGCCTTACTGCTTTAGTTTATCCGCTCCGCAGGAGCGGTTAAAGATAATTTTAGGAAGTTGCGTCATTTCAATAGAATTGATTGACCTACTCTTCCATCCAGCAGTAAAATCATTCTCAAGAGCCACAAACCATTGCTATTAATCTGGCATTTCCAATTTGATCAACCACTACTTTAAGCACAATATTCAAAGTGCCAGTCAGGACTAGCCCCTCATCAGCAAGGGCTACCAAGGAACACAGCTGTCTCCCTCATACTCCCTATAAGGAAAGTTTGCCTCATCTCCGTTGTGTTCATAAAGCAGAGGCTCAGCCATTGTGCAGCCCTTCAGTGTTTTTATGAAGGAACCTTTCATTGTAAACAGAATAGGGACATTATTGAATGCAGAGCACTCTCAGATAATTGTACTATTGATGGGGCCCTGCATTATGGTTAAATCAGCTCTGTATATCGGGGGGGGGGGGGAATGTGCATGCCTTTAATTACGTAGAATTACAGGACTGGAAGAGGCACAGCAATAATCTAATCTAATCCTTGGGAGATTTAGCACATCCAAGCTAATGCTGGCAAATCAATCAAGAATGTACCCTGCCATTCAGCCATCATCCAAAAGCAGCAGAGAAGTGTATACAAGGGCCAACCATGAGAGGTGGTTGATTTGCTATCTTGAAAACAGGGCAGCAAGCAATGGCCCAGTATCCCCAATCCCAAAGAGATTATGTACCAAATTTGCTATCATGTGATTGCTAGGCAGTTGGTAATATATGTCCTTTGCAGACTATCCAGAAATGCATTAGCAGCAGTATTTTAAAACAAGATGTCATTTTGCTGCCTTTCTCTAGCTATCAATTTGTTTTAGCAATGAAGTCTACTGGCTGAATGGGATCCCCAGATCTGGGTTCTGACAGACCCGAGTTCAGATCCCATCATAATAATAGAAATCAGGGGGTAACATTAAATAAATCATTAAATAAACCATGAAACTTAGTTTCAGGAAACAAGCCAATGTTTTTCTTCACCCAGGCTTTTAAGCTAATTTCATCTTCTTGCCCTGTTCTCTCCCTCCTTTTATGCTGCTCGCTTTCATGCCTGCTTTAGTACTAATGGTTTTACTGGTTGCCATTCTGAAACACTCTTGACCGAACACAGAGACAGGCGCACAAAGTTACAGGCCTTAGACTGACCCAGACCACTGAACGATCCAGGTCAGTACTGTTGACAAACAGGTAGCGTTGCCAACCTCCAGGTGGATCCTGGAGATCTCGAATTACAAGTCATCACTCAGGTAACAGAGAACAGTTCCGCAGGAGAAAAATGGTAGCTTTGGAAGGTAGACCGGTCAACACTTGACAATTTTACTGAGGCCCGGGGGGGGGGGTAATCTTTTGCCAAGGGACATCGCTGCCGCCTGACCCCCTGCTCCACTTGCTTTCCCGCTGGGGGGGTGCTGCCAGCAGCAGCTGTGCAGTGCCATGCCAAGGGAGAGCCTCAGCCATGATGGCCACCAGAGAGCACCAAAGGTGAACGGCAGGACAGCCCCCAAGGCAGCAGCCGGGGAGGAGGACGAGGAGGAGCCACAGCCCAGTAATGACTGATCCACGGCCCGGTACTGGTCCTCGGACCGGGGGCTGGGGACCAATGCTGTAAAGCATCATCTTCTACTGTCCATTTTACACTGTTTTACTTTATTGCTTGTCGGGAACCTCCTCTCAAAGTCTCAATGGGTATGTGACAGTCCCTGGACATACCAAAAGCAGCTCTCAGTAGGGATGAGAGCTTCGAGCCACCTTGGCCAAAAACCCTCTGAAGCACGGCTGCTTTGGAGACAGATCACTCTGAGGCAGTCCAAAGCGTCAAACCCCATAGCCAGACGGATCCAAGGCAGCCATTGCAAGGTGTGCTTTGGGGAGCCTCTGGCCACCACGGAGCACTTTGGAGCCACAGAGCACAAAGCTTTGGACTCAAGGAAATGTGGGTATGCCCCCCCTAGAGGAGGAGGTCAATGAAAACGCACCTCCCCACCCACCCACCCCCGCTCCCTCACCCCTTGCATGGTTCACCCAGCAGCCAGGCTCCACTCCAGTGTGCAGCCAGCACACCTCAAACCACACAACAGAGGTCCTGGGCCTGGCGATGCATGGGCATCCCTGTCCATGCCCCCCTCCGATCGCCAGGCGAGAGGAGCTGCTGCTGCCAATGCTGTTGCCGCCCCCACTCTCCTCGGCTCAGATCCTTGGCCCTGGGCTCCGAAGCGCCACCTTGGAGATCTCTGAGACAACTCAGGCGGCTTCCTCTGAAGCCGAGGCGGTCCGGATTGCCCAACCCTAGCTCTCAACCACTGTGGTCATGATAAAAATCAGTCTCATATTTTTTCATAAAGGTTATTGTATTATTATACTCTCATCCTGAAACAGAAAATATATTAATATGTGGATTGCTGTGCCTGAAGGAAGACATACACTAAAAAGCTTTTCATTTAGCAGGTGATACACACAAGGAGAAAGCTCGTGATTCACTGGAAACATGGAGTTGGAAAAGAGTTGTATGGATAAATGTGAACAGACAAAAAAGACAAATAAGTGAGTTCTAGTTGAAATCAAGCCTGAACTTTGTCTAGAAGCAAACATGACTAAATTGAGGGTGACGGACAGGTGAGGTTCCACCTCTTCCTTCGAGCAACCAACCAGAGCTGCCAAAATGTTGGGGAGAGACAGCTGGAAAACAGCAGTTGCAGAAGATCCGTGGGGAATTGGCCACTTGGGAGTTGAGAGAGAAAAGCGCCTGCCTGGCTGAGAGCGTCTGAAAGGAGTCAATTTGCAACCAAAAGATCCCAAATGCTGGAACAGAGAGACAGTTCAAAAGTTCAATTGGACATGAAATGTAACGTCTCCCTTACTTTCTTTCTCATTATGTTCAAACCATAAATAAAAATTAAGTCCTAGCTTGTTTAACTGGGGGAGCTTTTTGGATCCGGGAAAGAAACACATACAGACACAAGTTAGCAGCTCAGGGAGTGTGTGTATAACAGGAGATGAATAAATAGTGGCAGTGTGTTAGTAGGACAATATTTGAGTCTCCGGCCTCAATAATTCTTTGAAGTGTTTGAGGGAGGTCTTTTATTAAAGGGGGAAGGGGGCTAAGAAACCTTTCTTGCTGATGTCTCCGTGAGGAAGAGGACCAGAGGTGGGAAAGGGTCATATATATTTCATCTCTATATATTTTAAAAGAGGCAAGGAGGGTGGTGAGTGGGATGGCCTGCCCTACTTGTAACCCCGCACCCAAGAGCAAGAGGCTGCTGCAGGCACTCTGTGGGAGCGGAAAAGGGCATCCCACGTTGATAATCTTATTATGAGAAGAAGACAAGGCTCACTGGAAAAGACAAGAATGCCAGGGAAAGCTGAAGGCAGCAGGAAAAAAGGAACATGAGATGGACTGACTCCATCAAGGAAGCCACTCACACATGCATCCATTTTCTCTAGAGCAGCGGTCCCCAACCTTCTAGTAGTCGGGGACCGCCTCCGAGAGTGGGAGAGAGCCGGCGGCCGAGCCGCCGCCGCTGCTCGCAAACGCGCATGCGCAGTTGTCGCGCATACACGTTTTTGCCACTAGGTGGCACTAACGCGCATGTGCAGAGCTGCAGCGCGTGCACATTTTCGCCAGCAGGGGGCGCAAACACGCATGCGCGGCAGCTCCGCGCGTGCGCGTTTGCGTCGCTGGCGTGCCGGCGGCCATGCCTGCTTCATCCCCCCCTCTCACTGCGGGGGGGGGAGCAAGGCGTGGCCGCTGGCGGCCCGGTACCATGGCCTTTGCGGCCCGGTAGCGGGCCGCGGACCGGGGGTTGAGGACCCCTGCTCTAGAGGAACTGATCTCTGTTGATGGGAGATGAGCTGTAAATCCAGGGGATCCCCAGTTCCCAGCTGGAGGCTGGCATCCCGACATCCATGGCCCTCAGTATGTAAGACCGGAACAAGGCTGTTAATGATAGGGTGTGCTGGGGGACATTAATTCATAGGGTGCTACGCACAAGTATCTAATCTACTCCCATTAAAATATTAAAATATCTTAGTTGTGCTGGGTGAACAGTCCTAAGTACTGAACTTAGGAGCTCCAGACACAAGAAAGACTCTTGTGGCTCAGGAACCATCTTCCACATACAAATGACAGCAAAACAAACATGGTGCCACTAAAGCAGCCAGGCCAGGCACTGTGCTACAGGTTGATTACTCTAAGTTAAGATGGGCAAAGCATTGCCCACATTTGTCACAGAGGTTGGCAGTCAACCTGGCCTGAAGCTAGGAGGCATCTGTTAAGGTACCAACTTTTGGCACTTTTGCTCGGATTGACTTGACATTGTGCTACTGTCCATGCTGTGAAAGATCTACGCTTGTTGGTTGATTGCTTTACATATAAATCCAGCATAGCCACTAGCCCAGAGTTTACACAGCCCAAATTAGATTTACCTCAGCTCTGGCCCTGTTCAACAAGAGGAAAGGTGATGATGAAGAGGGTGACAAGAGTGGGAAGAAACCAAAAATGAAACAAGGGATATGTTCTGGAATAACATTCTCATAATGCTCTGATGTTTATCTCCATAAAGACACTATAAGCACAGTTTTATTTGCTAAATTACAATTGATGCATTTTCTGTTGTTAAATCAGTAGCAGTAGTTTTGGTTTGATAGGAATGCAACAAGGCTTTAATTTCCCCTAACATATCCACCACCACCACCACCCCACTCCCAGTGGCTTCAAAACTTCCAGAAATTCTACATCTCTAATCAGGAAGCATGCTGTACTAAGGGAATGAGCCAGTGGTCACAGCTATGGAGGAATGGAGTTGTTGTTATTATTAACTGAATTTATAGTCCTCCTTCCTCCAGGGACTCAAGTCGGATTACAATAGCAGCCTAACCCCCATAAAACCCCCAATCCTGAAAACAAAGTTAAAAGTTTTACAATTATAAATATATCTGATGGTTATAAAGACCCTCCTACCACTCTTGCGTGGCCTTGCCTTATTTGTCCAGCTCTCCACATCCTTGCTCTCTATATCTGTCCATTAGCAGCATCTTTGTCCAAAAGAGGGGGACAATGTGGTTCCACAGGTGCTCATGACCCAGAAGAGGGGTTCTGTGTCTAACAGATGTGTTGAAGACCACTGCTTTAATGCACTATACAATAGCTTAAGTATTATCATCCACCATATACTCCTGCCATGTAGACACCAACTCTTTTGCTTCCAATGAGACATGCAGCCTGATCCTATGCAGGTATGCCCAATGAATTCAGTGAGGTTTACTTTTGAGAAATTGTGTACAGGACCATAGCATTTGCCATGTCTAACATTCACAAGATCTGACACTCAAGAGCCTTCAGCACATTCTGGTTCCTCACATGTCCTTTAATGATAAGGAAGCCACCACAAGATTAAAACAGGGATGTACAATCTAGGGATGTGTGAATCAGCACAGATAAGCCAGGAAAAAAACTCAAATCAAAGCTAATTTGGGTTTCTTTGGGGTTTATCGAAACCCAAATTGCAATCCCCATTGGGCAAAATCAGAGAAGCTCCAATCAATTCAGACTTTTTTTGGCTGACTGATCAAGACCCCTCGAAACAGCTGATCAAGATCAGCTGTTTGGCAAGGTCTTTAAATATCTCCCCAGCAAACCTGGTCTGATTCTGCAATGGAACAGCTCTTCACAGAATCAGCTGTTTGTTGGGCTCCAACGAGCAGAATCAATTTGGATACTGTTGAATCACAGGAACCGAATCAATGCTCTCAGCCAGTAAATCAGGTGATATGGGTATACCTGAATCAATTCTATATGAATGAAAATCATACCATTTTTTTTAGTGTGCACATCCTTAGTACAGTTGAAAGTGGGGTGCCTATTTGCAAGGGTGTCCCAGGGGGGGAAATACACCTGTCTTTTCCCAGGATTCTAACTTAATTCTAGATCTAAATATATTTATTTATTAGATTTTTATACCACCCTCCCATACAGCTCAGGAGAGCAGAGGAAACAAAACTGAAAATTATACTCATAAGGAAAGGATTGGAAGGATGATCCAAAGCACTTTATCAGGGGGAGACAGTGTGTTCTGTCACCCATTGTTCTTCATGACCTGTGATATCTCGTTGACCAGATTGATGCCCTACAGAAACATTGGGACAGAAATAAAGGACAATCAGCATCATCAATCAAAGGCTTGATGGAGAATCTCATTATGAAATATTACATAGCCAATTTGAGCTTTCAGACAGACAGAAGAAAAGGAGAATGACAGTTTTCAGGGTGGGATGCCCTCATTTTGAGGGCATCCCATATACCTGCCTCTCAAGCCAATGGGAATGAAGGGAGAAGCTTCTCACAGGTTAATATAATACCCTGTAAATTGTCAAATGTCTAAGCCATAGGGAATAGGACTGTTTTTTAGACAATACTGTTTTACTCAGGCCCTGCTTCCAAAATTTGTCCTTAGCACCTTGGTTAGATGTCTTAAAGATCCTTAAATGGTAAAGGAAAGAATGCAGACTCAGCAAATGCTGAAAAGGAAAAGGGGGGCATAGTAATATACAGAACAGAATCACCCTGTTAAGTATACTGATTTAATGAATAGCGAGTTTTCTATGAATATGCCTGAGAGGGAGGAAGAAACAATAACTCAGTGAATGTTGTCTTTAAAATGGAAATACAAACCATTTTGCATTCAGTGCTTAATTATTTCACATATATACTGCTCTATCACTAAAGCAATCCAAGCAGTTTGCACGCACACCCAAAGAATTGTGAACAGACAGTTCAAAAATAAGAAGAGTAGTAATAGGAATCCAAAAATAAACATTTTAAGGATTAAAGCAGTCGTTCCCCAGTATAAAAGCAATTCAGTTAAAAGCCTTCCAGTGGTGAGGGGGAGGTTTCTACCTGCATCCTAAAGGACAGAGGACAAAGGGATCTTCCTGGAAGGTTCCTCGTAATTCAGGCACCCTGGCCAAGAAGGCTGGAGAATGCACAGCTACCTGCCTCAGAGAAGATTTTGGTGGGTGGAAGATTCACTGTTTGTTGTTGAATTATGATTTAACATTTGTGGGAAGCTTTTCATAAGGATAGACAACCATGACGTGTGGCTTTAAGACACCATAATTCTCACTAGGAATTGAGGCCAAAAAAGTTGGGTTGCCAACTTCCAGGTGATGGCTGGAGATCTCCAAGGATGACAATTGATCTCCAGGCAACAGAGATCAATTCATCTGGAGAAAATGGCCACTTTGGAAAGTAGAATGCTTGGCATTATACCCCATTTAAATCCCTCTCCTCCCTGTCCTCCTCATCTTTCAGCTCCCAAATGTTTGAATATGCAAAATCTGCATTGTGCATAACTGAGCAGGGAGCATCACAGGAAATGTATATTTAGCATAGATAGATGATGATTTTCAAATTATCTCCTCCAACATCCTGATTTACCCAATAGGAGAACTTCCTGCTTTTTGAGAAAACTTTCTCCCTGCTTGCTTCCAGAACAGTTGTTGAACTGAAGAATGACTGCAGACAACAGCTACTTAGATAGTTAGGTCTCTTTCTCTCTCTTTCTATACATAGTTGTTTCTCTTCATAGACAAAACTATTTTATTATTTAAGCAGAATATTCAAACTCGGCCAACACCAAACTCGGCCAACACCAAAACCTCCAAGGATTTCCCAACTCAGAGATGGCAACCCTAATTCTAACCTACCTCATAGTGAGGGTAAAATGGTAGAAGAAGAAGAAAGGTTTTTTTTTACATGCTACTTTTCTTTTCCAAGAGTCTCAAAGCAGCTTACAATCACCTTCCCTTTCCTCTCCCCACAACAGACACCCTGTGGGGTAGGTGCGACTGAGAGAGCCCTGATATCGCTGCTCGGTCAGAACAGCTTTATCAGGGCTGTGGCAAGCCCAAGGTCACCCAGCTGGCTGCATGTGGGGGAGGAGTGGGGCTGGCTCCCAGACTAGAAGTCAGCACTCCTAACCACTATGCCAAGCTGGCAAGGAGAATGATGTAAGCCACACTGGATCCTCATCGGGGAGATACAAATAAACTAAAACAAAAATGGGTGGATGGTTAAGCTGGGGCCCCCCACATTTGCCAGCTCGGTAAAGAGGCAGGGTGAGAACATGGCCTCAGATGGCAGGAAGGGGGAAAGCAGCCAATATCCTCCCCCCCCCCCCAGCCAGATTTCTATCCCCCTCCCCTCATTCTTGATAGTTCTTTCCCTCTGCTTGTAAAATAGACCTGGCAATGCTTGATGCCATCCTTCAGCTCCCATGCTTTTTACCTCTAAAGGCAAAGCAGACTGTGCCATTATGTTGGCAAGGTGGCTGAACAGGATATTTGTTAACGGCTTCCTAATTCTCAAAAGGCATAAGGGAAAATGCAACTATTGTTAGAGAGCAGACCTCAAGCAACAAGGTCATTCCTCTCTGCCCCAGGAGATGGGCTGGTACAATTCCCATTTTGCATATGGAAACAGAGGCTAACCTGGAGACCAAAATAACTGCCATCAGTATCGTTGCTACCTGCAGCAGCAACATTTCTAATTAACACATCGAGTTCAGTTTTGGCTTTTCAGAGCCTGCTGGAGCCACACGGATACAGCCTTCTGTTGGAGGGAGATCCACTTGCAAGCCAGGAGGAGACCAGCTTCCCTAGGAGGTGTGAAATATCCAAGAGCCATCAGTCTGCATTAGGAGGCCATCAACTCAGCACCAATTGCTCTGTATTTACAGAAATTACTCACTTAGAAAGTGGTATCCAGCACTGTGTAGGCAGAAAAATCTAGTATCTCTTTAATGTACATCTTTTTTCTTGAAATTTAAGACAAGATATAGGCCTTTGGGGGGCTGCCACAAGGGGGGGGAGAATTATTTCTGTCAGCAGAGATATGCCATGGTATCCAAGATACCTTATTTATTATTATTATTATTATTATTATTATTATTATTATTATTATTTGATTGATTGTTCAACACTTCAATTCAATAGTTCATGGTGGGTTACAAGGTCCTCATTAAAAATCCCATTAAAACCTCAATTAAAAGGACAAACTGATGCAATATAAAATACACAGCAACAGGTGATAAAGAAAACAAGCCCTGCACCCAAGACTGATTTCCACTATCAGGGAGGAGAGAGGGCCGAGCTGTAAGGTGACCAGATTGTCCCACTTTTGGGGGGACATCTGGGGGCACCTGGCAAATTGTACTTATGTTGAAATCAAAAAATATTTCTTACAATACTATTTTTGCGTTATATGTATTCTATGAAAATTTTTGTTGCTCCATATAGACAAAATTTTAATCCAGAACTCCCCCCCCCGGCCAATGGTGTCCCGCTTTACCAAAGTTAAAAAACTGGTCACCTTACCTGGCTGGCAATGCCCAGGTGCCTACACTAGCCCTGGGAGGGGGGGAGGGGGCGTGATCTTGCTGTGATCTTCCTCACTGCCCTGGCCTCAACTAAAGACCTGGCGGAAGAAATCCATTCTGCAGGCCCTGCGGAATGCGGAAAGCCCCCACAAGGCCCGCAGCTCACCAGGGAGCTCATTTCACCGGGTCGGGACTAGGACCGAAAAGGCATACCTCTCTCTCTCATATGCTATTAGGGTTAAAATATAAGCTACATTATTGACAAACCCACAAAGCCCTCGGAAGCTTCAGCAGTCCTTTTTGGGGCGGGGGGAGCTTGGGAGTGACTCCGTTCCTCCCCATGCTGGCCTGGGCAGCCCTGCCAAAGCCTGGCAAGAGAGTGGCTGGAGTTGTTTGGAGCAGCAAGAGTGCTAGCAGGGGCTCCCTTCCCTTCTCCCCCCACCCCCACCGCCCCCAGCTGCCTATCTTACCAGTGGCTGGCACTTCTTCCATATGGACGGTTAAGCTGGGGCCCCATATGGAAGAAGTTTGAGGGGGACACAGCAAGAGGCAGGCCATCTCTCCTGATTGGCCGTTGGTTGGATGGACGGCCAGTCAGAGATGGGACAGCCAGGACAGCCTACCTGATTGGTGGTTAGGCAATGAGTCCCAACTACTGCTAGCACCCTCTTATCGGTTTATTAAGAGGCTCAGACTGTTCCCCTTTCATAATGATCTGGAACCTGCAACTGAAACAAGAAGCACTTTTTATATTACTTCTTGTAAAATAAATAAATGTGGCACTTCATCTTCCTCAGGTGACACAACCATCACCCCCCTCCTGCTTGTTTAAAACTGATCACATTATATGTATGGTGCTTGAGTGAAGACACTACAATACAAATGTTACAAACATGCTTTACCATTAGATGAAGAAATCAAATTCTTATCACCAAAATTCTTTTTAGCTTTTTTTTTTTTTTAAAGAAGCCAAATAAGTATCACATCTGTAGGAATGAAACTCCAGGCCAAACTTCCTAATGGGAATGAGAAGAAGGTGTAGGTAAGCATCCTAAGAAGAGTTGTAACTTTCTAAAGTCCCATCCCTTCAGCTGACTTAGAATTCTCTTTAGGATCATACCGTAAATGCGCTACGACCAACTTCATAACCAGCACACCAAGAACTTGCAAGTTAAACGTGGAAGTGGCAATTTTAAACTATGCATATGCTCAAAAATCTCCAGAGAAGTATGTAAATATTAATGGAAAATATCACATGCTGCATTTAGCACACTGTGCTGTGTTCACCCTGTGTTACAGATGGGGCGATGTGCCCAGAAGGGCAAATTAAAGTTGAAACAAGCCTAGCATAAGGGACTTCATTTGTGTTGGACATATCAAGCCAATTTTTTCTTTTTGCAATGACATACAAAACAAATTGCAATAATTATTTATACATCAGGGAACTATTCCTATACCCACCAATGCTGGTTTGGTAAATATCCTAGTTAATTGCAACAGGAGTCCATTTAGTCCAAGAAATGAACAGGCCAGAATTAGGGCTAACTCCAAGCAAGGCGGTGCCTTTTGAAACATTCTTAACTTCTGCAAAATGTTATATCCATTAGATCAGGGGTAGTCTACCTGTGGTCCTCCAGATGTCCATGGCCTACAATTCCCATGAGCCCCTGCCAGCATTTGCAAATGCTGGCAGGGGCTCATGGGAATTGTAGACCATGGACATCTGGAGGACCACAGGTTGACTACCCCTGCATTAGATAATGGGAAGAGATGCTGCAAACAGGATTGAAAACATCTCCATGAATCTGCAACTCACCATTTGATTCATATTGTGCTTACTGGGAGTGAGTCGTTTTAAGTGAATCCAACATTTACAATTACACTGTTTTCCCCCCACATGATTAGACTGCTTTCTCAACAACAACTCACTACCACCAAACATCTGCTGCCACCACCAATGTTCAAAGGGCATATAAGACAATAACAGAAATCTGTGAGATTTTTTTGTTGAGATTTACTACTTAAATGTTTGTTTGTGCTTTGACATCTACCAGTGATACCAGCTGATCGTACAATCAGCTCTTGTGGTCACTTCTCAAAACGATGCTGCTGATCAAAAAGGCACACAAATAAGCAATGCCAGCTACCCAATGTTGGCCATTTAAAAGGTGTATCCAACTGCTCAGGCACCAAGAGGGGGTGAACTACTTTAAAATAGGAGACCGTTAATGACCCAGCCATGCCCCTGGAAGCCACTGCCTCTTCCTCTGGATATCTCTTCCATGGCATCATTATCGATAAAAGTAGCCTTGAGCTAAATCCTCCTGAACCTACAGGGTGAGCAGCTAACACACTGGCACAACTGCTCACCACGATGCCTTGCTCAAAACAAACTTCACCTGAGAACATCAAGGCTATCAGACCGGGCTGGTCACAGATTTATATATTTTTTTCTTAATTCACAATATTTATTATCTGCCTCTCTGCCTTGCAGAACTCAATGCGGCTTATGATAAAAATGCATTAAAAACCACCATTTAAAGCTGTAACTTTGGAGTTACTGTTTTTTTGCATCTGAATGAGAGCAATGCTTCCTGCCCTCTCTCTAAATGGGCTCACTGCCACAAAGTCAATCAGGTTTAGCTGTCGTGACAACCTCTTCAAGCCAATTCAGAGTGAGGGCAGAAAACACCACCTCCACTTTGCATGGTTACTCAAGACAGAGCTCTGCAACAAAAATTCCCCCACCCCTCCCCAGTGTACGCAGAGATACATAACCAGGCAGAAAAGTTAAGGTGATGCCAAAATCAGTAGAAAGAAACTTTCTGGGCAAAACACCCTTGTGAGACATTGCAACAAAAAAGGTTGGTAGGGGAGAATGGAGTCTCTGAATCCCCTACCTCTTTCACCCTGAAAAAAGTTCTATGCAAATATTCAAGCAAACTACTAGCCAGAGATAAGAAAAAAATCTCTCCCTAGAGCAATCTCTAATCTCTAACTACTATTGCTTTACAGTAAAATCAATGTACACCACATATTTATTTAGCAGATGGCATCCAAATTCCCCGACCCAGACAGATCTCAGAAGCTAAGCAGCGCCAACCCTGGCTAGTATTTGGATGTGAGACCTCCAAGGATTTGGTTGATAGTTCCTCCAAGGGACACTAGGGGTCATGATGTGGAGGCTAGCAATGGCAAATCACCTCCAAAGCTCAGAAGGTGCCTTGCCTGCCAGACAATCTGTGGATTGTTTGGCTATCCCACACACACCATACAATAAATAAATAATCCCATCCAGATACTAGTCCAGGTTAACTCCGCTTACAGCCAGCATGGTATAGTGGTTAAGAGCAATGGACTGTATTTTGGAGAACCAAATTTGATTCCTCACTCCTCCACATGCAGCCAGCTGGGTGACCTTGGCCCAGTCACAGTTCTCTTAGAACTGTTCTTACAGAGCAGTTCATTAAGAGCTCTCTTGGCTCCACCTTCCTCACAGTATGTCTGTTGTGGGAAGAGGAAGAGAAGGAGATTGTAAGCCACTTTGAAACTCCTTTGGGTAGTGAAAAACGGGGTATAAAGCCCGACTCCTCTTCTTAGGTTCCAAGATCTGACAAGATCAGGTTTCACTGGCCTATCCACAACAGGGTGTTATGAGAATTTTCTGCTAACTGTGGACTATATAAGCCTTTTAAACAAACAATTGGTATATGAATCGCATACGTCCAAAAGCCGTGCAGCCAAATGTGCAAATAATAATTACAAGAAGAAGAAATTGCGGGTTTCCTACCCCAGCGGCTAAGTTTAGGGTCTGCATGCCGAAGAATTTGTTCTTTTTGTGCTTGCAGTCAGGCCCCAGTTCCTCTCGCCACAGTGTTCTGCCTGGGTCGGGGCAAAAGGGAGACCCGGCCTTCCTAAGGTCCAAGAGGCCTTTGGCTGTACTACAGCAGGAAGAGCTTCCTCCCCTCCCCCCCCTTCTCCCTTGTGCTCCGCGCTCAATAGCAATGATGCTGACCGTTTATACGATGGAGGGAAGCCCAAAGTTAAGGCAGCACGTAAATAACGGAGACAGACCACAAAACTCAGGCGCTGCTCCATCGGAGGCTCCTTTCTGCTGCAGTCACTTGGCAAGCACACACCTCACTGACTCAGCATGCATCCAGCACCTCTTGTCAATTACATCAAGATACTGCTGATGCCGGGAGGGCTGTTTCATGCAGCAAGGAAGCGTGGCTCTCGGAAGCCCTGCGCCGATCCCTCCGGCCCACCCAGGCCAGTGTTCCCAGCACCCGGCTGAGCAGCTAGCTTCCATCGGGAGTTGTGCCGTCACCTAGTTGGGCCTCCCGTCCAAAGGGGGGGGGGACTCAACCCTCGCAATCAATCAGGTCCTGTAGATCAGGGGTAGTCAAACTGCGGCCCTCCAGATGTCCATGGACTACAATTCCCAGGAGCCCCTGCCAGCGAATGCTGGCAGGGGCTCATGGGAATTGTAGTCCATGGACATCTGGAGGGCCGCAGTTTGACTACCCCTGCTGTAGATGCTAGGAATGCTTTTTGGAAGCACTGTTGGGCAGACAGCGGAGAGAGGGAGAGCTCAAGGGAACAGGAGAATTCAGCGGAAATAGAAGCAGCCTGTAGCCAAGGGAGGCTCGAACAACACGACAACGAAAATGACTTGTTTTTTCTGTATCATCTAGCTGAACAAGAGGCAAAAATCATTTGCATCACAGCACCGACAGCATGGTGATGGAGGATCCTGGTTATGAATGAGTCTGGCCAAAAAAAAAAAAAAAAGCCCAAGCCAGGGGCATCCCAGCTGTTTCAAGGGCAGAGAGAGAGCAAGGCTGCCCTTGACGAATCAAAAGACAAAGTCTGGGGATCTGCTGCCCTTCTGACTGTGAGCCAAGGTCTTCTCGGACTAATCTGGTCCTGAAATTGTGACAACCATCCCACTAATCAACTGTATCCTTTGGACAGATCGTCCTTCTTCTGCCAAGAACTAAAAAGGTTTGTTCACGTCACAAAAAGTAACTTGTCTACAGTTCCTTTTTAAAAAAAAAAAGTTTATAGTTCAACAGAGGATTTCAATCAAGGCAACTGGCCCAAGGTCACTGAGAAAGTTTGCGTGTCGGAATTAGAGTATAAACCAGCACCCAAATCCTGGTCCAATAATATCATCACGAAAGAACACTGGTTCTTGTGACAGGCCACACGATTCCCACAAGCATTGCATTTCCATGTTAAGAAACTTGACTTGCTTTTAGCTACTGAATTGTTATGAACAATTAAATTACAAACACTATTCTGGGCAGAATGTTGCACAGGAAGCATAATTTTCCAGGGTAAGCATTATTAGCTATTCCTCAAACACAGCATATGTACACACCAACTGCACTCTCCCCCCACCCAGGGTGCCTGACAGATTCTTACAAGCAGCCTTGGTTAGGACACTTGCACAATTTTATTGCATTGCATTTCCTTCTTTATTTATAGTCCACCTTTCCCAGTGAGATTTAAGGTGGATTACACAGTGTGAAAGACTGTCCACCGGCAGGAGATAGGGGGTTAGGGTTGCCAGATTCAGATCAGGAAACTCTTGGATATTTGGGGAAGGAGCCTAGGGAGGAAAGGGACTTTAGTGGGGCAGTGTCACAGAGTCCACCCTTCAGAGCTGCCAGGGGAACTTATCTCAATAGTAGAGAGTTGAGCTCCAGATTGCACCAAGAGGCTGGCATGCCTAATGAGACAGTCAGTGCAATAGAATGAGGATTAGTAAAAATTAGGAAACAAAGGCTGAACATGGAATCATAAAAGAAATGATTGCAGAATGGGTGTAATATTCACATCCTGCTTTGCTACTGAGAATAACTAAGCTGCAGCATTCTGCACCGACTAGAGTTTCTGGGTTGACTTCAGGGATCAAACAAGCACACACAAATACTGAATCTTTCAGCCAGAAGGATTCCTAGATGTGTGGCAAATCATATCCAGAGATGCAGCCAAATATTGCAGAATCCGTCGTTCAAAGCTATATAAGTTGTACTTAAAAGGACTCCAGGGAATGGTAGAGGACAGGAAGGCCTGGAGGATCATTGTCCATGGGGTCGCGATGGGTCGGACACGACTTCGCACATAACAACAACAAAGTTGTACAAATAAGAGGTAATTTACAGCCCAAATTAAATATTTCTTTGGGGAAAGGGTCAAAAGTAGTGTGAATTCACCTATTGATATCAATGGAGTTTCAAACCAACAAATGCTTTTATGCATTTCTTTTTAAAGTTTTTTTTTTACCCCATCATTTCCCAGTGAAGGCAGTTTACAACAAGATCAAAAATACAAGAATTAAAAGTAATATTGGTTTCAAAAAACTAGTGTCAGTTGGTAGCTCTGTGATCATAAATCCCTGCAAAGTACAGTGCTAAGGACTCAAAACCCAAATTAGGATGGCCAAAGGTGAAGATGAGTAGCCTGCTTGTCTATCTGTAGCAGTAGAAAAGAGCAAGAGTCCAGTTCCACCTTAAAGAGTCCAGTTCCACAAAGCTTGTGGCAGGGTGTAAGCTTTTGTGAAACACCGTTCACTTCCATGCAACGTGGCAATGTTGATTTTTCAAAGTCAAACACATTTATTGGCATAATCATTACAAAAAAAGGTAAAGGTATCCCCTGTGCAAGCACCGAGTCATGTCTGACCCTTGGGGTGATGCCCTCCAGCATTTTCATGGCAGACTCAATACGGGGTGGTTTGCCAGTGCCTTCCCCAGTCATTACCGTTTTACCCCCAGCAAGCTAGGTACTCATTTTACCGACCTTGGAAGGATGGAAGGCTGAGTCGACCTTGAGCCAGCTGCTGGGGTTGAACTCCCAGCCTCATGGGCAGAGCTTCAGACAGCATGTTGCTGCCTTACCACTCTGCGCCACAAGAGGCTCATTATTATCATTACAAAACATCTATATAAAAGACAAAGCAATTCAAATCCCAGATCACTTGGAGAAAATCCCGTGGAGGAATTTTGCAGTGCCTTGGGTTACTTGAGGATTGTGATCCAGTAAAAGAGAGTGCATTACTGTCAAGGGACCGCTCGCCCACATGAGAGGATATATGTGGCGTTCTCTAAGATGGTTGTGTTGATTTTTATTAAAAATGCATCTGTGTTGTGGCATTACCACACAGCAATGCAGAATTAATTTGGGGCTTTGAGAAACCCCAGAAGTGGCATGATCATACAAAATATGCTTGGGAAGCAGACCTGTTTACACACCCACTCAGGGCTCCTCCCCATTCAACCTCCTTCCAGGCCCATCAATGGCCATTTTTTGAGGGGGTTGACATGACCATATATGGCCATATCACCCAATAAATGGATTTTAAAAATATATTACAGAATGAATTTACTCCCACACATTCAGGAAACCGTTCCAAGGTCATCAAAAAACCCCAGGGTTTCATGAAACCCTGGCTGAGAAAGCCTGACCTGTCTGGAGCTAGAGGTGCTTCAGAACTAGAGTCCAAGAAGTCCTTGCGTCCGTGGGGAGAACCATTCAGAGACAGCTGCCTCCATTGTGTGGAGATACACCAAAGAACAAAACAGGAAACATGCTAGCCCTCAATCAATTTGTTCTGGTATAATCCTCTTTGGTTTGGCATTCCAATGCAAACATTTTGAAGATCACCAAGTCAGTGAAAGGAAATGTCAACTTTTTCATCTTATTGGAAACAGGAAATCCGTAATCCAATCTCAAATATTTTATACCCCCTGAAAGTTAGTGCATAAAAAAGGCCCGTTCATTAAGAACAGGGTCACTCCACACAAGCAAAAGGATTCTTCCACGTTTGCCTAAGCACACAGGCCGCCAAGGAATGCCAGACCGATGTCTTCTTCCGGTTAATCAAAGAGTGCTAGAAGATGAAGACGTCAATGAGAGGAAGTGGTGGAACAAACCGATGACTTCAGAGTGCATCTTGCAAAGATTTCATCAAATGTTGAGCCTAATGCACCACTGCACCATAGGACTGCTGTGAAAACTGCTCTTGATGTACAATATAAAATCAAGCTCCAGCATATGTTTTTTGCAGTTTTAATAAGTACAGGAGCGTGTGCGCACACAGCCACCACAGCAGGATGCTGCTGCTTGAACAATTTCGAGGGGCTGAAAACATGGAGTGTTTAAATATATATGACATGCCTTTATATCGGATGCTAAATGGGAGTGGTGAATCTTAGCAAACGCTGCACTGTACTTTTCAAGGTAGCTGGGACTTCCAGATCATTAAGCCCTATTTGGTTAAGACATAAATTGCCTTAAATGGTAATTAAAGAGATGGTTTAAATACATTCAAAAATAAATTACTTGGACAAACTAGCATTAAAAACCGTGTTGCTCAAAACAGTCAAGAGTACAGCTCTGCAGCTTGGTCTCTTGATTCTTTGTGATTTCAAGCACTGATTGAAATGAGTATTCAGATCTTGTGGATACGGGGGTGGGGAAGGATGCCAGTCCCCAGGTGGGGCCTGGGGAACCGCTGGAATTACAGCTCAGCTTCAGGATTAAGAGGTTAGTTACCTTGGAGAAAGCAGTTGCTTTGGATGGTGGACTCCACCATAGTCCATTATACTCTACTGAGGTTCCTCCCTGCCCCAAATCCCACCCACTTCTGGCTCCACCCCCAACTGGCCAAATATTTTGAAACCCTAGTGGGAGGAATCCTCAAAATGTGAACAACTGTGTGTGTTTAAACTCAGGTTGGGGAATCCACAACAATTCCACCACACTCCCCCCCCCCAAAAAAAAGACCCCACACTTCCACAGTTGTTAGAGTATATAGAGACTTTTGCTTTAGGAACTTTATTGACAAAGCAATGCTAAATGGAGTAAGTTGCCTCAATCAGGACTCTGAAAAAGCAGAACAGAAATATTTAAAATAAATCAATAGTCCAGCCTTGGCATTACAAAGACGCTTACCCATCCATTACAGGATATAGCAATTGCTTTACCATGCTTGAAAAACATTTGACTGCACCATAAAAGAAGTCTGGGGAGGTTCATAGATCGTGCAAAAGAACACCCCAGACCAGCAGTATGGGAAAAACTGTCAATCTAGGTGAAGAACTATTTATTTATTTTATTTCTATATCGCCCTCCCGTGAGGCTCAGGGTACTTTACATAAAATGTGGAGGGTATACATTGAATTATAGTAAAATCATAACAGTGGGCTCAAAGTGAACAACAGGTTTACAACAGTTTATAATACAACGATAAGTGAGGTCGGTTTGGATTCTGATCATTGTGGGGGTGTCTGGGGGACCAGAGACATTGTTTGGTTGATCTGGGAGCCAGAGGATGTTGTTTGGCCTGTTTGCCTCAACCAGATGCCTGGTGGAGTAGCTCCCTTTTACAGGACTGTGGGAGTTCAGGAAGGGCCCTGATCTCTTTGGGGACCTTGTTCCACCAGGTGGGAGCCAGGACCGAGAAAGCTCTGGCCCTGGTTGAGGTCCATCATGCTTCTTTGGGGCCAGGGATAACCAGCCAGTTGGTGGTGGCAGAACGTAGGTCTCTTTTGAGGGTATAGGCAGGGAAGCGGTCTCTCAGATACACTGGGCCTAGACCACGGATGGCCTTGATGGTTATTACCAAAACCTTAAGCCTGATCTGGAATTCAGCTGGCAGCCAGCGTAGTTGTTGGTGTGCTGGCCACACACATGCCCTCCTTGTCTGTGAAATTATCAGCCAAGCTGTAGGAGGATACAAGATGCCAGCATACTGATCTTATTTATACCTTGCTTCCCCTCCTTACCATAAGATGCAAAGTGGTTAGATCATTCTCCTTCATGTTACCCTTTTGTTGGTGTTAAAGGTACCACTGGATTGAAAGGTTGTGCTGCTGTTTCAGACCAACATGGCTACCACCTGAGTCTAACAAAATTTGAGGTATTTTAGAGTGACAGTTTATGGCTGTCCCATGGTCACCCAGCAAGTTTCCATGGCATAGTGTGAATTCGAACCTGGGTCTACCAAACCCTAATCCAACACTCGCCCAACCTTTTTCAACATTTTCACCATGGAGGTATCGCTGAAATTCAGTGGTACCAGGAAGTGATGTCAACTAACTACACCTCCTGGCCACGCCCCCCAGAAGTGAGTTTCACACAGCAAAGGTTTAAGTGGCCAGGGGGGTTCCCCCTTCCACTTCCTCCATGCCTATCATTGACCGCTTTGGGAGGGGACAGGTCAACCAACCCAAATAAGAGCAGAATTTTTGTAAAATTAAAAAACTTTTTATTTCACAGGGTGGGAGGACTCTCTCCAGCTGCCTTAAAAAACACACACACACCGTGGTACCATTGAGGGGCCTTCACAGTGCAGTATGTTACTTTATTGGGAGAGCCTGCTCTAACCACTACGGAACACTGTCTCATCCCAGTGACCCTAACTACATTGACTTGAAAGTGGTCCCCTTTGATTTCAGAGAGGCTTTCTTCCGAATAAATGTGTTTAGGAGGGCAGCCAAAGCCTATCAGATAAAACTAGCAAGGAGACTATGTTGGCACGGATATAAAAATAAAAGTTCTTCCAGAGATGTGCCAAGACAGAAGTGGATGGCTGAATATTACATATTCAGCACAATTCTTTAAAAATGAACATGGCAGAGTAACGGGAAGAGAGGAGGAATACAAATGTTTTCTGTATTAGGACTGGGCAGATTAATTTTATTTTATTGATCCGTAAAATGCAGAACGCAGCTGGATCATAAAGTAAAATGCCAATACGTATATTTAAGATTACTTCTTATTAAGTCTGCCTGGTGTCTTCTTTAAAGCGGCATCCCTGAAATTTAAGAGGCTGACTTAGGGGGCTCCCACACAGTTATTCAGGAAACCCTTCCAGGGTTCTCAAGAAACCCTGGTTGAGAAAGCCTGGTATAACCGAGCCACCCAAAACTGACAAATTTCTCAAGGCTCCAATAAATCTAGACTAAATCCAGGAAATCTCAAAACAGATTTCAATCAAATAATAAAGAGCAGTAAAGAATGACATCTTGAAGAAACCCAGAAACACAAAGAACCTAGTTAATTCCAGTTTGAATGTGTGTTTTAACTTTTATTTCCTACACATTTTTATTGAAACACATTTTATTGAATTGTATTGAAATATTTCAGGAGAGAAGTCAAAGCATACAAAAGCACACCTGTACCCTTTTTTGGTTGCCAGCCACAGAAGACAAGACCTTGGCCTCATTGTGAACTGCACTTAGAAAATATCTGTGCCATGCCTAGTTTTTAAAAGCAGGCAAAAAACCCTGCAATGTTCAAACAGAAGAGGAAAAAATCTGAATTGAGTATGTGAAGGAAAAGCTGTTGTTATTTCAGTGTACCCATTCCTACACATGGGAAGCGCAACAGAAATCTCCGATGAAGAAACTATAACAATATAGTCCTTTCTCACAATTTACATATTTAACGTTCATTATTTTAAAATAATTCGCCCTATTCTTGTCGTACAGAAAAGAAAATTACCATGATAAACATTTTAAAAAGAGAAAGAAGAAAATATTTAACTGACTTAGTTTAGGGATGACATAAACCTGTGGCTTAGGACAGCGGTCCGCAAGCTTCTACTTGCTGCGGACCGCTGCGGAGTGGTAAGCGGAGAGGGCGGCCCAGGGGCCCGCGCACGTGTAGCAGCCCCAGTGCAAATGCGCATGCGCGGACTGCCACGCACGCGCGTTTGCGCCCGGCAGTGGTGCAAACTTGCCTGCGCGGCAGTCCGCGCATGCGCGTTTGCACTGCCATCATGCCAGCAGCCGCGGCTTCCCCTCCCGGCCCCTCCGTGCCGTGAGCAAATCGGCCGCTAAAGCGGCTGATTAGCTTGCGGCTTGGCAAGCTTCTCTTCCCTCCCCTCCTGAAGTGAGAAGCTTGCCGGGCCGCGAGCTAATAGGCCGCTTTGGTGGCCGATTTGCTCGCGGCCTGGCGAGCTTCTCACTTCGGGGGGGAGGGAAGGCGGCCCGTGGGTTGGGGACCACTGGCTTAGGAAACCACAAGCTATCACTCACCGTGGCCAGACATCTCTGTAGGGGGAGGTATGAGAGAAATCTATCACAGAATGGGTCAACATTAAGCCACCTTCATAGGTGATAGGAAATGTAAACCTAAACTGTGGCAAATAAACCAACTCCAAACCAGGTGGGTTCAGAGCAGCCTTGACAAGCCCTAACCATAGTTAACAAAACTGGCTACTCTCAGACATCCACACGAACCATAGTCAAGTAAATTATGTCAATTCTCCAAGCCAGTAACTCCTGGCATCTGCAGATTATACAGATCAGTTCCCCTGGAGAAAATGGCTGTTTTGGAGAGTGGACTCTATAGCAGGTGTTCCCAATCCCTAGTCCGGAGACCTGTACCGGTGCATAGATCACTCAGTACCAAGCCACAGATCAGTCACTGCCGGGCCGCAGCTCCTCCTCCTCCTCCTCCTCCCCGGCTGCTGCCTAGGGGCCTGTCCTGCCACTTTGCCACTGGGTCGCCTTTGGTGCTCTCCAGTGGCTGCCATGGCTGGGGCTCCCCCTCGGCGTGCCATTGCGCAGCTGCTGCTGGCAGCACCCCCCAGTGAGCAACAGGAAGTCAGGGGCATCAGTGGGAAAGCAAGTAGAGCAGGGGCTCAGGCAGCAGCAGCGACGTCCCTTGGCAAAAGACTACTCCCCCCAGGCCTCAGTAAAATTGTCAAGCATTGACTGGTCCCCGGTGATAAAAAGATTGGGGACCACTGCTCTATAGCGGTGATCCCCAACCACCGGGTGCAGCCCGGTGCCGGGCCGCAAAGGCCCTGGCACTGGGCTGCGGCTCCCTGCCTCTGCAGGGCCATGTGCGGCCACAAACGTGCATGCACAGCCGGGCAATCGCCTTCCAGGCCGCCGCCTGAAAAAGGTTGCAGACCGCTGCTCTATAGCATTATACCCCACTGAGGTCCCTAGGTATATCCCAACCCATCACTGACCATCCTACCTTAACATGACCCCTTCGCACAAAAAGTACCAGACACAAACCAAAGCTATCCCACTTTCAGGGCTGCCAACTTCATGGTAGGGTCTGGAGATTTCTTGGAATTACAACTGATTTCCAGACTATAGAGATCAGTTCCCCATGAGAACAGGGCTGCTCTGTGGGAGGGGTTTGACTCAATGGCATTATACCTTGCTGAGTTCCTTCCCCTCCCCACCCATTCCCAGCTTCATACCAACAACCTCCAGATACTTCCCCATCCAGTGTTGAGAACCCTTTTAGGGTACTTTGCCCTTTTAGACCTATCAAACAAGGAAACAGAATAATTTGTGGAAAGTGCATTCTTGCAGTCAAATGAAGTAACAGATGACAGTGTGGCCCCACAGTGCGGCCCCCATGTTCTAATAACCCAACCAACTGGCCTGATTCAGCTAAACATCATCCCTTCCTCACTTCTAAGGAGGTCTGTTCAGCAGTTTGCACCCCTATAGTACTATAATATAGTTTACAATATCTATCATGTACAGTACAATTTCGATTTGTTATCATATGGTTTGGATAGTTATCTTGTCCTTGGTGTTTCTGTGTAAGAATATTTATTTATTTTTATTTATTGATCATGGGATTAATATTCCACCACTCCCAAAAGGCTCGTGGCAGATCACAATATCAATAAAACACTCAATAAACTTCATTAAAACTCCATAAAACATAACATATACATAAAAGGTGACAATAAAACTCTTTCCCTACCCTCTACCCGGTCCCATTAAGTAAGTGCCTTAGGGATAGGGTAGACCAGATGTTAAGGTCAGCCTAGGGTGGGGCCCAAGATCTTCCGAGGCCCAGAGTAAACCAACGACCTGGCAGAATAACTCCATTTTACAGGCCCTGCAAAAACTCAGACAGGGCCCACAGCTCAGCCGGAAGTTAATTCTACCTGGTTGGGGCCAGGACAAAAAGGCCCTGGCCCTCATCGAAGCCAGGCACACTTCTCTCAGGCCCAACACCTCCACCAGATTTGCAGCCGCAGAGAGGAGATTCCTGCGGGGGACATAAGGAGGCAAGCAGTCTCTCAGGTATTCCAAATCATTGATCCTGATCCCGGCTGCAACAGGGCCTCAGCACAGGATGGATATTGGGCCCTCCAAAATGTACCTGTGAGGACCCTAGCAGCTGCATTTTGCCCAGTTGCAGTTTATGGGTCAGGGGTGGGGTAGGCCAACATAGAGTGAGTTACAGAAGTCCAATCTGGAAGTGAGAGTTGCATGGATCACTGTGGCCAAGCAGTCCCGTGGCAGGTAGGATGCTAGCAGCCAAGCCTGGCACAAGTGGAAAAAATGTTGTAATGGCTGTCCCAAGACTTGGGCCTCCATCGACAAGGAGGTATCCAAGGTCACTCCCAGATCCCTGGCTGAGTATGAGATGTTAAGCTGCACCCCGGCAAAGGGTAGTTGCCTTTCTGCCCAGCCATAGGACCTCCATCTTAGAGGGGATAAGTATCAGGTGACTTTGCTCTAATCATCCAGCTATGGCTTCCGAACAACTGGCAAATGTATCGGGGGGGGGGGGTGGAGGGGTCGGCTGTCCATGAGGAGATAGAGCTAGGTGTCATCTGCGTATTTATAACAACCCAGCCCATAACTCTGGACAAGCTGGGCTAGAGGGAATATAACGATGTTAAATAATGCAGGGGAGAGCACTGCCCCTTGTGGAACCCCACAAAGCAGTTGGTGGGGACAAGATAGTTCCTCCCCTACTGCTACCCTCTGTGTCCGGTTCCAGAGAAAGGAGCACAGCCACTGAAGGACTGTCCCCTGAATCCCGGCTCTAGGGAGGTGGTGGGTTGACTATATCAAACGTGGCCGACAGATCTACTATTACGAGGATGGCCAAACTGCCCTAATCCATCTGGTGCTGGAGACCATCCACCAAAGCAACCAGCACGGTCTCCACCCCACGGCCAGGACAGAAGCCAGATTGGTATGGGGGTCAATCACTGAAACGTCCTCCAAGACAGCCAGGAGCTGATCAGCAGCAGCCCTTTCAACCACCTCATCCAGAAACACAAGATTAGAAACTGGGTGGTAGCTGACCAGGTCCCATGGATCCAGCAATCGTTTTTTCAGAAAAGGGTGAACCACCGTCCCCTTCAGCAACTCAGGGAACTCCCCAGTAGACAGGGAGAGGCTGACAATGTCCCTCAGAGGGCATCCTATCCTCCAGCCACTGGTTTTGAGTACCCACAATGGACAGGGATCAAGGGGGCAAGTGGTCACCCGCACCGACGCTAGCAACTTGCCCACTTTGGATTCCAAGAGCTGCCTGAAGCCATCAACGGCCTCTCATTCCCTATCTGTATCAATTGTAGTGGGGAGGTCATGGAGGAATGGCAGGACTTTGTCTGCAAAAAAGCTCACTAATGCCTCACAACAATTTATAGAATGCAGTTTTTAATCATATCCCACCCCAAAAAAATTCCTAACAGAGATCAAGACTGAATAGAAAACTAAACAGAACCTACTTCAGGGAAGATGCTTCTGATCCAGCCTTGAACAGGGGGTGGACTATATGGCCTGTATGGCCCCTTCCAGCAATATGATTCTGTAATTCTCTGCTTCTGTTAGCAGGAATGCCACAATATTTCCATTTGGTCAGTCATTGGACAAGCACACAGATGGTTCCAGGGGGTGATGCTGAAAAAACTAGCAACTTTTTAAGGCAAATAATGAAATGAAATTAATACTTTAAATACTGTAGAAGTAACCAAACCCAATGTAGATAATTTTCAGTTTCCATTTATCATTTAGATCAGTGGTCCCCAACCTTTTTATCACCGGGGACCACTCAACACCTTTTACTGAGGCCCGGTGGGGGGGATAGTTTACTCCTCTACTCTCAACCACTGCCCTAACGCTCTCTGATCGCTATGGTAATGTTTAAACATCCCTTCAAAATAAGATACAGACACGCCACAACAATGAACATAAGGAGCATTTTATTTTCATGGAAATTTTAACTCATGACAATGACAAATCAATGGGAACCCTGAGCTTGTTTCTCTGCAACGAGATAGTCCCATATGGGAGTGATGGGAGACAATGACACCCGAAGTGTGTTGTAAAGGGCTGGGGGGGGGGGTGAAGTAAAGGGCCGGGGGGGGAGAAGGCGTCCTTCGGGGCCCACCACCAATTAGTCAAAGGACCACATGTGGTCCGCAGCCCACAGGTTGGGGATCGCTAATTTAGATCATTTAGTCCAGAACCCATCATAATACCAACACATTCTGGTGCTCTTAACCATTGCACAAATGCACAAGTTCCTAAAATATTACCAACTGCAGGCCTTATCAGTTTATATATTAATAACATATAAGGTTTCCGGTCATTAACTGGCAATCAGAGGGACCTGGGAGCAGGAATGGGGAGTGCCATATGGCACAGCTGCACTATATCACTTCCAGAGAAAACCTGGAATTGAAATAACACTACTGTACCTTTGGCAATGTATTTATCCTGCTGGTACAGCAGTAGGAAATGGGAAACAGGTACAAAATAAGGGAAAACATCCCAAAGAAGTCTTATCATCCTCAACACAAATAACTGAATGAGATTAGACCTCTAGCATAGTATTTCTTGTATTAATGTTCTATCAGAACGGCTTTCGATTTCTTATGAACATATCTCATAGAAACATTTTAAAGTATATCAAAGCTCAACCATGCATATCAGGTTGGAATGTCAAACAAATGTTTGTTTATTTATTATTTATAGAATCATAGAGTTGGAAGGGGCCATACAGGCCATCTAGTCCAACCCCTGCTCAACGCAAGATCAGCCCAAAGCATCCTAAAGAATCCAAGAAAAATGTGTATCCAACCTTTGCTTGAAGACTGCCAGTGAGGGGGAGCTCACCACCTCCTTAGGCAGCCTATTCCACTGCTGAACTACTCTGACTGTGAAAATTATTTTCTGATATCTAGCCTATATCGCACTTGTAGTTTAAACCCATTACTGCACGTCCTTTCCTCTGCAGCCAACGGAAACAGCATCCTGCCCTCCTCCAAGTGACAACCTTTCAAATACTTAAAGAGGGCTATCATGTCCCCTCTCAACCTCATTTTCTCCAGGCTGAACATTCCCAAGTCCCTCAACCTATCTTCATAGGGCTTGGTCCCTTGGCCCCAGATCATCTTTGTCACTCTCCTCTGTACCCTTTCAATTTTATCTACATCCTTCTTGAAGTGAGGCCTCCAGAACCGCACACAGTACTCCAGGTGTGGTCTGACCAGTACCGTATACAATGGGACTATGACATCTTGTGATTTTGATGTGATGCCCCTGTTGATACAGCCCAAAATGGCATTTGCCTTTTTTACCGCTGCATCGCGCTGCCTGCTCATGTTTAGCTTACAATCCGCAAGTACCCCAAGGTCTTGTTCACACACAGTATTACCTAGAAGCATATCCCCCATCCAATAGGCATGCTTTTCATTTTTCTGACCCAGATGCAGATCTTTACACTTATCTTTATTAAATTGCATCTTGTTCTCATTTGCCCATTTTTCCATTGTGTTCAGATCTCTATCTTCTGGAGTATTTGCCAGTCCTCTCAATTTGGTGTCATCTGCAAACTTGATGAGTAGTCCCTCCACCCCTTCATCTAGATCATTAATAAATATGTTAAAAAGTACCGGGCCGAGCACCAAGCCCCGAGGTACCCCGCTACTCACCTCCCTCCAGTCTGATGAAACACTATTGATAACAACTCTTTGAGTGCGGTTCTCTAACCAGTTCCCTATCCACCTAACTATCTGAAAATCCAGCTTGCAGTCCTTCAATTTATCCATCAGAACATCATGGGGAACCTTATCAAAAGCTTTACTAAAATTTATACATCCATCCATCCATCCTTTGATTTTTACCCTGCCATTCTCGACAATGTCGTCTCATGGCAACTTACAATCTAAAATAAGAATACACAATATAACCTATAAAACCCCAATTAAAACATTAACAGTATCAAACAATATCAAACAGTATAAACTTCTCTAGTACCCCTAACTTAACTCAGCTTTTCCAGCCTGATGGTATAATTCGAGGGCTCTGATCATAACACTCAGCAGAGGGTGCTTGGCGTAAGGCACTTAGCATAGCTCCGTCTTACAGTCCCTCCGGAACCTAGATAGTTCTGTCAGGGCCTGCAGCTCTTCAGTCCTTCTCAAAATTCCAAAAATGTGTTTGTAGGCTCAAGAAAGTTCAAACCTTCTACAACTTTTTTTTTTTTTTTGCATCACAATGCAGCTTACCCCATAGGGCAGGGGTAGTCAAACTGCGGCCCTCCAGATGTCCATGGACTACAATTCCCAGGAGCCCCTGCCAGCGAATGCTGGCAGGGGCTCCTAGGAATTGTAGTCCATGGACATCTGGAGGGCCGCAGTTTGACTACCCCTGCCATAGGGCTTTCAAGGCAAGAGATGTTCAGCAGTAGTTTGCCATTGCCCTCAAAGTCCAAGCCAGGGCTGATCCTGATCTGATGAGAGTGAACTAGCCTGGGCTATTTAGTTCAGGGTGATAACTGTGACATCTCCTCATATTTATAATGCCAGTGTTGCATAAGTGCTTCCCACAGCAAACACATCATGTATGGACATCACACCCAAAGGTACATACAATTTTTAAACTTCTAACTCAAAGTCTGACTATGAGTGCTCAAAAGCACATTTATACAGATGCATGGGACCCCTATTACCTTATGTGGAGATGTCCTATAACCCATCTACAACAAAATGCACCTGATGAAGTAAGCTCTGCCTCATGAAATCTTATGTGAAGATATATTTTTTTAGTCTCCCAGATGCCACTTTACTCCTGTTTTACCGCATTGCCAAGAAAAGGTAGTTAGGTCCAAGGAGCTAGGTACTACACAAATGTCTTCACGCTCAGGGTCACAACCTTCAAAGGAGGAATATAGTGTGAGAGACTACATTTATGTGTATGAATGAAAAATGAGGAGATTGGAAATTAGGACCAATTAAAAAGGCAGAAATGAGTATTTAATATAGTAATAGAATTTGCTTGTATTTTCAAGAATTCAAAAGTGTTTAAAAATTTGTTTGAAACTCAAAATTGCCATAAATCACCATGAAAACCAAATTGAAAGGTATGTCATAGCGGACTGTATCATTTATTTCCTCTATTTACAAAATTTATACCCTTCCTGACTGCTCTTCTCAGGGTCACTAAGGCAGCTAACAGATTTAAAACACACATAATAAAAAAACACATCTTTAAAACCTTTGGAGAGAACACTGCAGTAAACTCATCTCGGTGTAACCACAGTGGCCAGATCTTTTCTGCCCATGAAAGGCCACAGCTGACTAACCAGTCAAAGACAGTAAAAGGAAGTCTTGGCCACAGCTGAAAAACTTTGTTATGTTTGACAGCAGAACATGAAAACATCTTTAGCTTTAGCACAGAACTGGACAACTAAGCTTTCCATATGGAGAAAGTATATGAGAATTCTTGGTTGTGAACAGTCGGAAGATGTTTTAAATGTTGATGCCTCCTCTGCCCCTTATCAGCCTGAACTCACTTCCAGAGAAACAGTGTCAAGATACCTATAAAACAGGTACACCATAGGAATGTTCCAACAGCAGTCAATTCTACTTATTTTCCATTCACCAGTTGTGATACAGAAGGAAATTAATTGATGGATTGTCTGGTGCATGTTCCTGTGTATGTGCAGGAACAGGTTGGCAACTAGTTTCTAATTTCTTGCTGGGGAAATTTTCCTCTGTATCCAGCAAAGATTTCAGGAGGGAAAATCAGGAAGTGACTCCCAGCTGATTATCTGGGTATCAGATTGTCCTGATCTCCAATCCTGACAAAATTGTTGCCTCCCAGATTTGTTGAGATGCAGTAAACTTAGCTGAAGGTGTCAAAAGCCCAGGTGATTTCATTTCTCTCCTCCCCCTCCCCCACAAGCTGTTAGCTTGGGCTGCTGAGAAAAAGAGATAAACAAGCTCTGTCACCTGTTCCTTTTGCAATGCAAAACAACCAGAGAGACTCAGCTGAAGTAGACACACAATATAAACCAGATGACGATGGCAATGCAGACATTTTATAAAATTGCTTCAGTTCTTGACCAGCCTGAAGGGCAAGGAAGAGAAGCAAGCTCTTTCCCCTTTCCCTTTTGCA
Organism: Paroedura picta; assembly: GCF_049243985.1. Taxonomy (NCBI): domain Eukaryota; kingdom Metazoa; phylum Chordata; class Lepidosauria; order Squamata; family Gekkonidae; genus Paroedura; species Paroedura picta. The sequence continues at coordinate 28,128,618 of NC_135374.1, read as the reverse complement.
TTTTCGCAGTGTGGCTGTTTTTGCTGAAGGGGATGGTTAAGACAACAGCTCTCAGCTGATCCCCTGATCAGCCCTCAGCTGATCCCCTGATCAGCTGTGAGTCCATTTCTCACCAATAGGCAACTGCAAACTGCTTGATATAATCTGAGCACTAGTTCTGATTGACTCAGTGTCTGATTGTGAAATAAATTCGAATGCGGAACAAGTTTGCCAAGAAATTGACAGCACCCCAATTAGCAACTTTTGAGTTACTCCCAAACAAACACTTTAAGTCCTTCACACTTTATAAAAATCATGCCAATGGAACAATGCCAACATAAAAACTTCACTGATATTCGAAAGCATGAGCAGGCTGTTAAAAAAAAGGAAAGCTAGCTTATTGCTCTCAAGAACACCAAATATGTTGTGTGTGCAATTCTCCTTGAAAGAAACTGTTCACAAGCACTATTGCATACTATATTTTTAAAAGTATAATAGTAGCATCCTGCCAAATTGATGAGTCACCAGAAACAAGTAGCTAAATATCCCCTAAGGGCTACCATGGGGAATACTGCTTATTTTGCCATCAGATGTAAAATGTTCTCTAGTGGTTTAAGGCTTGGCCCAAGAAGCCAAGAATATGCCATCTATTTGTTCCAATGCAGACCTGAATTGCTGAGTTCCTTGACTTCCTGTTGTGTAATATGGAGGCAAACTATTTTAGCTCTCCTCCAAGAGACCTTGTGAGCAGCATTCCAAATCGCAGCACTTTGACTATCTGAACTCCAAAGACATTGAAGGGTTTTGAGCACAAGACAAATCAACTTGGTTGCCAGGGAACGGGGGCACAACAGAACCACTCAGTCAACACCCTGCCACTCAGAAGGTCAACCAGAGAAGTTAACTAAGGCCTCCATTTCTGCCTCACATTTTTCATTAAAGGTGGAAAATATTGGTCCCACCACTTCCTCAAATGATGAAACACGGGTTGCCCAAATCTAGCCAACCAATAATACTGACTCTTGTTGAAGTTCAGATGAGAGTCGGGTCTATTTCAACTCAATGTCAAATTCCATGTAGACAAGACCTCTGATAACTGTTCATGTAAAGTTGGTGCCAGAAAATGCTCAGTAGTATAATGTGGACCCTATGTGGGATGAGACATGAGATGTGACCAGGTGTGAACATCGTCATCCTGAGCTACTGATCAGTGCTACCACTCCTTGAGCATTTCACTTGTCTTCATTTCGCTCTGAAAAGGAGATCATGTTGAGACTGCACTTGAGTGGCAGTTTGCTTGCGTATGGATGTTCCCCTTTCCCATTGGGAAGCTGGAGAACAGGAAATATCCCCATACACTAGGTCAGCATGAACATCTATTAAAAGATCATGCCCTGTCCTGATAGCAACCAGGTCCATTCGTCCAAATTGTCCTTGCATAAATGGAGAGCAAACGTAGACACTACAGATGCATCAGAAGCCTAGATCTGGCATACAGATCCCGCTGTCATTCTGAATGCAGTGGTTTATAATTAGAAAATCTTGGACAAAAAAACCCACTGAGAACATGTAATTATTTTTGCTACTGATATAGGCATTGAGAGAGTGGCTTACACAGACAAAAGGAAGCATAAATCTGTTTTGCTGCACTGTGATGAATAACTGTTGAGAAGTCTTTGATACAAATGAAGAGAAAATGTTGCTTCCTGTTAAAAATAGGTGGCACAAATAGGCCCCATTGGGAAACACAATCCCCCCAATCATTGGCAGTGTCGGTTTGGGGAGGGGCCATGGCTCAGAGGCTTTGCATGCCGCTGGGCTGAATCCCTGGCATGGACAATTAAAAGGATTTGGTAGTAGGTGATGTGAAAGACTTCTCCACCTGGGATCCTGGCGAACGACTGCCAGTCAAGGTAGACATTATTGTCCTTGACAGACTGTCTGACTCAGTAGAAAGCAGCTTCATATGTTTGTGCATCTCATCTGAGTACAGCCTAAACTACTTATTAATTCTGTTCCACTGAGTCAGCCTTCTCAATTCAAGACAAAAAATGGTTTTTATTCTCACAACCTTTCTGCCTTCTAGTTCATAAATGACATGGCTACTGCCCCTGGAATCAGCAAGAAGGCTCTGCTCTAAAGTATCAGACAAACCATTAAACTTTAAAAAAGATATACAATAAACATTGTTTTATTTGGAACAGGAAACCATCCAAAGAAGGTATGGATACTGTTGATGACTATAAGTAAAGGGATTGCCAAAGGAAGATGGGGAGATGGCAGAGAAGCGTAATGCGTAGAGCATGTACCCATGCAACAGCAAGTATTTTCAGGAAGGGAGTCTGAAGAACTGGGCCTAACTGAGGTGACCACAGATGAAGTTCTAGACCTACTGGGCAAATTAAAAACTGATAAATCTTCAGGTCCTGATGGCACAAACACAAGAGTCCTTAAAGAATTCAAATGTGAGCTACTTGATCTACTAACCCGTATATGCAACGTGTCGCTAAATTCAGCCACTGTAGTCCAAAACTGGAGAGTAGCAAAAGTTACACCAATTATTAAAAAGGAATCGTGCGGGGAACCAGTAATTGCATGTCAATCAGCCCAACATCTATTCCAGCCAAATAAGTAAAAAATGTAATCAAAGATAAATTTGTTAGGTTCATAAAGGGAACATCAGTATAGCTTTTGCAAAGGGCAGTCCTGCCTCTTCAACTTTTTAGAGTTATTTGAGAGAGTGAACAAGCGTGTAGACCAGGCATGGTCAAACTGCAGCCCTCGAGATGTCCATGGGGCATCTGGCAGGAGCTCATGGGAATTGTAGTCCATGGACATCTGGAGGGCTGCAGTCTGACTACCCAGGTGTAGACAACTGTGACCTGGTAAACATTATAAACCTGGACCTTCAAAGGCTTCGGATAAGGTAGCTCACCAAAGACTCCTGGGTACACTTCACAGTCATGGAATAAGAATTCTATTTTGATCTTCTGGATCAAAAATGTTTAAATGACAGGAAGCAAAGAGTAGGAAACAATGGACAGTTCTCACAATGGAGGGTAGTAAGTAGATTCAATATTGGGGCCTGTACTATTTAATCAGTAATCAGGAATTAGGGGTGAGTAGAATAGTGGCTAAGTTTGCAGATGATACAAATTATTCAGGATGGTGAAAAACAAGGCTGATTGTGAAGAGCTCTAGAGAAGAAGAGTTGGTTCTTATATGCTGCTTTTCTCTACCCGAAGGAGTCTCAAAGCGGCTTACAGTCACCTTCCCTTTCCTCTCCCAACAACAGACACCTTGTGAAATGGATGAGGCTGAGAGAGCCCTGATATTACTGCTTGGTCAGAACAGCTTTATCAGTGCGGTGGCGAGCCCAAGGTCACCCAGCTGGCTGCAGGTGGGGGAGTGGGGAATCATACCGAGCTAACCAGATTAGAAGAAGAGTTGGTTCTTATATGCCGCTGTTCTCTACCAGAAAGGAGCCTCAAAGCGGCTTGGAATCGCCTTCCCTTCCTCTCCCCACAACAGACACACTGTGAGGTTGGTGAGGCTGAGAGTGCCCGGATATTACTGCTCCATCAGAACAACTTTACCAGTGCTGTGGTGAGCTCAAGGTCACCCAGCTGGTTGCATGTGGAGGAGGAGCAGGGAATCAAATCCAGCTCACCAGACTAGAAGTCCGTGCTCCTAACCACTAGACCAATCTGGTTCCTGCACAAACTGGGCGAGTGGGCAGCAACGTGACAGATGAAATTCTATGCTGGTAAGTATAAAGTGATGCATACTGGGACAAAAAACAAAAACAAGCCCAAACTTTAAATATAGGTTAATGGTGTCTGAAGGTGCTGAGACAGAGAGGGGGAAAGATCTTGAGGTCATAGTGGATAGCTCAATGAATGTGTCAACTGTAGTGAAAAAGGCAAACTCTATGTTTGGGGGATTGAGTGTAAAAAGGCCGATATTGCAATGCTCCTGAGGTGGGGTCTCATTTAGAATACTGTGTACAGTTCCGGTTACCGTATCTCCAAAAGGACATTGCAGAGCGGGAAAAAGTACAGAAGAGGGCTACCAAGATGATTTTGTGGGGGTTGGAGCATCTCCCCTTTGAGGAAAGGCTGAAGAGTGTGGGAAAAGAGATTACTAAGGGGAAGAGGTTTATAAAATTATATAGGGATGGAGAGCATTTACAAAAAGATTTTTTTCCTCCCACTCTCAAGATACTAGAATTTAAGAGCACGCAATGAAACTGATGGGCTATAGGTTCAGGACAGACAAAAGGAAATGCTACTTTACACTGAGTGAATAAAATGTGGAATTTTTTTGCCAGAGGAGGTAGTGATAGCCACATGAATAAGCAGCTTTAAAAGGGGACAGATTCTTGAAGGATGTCTATCATTGGCTACTAGCTGTAGAGGCTGAGAACCTCCACATTCAAAGGCACTAAGCCTCTGAAACCCAAAGGCAAGTAGCAACATCAGAAGAAGGCCTTGTCCTCTATGCCCTGTTATTGGCCGTCCAGAGGAACTGATTGACCACAGTGTGAGACAGGATGTTGGACTAGATGAGCCACTGGTCTCATCCAGCAGGGCTCAAGAGAATAAGCTTATTGCTCTCAAAAGCCCTCCCCCCTTATTGCACTGTATAAGTGCACTTTTATTCCACAGAGACCTCCAATCTTCTCTCAAGGGATATTGTATTTTCCACCACTGCAGGAGCCATATTTTTTAATCTGAGACCATCACTGGTTCCTCATGAGAGGAAGGGAACATCTATTATTGGAGAAGGCTGAAAGCATCGTTTCTGGGACTGGAAAGGTGAGGCAGAAACACATACCTAGCAGCCATCCAAAACTTTCCTTAAGAGAAACCACAGAATTTGCGGCTTCCAAGGCTAACCTCAAAGGACCTGGAACCTCTTTGGTCAGAATCCCAAGCTGTGTCAGAATATTGGATCGAGCAGTGTGAACCCCTATAGCAGAAAAACAAAACAGAAGTCCAAAGGCATTTATTGCAGGATGCATTTCAGTGAGACAGCGCTCAAGCTAGCTCTCTCACAAAAGCCCACGACAGATTAAATGCTGTTATTCTTTATGGTGTCACCAGACTTCTGTTTGTTTTTGTTTCCAAATAAGCCCTGGGAGACCTAAAAACTACTGCCTAATGGTTTACAAATAAACAGAACTGTAGTGAGTTGTGTGCAAGGGAAGGATTCATACTCTGTGTGTAAATTGCCATCAAATCACAGTTGGCGTATGGCAACCCCAAGGGGTTTTCAAGGCAAGAGAGCTTCTGAGATGGTTTGCCATGGCCTGCCTCTGCATAGCAATCATGGGCTTGCCTGTTGGCCTCCCATCCAAACACCAACCAGAGCCAACCCTGCTTAGCTTCTGAGATCTGCTTAGCCTGCACCACGCAGGTCACATTCATATTAAGCCTGGGAAAACTGGCCAAGTTCAAGCAAGGGATACAGTGTACGTCAAAGCTGTGAAAACCTCATGAGAAAAGCGCTAACACCAAGGAGTGCTGCGGAACTAAATCAGCAAAAGGTACCAAACAAAATGCAGTTCAGCCAGTGCAGTTCTGTGCATGACAGTGTTGAATCCCAAAGCCCCCAGCCGACACACTTCTCACTGGGGACCAATCGCAAGATGCAGAGGCCGGAGTAGAAGAATATACCCATACCTTTTCAGGTTACTAAGAATTCTATTGTGACTTGCCAAGTGCACAAGCTCTCTCTCTGTTTTGTATCTGAAGAAGTGTGCATGCACACACAAAAGCTCCCACCTTGAATAAAAGTTTGTTGGTCTTAAAGGCACCGCTGGAGTCAAACTTTGTTCTGCTGCTTCAGGCAAACACAGCAACAAGCCTTAAGCTCTTTCTCTTTCACTAGGAATGTAGTCCTAATAAGAATTACGTCCTAAATCAGCTGACTTCAATGGAGTTAAAGGTAAAGGTATCCCCTGTGCAAGCACCGAGTCATGTCTGACCCTTGGGGTGACGCCCTCTAGCGTTTTCATGGCAGACTCAATACGGGGTGGTTTGCCAGTGCCTTCCCCAGTCATTACCGTTTACCCCCCAGCAAGCTGGGTACTCATTTTACCGACCTCGGAAGGATGGAAGGCTGAGTCAACCTTGAGCCGGAGTTACAAGAGGGTTAACTCTGTTGGGGACTGCATCATAAAGTTGTCAAACTTTCCCCCTCTGTGTCTTGATACTGTATACATACGGCGAGGAAGATGAGCATTAAAATATTTCCATGTAAGTAAAGCTACACCACAACAAACCTGATCCCTGCAGTTCAATAAACTGCTAAGCTTCCCCCCACACAAACAAAAAATCCCTTTTGCCTTGATCCCATCAGGATTAAAAAAAGGGAGGAAAATAGAACTGATGATAATTGTATGGATTCCAGCCCAACCTGCACTTCCATTCTGCCAGTTAGACAGATGCACTCCAATAAGTGTATGGAAACTGGATTTTATCTTTCGGCCACAAACAAATGTATGTTACAAGCAATCGTGATACAACAGGTCTGGGTAACAGTAAAGACGCACATTTCTAACGCCTATTATTAACATCCATGGATTCAGTTAGTTATAAAATAGCCTCTAGGCTTGGCCTTTCCTCTCTCCTTAGGCAAAGAGATTATTGCCTGCCGCCATAGTCACAGAGGGAAGCTAATGTTAGAATCAGTAATTATTTTGGGGATCAACAGGATTATGCAAAAGTAGTTATAGTTACTACATTGTGCTCTTTTCCCCCAGTGTGTATGGTTAAATAGATCTGTAAAATGAAAACCAATCGTAAAGCTAAACACCGCCCACCCCTCAAACTTTTCCCCCAAATCAGAGCTGCCCGCAAGTTACGTATCTTATCTAAATATGTATTTTAGCGTTGCTGTTATTTGGGGGCAAGAAGTTCTACAGCCAACTTTTCAGTCGGAAGAAGCCAAGCACAAGCCGATACCTGGAAATGAAAGGAACTTAACTAAACTGAGGTTGGTTCAAGCCAAGTGACCTAGGCAGCATCAAACAGGAAACATCAGTAATGAAGGGTGCCTTCTGGGACGAATCTTAATGAAATTGTTCAGGAAAACTCCACTTCATTTTTTTTTTCAGAGGACACAACTGCCTGCACCTGGGGAAATGAAACGCTAATCCGGTTTCCCAAAGCTACGACCATCGAAGTAATATTTCTTTTGAAGGTTCTATTCAGGTGCCCTCAAACACACACAAACACGTGCACACATCGAGGCAATTCATTTGGTTCGGAAAAGTTCATCCACGGCCGGGACTTCTAAAAACCAGGGTTTTTTTGGGGGGGGGAGGTGAGTCCACACTCTTCACGCCCGCTGGACAGAACATCCCCCCAACCTTCCTACCTCGGCCTTCTAAAGAGCACAGGGGGGAGCAGCGAGCGCATTCCCAGCCCCTTCCGGAGCTCCTCTGCCTTAAAGGTCACGGGCTCCGGCAAGACTCCCGCCACCCCTCCAGAAGCGCAGCGCAGCGCTCGACATCGGCCTCCTTCCTTGCACCATTCCCCTCCTCTGCAGAGAGCGCCGAAGCGAGCGGGCGCAAAGTAAGCGGGGCGCTCGGGGCGACCTGGCTCGCGCTCTCCGGGACTTTGCAATAACTTGCTCGGGTGCGCCACATCCTCCGAGCAGCGGCCGACACCGGGGCTGGGTCTGCGCCTGCCGCCCTGCGCGCCCCGCCCGCCCCACCCCACCCCACCCCACCCCAGCGCCAAAGTTGGGAGTTCGAATGCCGCGTGGGGAGGACGGCGAGGAGAGCGCCGCGCCCGCTCGCCCGCCCGCCCAGCGCCCACCCGCGGCCGACCGGCCAGGCATCCAGGGAGCCGACCGGCCGGGCTCGCCTTACCTCGCAGGGACAGCAGCGCCGCCAGAGGGGCCACCCAAAGCGCCCAGCCCCAGGAAGCCTTGCAGCCAGTCATGCCGGGCGCCGGGAGGAGCGGTGCGGGCACCTGGGCCGGCGGCGCTTCCGCGGCAGCCCGAGTCCGGCCGGAGCCCCCCGCCCCGCCCCGTCCCGCCCCCCCTCCCCTCCGAGGGGCGCCCGGTGCGCGCTCCGCAGCCCGGCCAAGCGGCGCTCCGAGCCGGGGCGGCTCCCGCTGCAGCAGCGAGCCGCTCGGGCTCCTCCCGCTGCAGCAGCTGCCGCTGTCCCGGGACCGCCCGCTCGCACCGCCCGCTCCCCGGGAGGCTCTGGCGCTCCGGAGCCCCGGCAGCCCGGGCACGCAGGCGGGCTCCCAGCCGGCCCGAGAGCGCAGCCTGGCGGCCCCGCGGCGCTGCGGCAGCGGACGAGCAGCCTGCCTTCGGCCACGGCGCCAGCCGGCCGCGCCTCTCGCTGCCCTGCCGGAGACACGCAGCCAGCCAGCGGGCGGGCGGGCGAGAGGGGGGCGTGTGCGGGGCCCGGCGCGAGGCAGGCCCCCCTCCGGCCACAACTTCCCCCGGACTGCAGGCAGCCTGCAACCCCGACCCCAACTTCCCTCCCCGGCCCAGCCCAGAAGGCGGCTTACAGCAGGGGGAGGCGGAGAGCCCGGCCGGACCCAGGACGCGCCTCCACTGTGCCGCCCTTGGACGCCCGGAGAGGGGCCTTCTCCAATCAGGGCACCATGGGACCCTTTTGAAAAAGTTCTTGGGGTCACGCGAGCAATTCTCTGCCCCGGCCTTCCTTTCCTCTGCGTGTGGGGGTGGGGTGGGGTGGGGTCAAAGCTCACTAAGGGAGCACCCCTTGGGCCTGCGGAAGAGCCTGGCTTCAGTGGCAGCTCCAGTGCAAGGGATCTGGGCTGCTGCCCATCTGGCTAGACAATACTGACCTTGGGAAGACCAGTGAGCTGGTTAAAGCAGCTCCATGGGGTCAAGAGGACCACCAAAGTTTGGACATGAGGCCCCATCGATATGTTCCCTCCAGTGGTTCCATCCTGGGTCTGCCTCAGAATTGTCTTTCAGAATTGATTCACTAGATAGTCAGGCAGAACATGATGTGTGCAGAGCATATACCACTTCTCCTGTAAAGATGCTATGGCTCATCTCTATGGCTATGTGGGGGGGGGGGGACACAGTGGTAGACCCCAATTCCAGGAAGTCCTGGGAGACACAGACAGCTCCCCACTCAGCCATGATGAAGTTCACTCGGTGACCTTGGGCCAATCTCCCTTTCCATCCCACAGCACTGCAGGGCTTCTCAGAATGGAGGAAGGGGGAATCAAGACCTGGAAGAAGGCTGTGATTAAACTGAAGCTGATATTTATTACATTTCTATACCGCCTTCCCCGGATGGATGGATGTTATGCAGAAGTCTGTTGATACAGACTTCTGATGCCAACTCACAAATCAGGATCTCTTGTACATCTTCTCTACTGAAAGGTGCTTGGTCTCTCCAAGAGATTTACCCATCCAGATATTGTACTACATTGCCAAAAAAAAGGAAGTGCCGGTCAATTGTGCTTCCTCTCCCTCTCCTGCACTTCTGGGTAATGCCCAAAGATTCCCTTCATATCCTCCATTTACGGGGTTCAGCTCCTCCTATCATAGGCAGGTCCACAGACTCAAAGTTCTCTTGTCATCACATCTGTCTCCAGCACTAGACGGGTCCTCCATCCCATTAAAAGATCTCTTTTTTTTTTGGCTGATACAGAGCTGGCTGGTATCCTTTTTTCATCACTAGTTTATGGAGCTGTCCAGCTCTTGAAAGTTCTTCTAGTTTCATCTGTTACACAATAGGGATAAAGGGCAAAGTCACAATGGCTTTGCAGTGGTTCTTACCTAGTATCTTCCGGGCTTATCCAAGGTGCTGATTTTGTGCTGCAAAGCCATCAATGGCCTGGACACAGCATACCTTTGTAGGCTGACTCCATCCCTGTAGTTTTCTCTCCCAAGCTATGCAGAAGGCTACGGGCATGCAACATCTGTTCTCTAGGCTCATAATACAAAGTCACACAGAGTTGTGTTCTGGGCAGTCTCTTGCAGCAGCCTTTTAGGATTCATTCGGTCTTGCCAAACACTGAGATGCACAAGGAAGCTTCTGGAAGCGTGCTGGGCCATGGCTCCGCTGAGACGATGCAGACGCTACAACTGTGGAACAATATTTACCCATACCTTCAGGGGAAGGGCTCGCCCCATCATCATCATCATTTTATTTTTATATCCTGCCCTTCCCTAGTTGGCTCAGGACAGGCAAAATCAGAGCTTAAAAACATTCAATTATAAATGTAGGAAATAATAAAACTGTGGTGTGGTGATTAAGAGCAGCAGCCTCTATTCTGGAGAACCAGGATTGATTCCCCACTCCTCCACATGCAACCAGCTGGGTGGCCTTGGGCCAGTCACAGTTCTGTTCTCCCAAGCAGTTTCTCTCAGAGCTCTCTCAGCCCTATCCACCTCACAGGGTGCCTGCTGTGGGAAGAGGAAGAGAAAGGCATTTGTAAGCTGCTTTGAGACTCCTTCGGGTAGTGAAAAGCAGGGTATAAAGACCAACTCTTCTCCTTAACAACCAATCACATTCAGTTTAAATTATTATAATTGTATGATATTAAAAGACACCTCCTTGTCATAATTAAAGTCTTATTGGGGGGCTTATAATTATTGTTATTATTTAGACTTATTACCCATCACTCCCAGAACCGGCTCCCGGAACATAGTGTTTGAACAGATTTTCTTTTGGATGGTTGTTTCTCAGGGAGGGAGCATCTTGGTGCTGATTTCCTGACCTCAACCATAGGCCTGGGAGAACAGCTCCATTTTGTAGACCCTCTAGAATTGGATCTCCCCAGGAAGAATGTCCCAGCAAGCTGGGGCCAGGGTCAAGAAAAACCCTGGCCCTGGTTGATGCCAGTTTTACCTCTTTGAGGCCAGAGACCCTGAGCAGATTTTGATCTGCTCAGCTGCCACAATGTTTGCAAACTATGCAGCTTGAAACTACCTTTTCAGGATGGTGAAAACTTGAGGATGTTGGGTACACTACTCACCCATCACAAGAAGATACCAGTTTTTACTGTGTGCCACCCTGCAATCTTGCCTGTAGTCCCAGATGCCACTGTTGGCTGTTGCATTGATTCTGCACACTGTACAAACCATCCTGTTGTAAGACTTGCCTGTTTGGGCTAGCTTTAGGAGATCAAATGTCAACCAGCAGAGGAATGAGTGTGAGGATCAGTAGCATCTTGGACCCTGTCTTGGAGCTTTATTTCTCAAATATCAGTAAACTGCACCAGCATTTGGGGAGGAGATTATAACCAAGAGTCCACTAGCACCATAGAGATGGACATTTCTGTCAACTGAAGGTTTTCTAAGCCAGAGCTCAGTATCAGAGGCATCAAGTAACCTTCCAAAATAGCTAAATTTCTACTAAGGCACTCAAGGAAGAGAAAAAGGGTGGGGGTGGGGGAGAAGTTACAGGGAGAAGCCACTATAAAACAGGAACCAATCAGAGTAATCAATCCATTCTGAGTTGGTGTGTTTGTGAACCAATCCAAACTGTTGACAGACAAGTAAGGTAGGATTAATGTACAATCCAATTAAGGGGAATACAATGTGAGACGTTAAGCAGATTCAACAGGGCAGTAAATAGACAACATAAAAGTACAGCTGAATTAATTAATTAATGGCTGTAAATTGTAGGTCATGCTGGGATTAGCACCAATGGTAAATAAGGAGAACAAAGTCCTGATTCAAGCCTAGGAGGGAAGAGAGAATTTGGGTAATGCAAGGTCTCTTTATTTGCCAGGTTTTTTTTTAATGTTATGCAGTCTGCAGGCACCTTTTAAGGGAAGGGGTTATCTGAGCTGTCATCTTGCCTGTTTTAAACTGTGATTTGTAAAGGGCCTTAAGCCATGGTGAAAGGGGACATATAATAAAGGGTTAAGCGTCTGAAGACTTCTAATTAGGCAGTTCAGGTTGTACTGCAGTGGCTGGGTTCAATCTGTTCCTTCCCCTCAGTAAGGAATCTTCTACAGCCCAACAGAAGGAAACCAGGGGGCACAACTCCATCAATTTGAATAAAGAACTAAAGAAAAAACTATAGGTACAGGATAGCAGTATTCATAACAAGTTCCAAGGTAGGCAAGCAGCTCCTACCACAAACTGATAATTAGAGTGACATTACATTGTCTTTGTATGCTTGGTGATAGGGTCAAATATCTGAAGTGTGGTCTGTGTGGCAATTAGTTCAAGAGGAAACATCTTGTTGGGGGTACCACAGCTGTAGAAAGCCCTGAGAATGGAGATCTGCTTGATTTAGCCACAGTTGCCCACTTAGTAAGCAATGAAAACCACAGTGCGATCCTAAACAGAGTTACCTCTCTGAAACCCATTGGTTTCAGTGGGCTTAAAAAGGTGTAAGCCTGCTCAGGGTTGCACTGTAGAACATTCCTGAAGGGTTTTTGAGAGCAGTACAATTTGACTAGTATGTATTGTTGCTTTCTTCTTCTCAAGCCCTTCTCCTGCAGCTCTGTTTTTTAGATGAATATTTTAGTAGGTTACATTTTCTTTGTTTTTTTGTCTAACATTGTGTATCCTACTTTTCCAAATCTGTTTAAAGTGGCTAACAATATGCATAGAATACAGTAAGCCAAATAAGTATAAAAAACATAAGCCATACTAAAACACCCACAGATACAACCATAATTCAACAAATTAGTTATAGTCCAAACATACCCAAAAAGCCATTCAGAAAAAGCACAGCTTTGAAAGTCTTCAGAATGACAAAACTGGGTTTCCTCCAGTAACTGTTCCAAAATGTCAGGCTACCTTGATAATAAAAAGTCCTCACCAAAGAAAACTAAAGTTGTTGGTGAAATTACGACTGTACGTTTGTCTGCTGATCTAAACTGCTGAGCAGGAACATATATAGAAAGACAATTTTAATAAAGGGTATTGGTCCAGGGCTTGAAATATGAGAATCGCACCTTGATTTGAGCCTGGAACAACACCAGCAACTGGTAAAGCTGTTTTAAGACGAGATAAATGTGTTAATAGCATGATACACCTATTAAGAGCTGGGCTTCCATGTTCTGCACCTCCTGAAGTGTCTGAGATATCCATGTAGAGCCCTATATAGAATGCAATAATCTAACTGAAAGGTCAGTTTAGTACAAGTGGGGAACTTACAAGACTTTCTTGAGGTATCTCATTTTCCTTTCTCCCACTTTTCCTTCCCTGAGAGCCCCCACAGCATCTTCCCTTTACCTTCCCTGAAAGCCCTCGCAGCCTCCTTACCACCTATCAGCCAAACTACCTTTATGTCCATCCCATCTTCAATTTTGCCTACTTCTCTACCCCTGGCAGCCTCTCCCTGGGGAAAAGTCAGGCAGGAGATCAGTTGTGTAGTAGAATTGTGGGGAGCATCTCACATTCCCCTTCATATATTTCCTTGCACTGTTTCTTCTTTTCTTCCCCCTGGCAGCACCCATATCCTCAGCTTTCTATGCTCTTTTTTTCCACCCTCAAAGCCAATCTATCTTTTACATGCCTCCCATTTTTAGCTATATTTATTATTTATTTAAAGGTATCCCCTGTGCAAGCACTGAGTCATGTCTGACCCTTGGGGTGACGCCCTCTAGCGTTTTCATGGCAGACTCAATATGGGGTGGTTTGCCAGTGGCTTCCCCAGTCATTACCCTTTACCCCCCAGCAAGCTGGGTACTCATTTTACCGACCTCGGAAGGATGGAAGGCTGAGTCAACCTTGAGCCGGCTGCTGGGATTGAACTCCTAGCCTCATGGGCAAAGCTTTCAAACGGCTGCCTTACCACTCTGCGTCACAAGAGGCGCTTTAATTATTTATTTACTTCACCTATATCTCACCTTTCTTCACACTGCCATTCATCATTCTCTTCTTTTCCATTTTATCCCACCAACAACTTTAGGAGACAGGTTAGGCTGAAAATATATGACTGGCTAAAGGTTACCCAGTGAACATCCACAGCAGAGAAGGGCTATAAACTGGGGTCTCCTAAAACCTTGTCTGAAATTCTTACCAATAACATCACACTAACTTTCATTGCATGGCTTCCATTGAACAGTACCAAGTAGATAAATTTGGGTGAGTTATGTAATTCAGGTGGTAGCAAGTCACCTGGTAGTAGTTGCTGGACCAACCTAAGAGAAATCCCCCCTCAGAGGCCAAAACAGGCCCTGGAAAGGGCGCAGTTTCCCCATCTTTTACCAGAGCTTGAAGGCCTTCACTACTGTGGTTGCCTAGCAATGGCCAGAGAGAGGTATTTATTCCTTAAAGCTAAAAAGCCACACCAAGAATTAGGTATATTGATAACAGGCTGAATGATTAATTTGCTGTTTATTTATATAGCTGGCTTCTGAGCAGTGAGCAGCAACAACGAGTATGTGAGGGAGGGGGAAATTGGGACTGCCATCAGGTTGTGTGAGAATCTACATGTGTGAAATCATACTGTACTCAACTGTTAAAATATGGGGGGAATAACCTGCTGACAAAAAGCTGAACTGCTTAGCAAAAAAAGAAGAAGAAGAAGAAAATCAGCCCCCTACTTGAGCTGAATTGACGGGTGTTCAAGAATCCCTGCTTGCAATCCAAAACACTCTGAGGTAGCTGGAAAATGATAATGAACAGTAAGACGTTGAATTATTACCTGGGCATGTTGATATTAAAACCTTTTACTCAATTAACTGCTCTGAGAGGCAGGATATTAGCCGTTTGATGGGCCTCCTGAATGAAATATTGCGCATTTATTTGCACGAAGCATCTTCCCTGTTTTTAGTACTGCTATACGGGTCAGAATATGTCCATGTTATGGGAGAGTTCTAAATGTGCCCTGAAAGTTCTTATACGTAAACTAGTGCTAGAAAATCCAGTATATTTTGAAGAGGAAAAAGCAGACAGAGGTTAAATCTGACAGGAGGAGGCAAATGTGTGAGGAAGGCCTCAGTGTTGCAGATATTCCAGCAACACTGGAAGACAGAGTTATTTAGAAAAGGCCTTTGCATTTTGATGATTAAGAAGGCTATGGATTAGGTGGATAGCTGTCTTGATCTGAAGCACAGAACAAAGTATAAGTCCAGTGGCATCTTTAAGACTAACAAAGTTTTATTCAAGGAATAAGCTTTTGTGAGCGTGCACAGTTCTTCAGATGCAATGAAACGGGAATTACCAGTCTGTATGTATAAGTAGAGAGTAAGCAGTAAATTAGCATATACCATAATACAGACACCAGATTCCAGTACCAGGCAGGGACAACAAATTTATATGAATGGGTTTCATTCCAGGGGAATACACAGTGAAGGAAATAAATGTCAAAATTGGAGATGGACGGGCAGATGCATCCTTAATTGCAGAGTTCTGAGAGTAATTTCGAGCATAGAGGTGGCCTTGCAGTAAACATGTTGGTGATCCCTGGCCCACAGGAGGTACAGCTGGCCTCAACCAGGGCCACGGCCTTTTCAGTCCTGGCCCTAACCTGTTGGAATGAGCTCCCAGGAGAGCTGAGGACCCTGTTGGAACTTCCTCAGTTCCACAGGGACTGTAAGATGGAGCTCTTCCACCAGGTCTTTGGTTGAGGCCAGGGTAGTTGAGATTGAAGGCCTCTCCCTGGGACAGCTGGGACAGCAGGCCACTCTGTTATAATTCACCACCACCCCCCAGCACAAGATGTTGGAAGTCCATTTAGTAGGGAGGGGGAGGTTACTTTTTCACTGCCAGGAAGGGATAATGTTTATACTGTTTTACAGGGGATTTTACTGTGGGGTAATTTATTATGTAACCCACCACGAGCCAGCTAGCCTATGCAGTGGGCTATACATTAAATGATAATCTTTATCATCATCTTCTTTGAAGTGTGGTGGCTGACCAGATAAATACATTCCAGTCTGCCATTCCAAATTGCATTGCAGTCTACTATTCATTACGTTAAATTACAATCTACTGTTCTAAATAAGAAATATAATAAACAAGAGGTGGGACCCTTCTGGGTGACTGGTGAGAATACCCATGTAAGGACTGAGTCAGGGCCATGTTTTGGTTTTAGGGTGCTGCTCACGACACCCTCACAAAATTCCAAAGGTGCCAACAGGTTAAAGGTTGGAGACCCCTTCCTTAATTAAATAGATATACACCGAAAGGGTAGAGAAATCTGTTTTCATTGAGGATCACATCCTTTTCTCCTGTGTTCTTAATTATTTACTATATTTATAGTCCGCTTCTCTCACTGAGACTCAAAGCGGATCATGCAGTGTAACTTGTTATCAGTCCATATGAAAGAAATCTTATAAGCACATTCAGTATGAGGAGACTCCTCACAAGCAAGATGCCATTGATGAGCATAATTTGCTTGGATAAATGATCCAGGACTGTGGTCTGTGCTGCTATGTTTACCAACAAAATTTAATTCTGGGCATAAGTTTTCGTGTGTATGCCTGCTTCATCACATACAGATCCAATGAAGTGTACATGCACCCAAGTGCTTATACCCAGAATTACATTTTGTTGGTCTTAAATGTGCATTGGATTCAGTCTTTGTTACACTGTCAAGAGGTTTGCAAAGAGCTGGCTAAAACGGGGTTAAAAGATCAACCCCTTGATACATGATCCTGATATCCATCATGAGAGCTCAAACTGGCAACTGAGACAATCAACCTGGTTAGCAACAGCACTTTTGCTATAATCTTCAACCATAGTAAGGTAACATGAAGAAAGGTCATTTTCTGGGAGGCCATCTGCCCCCTCCCCCCTTCTCACACATACTACTTACTGCTCACTCTCTGTCATTTACAAGGAGAGCTTCTTCATATGCAGTAAAACCGGTAGATTCTAGTGCAGACCAGCATGGCCACCCTGATGAATTAATATTCAGTGTTGCTATTTTAAAAGAGCAAGCAGAAACTGAAACTTTCCATATACACAATAAACTCTATGGGCATTTCTTCACATAAAAAAAATAGCTTTACCTCAGCCGAATGGCGTAGCGTTAAACACTATTGCACCTCCCGGCCCCTCCTTTCCTTTTTGCTGTCACACTCTAGTCTGCCGACTTTTTGTGTGTCTCACCCTCTACAACTGCTGCTGGAAATGGCAGAAGAGAGCAATGTACTTTATATGTGACTCTCACCTGTCAATCAAGCGAGTTAGCCAATCCCCGTTCTCCATGTTTTAAAGGTCCCACGATGTCTGCTAATCATTTTAAAAGTCACAGTTCTCTATTTAAATACCTTTTCATGCATCTAATCATGGATGCATAGTGCTTTTTAAGCACCACCCCTTATGGAATCACGAGTCATGATACTTAAAAAAATTAATCTCATTCCTGATTTGGGAGGGGGAAACTAGAGAGGCATGCTTTGTGTTGCAACTTTAGGGGAGGGGGATTTTTTTTTTTGCATTGCCTGCATGCTTGTCCACGTATTCATAGCTCCAGGAAGCTAGACCTTTTTAAACATCCCCAGGACCAAGGGAGAGGGAGGTGGGTGTGACGGTGGGACGTTTAGCACGTTTCAGCCTCCATTACTTCCCTCTGCGGGTTGCTCTCCTGTTGATGATGTCATCTGTTCAGTTGTGTCTGACCCTCAGTGATTCTATAGGAATGTTTTCTCCATTTGTCTTGGTCAATGACCACTTCTTTCACTTGGTTCATGGTCATCCCTCTATCTGCTTTGATCATGTCAAGCCAGCGGATCCTTTGGTGACCACATTTTCTCTTGCTGCTGACCATGCCGAGCGTTAATTATTTTTCTAATGAGTCTCATCGCATGAGGTATCCAAAGTAAGTGAGCTTTAGCCATAATATCTTGCCTTCGAATGACATAATTGGTTTGCTCCTCTCTAAAACTATCTTGTTGGTAACTTTGGCTATCCATGGTATTCCCAGCATTCATCTCCAACATGATAATTCGAAAGCATCTATTCTGTCTTCCTTCTTCAGGGTCCAGCTTTCGCATCCATAGGTTGTTACAGGGAAGACAGCAGCGTTGACTAGCCAGCACTTTGTATTAAGGCTGATATCCTTACTCTTCCATATTTGGTTCATGCTTAACATTCTGTTCCAGCCCAGTGTTATTTGCCATCTGATTTCAAGGCTGCATCCACCTCGAGTGATCATAGAGCCAAGAAAGATGCAATCATCAATACATTCAATGTTCTCATTGTCAATCGCGACTTTGGCACTACTGCCATTATTTGTCATGATCTTGGTCTTTTTGATATTTACGTATAGTCCCATCTTTTCCTGAGCTTGCACTAAATAGGTTGGGGAATCCACTTTATGCGATTCTCCAACTCATGCTTTAAAATGGAGGATGTAGCCAGCGGGTTATTGGCCAGACGCTGGATGTTGGTGATGTCATATGGAGGGGCTAAAATACAATGACTACATAAGGTAAGCATTGCACTACATTTAACAGATGCGGAAATGCCCTATGTTTTTCAAAGAGCACATGCATGAACACATCAGTACAAAAGTATTTATTTATTTACAGAGATGGATATCCTGCCTCCCAGGTACAGGGGGTACATGTAGTTCCATGTGGATTCTTCCTCCATTCGGTGCCCCTCCAGCAAAGCACGGTTCTCTGTTCTGAGGCTGCATTTGGCAAACTTAGGTGGAAATAAGCTCCACTTTCCACAATAAGGGTTATTCCCAGTGAGGGTTATTCCCAAGGAAACATGTGCAGGTTTGGCTTGCAAAGTAGTAGTCCACAAGATATTGCCCAGCAATCAAAATGGCTAAAGAAAGGAATGCCCCCCCCCCCCGAGATTATCCCTTTCACCTGAAACAACCTTAGTCAGGGAAAGCTGATCAAATTACTGGCAAGGGGCAGGCTTTGTCTCTGACATCTGAGTAGCTGAGGGTGAGTGCTTTCGCCAGCAGATCAAGAGCTGAGCAAGAAGGCTGCAGATAGATGCCCAATGAGGCTGCATTTTGCTGAAAGGCTGTTCTTATCTGCGGAGCCCCAGAAGCTATCTTGTCCATTTTGAGGAATGAAATGCTTGATAAATAATTTTTCCACTGCACTTAATTCACGTTGTCTGAATTTGCTGTGGGTTATTGAATAACATCTTATCTACCTGCCAACCGCTAAAATGAAATTAATCAATTAGCAATTTCCTTTCCTGGCCCCGACCAATTCCTATGGTTTAATCATGTCCCATACATTACGGTGATAATCACTGAAGTGGGACTTAATGTAAGGGCAGCATTTTTGCTTGGTAATCTAAACTGAACCTTCTCCTGCTGCCACTCTGGACAAGAAATATGGCTTCTTTTTATTTTCTATTATTTTAGCATGAATATCAAAAGTGGATTAAAGAAATATAGTATTACAGGTCTCTCACACATCCCTTTTGCTCTTGGAAATGTGATACATTTTCAAGAGCCTAATACTTGTGCACATGAACCTATAAGACACTATAATCCCCCTCCCCCCCAACCTGCTGGAATGATCTCCCAGAAGAGCTAAGGGCCCTGATGGAACTGTCAGCATTCCACAGGGCCTGAAAAAAGGAGCACTTCCACCAGGTGTTTCGTGGTGGCTGGGCCAGGAAGGGTGGCTCCCTCCTAGCATTTCCTAGGGAAATCTGCTGGGCCAGATACTCTCTGAAGCTGCCTCCTGGAGGGTTGATGACTGTTGCATGTGGAGGTTGGGGCAGTGGGAACAGAGTGGGTATATCCTGCAGATAGTGATTTTATCGCCATCTGGATTTGGGTTATGGGTATTGTTTTTATGTGTGGTTTTTTAAATGCTATATAAACCACCATGAGTCAGCTAGGTCTGAGGGCATGAGAAGGTGGCTGAGGTTCCCTTTGGCTAAAGGGAGTGGAAAAGCCCCCCTACTGCTGGCAGCGCTGCCGTGAGAGGCTTCCTTTGGCCCGGCAAGCGCTATCGCCACAGCGAGAGCACTTCCTGGGTTAAAGGGAGTGGAAAGCCCCCCTCCCAGCAGCAACAGGGCTTTGCGGCCCACAGGGAGGCTGCAAACTCCCCCCCCCCAGCTCCCTCCCCAGCAGGAGTGTACCTGCGGATCATAAAGCCCTGTCGCTGCCTCTCTCCTCGTGGGCGACAATGGAGGCCGCAGCCACAAGGCTTCTAGCAGGCAAGGAGGGAGGTTGGGAGCTGGAGGGCCAATCAGGGTGGACCTGGATGGACAGGGCCCCGGACAGTCGCCTCCCAGGAGGCTGTTTCCCAAATATAAGGGAACAAAATAGTGTTAAGGATAAGTTCATGCTTACAAAACTGAAAGAAAAGCTGCAGACTTGAATTTCCTAGGGCTCTCTATTATATACAGCGGATTGCTCCCCTGCTAAAAATTACCCCCAAAGAGCCCCATATACCCATGGATCAAATCTCCATTATAGCCTATGGGGACCATTTACTATAATGGCCCCCCATAGGCCAAGCTTTCTCAACCATGGTTATGGGAAAATCTGGGGTTTCTTGAAAAGCCCTGGAAGGATTTCCCAAATGGGCGGGAGTTAATTAATGCTTTATTTTTTAAAAAATATTAAACCTTTATCCGGTGAAATGACCATATATGGCCATGTCGACCTGTGCCCCCTCTAATGGTCAATGATGGGCCTGGAGAGGGTGGGAAGAGAAGGGACCCTGGGTGGGTGTGTACACTGCTATGCTTCCCAATCACATTCTGCATGATCACAAAACATCTGGGGCCTGAAGAATGTTTCAAAGGTTTATCAATGGTTAAAAAAAAGTTGGGAAAGGCTGCCATAAGCTAGAAGAGAGACAAAGAAATGCAACTTTCCCAAATATTTACCAAATCCAATTCCATACCAGTATTTGGATTTCAGAATATTGGGGGATACAAATATTTTTCATGTTCAATAAACCCAACTCCCCCCCCTGTTACGCCAAATGCGTGTCTGTAAGGACACGTGTCTGAATTTAGTTGTGGGGAATCAGCTAGTAGAGCCAGCAAGAGGCAGTGTGGCGTAACGTGGGACCTTGTATTGCACAGTTTACTGGGTAATTATGTCACTGAGATAGAACCAAGGCAGACAATGATCTAAACATGAGAGGATTTTATTAACACACACTAATTAGACAAAAGACAACACATGCACACTCTAGCATAGAAATGTACATTCCTAGCCACTAGCACACAAGGCTTATAGGGGAGGAACCTATACTAAGGGTTGATAGGAAGTGATATCTACCTGTCTTCTGGGTGGAGCAGAGTTCCGGAGGTCCAGGGAAGCAATTTGGGGCGACGGACGAGGGACCAAGACGAGCGTCGGACAGAGTTTCTGTAGCCTGGAAACTGACTGCACTTTGTGGCTGTGGGAGCCCAATATTTAAAGGAAATCTGTGGCCTTAGGTTACAGGGGGCTGATCCTACCTTGTCCAGGGCTTGGACAAAGAGTTTGATGGCTGGGGCAGGGTCCCAACAAAGAAACGGGTTGCTGAGACAAAGAAACTAGCTGCTGGGAATATGAAGAAATATTTCCTGTCTAGAAGGGCTGATGGCCCATTTCTGGCAAATCCTGGATGATTGCTTGTGCCTGGGGATAGTGGTAAGGGAAAAGACAAAGACCAAATCTTGGATTAGATTTGGTTTTGAAAGAGAGTGGCCAGTTCCCCTTACAAGACAATGTGCCTGGCTGGCTGGAGGGGAGTCTTGGGTGGGGTGCCTTTGTCTCTCTGTACTTGCCAGGTGTGCTGACAAACTCCTCTTTTGTTTGCAAGCAAGTAGGTTGGGGGAAGCCTAACTCCAAGTCCTGCTTCTGAGCCAGAAGTGGGTTTTAGTTGCTTTCCCATTATGCTTTGCAAGGCTTGACCTGGCTTTTCTCTCTCTGGTGCCAGGGTCTGCTCAGGAGTGTCAGGAAGGGTTGACCCGTTTGTGCCAGCCTTTGATGGAGGGGTGACAGCCCACATAACACCCCCCCCCCCCAATACCATTGTTGTTGTTGTTTTGCACACCTCTATTTGAGTTCCAGGTTCTCTGCTTTGCTGGTTCATCATCTCCTGGATAATGTCCCATAGTCCTGTTTTTTTCTTCATCTGTTCTCTCCAAGTTACATCATTGTTCTCCAGGAGCCTACCTAGCAGGTGACCTAGCTGTGCTTCAGAGGAGGTTGCCATCTTTGTTCCCTTTTTCTCGGCTGCTTGCACCTCTGGTGATCTTTCTACTGCTAATCAGAGATGTGCTTAATCTGGGCCACCATAACCCTTGTTGGCAGAATAATTAGCACAGCAATGGTGCATGACCTGATTAAAGAGTAGATAGATGTTTATTTAGGAATTAATATACTTGAAAGGAAGGAGCAGAGAGAAATAGGTTTCCAACTACATCTCCAGCTGAGAGAGGGTGTGTGGCATTTCTGAGAAGGGGGAAATTGCCCTGAGGATAGCAACCTGGAGACAGACAAGGAGCAACACTCAAGAGGAGAGAAGATGCTGACCTCACAGTCCTATGTAATAGTCTTCTTGCTGCCCTCTGCAGTATCTACTTCTCTTCTTTGTATATCAGACACTGCCTTTCCCAACAGAATCCCCACTTTTCCATGTAAGCTCCCTGGGTAATCTTCGACCAGTCACACACTCTCAGCTTACTTACCTTAAAGTTGTGGTGAGAACAAATATTTACTAGATAGGCTAATTCTTAAAGTTTTATTGGTGTAATTATGGATGGGATCTTTAGTTTAACTTTGGTGGTGAGCCATCCTGAGAGTGTTGGAAGCAAGGGGGTAGAAATATTTGCAATAAATCACTAAAACTAATAACTAGTGCATTTTCTTCTGTCTATATGCTCAGCTTCTTCACAAAGTCTAATGAGGATAGTTGCGTATAAAGAAAGGGAGATAGGTGATAAAAACCAGAGCAGAGAGTTAGCAGCTGTAAATCTCTCTTTCATGTTTTTAATGAGAAATGGTGTGAGATAATGAAGCTTAGTGACTAATAGCGTTGGTGAGATTGTGCATTCATTCTATATTTAGCAAACACACAAGGTGAAAGATTCCATAATTGTCACTTGTATTAGCCATCCTAAATATCCTGGTAAGCAAGAGTGTTTCGGTGCCCCCAGGAAAAATGCCTTTTTTTTCTAGAATAGTCGAGGGAAGACCTTTTCCAGGATCAGTGCCACTTGTTTCCAAAATGTTGTACAAAAACAAGCTACAGATCCATCTGTTTGAGGAATTTTATCAGGTGCCAAGTGCAGAGTTGCCTTTTCCCATCTTCTAAACCAATATTGGGTTACTCATTGTCAGGCTGCAATTTATTAAAGGAGGCAGTATTCACAGCTTGATCAAAATCGGCTCCATCCGAGTGTCCTCCTGAGGTATAAAGTAATTGATACAATTTACTGAACTGATCGTTAATAACCTCAGTCTGCTGAAACCAACTTATCTCACAGGGCTATTGAAGAAATGAAGTTGGCAGCTGGGTCTGCTTGAAATCTATTTCGGGAACCTGATGGCCGAACAACCATTTAATTATCTCTACATCCCCCCCCCCCCCAATTAAAATATTTTTTTTGTAAAAACAATTTACCAGACAGCCCAGACTTTGCATGTCATAGACTTGGTTTGGTGTAGTGAACTGCAGAAGCTTCACTCATAATTATCTAAGCTATCTTGAATTATTTTTATCTTTACTGAAAATAAATTCCACAGTTCAAGATCAGGCTAGTTATCTGAAATCAATACATGAACTTCAGCCACTCTTTGCTCTGCAGTTCTTGGCCATGTGCATCTCTCCTTTCTGCTCATTCTCTCTTCCAGTTTTACTCTATGTAGACTTAGAATCATAGAAACATAGAGTTGGAAGGGGCCACACAGGCCATCTAGTCCAACCCCCTGCTCAATGCAGGTTCAGCCCTCTGTAGCATAGCAAACTTCTCTCTGTAACACAGCAAACCACGAGTTTCTATATTGTTCAGAGACATATCATTGTCTACCATTGGTTGGGAAATTTCTGGAGATTTTGGGGGATGGAGCATGGAGAGGGACCTCAGTGAGGATGTAATGCCATATAGTTCAGCCTTAAAGCAGGTATTTTCTCCAAAGGTACTGATCTCTGTTGACTGGAGAGATCAGTTGTAATTCCAAAAGATTTCCAAATCCCACATGTAGGTTGGCTGCCCTATGGGGTCACTAGACTTCTCCCAATGATCTATTTCCTAATATCCCTGCTACTCTTAGCCTAATATTTTATCAGAGAATTGTCTTCTTCCCTGGAACATAGATCCTCTGCCTCTCCCTAGTTGCCTGGCTGTCTCTAACTGGTTCCAAGCAGTTTATCCAAGGACATTTGACCCCACCCCTTCATTTCTGTGACACAACGATGCTCAGTCCATCAGGTTGAGTGGCTTCATGATCATCACCCACTGGAACAGTACAGAATCCAGGGGTGTTCAGAACACCAAGATCTATATTTTTCCTCAAGACCAAATTAACTCATAAAAATAGCACCAGGTTCCCTGAAAACAGGAATAGGCAGTTTTCTCTCTCTAAAGTTGTAGCATTCAGTAGGTGGAACAAAAATTTGCACACTCTTTTTTCTAGGGAAGGCTGAGATAGTGTTTCTCCTCATAAAATCTGAATGAGAAAATAAAGTTATATTAAGGAGAACAAGGGAGGTACCCTTACACTTGCTATCACAAATGCATGGGAACTGTTCTAAGACAATTTTTTAGGCATCATTGCTAACTAAGGTATGCTGATTCCACCCTGCTCCTTTTCCTTTGCTTAAAACTGACGACAAGCCAAAGCTAGTGGATTTATGTTTGCATTCTTTCATACTGCAAGTAATAATGACGGCACTGCTCAAAATATTTTGCCTCATGGCAGGATTCAATCATTTCAGAGCCAGCAGGTGGGGCTACATTGGCACACAAACAGTATACCATTTGCTTATTATACAGGTACCCAAATTATACCGTCAGCAGACAAAATGAGAATATGCATGTCTGCCCAAGCCAAAAGCACATGGCCTTGGCAGGGGCCTGGAACAAGAGTGAGCCAAAATGCAGGAGTTAAGAACATCCCCCCCCCCATACACACACACTGTTTGGGTGCAATGGAACAGGACTTTCATAGAAGGGAGAGAGAGAGAGAGAGAGAGAGAGAGAGGACTCCAGTGGGGGGAAATCCCCTCCGTATGGCCAGAAACTGCATACATGTATATACAACACCCTGAATGAAGAAAATGCTGTCAGAGAAAGCAATGGAGAAGGAAATCGAGGTTCCAGCCCCACAGTGACTTTCAAATCAAGCATAGTGGGAGGTTCTTATCAACATCCTTGCTGGCACAGGAACGTTTAAAGCTGAGCTAAACATTTCAGAATTCAAAATCCTCACTGATGTCTGAAAATTCCAGTGCCAATTTACTTGCAGTTGGTTTCCGAGAACCCCTTACCTTGTCTATCATAAAGGTAAAGGTAAAGGTATCCCCTGTGCAAGCACCGGGTCATGTCTGACCCTTGGGGTGACGCCCTCTAGAGTTTTCATGGCAGACTCAATATGGGGTTGTTTGCCAGTGCCTTCCCCAGTCATTACTGTTTACCCACCAGCAAGCTGGGTACTCATTTTACCGACCTCGGAAGGATGGAAGGCTGAGTCAACCTTGAGCCGGCTGCTGGGATCGAACTCCCAACCTCATGAGCAGACAGCATCAGACAGCATGTCGCTGCCTTACCACTCTGTTCCATAAGAGGCTATTTTGTCTATCATAAGGAACTGGAAAAAGAACTTAGCACTTGGAACTTAGATGCAGCATAGATAAGACAGCTGAGAAGCTATGGCTGTTCAAGACACATGATTAAATCTAAGGTTGTATTTGTTGCATGATGGTGCTTTTATAAAAGGATTAGGCCTGCAGTTTAATGTATTGTTTATTATATATAGTATCTGGTTCTTCATTGTCTTCCACTTTTATAATCTATTCTCTGCATTGTGGACTGGGCCCACACTGAGACAAAAGAGATTTTTCTCCAACCTTGGGGGACCCTTAGGTTTGTAGAAAAATTAGAGATTTGTAAGAAAATCTACATGGTTGTGTGTGTGTTAAATCTCCCCCCAATAAGTGTTATCTGTCCACAGCAACACAGCAACACACTGTGTCGGAGTCTCAGTGGTGACCAAGGGGAGGCACGGCAGGTGAAGCCTGGAGTGTCACTGGCCTAACCAGCATTGATGTCGGTGGTAGGGAGGTGAGAATGCAGTAGTCTGGTAGCTCTGGCCGCAGCTGTAGGAGCCACAATACTTGCAGGGGGTAGTTAAAGTTAAGAGGGGGAAGGACTCGCCCTGCAAGTATTGTTGGTTCCCACTTGTATTTTGGAGTCCACCGAGAGTCTTAGCAAAAAGGCAGGCTGTAAATAAATAAATAAATAACATTGGTTTGGAATGAGTAAATTGTTTATATATTTATCATAATGATCAATAACCTTAATCCACAGTCATCGATGAAGAAATGAAGTCAGTCATGCTGAAATCTCTTGGGAGAAATTGGCTGCAACTAATTCAGTTGAAATTAAACATGATCCTAGATGTGTAACATGTCCTATATGGTTGACTTCTAGGTGTACATAATCACACACGCATGCATGTATGTGTGTGTGTATAATTATGTACACCTAGAAGTCAACCATGTATGTGTGTGTGTGTGTGTGTGTGTAGGAATTGCAGGGACAGCGACAAAACACCTTGAATTGCTATGGTTGATTCTCCTAGATTTCCCCAAAAGACCACATTCATCCTTGATGCAAGTGGTACTGAAATCAGTATGATTTAGTTTCTAACTGGAGATAATTCAGAGACAAATACTTGGTGGCAGAGTCTTATAAAAAACGCATCCGTTCAAACAATCAGAATGACTCTGGGATGCGAGGAATCGTTTCTGAGATCCTCCTAATGTCAAAAGGCCCCTCTTCCTAGTCTCAAATTATAATAATCCATCCTGTAAACCAAAATGAACAGGGACCATTAAGCTTGGGGTGATTTTTGACGTTATGTGTGGCCTGTTTTCGTTTATTGACACTACCAGCCTCATGGGCTGTGTCTGGGACAATCAAGTTCACTTTGTCTTCACATTTGGTAATTCACTGTGATGGAAGACCTACTTTTGTATATTTATATTTTATACCTACAGGGCACTCTTCAGAATGCCTCAGTACCTCACAGAGATAAGCATACATAAAACAGAAGTTTAAAGTAGTCACCTTTAACAATAACAGGAAAAGGAGACATTTCATGGGTGCATGCAGTTTTTTTTCTCATTGCAGGGTGGGAAAAGCACCACCCAAAGGATTCTAACCTTTGAGAACTATTAAAAGAACAACACACCAGCCAGAAAAGATCAAATATAGGCAGGGTGTATACTGGATAAAACATGACTGCATTTACCTGCAACTGATATTCATTGAGTGTTCATGCTAGTCTACACGTAAGCAGTTCCCATGTGGGACTGCCCAGAAGACAGTGAACCTTATTTTTCTTCATCATGCCTTCAACACTTGTGAGACAGAGAGAAATGCAGCAACTGCAACTTTTCTAGGAATAACGATGCAGTAGTGCAAGCTTTACTGGCTGAACTTCTGCCTGAGGAAACAAGATATGGTAAGGAAACACAAAGAAAGGATATGACAGATGTACATCATGAGGAAGACTCAGGTAGGTGCAACAAAACCCAAGTGATCTATCTGCTGAGTCACCCAGTTTATTTTAGATATTTATACCCCACTTTTAGTCCCAATGGAGAGTCAAAGCAGCATAGAACAGCCTTCTGCACTTGTTATGTTTGTGGACATTTGACAGCAGATGCAAATGAAGGCTTCTGCTAGCCTGTGAACTAACCAATGTGGTGGACCTGTTAAGGTCCAACCAGACTATCCATCTTGGAGCCAATCACGGGCTTTGGCTGCCTGAAAGGTATAAAAAGTGCCTGAGCATGCCTGCTTCTCCTTGTTTGGAGTTTGATGTTGGGGTTGCTAAATATAAAGAGCTGTTTTGAAGAATTGGAGTCTGTGTTTACCAAACCTGCAGACTTAATACCCCTCCCCCATTTTATCCTCATGACAATCCTGTGAGGTAAGTTAAGTTTCGAAATAGCTGGCCCCTTTTTTGTCCTGTCCCCTACCTGGTGGAATGAGCTTGTGGGGCTGTGGGCCCTGTGGGAGCTTCCGACATACCGCAGGGCCTACAAAACAGAGCACTTCCACAAGGTCTATGGTTGAGGCTGATGTGGCAAGCAAGATCTGTATGGCCTCCCTTAGACCCATTATGCACGGGGGGAATAACACACATTTGGGGTGGAGTGGCGGCGACTAAAATCACCGATAACGCACGGTGCCGGCTGTAACCGGCCACAGCTTCGGTGCATGCCGCCGAAAAAGCCGCGTTAGCGAAACGCGTAAGAAAGCGCAGTTTCCGGGTGACCGGGGCGTAACCAGAAGCGGTGCCTGGATCGCCACGTGCATAATTGGTTACTCTGGGTTTTGCCGCCGTTGTGCCCCGTCCCGTGCATAACCGGTCTTCCCCCTCCGCATTTTCCATGTGACCCGAAATCGCCGGTTCGGCGGCCGTGCATAATGGGCCTTACAGAGCCATGTGAATGTGGGTTCCATCTGCCCTCCTCCTCCCACTTCTCTATATGAGATTTTTACTGGGGGAATGGATAGTATTACAACTTTTTTTTCTGTCATACCTCTTTTTTGTATTGTGATTACTAGATGTATGTGGTTTTATGTCTGGGGTTTTAATGGGTTTTTTGGGGGGAGGGGATTTTATTCAGACTATTGTAACCCACCACTAGCCACTTAGGAGTGGCTGGTAATAAATTGAAATAATAATAATAACCGGCAGGGGATGAGGAGGTTGCCAAATCCAGGTTGAATAACTGTTAAAGATTTAGGGGTGAAGCCTGGGAAGGACAGGGACCTCATAGAGCAGCCTTTCCCTCAACTTTTTTACCATTGAGAAACCCATGAAACATTCTTCAGGCTTCGAGAAACCCCAGAAGTGGCATAACCATGATAACCACTTATCAAAAATTAATTCCCACCCTTCCAGGGCCATCAAGAAATCCCATGGTTTCACAACCTCCTAGTTAGGAAAGCCTGCCACAGAGTCTACTCTCCAAACTCAATTTTCTCCAGGAAAACTCTCTGTATTCTGAGGGAATAAGCTGTAATTCCAGGAGATCCCCAGGACCTCCATGGAAGCTGGCATCCCTAGGCCTTGGAAACAATGCAAGCACCAGATCACCTTGGCTTAGTTTGCTCCTGGCTTCCAGTAATCTCCCACCCCACCCCCAGCTGGATGCCCCTGGAAACTTTTCCAGTAAGTGAAAGGGTCTATCAACCCTTATTTATTACAACAGTCTGAACTACCACTAAATGGTGAGGAAGTTTTAATTTCAGAGCTGTCAAAAACAACAACAACCCCACCCTGTTTCTTGACAATGTGGAAGTTTGTATTATGACAGAGCATAGCATCACAAAGCACTAATCAATGTATCACATAGATTTTTAATTATTTGGAGTTTTCCAATGGTTCCAATGGCTACCTTTGATTAGACAGGAGTGTTAATCACTTGAACACATGGATATCTTGTCCCCCCGCCCCCATGTCCTCAAACTATTGTATATATAATCCTAAATACTAGAGACATTTTTTTCTTATTTCTTAATATATATTTTCAGATGAAAAATAACTTGCAATTTCAGAATACAAGACATCTGCACGACAAACATATTGAAAGTGGTAATAGGCAGTATCTTGAAGCCAGGAGAAAGGAGTCTGTATCCCAACCCTGGACTGATATTTTAAACAGGAAGATGTTTTCTTCTGAAAAAATTGCAACTGTCAAACTATAATATTCTTAAAATCGTAAAACTATCCCTGGAGCGGTGGACTCTAATCTAGACACAACTGGGTTTGATTCCCCAATCCTCCACATGAAGCCTCTTTTCATGGAATAAAAATACAGAATGCCAGAGTTTAAGAGATGATTTGCTTTTTTATCTCATTGTCTTTGACCTGGTCCTTTTCAAATTTAATAGCTATGCTATTGCTGGCCTCTTTTTTAAAAATCAGAGGGATGTCTTTCCACTTACCTGTCTCTATAGTAACACAATAGGAACATCTTGATCCACCCTGTAGCAGTGCCTTTTATATCTAAAACCAGAGGATGTCATTTACACTTTTTAGATCTAAAAATTAATTACACACAATGAGTCCTCCTTCAGTTAAAAGATGGTGACAGAAATAGTCTATAAACCAGTCTTTGCCAATAGTAGATACATACTGTTTCTTATATATGATGTATCACATACCCTATCATGTAAAATTCTATTTTTCCACATTAAGAATGAAGCTCTAAATTCAAGAAGACGCTTATAAAACAAATTGCTGATTCTCATTTCCACATTGTTTAGCTACAATTCAGAAAACTCACTAGACCTCCATAACTTTAAAATTCAGTTTTTGTCTTTTTTCTTTAACTTATTTCTTAGTTCTGAATCATAAAGTTGATTTTACTATGACAAGTAATCTTTGGTGATCACAGAAATCCCAACAACTATTTAATTCCTCTTGTGAACTTGCAGTGGGGGATCATGAATGAGAATTTGCAGCAAATTGGCTAAATGAATTATAACATTGATCAGTAAATTCACAATTTAAATCCACTTCTAAATCCATTCCATAGTAGGTTAGGATGTCAATGAAGTCCTGCTGGCATTAATTGGAGATAGGCAGTCATTACCCAAAAATATGGTGGCATGTCTGTTCATATGCCAAGGCATAAAACAGGTGGAACACCACAATATACCCGTCTCCTGTTACATATAAAATTACTCACACCAGGACTCTTCCTTTATAAAGCTATAATTTTTCAGTCCAAAACAATAAAACTATATTTTGAACTGAAAATATGAGAAAACTAACAAACTTTGATATATTTTAAAGAAAGACATCTAAAATGAATGCCTGGTGAGATGTGGATCTAATTTCTATTTTATTAACAGGAATCAGGTCTATAACCATCAAGGTATCTAATTCTGAATGTGGCCCCAAAATGAGGGTAAAATAAAAATCTGTACAATGCAGCCATGTACAGTAAAGGGTTGTTTTAGCGGTCTGTTTTTACATACTGGGATATTCTCAAACTTGCAGAAATGTTCAAAAAGAAAAAAAATGACAAGTGAGGGATTATAACCAATCCAAAAGAAAAATTCTGATAGGGATATCATTAAATTTCATAAGAACATGGTTGGCATCGTGGGGTTGCGTGACACCAGAACATGAGCCTTTCAGTTTTGAAAGCTACTGAACGCAGTGAAAAGGAAGAGGAAAAGTAATAGGGAAAGGGGTGGATGAAAAGCAAAAGGGAAACTGAACAAAAATTGGAGAGGGGGAAGTAGGGAATGAAGCAGGGATTGACGTCACCCGCAAAACAACTGATATGATTTCCGTATTTTCTAATAATTGATAGTTTAGTAATGCACAATACTCTCTCATGAGTGCCTGTATTCAGACCTCATAAATCTTCTTGGATAAGATTCTGGAAACTCAACAAGAACAAGCAGGGCTTACTCACAGATTTACTGCTTAGTACTTCCAGATAGTTTCTGAAATTGCTACCAAGTGATATAGCCACGGAGACAAGTTTTGCTCCTTCAAGAGGAAAGAGGCACAAATGTTTATCCCAAGCAAGAGCATCAGCATGTACAAAAATGCTGCTACCTTAGTGACCCAAAGCAAAGTAGCTGTCAATGCACACTTTGCTTGTAATCCATCACTCTGTTGCTTTTTGTCCTGTTTAAATCTGCTTCTGCATTGGTTCTTCCTCATTTATTTTTGTAACCAACTTCCCCTTTTTACCCCTTGAAGAATTGTTTCTGAATGGTAGAACATTTATGGATATGTATAAATAAATAAGTCCCTCCTCATGCAGATCCAATAATATTCTGATTCTGATGTAAAATATAGATTTTTCTCGAGTGTGGCAATGGTCTGCTGTTACACTAAATTCCAGTTACATATTAATTGATCATGCATGCGCCACCTCTGGCTCTCCTTTGAAGATTCATCTAATATTCCGAGCCTTTGAACAGGCTCTAAAAGCTGCCATAAAAACAATATCCCACTAACAAATTATAAGACAGCTCACTGTTTCCAAAAGGACAGTCACATGGACTCTTGCACTGTAGCTGTCACAATCACAACCCTTTTATAGAGAGACTAAAGTAACCAGATTTTAACATTGGTAAAGTGGGACACCATTGACTGGGGGGGGGGGGGTTCTTGATTAAAAATTTGGTCTATATGGAGCAACAAAAAGTTTCATAGGATTCATGGAATGGAAAAATAGTATTGTAATATATATTTTTTAATTTGAACATAAGTACAATTTACCACTTACCCCCAGATGTCCCTACAAAAGTGGAACAATCTGGTCACCTTAGATTAGAGGCAAAGCCCATTGTAACCAAGAATACATTCCCAGGGCAGAGGCTTTTTCTGGCTTTCCTGGGCCCCAGAGGGCTGGCCCAGGGGGCATTCCTGGCCCGTCCACAACTCCCCCCTACAGATAGCACAGCAAGGCTGCATCAGGAGGTGGCTCACATTCCCTCCCTCTTCCCATCTTCCAAGTTAGAATCATAGAATCATAGAGTTGGAAGGGGCCATACAGGCCATCTAGTCCAACTCCCTGCTTAAGTTGAAAGACACCAGGAGGTCAGGGCGACTTACTATTAGCAGGGCAGCTCCTCTTCCATCCAGCAAACTTCTGACACTGTCAGGAAGTCGGAGGCGGAAAACAAACTTTTTATTAGGTTTTCCTGGCTGAGGCCCATGACTTACCCAGGAGTAAACTTTCCCAGGGTAGAAGCTTTTCCTGGCTGTCTGCATGCAATTTGACCTGATTGGCACTCATTGGCAAAGTGTAATTTAAACCGATTGGCTGTTGCTCATGAGTAAACATTACCAGGGTAGAGGCTTTCCCTAGCTGTCTGCATGCAATTTGATCAGATTGGCAATTTGAACTGATTGGCCCTCATTGACATAGTGCATACCACTCTCCCACCATTGGGTGATGGAACTCCCGTGCCTCCCACACACTTTTTTTGCTGCTGCCGCAAGGCACAGCAACACCTTCCTGCCCCAGAGTTGTGCTGCCTCGCTGCTAGGAATTAGCGGTGGCCTGGTGCGGCTGCTGCCATGTATAATCAATCCCAGTGAACTTTACAGTAGTGGGAGGATTAGAACATGAATCTACAGAGAGAAGGGATGACTGCCTTATGCTGAATCAAACCCATGGCTCATCAAGGTCAGTATTATCTCTTCAGACTGATGTGGGTTCTCCGGGGTCTTGGGTAAGATGTCTTTCACATTTACTACTAGATCCTTTTAACTGGGGATGGGACCCTCTACATGCCAAACATATGTTTTACAACTTAGATACAGCTCCACCCCTAAAGTCCTTGCCCAACTAATCCAATACCCTAGCTACTTCACTAACCAAGTTCTCCTAGTTAAGCATCATGAAGTTCCTTTTTCAGTTTGTGGGGGAAATCACCCAGGGCCACTCTTAAGGAGGAAACCCAAAGCAGGCCCCAAGAAGAAAGACACAGCAGTCCCAAGAAAACTGGAACTGGTTTCTTTAAGTGCAGAGAAAAATAATACAGATCATAGTGAAGTTCCTGATTGGATTGTCATCTCACTGTTTTTGAGTACAACTCTGCCTCACAGGAACCAAAGAACACAATTTTATGAGTATGCAGTTCCGGGAAAGATCATAAAGTTCTTTAATGTTAGTAGCTTCTGAACTGGAATGTTATTCCTCTTTTTAAAATCTGCTTGAAAAATACTTGGAATGCATAGGGGTAAACGCAGTAATAAATATTCATAAAAATAAAACGGATCATAGAGGAGGCAGCAGAGAATAGAGTGAAACACACAGATCCAGAATCCAAACTAGACTCCAGCCATCTCATTGCTATTTATTTGTCCCATTCAAGTTAGATTAATGTAATGTGTCCCTGTGGGACTGCCCTGGAGAATGATCCCAAAACTCTCAAAATAGGGGCAGCTGGGCTGAGGCTAGTTACAGGCATCATATAGCGTGAAAGATCTGTACTGACTGATCATCTGTTTCAAGGTAGAATTATAAGTACTGGTTGTTACTTTTAAGGTCCAAACAGCTTGGAGCTAGGGTAGGGTACTTGCAGGACCCTACAACATTAAGGAACAAAAGTTCTGCATAGTATGAAGACTGCCTGCAGGTACACATGTACAGGCCTACATGGAACAAATCCCACCAAGATTGACAGGGATTTACTTCCAAGCAAAGTTTGTTAGATCACAGGCTACCAGTATGGGCAGGTTGAGCACAGTGAGATAACAGATGAGGTTGCCAACTCTGGGCTGGGAAATACCTGGAGACTTTGGGGATGGAATTTGGGATGGGGTGGGATTTCAGTGGAGTTCATATAATGCTATGAAGTCCACTCTCCAAAGCAGTCATTTTCTCCAGGGGAACTGTTGTTCCCAGGTGGCATCCCTAATAACAGAACTTCATAAATGCAATCAAAGTCTAAGTAGCCCTGACTTACCCTCACTAGCCTGAGTTTGTAAGAGCCTGGAAGCTGTGTAGGGATGGCCATTGTTAATGCTTGGATGGAAGACCTGGGTTGCTATGCAGAGGAAGGCCCTGACAAACCACATCTGCATATCCCCTTCCTTGAATACACCATGAGGTTGCCATTAGTCAGTTGCCACTTGACGGCATACAATTGTTATTAAGGGAAATAAAATTAGAACAAGCAGTTTTTTCAATGGTAGGGGAAGGGGCAAAAACATCTGAAGGTTATATTGGATGAAAAACTCTCGTTTCTTCTAGCACACAATAGAGAATGCCAAAGATGCAAGAGAAGTGGGTTGCCTAAGACAGGAGGACAGAAACACTCCAATCAGCCACCAAAGTGTTTACCATAGCTTGAACTCACCATCTATGAGTATAATATATTTACTGGCCAGCACCCAACCAAACATTAACAGACTGTTATTCAGTATTGTTTTGGCCTTCTTCTGCCAACAACAGAGAGTGGCTAAACAGTTTCTGCACACAGGTCTTACGATTCTTCATAGCCTTCCACTAATTTTATAATTTTCTTTTAAAGGTCTGAGCCTTCTTTTGGGAGAAACACTGACTGTGTGCATATCCCCTTCAAAATGTAAAACCGATATAACCCATTGTAGTGATTTTGTGCAAGATGCCTTGTCCTAGTGGAAGTCAAGGTTTGCATACCACTGACATCAGTCAACACCAAGCACCCTTTTCAGCAATTGGAAGGTGCATTTCTGCTTGCTCAAGAGCACATGCAAGTAGGAGACCATAGGACATATATGAGCACATATGATGTTGTCTTGTAGTTGATCACCATTATTTTAAGGTTTCGTGGGGAAGTATTTCACATAACTTTTCAACAGGAGCTGCCAGGAACAGAACATGGGACCTTCATCATCCAAAGTGTATACTTTATCATTGAGACTTAGCACCTCCCATCAACACCCTGACCTGGATAGCCCAAGCAAGCCGGATCCTGTCACTCAGAAGCTAAGTAGGGTCAACCCTGGCTAGTATTTGGATTGGAAACCTCCAAGGATTTTGATAGAGTTCCTCCAAGAATGAGTAGGGGTCATGATCCAGAGGCAAGAAATGGAAAATCACCTTGGAACATCTCTTGCCTGGCTGCCAGACAATCCTTGGGTCTCCTGGTTACACTGCCTAAACTGCCCTGGCATGGTATTCCAAGAGGATGGATGGATGGATGGATGGATAGACTGCACATGCCATATGAGAAATACTAAGCTCCCATCAACTGACCATTATATTTTCCTTCCCATGTCCATTCTATCATAGAATTGTACATGGGGCTCCCTGGTTGTCTCCTCTCCGGCCAGGTTCAGGACTGCTTTGCTTCAGCAAGGGTGCTATATCATATACTGCATTAAAAGTAATAGGAAAGGCTGGAATCACTTTCTTGTATAGAGATGTCTTCCATCGAAATGCCTTTAGCCATAAAATCAAACACGTAAAACTACACAGCAATATTCAAAACACCAGCAGGATGGGGGAATATATGCTGCTGCTTCAATGCTGGAGAATTTATATAGATCTTTTCCTCTCTTTTCCCAGCTTCTCCTTACTGCTTGAGTGATTTTCCTGCTCCTCAATTTCTCTGGGATGCCCCACCTCCTGCAAGGCTTCCTGACATTACAGCGAGCAATGAAGAATATTCTGTCTCGCTGAAACTGCAGGGGGAAGCAGAATATAATTGCTCAAGCGGGAATTAAGCCAGGATATCAATGCTCACACCTCCATGCTTTCAAAGAGAGGGGATGCTATAAATCAGGAGGCCTGATTTATGTCGCATTGAAAAGATGTCAGTTCCTGTTGCATAGTGCAGGCACCTTCCACAGAGAGGCAGCAGCCCAGCTCCCAAAGGAAACACAGAAGACAAGGGGAACAGTCAGGAGCAAAAGACCAAAGGCACAGGGAGGCACAGAACAGGTGTCTGTTAAAAACGCCTGAAACTTTGGTGGTACAGGAGGAGCGCAACTTGCCTCATTTTAAAAGAACTCAGGAGTGCATGGTGAAGAGAACTAACTCCTGTTCCCATCAACACATCTATACCCAGTGCCTGTCACCATTTTTCTCCCTGCTCTTCTCGTCTCCAGCACTGGAGCCTGGCCACTAGAGTAACATGTGTTGGAATGTGCGATATTTGCAGCATGCATAACTGAGAAGAATACAAAGAGGGCATCAGAGGAGATGTGTATTTAGCAGAGATAGGGTAGGAACTTCCTGATGATTTTCTAATGATCCCCTCCAGTATCCTGACTGACTCGACAAGAGGCTTCCTGCTTTCCACACTTTCCCTTGCTTGCCTCCTGAACAGTTGTTGAAATATGGCTGCAGACAACAGCTAGCTATGTAGTTGCCCCCTTCCTCTCCTCTTTCTATACATAGTTGTTCCTCTTTGAAATAAAACTATTTCATTTAAGCAGTCTACCCTCTTTGCATATTGAAACTCTGCCAGTCCCCGTCCCCCCCCCCCCAATTTGGCCATCCTGGCCACCAGCAAGGTAGGTGAGCAGGCTGGGAAACACCTGGAGATTTGGGAGGGAAGTGTGGGGAGGACAGGGACTGCATTGGGGTATAATGTCACAGCGGCCACGCTCCAAAGCATCTTTTTTTTCTCCAGAGATACTGATCCCTGTCGTTTGGAGGCAACTGTAATTCCAGAATATCTCCAGGTCCCATCCGGGCTGCAGTCACCACCTGTACTCATGAAATAGAGGTTGTTTGCTCCCCTCCCCCCATCTCTTTACCAGGACTAATTGCAGTTGGGGTAACTGTGATTGGCATCAGGCTATATTTAACTTTACAGATGCTGAGGGGGACAAAATCCTGAGTTCTCTCCCCATAGTCTCTTCCATCACTTCTTGAAAATATCCTGCATTCAACAAACACCCAACTCAGAACTTGTAATACATAGTTCTGCCTGGTCACCAGCATCTGCGAGGAGGTTTCTTATATATTGGACATGATTCTAGAGAGTTTGCCAGGATTACATGCTGTAACCTCTATGTGCAGCAGACAAAATGTGGGGGCTTTCTCATGTGTGTGGTGATTATCAGGCAATCCATACTAGGTAATGACACTAGGACTGCCTTTCTGGGGGTGGGGGTTGGCAGGTATCTCTCTGGCAT
This sequence comes from Paroedura picta, assembly GCF_049243985.1. Lineage (NCBI taxonomy): Eukaryota > Metazoa > Chordata > Lepidosauria > Squamata > Gekkonidae > Paroedura > Paroedura picta. Next base: position 28,090,937 of record NC_135374.1, on the reverse strand, counting down.
TGCACCTGCAGAATTCTTTCCCTCCCCCCAAACCCTGCTCTCTTGAGGTTCTACTCCCCAATTCTCCAGGTATTTCCCAATCTGGAGCTGGCAGTACTAAATGTCCCAAGAAGCAAGATGTGTAAAGCCAAGCAGAAAGACTCCTTCTGAGAAGTCCAGAGGACTCTCCTAGGCAAAGTGACCTTCTTCTTGGTCTCCTGAGACTAGCAGGTTTAGGAGGGTGAAACTCTGCTTCGTTTTGCTCAGTCAGATTTCTACAGAGTTCACCATCTGCTGATTGCAGGGAAGGATCATGTGCGTGTGGAGGAGGGGGGCAGCGGCATGGAGCAATAAGAGAGAGGAAAGAGAGCTGTGTCGTGTTGAGTTGGCAAGAACCTCCTCTCTTGTGGCCCACCCAAAATATCATCATGCAACACAAAGGACTTGAGGTTGCTCTTCCTTTTCTCTGGTTCAGCCAAATCCTTTAAAGCACGGCCCGAAACAGGAACAGAATCAGTGTCTAAACGCAGCATATGTAATCACGGTTGCAGAAGAGCCATAAACATTTATTTTCCAGCCCTGCTCTGTCACTGCCTCTATTAGTAGCATTTCTTCATTTAGCTCCCGCAAGTTTCCTAGCAACATCCTTACATCCACATTAACACCTATTAGATCCATAACGGATACCTTTAAAATAATCACCCAGTGTGAAATGCTGCAGAATCTTGGCTCATGAGCTAGATTTCGGGGGCAATCTGCTTACTGAAGGTAGAAACAAACCACTTCTCACATGCCAAAGGATATGGGCCGTCATCCCATGTTCTCTCGCTTTCCACTGGCTTTCTCTTGGCAAGAGGAGAATAATGAAATGTATCCCCTCCAACATCTATTGCAATGAATAGAATACAGGATTGGGGGACAGAGTCTAAGCAGGTCTTCTTCCAAGTAAAATCCGAGTCCAGTAGCACCTTTAAGACCAATAAAGATTTATTCAGGACATGAGCTTTCGAAAGCTCACGCCATGAATAAATCTTTGTTGGTCTTAAAGGTGCTACTAGACTCGGATTTTATTGTGCTACTTCAGACCAACATGGCTACCCATTTGAATCTTCTCCCAAGTCAGTCACTCTGTTCAACGAGATTTAGTCCCTAGAAAGTCCTTTTAAATCACACAGACACGCGCGTCCAGCTGTCAGTACAAAAACAATGAAGAGTCTTGTGGCACCTTAAGGCTAACAAATGTATTGTGGCACACCATCTGTTTTGAGTCAGAGCCCCTTTTATCATATGCACGATGTGTCAACTTTGTTTGGAAGATACATACATGGATACAAGGAGAAGAAGAGAAGGAGGCCAGGAGGCCAGCAGCCCAAGAGTTAAGTGTGTTACTCTATAGTGCCAAGCCCAAATAAAAACAAGGGCCAGGCCAAAGGGTAGAAGATCCCAGCAGAATGGGTGTAATCACTCACAGCTGGCAACAGATTGGCAAAGCAGCACTGAACAGGGCATATGAGCCTCTAAAGCAGGGGTAGTCAAACTGCGGCATTTCCTAGCAGGGGCTCATGGGAATTGTAGTCCATGGACATCTGGAGGGCCGCAGTTTGACTACCCCTGCTCTAAAGAGAAATAAACCCATCCTGCCACTCCAGTGTATCTGATGAAGTGAGCACTGACTCCTGGAAGCTGCTGTTGGAATATAGTTCATTAGTCTTTCAGGTGTCGCTTTCAATCATATTGTGCATTAAGCTCACCTCTTCCTGTCTGCATTGAGACCATATTGGACAGCAATCGTCCTGCACATGAATCCAAAGCCAGCAGCTTCATGCTTGGGTCTTGCTTCAACCTGGAATCTTACACCTACACACACACACACATCTTTATACAGCTTTCGCTGTATTCATATTTGGCTAAGGGCTAAGTGGGCGGAGAGCGGGTGGGGCCAGTCCAGGTGAGGATGCTAACAGCAGTGAGGCCAACCATATGCCTTCTAGACCCCTGCCCATTGTGGCTTTTAAAAACCGCAGACATAAGAATAAAGGGTCCCCTCTGGGAGATAATCAACTCATCTCTCACAACGGAAGAATTCCCGGAGGAGCTGAAAGAGGCAGTGGTACGCTTCTGGCCTGGCCATAGGGTAGAGAGAGCGCTAGTTGCCCTGACAGATGACCTCCGTTGCCAGTTAGACTGAGGCAGGTCGGCACTGCTGATACTGCTAGACCTCTCAGCAGCGTTCGACACAGTCGACCACGAGCTACTAGCTCACCGTCTCATTAATGCCGGGATATGAGAGACAGCCCTTCAATGGCTGTTCTCCTTACTCCGGGGGCGTGGACAGAGGGTTGCAATAAGAGAGAAAACATCAGACTACCGGCTACTTACTTGTGGTGTCCCACAAGGAGCGGTCCTCTCTCCTATCCTATTTAACATTTCCATGCGCCCTCTTGCTCAACTGGTATGGAAGTTTGGGCTGGGCTGTCATCAATACGCAGATGACACCCAGCTCTTCCACCTGATGGATGGCCACCCTGACTCTCCCTCAGAAGCATTAGCCAGCTGCCTGGAAGCAGTGACAAGATGGCTCAAGCAGAGTCCTCTGAAGGCCAGTCCTTCAAAGATGGAGGCCCTGTAGCTGGGTAAGAAGGGACCATGTGAGGAAGCGCGCCTGCCCACCCTAGATGGCATAGTAGGTAACTACGGTTCACTCCGCCAGGAATCTGGGCGTGATCCTGGATGCTTCCCTCACAATGGAAGCCCAGGTCATGAAGGTAGCTCTGCTGGCATTTTACCATCTCCGCCCTACTAGCGCCCTAAGAGTAGCAAGGATGGCATTCTATGTACCTTCTCCAGAAGACTGCTCCATTGTGTGTGGAAGGGCATCAGTGAGATCTTGCTGTGGAAGGGCATCAGAAATGAAATGAGGACACCCCAAGTCACATCTGATGGGTGAAGCTAAGCTGTGTGTGAGGGAGATGGGGTCCCTCAGGTATTTAAACCTAATATGATTTCTGCCAGAAAACAATTCTATAACCATTTGCACACACAAAAATGGCTTTGTTGGAAGAAGGCAGCTGTGATTAATAAGCCTGGCTAAAAGGAAACAGACCAGCTTCTTGAGCTGGGCCATGTTTACCTTCAAACTGCTACTCTCAACCTACCCATAAATGGTGATATCAAGAGACCTCATCATGCCTAAACCTATTATCATCATGCTCATTAAGGATCCCAAAGCAAGTAACACTGTAAATAAGTAACAGCATATAAATTAGCAGGATTTGTTCACAAGTTAATACAGTGAATCATTAATAAAAACCCAACAAATGGCAAGTAGAAGAGCATACTGAGGTGACAGAGGACAATATGCGTATTGAGGCAGAGGATCTCCCAGACATTCTCCTGGGCTGGTTTTAAGGACTAATCTGAATGTAAACGAATAGTAGCCTGGTGGTAGAAAGTACCATCAAGTCACAGCTGACTTATGGTGACCCTGTAGGGTTTTTAAGGCAAGAGACAAAGAGTGATGGTTAAAGATATAAAGGAAGCTAGCTGCATTTGCAAAAATCCCTGACGGAAAATTAGTGTTATGGTTCTGGTCTGGGATCCCCAACATTGCAAGTTATATGAGTGCTTATTATAGGCAGGTCTTTTTCTATTATGGCAGCTGTTTTGCTTGCTTCAAATTTTAAATTTGTTAATTACCATTCCAGGTAACTAGTTATGTATTCTTTTTCCTAGTAGTATTGCTTATTTACTGAATGGTGTATGTATGTGCGGTCTTACAAATGTAGGATTATCTGGCAGCCAGGCATGAGATGTTCAGAGGTGGTTTCCTATTGTGTTCCTCCATGTCATGGCCCTAATTTTCCTTGGAGGTCTCAAACCCAAATACTAACCAAGGCCAACTCTGAGAACAGGTGAGATCGGGCATGCCTGGGTTATCCAGGTCAGGGTTTTTGACCTAGTGATATACTGTTGTGCGCTATTTTACAAGTGTTTGTTTCTAATGAGGCCTTGCTTATTCTCTGTTGGCCATTTTTTTGTTTCTTTGTAAGCATCTCAAGAGGTTTTGGATCAATGCACTCGTGAATACCTTGAGCTGATCCTACATTGAACAGGAGATTGGCCTGCATAGCACCTTCCAACTCTATGATGCTATGATTCTAAGTACAAAGATCTGGAGTAAAAGTGGGGACAGAATCCTAACATGTGACTTCATGGTAAACTAGCCAATCTGGTTAGGCTTGTCCTAGCTGTGAAAATGTGTTTGATAGGGCCAAAGTAGAAGGCATCATCATGTTTGCCATGGGAAGGCACAATAAAAAGTGTGTGTGTGCAGGGGGGATAAGAGTGTCTCAACCCACCACAGTACACAGCATTTTAAAATCCCTTTAAAATGACGGCAGCATCATAGCGGTGGACTCTAGGAGGCAGTCACATCTGGTCTGGCCCACAGTTTAGTACTAATCAGGAAGGCATGAAATATTACTCAGCTTTTAAAAGGTCTGTTTTAGTCCTCTGGGGGTTCTTCTCAATGAGAAAACCATTAGCTTAACAATTCATTAGCTCTACAAATCATTTGGGTACATTAATTTAGCTGTTTGTTGCTCTCAATAAGCCCATGGCTAGGTAGCAACTTTTAAATACATTGTTTTTTATCCCCAAATGTGTTTTAACCCATGACCGACTTTAGATATTCCTCCTTAGTTCAATCACAGCTAAGCTTAGTGTTGGGCATTCTTCCCTGGGTGGCAAGGCAAGCTGCTTGCAGGAACAAAGAAGAGCAAGCAGCCCAGTCCCCAATCATGCCGTTATTGCCATTCTGCTCAGTGCACCCAGGAAGCAGCCTGACAATTCTTCATTTGCACATTCTCAAATGGAGTCATACCCTCCTAACTCCATTGATCTCAATTGTCTTAGATGAACAAAATTTAGGGTTGCACTATCTGCCACACACAGATTAAGAGGAATCCCTGGCCTTATCTCATCTGAAGGTGCTAGCAGGTGTCTTGAGCAGTTAAAATTTTCATCTTTGGAAATTTTTAAACAGAGGCTGGATAGCCATCTGACAGAGAGGCTGATTCTGTGAAGGCTTAAGCGGGTGGGCAGGTTACAGTGGATGAGTGATGGGGTTGTGAGTGTGTCCTGTATAGTGCAGTGGGTTGGACTAGATGACCCAGGAGGTCCCTTCCAACTCTATGATTCTATGAATCTATGAAATCTTAAGCCAATCCAGACAACAGAAAAAGTAGAAATGGGAGCAGAAGCAGCTGTAATTTATTTTTATAGCCTGGCCTTCTCTAGCTGACTCAGTGCAAGTAACATCAGATAAAACCTACAGTACAAATTTAATAAATATACAACAAAATTAATGCAATTAATTAAGTTTTAAAATTATTAAAATTATATTAAAACCACCTCCTTTACAGTGTCTAAATTTTCTGAGGGGTTGATCAATCTGGGGTCCATTGATCCATTGGGTCCCAGTTATTCCTATTATCTGTAATATTCATTTATTCAGCTCTTCCAGTTATTCATAAAAAGCTTATGAAAAAAAGCATATTCCTATTATTCATAAAGCAAAAACGAGCATTGTAATCCAGCTTCTATATCAGATTTCAGAGTACCGAAACCTAGCTATTTCATTTATCATTATAGCTCAGTGAAGTAAGGTAGAGTGGGCTGACAAACAATGACTTGATCCAAAACCACCCCTAGTGCTTTACAGCTGAGTCAGGTTTCACCCATTTCCAGGCCAAGCGCCCTTTCCGCTGTACAATGCTGACCTTATTTCAGCAGGTCTCTTGGGACTATTACCTGCAGGCTCCTTCTGACGTTAAGCACTTTGACTTTTCTACATGGGAACTAACAGCATCTGTTTAATCTAATTTCTGGAATGAGTCAGCAGTATGGCTTTGCATCCCAGTAGACAGCTTTAACATCTGACCCCTGTGTCACAGACACTTAAGCTCCACAATAATAATATTGCTCTTACTCCAAGATGATGAACAGCTGCCTGTGCCTGATTTTATTATTTTTTTAAATATCCCACAATTTACTAGTATATATAACATCAGGTTTATTTAATCTAGAACCCCTTTCATTCTGTGGGTCAAGAACTGCAACTACACCCACAGATTAAAATTAATTTCCTACACACAAATCTGTATTAAAAGGAGATATGGGAGGGGAGGAGGTCTGGATTTTCTTACCCCTTTGTAGCTACCTGAAGTGCCTGCGACTGTACATCTCAGGCTACGGAAATAAGCTGGAAGGGGGAGATAGTGTGTGTTATCTGCTGATGCTCAATATTCATTTCTCTGTCAAAAAAGTGAATAATGAGAAATATAAATCTGTTTTGAAGAGCCAGTTAAAATACCAAAATGCACTGCCAGATCCCAAACTCCTGGGCCTACCAGCTCTTTCTTATCCATCCTTACCAGTGATCAGAAACAACAGCAGGGGCATCCCTTGCTTCTATGCCCTTTGTGGGGGCTATAAAGGGAAACTGATTGGCCACTATGTGATAAGGACTGTGATCTTATTTTCTTATCTCTGCACTCAGGAGCATTGGGCCCTGAGAGGCCTGCTTGATTTTCTAGTAGGGATACCAGCTCCAGGTGAGACCTGGGGAATCTTCTTGAATTACAGCTGTCCTCCAGACCAGGGGTAGTCAACCTGTGGTCCTCCAGATGTTCATGGACTGCAATTCCCTTGAGTCCCGGTCAGCATTTGGTGGCAGGGGCTCATGGGGATTGTGGTGCAGGAACATCTGGAGGACCACAGGTTGACTACCCCTGCTCCAGACTACAGAGATATATTCACCTGGAGGAAATGCATGCTTTAGAGCAGTGGTCCCCAACCTGCGGGCCGCGGCCCGGTGCCGGGCCGCAAAGGCCATGGCACCGGGCCGCGGCTCCCTCTCCCCGCCCCGCCCCCGCAGTAAAAAACTTCCCAGGCCGCAAGCTTGCGGCCCGGGAAGCTTCTTACTGCGGGAGGCGGGGAGAGGGAATCAGGGCCGGGCCGCGCCTGTGCGGGCCACGCCCGCTCAGCCCGATCCGCGGGCGCGGCCCGTGGGCGCGGCCCGATCCGTGGGCGCGGCCCGGGCGCGGCCCGATCCGTGGGCGCGGCCCGGGCGCGGCTCGCGGGCGCGGCTCGGGTGCGGCCCGATCCGCGGGCGCGGCGTGGGCGCGGCCCGATCCGTGGGCGCGGCCCGCGGGCGCGGCCCGATCCGCGGGCGTGGCCCGCGGGGGCGCGGTCCGCGGGGGCGCGGCCCGATGCCCTGCCGGTCCCCAGCCTCGGAAAGGTTGGGGACCACTGCTTTAGAGCAGGGGTGGCCAAGCTGTGGCTCTCCAGATGCACATAGCCTACAATTCCCATGTGCTGGCAGGGGCTTATGGGAATTGCAGTCTATGGACATCTGGAGCACCACAGTTTGGCCACCCCTGTTTTAGGGGACGGACTCAAATAGCACTGTACTCTATAGAAACCCCTGTCCTACCCAGGCTCCATTCCCATAACTCTAGGACTTTGCCAACCTAAATCTAGCAAGCCTCCCCACCATCCCCTGCTGGTGGCCAATGAGGAACTGGCAACCCTGTTTTCCAGTTCTCGGACTTCTCTCAACTACATACAACTCTTTCTTGTGCAACTTACATTGAGACCCAAAGGTTCACTCTCAACCCTCTGAGTAATCCAAACATTGTCTGGGCCCAGTGTACCTGAGGGACTGCCTCTCTACCTACACCCCTCAAAGAGCTCTATGCTCTGCTACCTCCAAGTGCCTAGTAGTCCCTGACCCCAAAGAAGCTTGCTTGACTTCAGCCAGGGCCAGAGCTTTCTCTATCCTGGCCCCCACCAGGTGGAACAAGCTCCCAGAGGAGATCAGGGCCCTTACAAAACCAGAACAATTCTGCAGGGCCAGCAAAAGGGATCTTCTCCAGCAGGCATTTGTTTGAGGTCGACCAGAACCATTACCTTCCTCTGGGCTCCCAAGCTTCCCTGCCATGAAATCATTGCCTGAACCATCCAGTGACAGGACCATCAGTATGCTGCAGTTGTTACTGTTCACAACAGTTCCATTGTTCTACTTATGTGGGTGGCAGGTTACAGTGGATGAGCGGTAGGGTTGTGAGTGTCCTGCATAGTGCAGGGGGTTGGACTAGATGACCCATGAGATCCCTTCCAGCTCTATGATTCTATGATTCTATGTTATTGTTTTATTGATATCTACTGTTTATTATTACTGTTATTTATAGCCACTGGTTCTCTGTACTGTTCCTGTTCCGTTAAGTACTATGTAAACCGCCCTGAGCCTCGGGGGAGGGCAGTATATACATGTAAAATAAATAACTAAATAAATAATGGTGCCTGTCAGTATGCTTCCTAGTGGTCAATTAAACTTTCAGTCTATACTCTGGAAACCTCTAACTCTATGCATGCAAACGTCAAATCCTCCCATCATTGAAAATTCTAGCCAAATGACATTTCATCATCAAAGATAAGACGCCTCTTTGGCTTTCTTCCACTTCTTTAGAACAAGTAGTACTTTAGAGAAACCCATTTCTACCTGTATAAACTGTCATAGATGAAAGGGCATGGCTTAATGATAGAGCCCCTGCTTTGTATGCATAAGGCCTTTCACATTTCAAGTTAAAGGTTTTTGGGTACAAGGCCTTGATAGGGGGCCTTTTCTCAGCCTTAGATGCTGAAGAGTCACTCCGAGTCACACTAGAATATACTGAAGTCGAAGGATCAGTGGTCAGGCTCAGTATAAGCCGGTTTTATGTTTTGCTTTGTTTTGAAGACTATTGAATCGGACACTTTTCACTGTCCAAAATCTCAAAGCAGCATACAATCACCTTCCTCTCCCCCCAACAGACACCCTGCAAGGTAGGTGAGGCTGAGATCATTTCTGTACTAGTGATATCCATCACTTTTGACTTTTTAAAGTGCTGAACTTTGAGTTCACTTCCACACCTAGGGGCTTTCTGCACCGGGATCCTTGTAGCAAATTGTTTGCTGAACGAAAAATCGCCATTTAAAATAGTGCAATTCGTCATTATGCATACCTGACTTTGTAGTGGAATCCAGTTGCGTTTCTATCGTTTCCCACAAGCTTCCGGTCTCAGCAAAAATCGCTAGACAGGAAGCGCTATTGCCAAGCTCGTCCCGCCCCTGGCCGTCAAGCAGCCAATGGGCAGCCGTTAGCATGCTCCCAAACAGCCCCTTTCCCTTTAAGAAAGGTTTTTTTTTTTTTTAAACGCACCCATTGCAACGAATATGTGTTGATTCGTTGCAACGGAGAGACCCATCAGCTGGCAGGTGTGTTTGAGCTCTCGTTTCATCGTTGCCACGCTCCCCCCAAGTGAAAAAAAAAATCCCCCCCCCCTCACGGGCCCGATTTTCGGCCGAAAACAGTGTAAAAAATAAAGGGAAAATACATCAGCAAACGGGCTTCTATGTTGTTTGTGCTTAGTGAATAAACAGCTCTGGGGAGGGACTGAAGCCGGGGAAGCCTCTAAACAGGCTTGCTGGTGGGTTGAACTTCGCTCGCTCGGAGAAAAAAAAATGGCGATCGCTTCGCCGGAAGATCAGAGGAGAGAGCCAGGGGGAGGGACTTTGTAGAAACCACAACAATGGTAACGCACAGAACTTTCCCGCTACTGTTGCAGATTGGTTGCAAGAGTGTAGCGCTTTCCGGAGGGTGAATCCACTTTTGGGGATTTCCCTGAAAGCGCTACAAGGAAGCGCTTTTTGCGGATCGGTTTCAGGTGTGTGGCAGATTGTCAACGACGTTGTGCATAATGGCAAATCAGTAGCGTTTTCAATTGGCAACCATTGTGCGATTTTGAAGGTGTGCGAAAAGCCCCTAATTTTGCCTTTCTAGCCGCAGACGCGAATTGGACACTCGCTTACCCAGCAGTTAAGGATTCCCCAGTTACAGCAATTTCATTTTTAAGGTAGATTCTAATTCAGGGCTGCCCAGTGGAGAAATCCTTGCATTTGGGTTTTTCCATTTGTTTGTGCATGCCCCCTTCCTCATCGCCATTCTCCCTCCCCTCTCTATTCCTCCCCCTCCTCTGTCCCAAAACATCTGACATCTATTTTTTTAAGGGGGTGATCATGTTACAACACTGTCTCTGGTCATAAAATAATAGCAGCAATCAGTGTTGCTTGTTATGCTGCAGCAGCATTGTAACACAACAAGGCTTAAAAAAAATCAGATCCAGTATGTGGGGGGAAAGGGGGAGGCAATCAGTATGTCTAAGGGAGGACACAGAATGGCAGAATTAAGGGGCATAATGAAAAGAAAGGTGCAAAAAAATCCATTTTGCAAAAAAAAAACTTTTTTGGAAAAGGGGGAGAGAGCAAAGCATGATGGGAGGCTTCATTCTTCCAAATCAGATGTGGAAAACATATGGCAAAACATATGGTTTCAGCCTGGGAAATGAGGAGAGGGAGGAAAGCTCAAATGTAGAAGCCTAGTGTCATAGAATCATAGAATTGGAAGGAACCACCAAGGTTATCTATTCTAATCCCTGTACAATGCAGGAACTACCTGCCTACCCACAGTGATCCCAATTTTAAGCCCAAATGATCCCCCCCACCAAAAATCTCCTGAATTCAGCTTGGCCTAGAGGAAATTCACCTACCATCCCTCAGTGCTGATTAGCAATCCCTTGGGTATGCAAAGAAGGGCCACAAGAGACAAACACTGGCACATCCCTTCCTGCCCACCCACTCACACTCTGCCTAAGTTCATAAAATCAGCATTTCTGTCACATGACTATCTAGGCTCGACTTAAAAACGTTCAAAGGAGGAGAACTCACCACCTCCCGAGGAAGCCTGTTCCACTGAGGAACTGCTCTAACTGTAAGGAATATCTTGCAGCATTCAATGGAAATCCTAAACGAGGTGAAAACAAGGTATGTGTCAAATGCAGAAAGGACCTTAGAGAGCTCTGACCAAACTGCTCTGTGAGAACTGCTCTAACAGGACTGTGATTGGCCCAAGGTCATGCAGGTGGCTGCTTGTGGGGAAGTGGGGAATCAAACCCAGGTCTCCAGATTAGAAGCCACCATTGTTAACCACTACACCATGCTGGCTCTCTAGTGGTCTATTGGTTGTCATATTTTTAACTGAATATAACCTAAACCAGAATAGAATGTTTTCCCTTCCTCCTTTTAATCCTCATAATCCCCTCCTGTCCCCTGGCCACGAGATAAGTTAGGCTGAGAAAGGGCCCCAACAGTTCCAAGATTCGCCTAACATGCTAATGCCTACAGCACCCTGGCTCTATGACAACCTGACTCTGTAACTATTTCCCCATCTCCACCCACATGGTCTATTGGTTTCTGCAAGGGATAGCAGTGGGGGAGATGGGAGGGGTCAGTTGACTGATGGTATTGGGAAATGAGCACATCTATCTGCATGGCAAATGGGGAAGACATTCTCCAGAGGACAGCCGCATACAAAACATATTTATATAATAATTGGACACACATGAAAATAGAATTTTAAGAAGCTTGCTTTGGAATATTAATTGTTAACGGCAAAAGTGACTGGAATGCATCCTATTCAGTTTTATTTATTTTTGCTTGTGGCCTAGATATTAAACACTCCTTTTTTTTTTACTGAAAGGAAAAATTAATACAGCCTTTGCCAAGAGTCTACTGTTGTAATGAAGTAACCATTAGCTGAAATGTTTACTGGAAAGGATTAATCTAGAACCAATCTTTTTTTCCCCTTAGGTTGATTTGACATTCACGTAGGGTGGGCTTGGGAGCCCTCTCCCAGTGTCACATGTAGCATAGTCTGATGTGAGTTGCACATTTTCCTCAATTGCCATGTGTGCTGCATCCAAATCACATCAGGTCTGTGGCACATGTGGAGTAGGGGTCTTAGCCTTCCACTTTGTGACATTTTCTTCAATCTCAAACCATCTGGGGAAATCCATATGCATATTTGCTGAGCTACACATGGGTTTCTGCAACAGGTAAAATAATGGCAGACTGTTTCGGGCTGGGAAAATGGTAAAAAGCAAAACAGAGGCTCCCTCTTCACAAGGTAAAGAAAGGGGGGAGTAAAAAAAAAAGGTAACCCAGTTATTGAATTCAGAACCAGAAGATTTTAAAAAATCAACATTTAAGGGCCCAGTGATGCTGTATCTCAGTATATAACAAATGCATTATCAGGTGGGTAGCCGTGTGGTCTGAAGTAGCAGAACAAAATTTGAATCCAAAGACACCTGTAAGACCAACAAAATTTTATTCAAGGTATGAGTTCTCATGTGTATGTACATGAAAGCTGACACCTTGAATAAAACTTGGTCTTAAAGGTGCCTTTGGAATCAAACATATTATCAAATATAGGGAAATACATGTATTCATTATGAATAAATTAAAAACACGTATAGGCCCAAATAATAGCCGCAAATCAAAATATCAAATATAGACTTAATGCACCCTGGCTTTGGCCAAACGTCCTTCAGGGGTCAAGCATAGTATCACACAATGTTTTCAGCCATTGCAATATTAATACAACTCCTTTAAAAAAATTAGACCAAGTTGAAATTGTTATAATCAATGTCTGCGACACAAGGCAGAAATATCATTTCAAAGGCCTCATACAGATAGACTTCTGCCCTGGTTAAGGACATGTGTCTTGAATGGTAATCGTATACCTTCCTATCCTGGTCCAAGGAAATACAGCACAGATGCAGGCTGGAGCTAGGATATTGTCATAGATATTGACTTCCATCCATCCACTGGATGGTATAAAAATGAATTCTTCACTGCCCATTCATATTGTATGAAGTGATACTTTCCTATAACCAGCACAAATAACCTCACTGGGGTTGAAAGCACATCCCACAAAGCATTTATCCTTGGAGTCCACTTTAGATCCTGAAAGTATTTGCTTCTGAACATATGCATGCTACTTTGAAGGTGTACAACAACATCTTGGCCTGCGTCTATCAGTGCAAGTATGTCATCAGAAACTGGCTTACAAAGATTAGGTTCAATGTCTGCAGGAACTTGGGTCCCCTCTGACTCTCTCTCTCTTTTATCCTTCTGAGCTCTCATGCGCAAGACTTCTTTAGGAAAGCGAAACCCTGAGCTCTTGTTCCCTCTCTGGTCTTTGTGATACTAGTTGGTCTAATTTCTCCTGACATTTCTCCCGTAACAGCTAGAGCAGCATGTCAGGGCTAATTAAACTATCAGGTGGTCGAATCCCAGAGAAGAACGTACATCTGCTCTGATCTGCTCCTACCAAAAAGCTGGGAGAATCTTTCTCACATCAGGGAAGGGGAAGGAAAGGAGAAGGGGAGAGGAACAGTGGAGTGGTTTCCCAAAAAAGAGCCCACGTCCAACCACTCCAAGCAGACAGCAACAGCGAAATACACAGCAGAGAAGCTCCAGCAGGAAAGTCAGCTTGTTGTTTTACTTAGAAGAATCAGATGTACATGAGCAGTGTTCATTTTGTGGTATATGTTGTTTCAAAGAGGTACAATGTATACTTCACATGAATCCGTAAACGATAAATGGAGTCCTTGCAAAACACAAAATCCACAGCAATTGAAAGAGCAATACCTATCACTCTCTCCACCTATATTCTTAGCAAGAGGGCAGGTGTCCCACATTCTTAGTAGTGTAGTGATTAGAAGCAATGGCTTCTAATTCAGTGAGCCAGTTTTGATTCCTCGCTCCCCACATGCAGCCAGCTGGGTGACCTTGGCTTCGCCACAACACTGATAGAGCTGTTCTGACCAAGCAGTCCTATCAGAGCCCAAAAACATGAATTAAGAATCCAAAGGTTAAAGAACTTGAAATATAAAGGCCTAATGATTCAAAATCCCCACATACAGAGTTAAAATAATCAAGCTTTCTTGGGCAGAGTTTATTTGGCTGATGGAATTGTCCTAGCCCATTATCTGGAAGAAAAATCCCTTCTCCATTACTGAGCATGCGTCATCTGAATGAAGAAGAACAAGAACAAGAACAAGTTCTTATATGCCGCTTTTCTCTACTCAAAGGAGGCTCAAAGCGGCTTACAGTCACCTTCCCTTTCCTCTCCCCACAATAGACACCCTGTGAGGTGGGTGAGGCTGAGAGAGCCCTGATATCACTGCTCGGTCAGAGCAGTTTTCTCAGTGCTGTGGGGAGCCCAAGGTCACGCAGCTGGCTGCATGTAGGGGAGTGCAGAATCGAACCCAGCTTGCCAGATTAGAAGTCCATGCTTCTAACCACTACACCAAACTGGCTATATGCCCATCTTGGACTATGTTGAAGAGAGAAGTGTGATGTATGGAGGAACAGCTGAGAAAACATTTTAAGTTAAAAACACATCCAGTGAAATATTGGCCTGTGCATTTTCCTGATCAATCTACAGTTTGGAAAGAATACTGACTTCCATTCGATGTAGTTATTGACAGGCATAGATGTGACATAGGCTCCCTCTGGAGAAACAGGTGGCCAATTGGCGTGCCTTCTTTTCAACAAACTATTCTTGTTCTACCCGGCTTCCTTTCAGAGAACCCTTTGTTTATTCTATGCTGTTTTGAGATCCGGGGGCGGAATGTGCTGCCGCTTAGCTTTTTTTTTTTTTTTGCTGTATTGGCTTGATTGTTATTTTTAACTGACGATAGCTGGTATGCCGTAAGCATCTTGTGAGACCCGAATCTGTGGAAAAGGCAATGCATAGGCACATTGCAAATTGCGTCTTCACGCCTGTTCAGACTTCACTCAATGTCAGTGTTTTATATAAGGTGTGGTTCTACCTTGTGGTTTATCACTTGAAAGATGCTGTCATCCCTGTTCTAAAATTCAGACTCCTCGCATCTTGCTGCAGTGCTAAGATGACAGGTACATTACTGAATCGCATGAGCAGAACAGCTGGAATGGCACATGACTGTACAAAACAGAGGCTTGGAAAGAGGGTCCGGGGCTGCTCTCACTGCACCTTCATGTCTTATTTGCATCTGCTGAAGCCACTGGTCTTCCTGGGTGGGCCACGGAAGAAGTCAGGCTGTTGCTTCCCAAGAGGCTGTCTCAGTCATGCCAGGATTCATTCAACTGGGAAAATGTACATGGATACGGAGAAGAAGGAATAGACATTATGCTCCTAGTGTACAGGGACCAGGAAAATGAGGAGGGACCATTAATTCATTTTGAGAAGCAGAATTCAATTTTGGAGGTGCATCGGGATTTTTTAAAAAAATAGTAATGATTATTATTTAGGCCTCATTTCTCTCCCCAGTCAGGTGCATAAGAGGCTTATGGCATTTTTTTTTTTGGATAAAGACATATATCACCTTTGGGCCCCACTGACAATAAAGCAAAGCAGCAGGGACTTCTGCCAAGCTTCAGCTGCCTCAGCCTAAGTTCCCTATATCCCCAAATATACAAAGAAAACATCAACCTTGGTACGTGAGTACCAAGCTTCACAAAAGGTGAGAAAGGCAGCCTGCACTGATCCACTTCTCTCTTCGAGGACTGATAACAATAGAAAGTCCACTTGAGGATCTCCACAAGGATGGATTAAATGAGCATCCAAGTAGATAATCTCCAACTGGCATCTCTAGGATGAAGGGATGGTGGCTCAGTGGTAGAGCATCTGCTTTGCATACAGAAGGTCTCAGGTTAGATTCCTGGTGCCTCCAGTTGGGAGAATTTCATCCTGGAATACACAATACTGTATCAAGAGTAGTATTGTCTACTTTCACTGGCTTTCCAGTAGCTATGCCACTAAGGGTCTGGCTCTTACTTAATCTTTATCATGTGACTGGTTAAGCCCTCACTGTTCTCCCATGCCTTATGCCTATCAGTGGTTTTATAACCAACAAAATTGGGGAGAGGAAAGCACCTAGCTGGTTTTAGGGGAAGTGAAAGATATAGAGGCATCATAATTTCTTCCTTACACCAGTGATTGATAGTTACAAAATTTTGAAAGGCAGCATTGATGTGCCCATAGAAATGCAGTGTTGCAGACAAGGAGCAGATTTAGACTCTACTCAATTGATTGCAGAATATTTATTTGGATTAAGACAATTTAAACAGAATCCTTGAAAACTGAGTCTTCCCTCATCTGTATTGTCCCACCCCTCTGATTTACATATGACCATACAGTGGTCCCCAACCTGCAGGCCATGGCCCGGTGCCAGGCCGCGAAGGCCATGGCGCCGGGCCGCGGCTCCCTCTCCCCACCCCCACCCCCCCGCAGTAAAAAACTTCCCAGGCCGCAAGTTTGCGGCCCGGGAAGCTTCTTTCTGTGGGAGGGCGGGGAGAGGGAATCAGGGCTGCGCCGCGCCCGCACATTGGGCCGCGCCCGCACGGGCCGCGCATGTGTGAATGCGCCATTCGCGGCCCGTGCGGGTGTGGCCCGCGCGGGCACGGCGCGGGTGTGGCCCGATGCGCGGGCGTGGCCCGATGCCCTGCCGGTCCCCAGCCTCAGAAAGGTTGGGGACCCCTGCCTTAGAAGACCTGTACACATTCTAGAGCCTCTTGTGGCGCAGAGTGGTAAGGCAGCAGACATGCAGTCTGAAAGCTCTGCTCATGGGAGTTCAATCCCAGCAGCCGGCTCAAGGTTGACTCAGCCATCCATCCTTCCGAGGTTGGTAAAATGAGTACCCAGCTTGCTGGGGGGTAAACGGTAATGACTGGGGAAGGCACTGGCAAACCAACCTGTATTGAGTCTGCCATGAAAACGCTAGAGGGTAAGACATGATCCAGTGTTTGCACAGGGGATATCTTTACCTTTACACTTTCTAAAAAACATGCACACATCTTGTATGTACATATTTACACCTTTTTATAGAACAGCTAGCACCTTTAATACAAAGACTAGGACTAGTAGCTGGATAAATATGGAATTTAAACCAGCCCTCCCTCTACCTTCAGCCATCAAGTCACCGTTGATTTACAACAACCCCTTGGGTTTGTCAAAGCAAAAGTCATTCAAAGGTGGTTTGGACTTTCTCAGTGGTCTCCCATCTAAAGACTACTTAGCTTCCAAGATAGGACTTTCCAAGTCTAAACCAGCCCTACACACAAAGAAAAATCATGTGTATATTTCATACACCGAAATCTTGCTCATGTTACAGTGAATGAGCTTAAAGTTGTGCATATACTTATATGCACTTTAAATATGGAATTTAAATCACATGCTCAGTGAGCGACAGGTGCACCGAATGTAAGGTAAGAATTATTCAGCATGCATATAAAGGAAATTAATGGACACACTGTACATAGATTATACACATGTTCAGTATAATACTGCAGGATATTACAGGGGTTAGGAGATAACAGAATGCTGAGCTTTGAAGAGCACGGGGGAGAATATTAATAGTTGCTAGTATAAACACCTGGAAATACCTTACATATTAATTTATGAAGGCTTATACTAGATCATTATTATTGCATTCTGAACCCTTGGACCTCAGTGCCTGCATTTGTGAACAGGTATCTATAAGGCATCGAGGTTGCATAGGGAGAGTACTGCTAGATGAAACTATAGGCTCATCATCTCAGGGCTCCAGTTTCCAGCTGTGACCAACCAGATGCCTCTGGATATCCCTCAAACAGAGATGGGAGGAACAGCCTTGTGAGTCCCTGTTATCTGTTCCTACTTGGAGGGAGTTGGATACTAATCTTCTGTCCCTAGGGATATTTTAGGAACCAAAAGACTTCAAGTCTTCATCCACAGAAATTCATCTGTTTCGTCCACAATCCTGTCCGACCGTGACCAGTAGCATATGCTTGAGAAGATCCCCTACAATCTCCCTCCAGTTGGCAGATGGGGAACAAATTGCTTTTACGAGGAGTCAGATCTTAATCTGTAGTAGTTGAAGATTGGATTTTGCTTTGAAGCATCTGTTTTTATATCCTTTTTCCACATTTGGTAGCATCGAAAGTTCTAATTATTCTCATTTGCCACGGAGGAATCTGAGGATTGCCCTTAACATCACAGTACGTTCTTTGCGTTAGCTACATCTGGTGGCAAAGAGTTCCGCATTGCAATTTTCCTTCACCCCATCTTAAAGCAGAACTCCCTCTAGCGGTCTGAAGCGGATTTCTTACTGCCCCAGCAGATTTAAGGCTGAGGGGGAGCAATGGGGATCTTACAGCTTTGTAATGTGGACCATTTTAATTTAATTTCAAGTAGAACATTTCACCTCCTATCCATATTCCTCACCACTAGTGCTGTTTTGGTAAGAATTACAGCAGTCTGAAGAACAGCAAATTTCAGTTTATAGCAATGCCAAAGCATGGCTCACACTGCAAAATGGACCATTTGAGCACGGTCTTTAACCATTTCAAAAACAATACAGCAGTGATGAGCTGCTGGAGGTACACAGGCCCAAACCAGCCCACATATTACCAAGAACTGGTTCACCACTCTGAGGGGGAAAAAGTCTTCTAGATTTAGACAGAGAGACTGTGACATGTTTTCTGAAGACTCCCCTCACTTCAGCTAGATATATTGAGTGGTCTTTTGACTTCAGCTGTTGATTGCCCCACTGGCAACATGAGTTGCCAACCATTCGAAAGGAATATATTGTTTTTCATGATGGCTCTTCTTGAACTCTCTTATATACTCCTTTGCTAGTTTTACTGCTTATTCCTCTGTTTGGCCATCATCACCCCCAATAATTTAATTCCTTACCACAACTTTTTTGAGAGGCAAATACAAGAGGGGGGAAAAGGGCCATCGTCTGCATCACATTACCACAAAGCAGGCTTCCTCCCCCTCTGTTTCATGGGCTCCTTCCCTGCCCTACGAGCAGTATGAAATCTTTCCATTAAGAACACAGACCCATCAAATCTGGAAGACACAAAGGCAGAGCGGGGTGACGGGGGCCGAGACAATGTATTTTTAGTCATTTTGATAAATTATGGAGACACGAAGCTGATAATTTATTGAAGAAGGGAAACAGGGGACTCTATGTAAATGTTTTCAGATGAATTATTAATGTGGCTTTTGAACATCAGGGGGTCTTTAATTAAAGCCTCTGTTAAACAAGGCAGAGCAGACGAGCCCGGCTCCGTGCAGCAGCTAATTGCACCTTTCCCATGGAAAGGAAGGCAGCGCTCCAGAAAGGAGGTGTGGCTTCCTGCCACAAATCAAGCCAGGTCCCACCAAGGGAGAATGCTGCTGTGGTGCTTCCTTGTTTGGGCTGGTAAGCCCAAAGTTGGCAAATATGTAACCTGCCTAGCACCAGCAGGAGCCTAGGAAGGATAGGGCATTTGGGAGTGCTGGAACGGCAAAGCAACATTGTGACATGCCAATGTGCCGCTGAGTTTCTGCCACTCCATGGTTGCCTCTGCCTGTCGTTTTTCCCAATCAGATGGAAGCTCAGTGTATTCAGTTTGTTACTGTATCTCTGAGCAGTACTGAAAGAGGCTGGGGTCCCATTAGGATTGAATTATGTGGATAAGGATTCAATATCCAGCAGCAATGGGGCAAGTTTAAAAATGTTCCTACAGCCCAGGATATTCTAAGGATTCCTTGTTGAATCATGGTTGGAAACAAGTCGCCTGGTGAATATCAAAGGAAGTGAGAAGATGCAAATCCCCCCCAACCACACACATACACACACAGATCTTCCAAGCCTCTGAAGCAAAGTAGGCTCTGAGGGACAACACAGATGCCCACAGGCCAGGAGCAAATCCTCTCTGCAGAGAGCTGAAGCCAAGCCCTGGGAAGAAGGGACTCCAATATGAGGTAGTACAAGCACCCTACTAGCCACCAATCAAATGATCCTAGGGGCTTCTGCAGAAGACACAGAGATATGGAGATAGCAACTGGCGACAGACTTTACCAGTGCTGAGGTAAGCTTCATTGTGAACATTAGAATTTGTGGAACTTGGGTGTCCAGGAACCAATTGCCAGACATCGGGGCTGTATCTCTGAGGCCATTTTAAAAGAGGTGATTGATTCTATTCCTGTACATTCATGTTGGCTTCCCCAAGACAAATCACTTGGTGTTTGCCTGCTGCCAGTCATAATACAAAATAGCAAGCTGAAAGGGTCTAATAGCTTGACTCCACAAAAAGACATCACAGGTGTTAAGCCGTGCTGCCAAGCAGACCAATGAAGTTACATTACACGACACTGACCCTCACACCAAACCTGATGTGAGCCCTTGGAGAAGCAGAGTGGTGGCAAGAGCTTAAAAAGCAGAAAACAAGCTAGGTATTTATTTATTCCTTTATTTATGGTATATTTATATATGGCCCTCCCTTAAGGTTCAGGGAGGTTTACATAGAACATAAGAAAACAAAGATAATCCAGAATAATCTAGAATAGCATCAATTGAGCCATAGTGGTTTCATAAGAATCCATTACTAAAGGCCCCAATGTTAACATTAACGATGACCCCGGCTGAGCTTAGCTTTGTCAGGCCATCCATACTACATCTTATTTGGTTCTTTTTGGCCTGACTCCTTTTTTTGGGGGGGGGGAGGGGTTGCATTGGCTGTTCTTTTCTTTTCTAGGGTATAGATTACTACCCTGGCTTTCTGCTTAATTTCAAATTAATGGCTATAACATACAAAGTCCTTCATGGCCTTGGGCCCTCTTGCAACTTTTCTCATGACAGCAGGGGCCAAACCTGCAAATGTGCAGAATCAACAACTGCCTTGCACATGATCTTTCTCTTGTGGCTCCCGCCTTGTGGAATGGCCCTGCCTGAGGACGCCAGGAAAGCTCCCACTCACCTGGCTTTTTACAAACTAGACAAAACTGAACTATTCAAGAGGGCATTTCTGCCCAGGTAAGTAGGGCTGCACTGTACAAAATGGTTGGCCAACTTACTTGGATGGGAACTGTGGTCTATGCTGCTGTGTACGCATTAGGTGCCGAGGGTCCCATGCTGTGGGTTCACAATGCCCCACCTCGAGCCCTTGTGAGAAAGGCAGACTACAAATAATGCAAATAAATACAAAAAATTTAAACCAGATTGAAGATAACCTATGATGATAATATTTTTTCCCTTTTTCCTTTAAAGAAACATTTACAAAACAGTCCTATTCTTAGCCAAGCTTCCCCAGGGCTTATGTAGAGATGCTACAGGTGCAATCGACTGGGAAAACCCACTTGATAGTGCTGCTGTTGCCTCCTTCCCAGCAGAACCTGAACAGGAGATCTCCTCAGTTATCTTGTGGCCCTTGAGGCCAGATGGGCAGCAGGCAGAGACATCCCACAGCCAATATCTGGCATGTGCTTCAGCTAATCCTGACACGACAGGCGCCTTTTCAGAAACTCTGTGCAGCTATATTTTTACAACTTCCTCTGTGGCTTCTCTCGTTCCTTTCACATGAACACACATGAAGCTGCCTTGTACTGAATGAGACCTTCAGTCCATCAAAGTCAGTCTTGTCTGCTCAGAGTGGCAGCAGGTCCCCAGGGTTGCCGGCAGAGAGAGGTCTTTCACATCACCTGCCACCTGGTCCTTTTTCACTGGAGGTGCTGGGGACTGGACTTTAGGCGTGCAAGGCAGGTGCTGTGCTTCTGAGCCAGGGCTCTTCCTTGCAGCCCAAGCCCTGTTTTAGCTCTGACTTCCACACTAGCATATGTCTCAGTGATGGCTTACACAGGTGCCTCTTAGAGAAAGGTAAGAAAAATATAATAAAGGTATAAAATAAACAGCCATGTGGTGGAAATCACCACATGTAGATTTCACCTTTTTACAGTGCTTGAAAATGGGCTTTGAAACCACCAGACAGGCAAATACGTTTTAAGAGATCACTCTGTCTCAATCATACTCTTAACTACTGAAACCTTTTTAGAAAAGAAAATCCAAGTAGGGAGCTAGAGGGACATTCATTCTTCCTATCAATTCTAGTCGGTTTCAAATGCAGGAAATATCAGGGAAGTCTGTTACAGTTATGAGCATCTGCTGCTCTCTACCGTTCAGCTGTAATAACACAGCAAAAGAGGCGATGGAATAGGCATTTTCAAAGCCATGGGATTTCTTTTCAAAGGGGGAGAAAACCCTCCAAACCTTAATCAACCTTGCGTGGTCATCACGTATTGGCAGACATCAAATAGTTAAATCATTAATTGGGTAGAAATGTAGTGAAGATACATTAATCCCAATTCAAGTTAGCTGACATGAAGCAAAGAACAAGCAAATTCTAAACTCTTGTAATTATGACAAAAACGTTATGCAAATATAAACACTAATTGGCCAGACACTCAACAGTTCCTTTTGACTTGCATCTGCACCTCTTCAATTTTAATGAAAGCATTAATCATATGCTTAAATCTCCTCCACTGAAATCAAGAGACTGAATTATACAATACATGTACATGCGCACGTATTCACGGGTATGATGCTGCTCGTCTGTTCTTCCCCCAAGAAGCTCAGAGAAGGCATACAAGTACTAAAGACAAAATCCAGTTTAAAAAAAAAAAACATAGGCCTGTATCCTAGCTCTCCTCTTAACAAAGTCTAAAGAGTTTTCCTTCAAGTAAAGTATCACTTCCATTCTACAAGCAGTCAACAAATTGGAAGAACATGACTGATATGCTGGAGGAAGGTTTCAGACTTTACCTTACATAGTGGCAGAACTGGATCCAGGAATGCCAGGGTGGGGCTATTTTTGCAGATTCCCCTCTCCTGCCACAGACCTCCAGCTCTTCCCTCATGCTTTTCCTAAGATACTTCACAGGCCCTCTGAGGCAACACAGAGAAGGAGCAAGAGGGGTAAGTTAAAAAATCACTATTGGCTGAAAATGGAAAAGCTGTGACAGAGGGCAGGGAAAAAAAAGCAGGAATGCTCTATCTAGCCTCGGGTTTTTCCCCCCTGAAGAAGAGAACAGGCCTATCTAGAAATGGTGGTAGGCAAGGCCTGCAGGTTGACATGGCCAGAGATGTGGCTGAGAGGCCCCTGGATGCATTGGATGAATACAGATTCCCTAGGTCAGCTGATGTGTACCTGGAAGTGCTCAAAGAACTTTCTAGAGAGTTTGCCAAGCCATTGCCCATAATCTTTAAGACCTTGTAGAGAATGGGAGATGTCCCACAAGATGTCACCAAGAGGAGAGGAGCTGTTCCTGTTGGCAGCAGAGGATAGGACTTGAAATAATGGATTTAAATTGCAGATAGAAAGATATTGGCTGAATTTTAGGATATTACAGTATTAGTAGTTCAGCAGTGAACTCAGCTGCCTGGGGACCTCACTGCCCTCACTGGCAGTCTTCAAACAAAAGTTGGATGAACATTTGATACAGATGCTTTAGGCTGATCTTGCTTTGAGCAGGAAGTAGGACTAGATGGCCTCTAAGGCACCTTCCAGTTCTATGATTCTATGCTGACAGAAATTCCTTCCACAAAAGGCAATTTTTAGTGGCTCCAGGCAATGGAAAGTCAATTCTAACAGAACATTCTTTTATGTGTATATTGTGAGAGAAGCATTCTCTAGAGTACTTTAATAGAGGCAACCTTTATGTTAGAAGATCTTGTATGGGACCTATCACTCAGAAATGCCAGGCGCCCTCAAATCTTTGTGATGCTTCAGCATGACCTCTCTCTATGACAGCATTGTTTCTGAGCTGCACTTTACCTGGGTTCTAGAACTGTGTGGTAGCCTTTCAAAAACTGAAAGGGGAAGTACCACTCAAGACTGCGTTTTGGCCCTTCCATCTACAGAAGATTATATTGGTAGGAAAGCCACCAGAAGAACCAGATGAGGTAAATGAGGTTTCTGCCTTTCCCCCTTTTTGGTTCTGGTTTCTATATGTGGCCTTCCCATATGGCAGCTGTTGCTATAAGAAGACCAAATCAGGTGCCTATGAAGAAATGGACTATCGACTACAGACACACACACACAACATAACACAGCACTATGTGTTAATCACAAAATGTTAGCTGAGCTATTAGTCCCAGATTATGAGCTGGATCCAGATGCCTTTTTGCTCAATCTTATGCCATTCATCTTTGTTACAGCCCTTGTCTCACATGGCTTTTGCCAGTTCCCAACATAACATTTTTCAGTGGTCAAAAAAGATCCCCTCCACCTTTTCCCCCCCATCAAATCTCAGCAAATTTATGGAGACCCCTTAATGTTTTCAAGAGAAGAGATTTCAGAGCTGGTTTAACATTGCCTGCCTTTGCATAGTGCTACTGGATTCTGATTTTATTAGGCATGTAATGTTGTTGTTAGGTGCAAAGTCGTGTCCGATCCATCGCAACCCCATGGACAATGATCCTCCAGTCCTTCCTGTCCTCTACCATTCCCTGGAGTCCATGCATGTAATACACAAGTAAAAAAAACAAAAAACACTGGGTTAACTTCACACGTCCTGCAACATGCTGTCATTGTTTTTGTATCCACTAACATATACAGTAGCCCTTAGTGATACAACTGCACACATAAACATTGTTTAGTTTAAATTAAAACATTCGCACCCCTTCAGAACGACAAATAATTGTGCAAACAGCATTTCTAGCTATGCCTATGCTCATTCTTAAACATCTGTATTATAAATTGTATTGGGTCACTGCCATTTCATGTTAACTCAGTACTGACACATTAAAAATTGTAATATTCTTACAGCATTTTATATTCCAGTTGCTTGACTATAGGAACCACGTCAGTTTAAGAAACAATCTCTTTGGCCATCCATATCAGTGGGTTACTATGTGTCAGAACGCTATACTTCTTCTGCCATGATTAATAGTAGCTTTGTGATGTTAGTATAATTAGCCTTTTGGCCATGTTTTATTGCCTTAGTCAGTTCCTCTTGCTTTGACACGTCTCCCCCATCCCTCTCCATTCCCCTCTGGAATGCAACCTTGGGCTTTGACTCTGGTTGTTGTGATTGTTTGATGTCTTCCTCCCAAGTTGTACGGGTTCTCCAGTTCTCGGGAGGGGTACGGCTCGAGGGCTTATATACCATGCCTATTGTTCTATTTGTTCAGTTTTGACAAAGTATTGTCGAGTTAGCTTGCTTGCTCTGAATAAATGAAACCTTTTGCACCAAGTCAAGGCTATGCTTGTCTGAGCGATTGAAGATACACTACGGCAGTGTAGTGTAGTGATTAAGAGTGGCGGCCTTTAATCTGGAGAACCGGCTTTGATTCTCCACTCTCCACATGAAGCCTGCTGGGTAACGTAACCTAGGGCCAGTCACAGTTCTCTCACAACTGTCCCTGACCAACCTACGTCTGTTGTGGTGAGACGAAGGGGAGGCAAGTGCGAGCCACTTTGAGACTCCTTCAGGTAGTAAAAAGCAGGGTACAAAAAACAGCTCTTCTTGTCTTCTCTATGAAAACCACAAATAGGTTTATGGCGCTTCAGTATTACCAGGTTTATTGTGGCATAAATAGCATCAGCTTCCTGATATTCCTTCAGTAAAGAAGAAAAAGAGAAGTTGTTTCTTATATGCCACTTTTCTCTACCAGAAAAAGTCTTGAAGCAGCTTGCAATTGCCTTCCCTTCCTCTCCCCATAACAGACATCCTGTGAGGCAAGTACATACCCTGCAAGGAATGGGTTCTGGCTCACACAAGACCTTATTTATTTGTTTGTTTGTTTATTTGTTATATTTATATACCGTCCTCCCCGGAGGCTCAGGGCTGTTTACATGAAACATATAAACAATACATGAAACAATCTATAACATATGAATAACCGTACAATAATACTAGTAACTGATAGTTGTAACAACATAAACAGTGTAAACAGTACAACAGTGCAACAGGTCCAGAGCACTCTGGTGGAGTTCTAGCAGGAAGGGAGCAGGGGCCCTTCAGATGTTGTTGGTTACGCCTGGTCTCAACCATCTTGATTGCTAACCTTTAAGGTGCCACAAGTTACTTTTGATTTCTGCTAAACGCTTTATAAACACACTTTAAAACACACACTTGAAAAAACTAGTTTCATTGAGAGCATGGAATATTAAAGGACAATCCGTTTTAATGTATTTGTTTCAAAAGGATGAACTCAGAACCAATTATACTTAATAGAAAGACGCAGTTTCATTTCCCAGTACAGAATCTAGTTTTTTAAACCTTTCTAGCTCCCTGCTGTTCAGAGATAAAAAGACCCCATAATACCTATTTCAATCTCTGCTGACAACAGAATGTATGTTTACCATAACTATGATCTCTTCAAGGGAGAGGAAAAGCAGTACAGTTTTTAAAGAGTTGGGTGCAACTCTCCAACACAACAACTGTGCGGGGGGGGGGGGTTATTTCCCTGTTTTTGATGTTCCACATGCACAAATACTCCACATAGAGCAGCAAAATCAAGGAAATAACACATACACACACCTCAGTATCAGCTTTTGTGAGGGAAAATTGCTAGGTGCGTTGGGGGGAGGGGACAGGAGCTCTTCCTCCTCACACTGCACCATTCCAAGCACATTTGGGCTCTACTTTTTCTTTTTTTTTTTTTTAAAGAAGCCATTCCCCACAGCTACTATGTGCCAGCAGGGAACATGAATTGGATCTCAGGAACCCAGATCCAGGTCCTTAAAAACTATAATGTTTAGTTTGGCACCTCAACCTCTTTTCTGTCTCCAAATAGTCCCAATTTGCTAGATGCCTCATTCTGGGTTTGTGCCAAAGCTTATTTTTTCCAAGTGATAGGAGATGAATAAATCATTTTTTCAGAACATTCCTTCCATGTTCTGCTACAGATCTACCTGAGACACCATTTGTTCAATGTTAAGAGATACAGAATTAAACCCAGCTGGTTTTTCAAAAAAATTGTGAGAACTAATGGAGACGCAGAGCCCATAGTATACATTATTGACCATGAAACAAGGGATGTGCTCTAAGTTATCAGGTCAAATTAATTATCAGAGTCTGACCAGACAATATGCTGTTCTGTGTGAAGCGTGATTTATTAAACAAACTCACCAGACATGTAGACGCCAATTCAGATCAGGACAGTAGCATGGAGGAATAAATGGAGGATAAACCTTTGCATTTCTCCAATCTATAATAGTCCTGGGAAACTGCCATTTGCCGCCCTGGGAAAACACTGATAGCGGGTTAAAAAACACTGAGAGCTCCTGACATACAACATGCATCAAATTGTCTGGTCAGAAAGAGTCAATTAATTTATAGAGTTGGAAGTAGGGTTGTGCGCTTCGGCCACCAAAGTGGCCATTCATGCGACGCGATGCGGGGGGGGGGCGGTGCTGGCACGCCAGTTGGCGCACGCATGCAGGCGCAGAGATCTGCACCTGTGTGCATGTGCCGACTGATGTGCTGCCACCGGCGATGCCCCTCTCCTTCCCCGTGCTGCAGCACTGGCTGCTTCAGGCATGAGCAGCTGCTTCAGTGGCTGAAGTGCACAACCCTAGTTGGAAGGGTCCATACAGGCCATCTAGTCCAACCCCCTGCTCAGTGCAGGATCAGCTTAAGCTCACCACCTCATTAGGCAGAGTATTCCACAGCTGAACTACTCGGAAAAAATTGTTTCCTGATATCTAGCCCGTACTATTCTACATGTAGTTTAAACTGATGACTGCAAGTCCTCTCCTCTGCTGCCAATATGAACCACTCCCTGCCCTCCTCTAAGTGACAACCTTTCAAATACTTCGAGGACAATCATGTCCCCTCTTAACCTTCTCCAGGCTTCAAAGTGCTGATTACCAACTTTCAATCCCTAAACCATGCTTTCTCAGCCAGGGTTTTATGAAACCCCGGGGTTTCTTGATGGCTCTGGAAGGGTTTCCCAAATGGCAGGGAGTTAATTAATTTTAATAGATTTTTTAAATGTGTTAAATATTTATTGGATGATATGTCCATATATGAGCCTCTTGTGGCGCAGAGTGGTAAGGCAGCCGCCTCAAAGCTTTGCTCATGAGGTTGGGAGTTCGATCCCAGCAGCCGGCTCAAGGTTGACTTAGCCTTCCATCCTTCCGAGGTCGGTAAAATGAGTACCCAGCTTGCTGGGGGGCAAACGGTCATGACTGGGGAAGGCACTGGCAAACC
Source organism: Paroedura picta (assembly GCF_049243985.1). Lineage (NCBI taxonomy): Eukaryota > Metazoa > Chordata > Lepidosauria > Squamata > Gekkonidae > Paroedura > Paroedura picta. Next base: position 28,063,009 of record NC_135374.1, on the reverse strand, counting down.
ACCCCGTATTGAGTCTGCCATGAAAACGCTAGAGGGCGTCACCCCAAGGGTCAGACATGACTCGGTGCTTGCACAGGGGATACCTTTACCTTTTTATGTCCATATATATTGATGTTGACCCAGCTGCCCCTCACAAAATGGTCAATGATGGGTCTGGAGGGGGTGGGGAGCCGAGGGGCCCTGAGTGGGCATGTACCTTGCTGTGCTCCCCAACCATATTCTGCACGACTGGGCCACTTCTGGCGTATCTCGAAGTCTGAAGAATGTTTTGGGTGTTTTTCAACAGTAAAACAGTTGAGAAAGGCTGCCCTATATATTCTGAGCTCACTTATGGAATCAGATCTGCATTTGGTGTCTTGCTTTAAAAGATGTTTAATCCAGACATAGGTAAAAAGATAGACATAGGTTTAATCCAGACATAGGTTTAAGATAGAAAATGGAAATTTATCCTCACCCATAGTATTGCCTTTACAGTTTGCTTCACATTTGGAGAAAAACTGTTGACAATTTTTTTACAGGTAGCATTTAACTAAGGGTGACAAAGATCTCTAAGGCTGGTACCAGAATATGCTGGTTTTGTAATGAAGATGACACTTACCTTCCCCGTTGCTGTTTTTAGCTTTAAAATTGTTTTGTCAACTACTTCCAGTCTTTTTATGCTATGTCATGTTAATGCAGCTTGCATTGTTATATTGTTAAGATTTTATTTGGATACCTCCCTGGCCATACTTTGGATAGTGCACTTTATAAACAGAACATAAATAAGACATATTTTGCCACTTGTATCCATTAATGTGTGAAGGGACATACACAGCTCTCCAAATGCTTGGGAACATGTTGCCAGTGTGTTTGGCACATATCCCTGGCATCTTTGGAAACATCAATCTCCTATTCACACTTTTCATGTATAGGTGGCAAAACATGGCAGCCACAAGAAGTGCGAACTGGCTGTTAGGCACAGATTTATTGATGTGCATACATTCCAAATCCCACAAGAAGCAGCAGCTACAAAACAAAACAAAAGAAACCCCATAGAATTAATCCTAGCATGAAATCTTGCCCCTCCAGAATGACGGCATATGTACGAATGCAAGCTGAGCATTTTAAAGGGAATCAATAATGAGAGCTGGGCTCAGGCTGTCAATAAGCAACTGGGAGGCAGTTTCTGGTGAAAGATGTTATTCTGAAACTCTCCCACTCTTGTTTTCTCAGAACTTTACGAGGCATAAACTTACTTTCCCTGAGCTTCACGTTTAAAACAATTTGATGGTCAACTTGGTGTAGTGGTTAGGAGTGTGGACTTCTAATCTGGCAAGACGGTTTGACTCCGCGCTTCTCCATATGCAGCCAGCTGGGTGACCTTAAGCTCACCACAGCACTGATAAAGCTGTTCTAACCAAGCAGTAATATCGGGGCTCTCTCAGCCTCACCTGCCTCACCGGATATCTCTTGTGGGAAGGCGAATGTAAGCTGCTTTGAGACTCCTTCGGGTAGAGAAAAGCAGCATATAAGAGCTAACTCTTCTTCTATCAAAAGGAATATTCCACATGTGTATTCTCCCCTAGGGCACCAATCCTAAAGATACTTTCAATTTCCACCGCACAACAGGGTGTGTTTCTGAGTATATATGAATAGCGTTGCTCCCTAGATCTCTTACCTGCAAGGCCATGAAGAGTACTGTTAGATGGCTAAAGTAGTATTTAAAAAGCATCTATTTTAATTCTTTCTCTCTCTCTTACTTTATCAGCTTTGTTGCACCTTTTAAAATGTTAGAGAGGTAGTGCTAGCTTAAATTTTTAGGACAAAGAGGAACATACCCTGATAAATAAAATATACTTCATAAAACATATTACTGAACCATTTTGCAGAAAATCTTTAAATATAATTGTATAGGTGAGTTTTAAAACTAGAAAATTCACAACTGATATAAATTTTATGGGGCATTTGTTTTTGTAAACATGCAGCAGTACTAGCTCCATTTCCATTTGTTGCCTGTTTTACTTACAGTTCCTTTGACTGAGCATGATTTTTTAACTTACAAACATTTTTTGCACATGCAGTTCAATTTTGTCGCAGTACATTCCTGGTTGATTTGTGTGTGTGTGTGGCAAAATACCAGAGAATACTGGACATGCCTCAGCCTTATAGTCAGCTCTAATCCCCTAACAGCGATGCAGAATCTACTGCATTCATGATTTTTCCAGGCTGCTAGCCTACAATAATCCAGATGATCTCATTCTAAAACACAGTGAACAGGGTTGAGTTCAGGACAAGGATGAAATTATAGCCACAGTTCTATGCACTTTTACAGCCTACAGTAATCCAGACTGTGATGCGGGTCTGGCAGCTGGTGTGCCACATAAGAGAACAAAACACAATAACTGCTTTTTGATGCTATCAATACAAATCTGAATGTCTGGGCATTACAACAGCTATACAAATACCACACCCCTCAGGTCAAGAACTTTTAAATTGCTGTTGTGCCTCCCTGTCTCCATCCCCTTCAGCTCCCATGGGGACGCAGGTGAGACCTTTCTATTAGGAATCAATAATCTTTAACTGCGTTTGCCAGAGACGACCCTTTCCATAGCTTCCATATAGAGTCTATGACATACTAACGTCCCAGAGGTTTACAATATGGAAAACTGGAGATCTCGGGAATAACAACAGTTATAACAATACTACACTGCTCCAACTTTTTCCACCCCCATGTCTTCATATCGCGAGCGTACCACAAGTTACCTCCTTACACTGCTAGCCAAACTAATAGTAGGAATTGGAGATTAAATATGAACTGCTGTGTTTTGTTGTCCTTTAAAAAAAAGTTAAAAGGAGTTTTATCAAAACAAACTTTCTCCTATATATACACAAAGATACACAGATCGAGAAATATATATATATACACACACACACATACATATATACCGATATATATATATATATATACACAGACACACATATAGACAGACAGACAGACAGATGTGCATTTTATGTATAAACCAGAGAGCGGACACGCCCCCGAGTGGCCTCCCGCTCCTCCAAATCAATCACGACGTGCACGCGATTTCCCAAACGTCGTTCAAAGGTACCGGTGCTGGGTGGCCAATCACCTAACTCAGAACTCTGTTTTCCCCGCCTCCTCGCTCGCTTCTTGACCTACCCGCAAGCGCGCTAACGGGGGGGGGGGGAGAGACCGAGCCAGGGAGCGGTTCCCATGACAACTGCGGCGTCTTGCCCTCCCCAGTCTACGGATAGCGGCGAGAGGCAAAATAGAGTCTTGGGCAGGTGGGCGAGGCGCCGTGCTTTAGCTGAGAGATGGCGGGGCCCGGGGAGCTGCAGAAGCGGGGCTGGCTGGAGGGTCAGGTGAGGGGGTCGGCATTGGCATGAGGCTTGGGGAAGTCGGCGTCGCTGAGAAGAAACCTTAAAGGCTCCTACCAGCCCCAGTGCCTTTCCCTTCGTCTGAGCAGGGGGTGGCTCGCCAGTGGTCCATGGACTACAATTACCATGAGCCCCCGCCAGTATTGTAGTCCATGGACCTCTGGGAAGCCACAGTTTGGCCACCCCTGAACGAGACGGTGGGAGAGCTCGGCTAAAAGCTCGCTTCTGCCATCAGGTTCTTGGATCTGGTCGATCTCTCTCTGTTTGGAGATAGAAGTGAGGTTGAGGTGCCAAACTAAACATCATAGTTTCCCAGGACCTGGATCCAATTCATGTTCATAATATACGCCCTTGCACTATATGAAGTATAAATACCATGCATGTGTTTTCCGTAGCTAAACTGCACCTTTATGTTGTAGCTGCTCTCTGAAAGAGTTCTGATCACAGAAATTCAGACAGACTCTGAAGTGCCAGTGTCCACATTTGAACCACTTGTGGCTGCATCCTAATTACCCACTGTGAGGTTTCCCATGGACCAGGCAGCAGAAGCTACGGATCCAACAACGAAAGATGAGACTGCTGCTGCTGATCCTCCAGTCAAGCCATCTCCTGATGTTGTAGAAACACTTGGGAACTTGCGTGTTCAGACTAGCACTGAATACCCATATATTCTTTCTACATCACAAGTAACTACAATCGGATCAACGCAAGCTCTTGAGGTGGATACAGGGCATGCGGTTTCTTTGCATAAATCACAGGTTGCTTCAGATCGGGCACCAGAACCCCAGGGTGTTTCAGGTCAGCCATCAGAACTCCACGGTGCTTTGGATCAGCCATCAGAACCACAGGATGCTTTGGATCAGCCATCAGAACCCCAGAGTGCTTTGGATCAGCCATCAGAACCACAGGGTATTTTGGATCAGTCATCAGAACTGCAGGGTATTTCAGAACAGCCATCAGAACCACAGGATCTATCTTCAGAGATCCAGTGCCCAGAGGAAATGGAGCCCATGCCTGAGGTGTACCAAGATCCCTTTGAGGTCTCACTTAGGTACATGGAAAAGCATCAGATTCTGCAGATATTTCAGGTGAACCTTCCCTATTGTAAATTTTCCTACAGCAACTTTAACTGGAGGTGACCATTTACAAGGGTAGTGTGAGCTGCTTCTATGCCTTTAGAGTCTGTTTCCGCTCCAACAAGTCCAGTTTTATACTCAGATTTCTGGGATTACAGGGTTCAGACCAGACCTTCTTTGGACATTCACCCATTTATTTGTGCCCCAGAAATGAGGGAACTGGCCAAAGATCTCACACAGGTGGTTTTTTGGCTAGCCAAGATCATAAAAAGAGCAGCTTTTGAATCAGGTAATTGGAGCAAGATCCACCAATTTGTAGGCTTTGTCACAGTATGGAAGGCAAGCCTGGGAGCGATGCCTGGGGGGGGGAGTGCTGCTGCCAGTTCCCAGTTTTTGTGGAGAGAGCTGGTGGGTTGCTGGGAGCCTCCCACTGTTTCCTGGCCCACTTTTAAAGCAGGCTTAGCCCCTCATTGAACATATAAAATCACTATATAATTATTAATTAAAATACTATTAAAGCCAATTCAAACAATTCAGTTCAATGCTTTCTTTGATTAATGCAAGATCTGGCTCATACAACCCAAAGAGATGGTGTTTGGTACTAGTTCGAGGGAGGGGGGGAAAGAGATGTAGACAGGAGTGGAGGGAGGCCCATGTGTTCTGTTGATGCTAGCTTGTTCTGGCCTCAACCAAATGCCTGGTGGAAGTGCGCCTTATTGTAGGCCCCACGGAACTAAGATTGTTGTTGTTGTTATGTGCGAAGTCGTGTCCGACCCATCGCGACCCCATGGACAATGATCCTCCAGGCCTTCCTGTCCTCTACCATTCCCTGGAGACCTTTTAAGTTTGCACCTACTGCTTCAGTGACTCCATCCATCCACCTCATTCTCTGTCGTCCCCTTCTTCTTTTGCCCTCAATCGCTCCCAGCATTAGGCTCTTCTCCAGGGAGTCCTTCCTTCTCATGAGGTGGCCAAAGTATTTTAGTTTCATCTTCAGGTTCTGGCCTTCTAAAGAGCAGTCAGGGCTGATCTCCTCTAGGACTGACCGGTTTGTTCGCCTTGCAGTCCAAGGGACTCGCAAGAGTCTTCTCCAGCACCAGAGTTCAAAAGCCTCAATTCTTTGACGCTCGGCCTTCCTTATGGTCCAACTTTCGCAGCCATACATTGCAACTGGGAATACCATAGCCTTGACTAAACGCACTTTTGTTGGCAGGGTGATGTCTCTGCTTTTTAGGATGCTGTCTAGATTTGCCATAGCTTTCCTCCCCAGGAGCAAGCGTGTTTTAATTTCTTTGCTGCAGTCCCCATCTGCAGTGATCTTGGAGCCGAGGAAAATAAAATCTGTCACTATCTCCATTTCTTCCCCATCTATTTGCCAGGAATTGAGAGGGCTGACTGCCATGATCTTTGTTTTCTTGATGTTGAGTTTCAAGCCAACTTCCTTCACCCGCATCAACAGGCTCTTTAGTTCCTCTTCACTTTCTGCCATTAGAGTGGTATCATCTGCATATCTGAGGTTGTTGATATTTCTCCCTGCAATCTTGATCCTAATTTGTGACTCCTCTAATCCCGCCTTTCTCATGATGTGCTCCGCATACAAGTTAAACAGGCAAGGCGACAGTATACAGCCTTGCCGAACTCCTTTCTCAATTTTGAACCAATCCGTGATTCCATGTTCAGTTCTCACTGTTGCTTCTTGACCTGCATATAAATTTCTCAAGAGACAAATAAGATGCTCTGGTATTCCCATCTCTTTAAGAACTTGCCACAATTTGTTGTGCTCCACACAATCAAAGGCTTTAGCATAGTCAATGAAGCAGAAGTAGATGTTCTTCTGGAACTCCCTAGCTTTTTCCATGATCCAGCGTATATTGGCAATTTGATCTCTAGTTCCTCTGCCTCTTCGAAATCCTGCCTGTACTTCTGGAAGTTCTCGGTCCACATATTGCTGGAGCCTAGCTTGTAGGATTTTGAGCATAACTTTGCTAGCATGAGAAATTAGTGCAATGGTGCGGTAGTTTGAACATTCTTTGGCATTGCCCTTCTTTGGGATTGGAATGTAAACTGACCTTTTCCAATCCTGTAGCCATTGCTGAGTTTTCCAAATTTGCTGGTATATTGAGTGTAGCACTTTTACTGCATCGTCCTTTAAGATTTTGAATAGTTCAACTGTAATACTGTCACCACCACTAGCTTTATTGTTGCTCAGACTTCCTAAGGCCCATTTGACTTCACATTCCAGGATGTCTGGCTCCAGGTCAGTAACTACCCCACTGTGGTCATCAGGGATGTTAAGCTCGCTCTTGTATAGTTGTTCTGTATAATTTTGCCACCTTTGTTTAATCTCTTCTCCTTCTGTGAGGTCCCTACCATTTTGGTCCCCTATCATACCCAAGTTTGCATGAAACGTTCTCTTCATATCTCCAATTTTCTTGAAAAGGTCCTCCCCATTCTATTGTTTTCTTCTATTTGTTTGCACTGTTCATTTAAGAAGGCATTCTTATCTCTTCTAGCTTTTCTCTGGAATTCTGCATTCAATTGGGTGTATCTTTCTCTTTCTCCCTTGCCTTTCACTTCCCTTCTCTCCTTAGCTATTTGTAAAGCTTCCTCAGACAGCCATTTTGATTTCTTGCATTTCTTTTTCTTTGGGATGGTTTTAGTTGCTACCTCTTGTACAATGTTGCGAACCTCCGTCCATAGTTCTTCAGGCACTCTGTCTATCAGATCTAATTCCTTAAATCTATTTGTCACCTCTACTGTGTATTCGTCGGGGATATGATTTAGTTCGTATCTGAGTGGCCTAGTGCTTTTCCCTACTTTCTTCAATTTAAGCCTAAATTTTGCAACAAGAAGCTCATGATCTGAACCACAATCAGCTCCTGGTCTTGTTTTTATTGCCTGTATAGAACTTTTCCATCTTTGGCTGCAGAGCACATAGTCAATCTGATTTCTGTGTTGACCGTCTGGTGATGTTCATGTGTAGAGTCGTCTCTTGGGTTGTTGGAAAAGAGTATTTGCTATGACCATTGTATTCTCTTGACAAAATTCTACCAGCCTGTGCCCTGCTTCATTTTGTACTCCAAGGCCAAACTTGCCTGTTATCCCGGTTATCTTTTGGTTTCCTACTTTAGCATTCCAATCCCCCATGATGATAAGCACATCATTTTTTGGCGTTGCTTCTAGAAGGTGTTGTAGGGCTTCATAGAACTGATCAATTTCATCCTCTTCAGCAGCAGTGGTTGGGGCATAGACCTGGATCACTGTGATGTTGAATGGCTTGCCTTGGATTCGAACTGAGATCATTCTGTCATTTTGGGGATTGTATCCCAAGACTGCTTTTCCTACTCTCTTATTGATTATGAAGGCTACTCCATTTCTTCTGCGAGATTCTTGTCCACAGTAGTATACCTGATGGTCATCTGAATTAAATTCACCCATTCCTGTCCATTTTAGTTCACTGATTCCTAAAATGTCGATGTTCAGTCTTCTCATTTCTTGTTTAACCACGTCCAGCTTGCCTTGATTCATGGATCTGACGTTCCAGGTTCCTATGGAATAAAAATCTTTACAGCATCGGACTGTCTTTTCGCCACCAGTTACTTCCACAACTGAGCGTCCTTTCAGCTTTGGCCCAGCCGCTTCATTCATTCTGGCGCTACTCGTACTAGCCGTCTGCTCATCCCCAGTAGCATATTGGACACCTTCCGACCCGAGGGGCTCATCTTCCGGCGTCATATCGTTTTGCCTTTTGGAACTGTCCATAGAGTTTTCATGGCAAAGATACTGGAGTGGTTTGACATTTCCTTCTCCAGTGGATCACCTTTTGTCAGAGCTCTCAGCTATGACCTGTCCGTCTTGGGTGGCCCTGCACGGCATGGCTCATAGCTTCACTGAGCTACGCAAGCCCCCTTGCCACAACAAGGCAGTGATCCTTGAAGGGGGGGAACTAAGATAGTTTCATGTTATTTGCAGATTTTTGTTATTAGTTCTGAGTCACTTGTGTACCAATTTCTTTGTTATGGCTTCCCCACCCCCCAAGGGTCCTGGCCTGGGCACTGTAGTGCAAATAGGGGTTCTCAATATTATTATTATTATTACTAGTAAAAAAGCCCATTGTATTCCAAATACAATGGGCCCTAGCAGGGGGGTGGAGAGCGAGGGACTGGCGAGGGCAGGGTGAGGAAAGGTAGCTTACCGGTGAGAGGGCTGTAGCGACGTCGGGCAGCTCCTTCACGGCGGGCAGCTCCTTGGGTGGCTCCTTCTCGGCGGGCAGCTCCTTTGCGGTGGGCAGCTCCTTCGGCGGGCGGCTCCCGGGCGCGTTCTTCTTGCCGGCGGCCATCTTCTTGTGCCGGCGATGCGTTTTTAGAGGCCGGGGGCTCCCTGGGCGGCGGCGGGCGCGGCCCGCGGGTGCGGCCGGCGGGCGCGGCCCGATCCGCGGGTGCGGCCCGCGGGCGCGGCCGGCGGGCGCGGCCCGATCCGCGGGCGCGGCCCGATCCGCGGGCGCGGCCCGATCCGCGGGCGCGGCCCGATCCGCGGGCGCGGCCCGATCCGCGGGCGCGGCCCGATCCGCGGGCGCGGCCCGATCCGCGGGCGCGGCTCGCGGGCGCGGCCCGATGCGTGGGTGCGGCCCCCGCGGGGGCGGCCCCCACGGGCGCGGGGCGATGCCCTGCCGGTCCCCAGCCTAATAAAGGTTGGGGACCACTGGCTTAGAGGTTCTTAGAGGCTGGCTGGCTTGGAGCAACTGCGAGCTGCGCTACGCGCGGCTCGCAGTTGCTCCGGCAAGGAATCGGAGGGACCAATCGGCAGGCGCTTCGCGCCTGCCTATTGGTCCCTCCGACAGTCTGTCATGAGGAAGGGGCCAATCGGCACCCTTCCTCATCCCGGACACAGCCCGCCTTCCAAGGGCTTACTGGTTTATTTAGTCCGTGGCGCCCGCGGCGCCACGGGCGGTGTAAAGATTATTATTAGATTTTTAGCCCGCCACTCCCTTGCGGCTCGTGGCGGGTAACAATATCGCAAATCCCCATTAAAACCCCATAAAACAATAATAACATTGCCAATATTGCCGGCATGGCAAGAATGGCAGCTCAACTCCCCCCCCCCCCTTCCCACTACTAGCGGGTGGAGAGGAGGTCCTGATGATGTTTTGCTTCGGGTCCAGAACCCGAGTCCCCAGGGGAGGCATAGATCTATTATCAGCCCCGGCCTCAACCATAAACCTGGCGGAAGAGCTCCGTCTTGCAGGCCCTGCGGAACGTTGAAAGATCCCGCAGGGCCTGCAGCTCTCCCGGGAGCTCATTCCACCAGGTCGGGGCCAGGACCGAAAAGGCCCTGGCCCTGGTCGAGGCCAGGAACGACCAACAGGTTTTCACCCGCAGAGCGCAAGGCCCTGCAAGGGGCATAGGCCGATAGGCGGTCCCTCAGGTATTTGGGTCCCAACTCGCGTGAAGCCTTGAAGGTTAGAACCAGAGCCTTGAACCGGATCCGGGCAGCAATTGGCAACCAGTGCAGCTGCCTCAGCACTCGCTGGATGTGGGCCCTCCAAGATGTGCCAGTGAGGACCCTAGCAGCTGCGTTTTGCACTATCTGAAGTTTCCGGATCAAGGACAAGGGAAGGCCCGCATGGAGCGAGTTATAGAAATCTATTCTGGAGGTGACCGTTGCATGGATCACTGTGGCTAAGTGTTCGGGGGACAGGTAGGGCGCTAATAGTCGGGCCTGGTGAAGGTGGAAAAACGCCTGGCCCGCTACTTTTTTGACCTGCGCCTCCAAAGTCAGGGAGGCATCAATGGCCACACCCAAGTTCCTGGCCTGGGACGTGATGGTGAGTTGCGTCCCTGCCAGGATGGGTAAGCGCGCTTCCTGGTCCTGCCCCCTACGTCCCAGCCACAGGACCTCCGTCTTGGAGGGGTTGAGTTTCAGGCGACTCTGCTCGAACCATTCTGTCACTGCTTCCAAACATCTGGCGAATGGTTCCGGGGGGGAGTCCGGGCGGCCGTCCATTAGGGGATAGAGCTGGGTGTCATCAGCGTACTGGTGGCAACCCAGTCCAAAACTCCGTATTCTGTTATTTGTTGCATTGATATCCCACCTGTCTTCTCTTAAGTAGCTTAAGTACAATTCCTAGGACGACTCTCTTATGGGAGTCACGTAGAGTAGCTTTCACAAGAGCCTGTAACTCAGTCATAGAAGATTTGCTTTTCCTTTGATTTAATACCTGGCATCTCCAATTCAGGGATCAGATAAGAGGTGAAGTGACATACCTCAACATGACACAACCCAGACAGCTGCTGCTGGCCTAAGCAGACTACACTGATTTTAATGGATTCATTGTACCGCAGCTTCATGTGTTCATGCACATGTGTTTAAGGCTGTTCTTTCATCTTTAAACAGCTCCGCGGGAGCAGTATAAATAAAACAGTAAGGGCTTGGCAGGTGGGCGCTGTCTGGAATGGGGGGGCAACGGGCCAACCCAACCACCCCCCAACGTGGGCCACCTTTGCCCCACGGCCGCCATTCCCATGCTGTCCACTGAGAGGGAAGGTAGGCCCCGAGGCCCCGGTGGGGCCTGGGTGGGTGGGGAGTTCTCACCCTGGCCAAAGGGGCCTGTTCCTGGCCCTGGCCCGAAACCCCGAGCTCACCTGGAAGCCAGCCAGGGGAGAGCCACCACTCTCTACCTCACACTCTTCCCCCGTGCCCCCCCCACCCTGCAACTCACGCCCCCACACACCCGCCCAGCGAACCCTTCACCCCCCTTCCTTCCCCCCTGCCCCTTCCCCTTTCATTCCACCTGCCTGCATGCCTGCCTTCCTTCCCTCCTCCATTTCTTTCCTTCCTTTGTGCCTCTCTCTCTCTCTCTGCCTCTTTCTCTCCTTCTCACTTGATCTTTCTGCCTTTCTTTCTTCCTTACCTCCTTCTATCCATCCACCCCCCCCTTAATCTCCTTTCTCGCTCCCATCCATCCATTTCTCTTCTGCCTGTCTTTCTTCCATTCTTTCTCCCATTGCTTACTCTTATTTCTCCCTTTCTCTCTCTCTCTCTCACACTTTCTCTCTCTCACTCCCTCTCTCTCTTTCTCCCTTTCTCTATGCCTGCCTGGCTGCCTTCCCTCCCTCCCTCGCTCCGGGGGGGAAGGGGCCCGGGGGCGGCTTCCCGCAATCACCCACTGCCCGCTAGCGCCCGCTGTATTTTCTCTAAAGCGGGCTTAATTTCTAGTCTAACCATATTCTGTGACTGTTAGCAGTGCATAGTATCTTCTCCACAAACTATAATTCCTTTGATTCCCTGCATAGAGGAAAGACAAAACTCTTAATGTACCATTTAGATGCACTTTAATTTGTAAGTATAATTTATTCAAATTCCCAGTAGGAGGAATAACTTGTGTTTTGAAGAGCATTATATGAAGTCTTCATTTTACTCTTTGTGCAGTTCATGAGTGCTTGCCATCAGTGGTTCTCTGCATACTCCTATCATTTGGAATTTCATACATTTTAGGCTGACTCTGATTTGCATAACTCTATACAGTTATGCAAATCAGTGGTCCCCAACCCCCGGTCCGGGGACCGGTACCGGTTCGTGGATCAGTCGGTACCGGGCCGAAGTTCCTCCTTGTCCTCAATGGCTGCTGCTTCGGGGGGTGCCCTGCCACTCTGCCGCCGGCTCACCTTTGGTGTTCTCCAGTGGGCGCCATGGCTGGGGCTCCCCCTTGGCGTGGCACTGCGCAGTTGCTTCTGGCAGCGCCCCCCAGTGGGCGGCTGGGAGTCAGCAGCACCAGTGGGAAAGCAAGTGGAGCAGCGGCAGCGACGTCCCTCGGCAAAAGACTACCCCCCCCCCAGGCCTCAGTAAAATTGTCAAGCATTGACCAGTCCCTGGTGATAAAAAGGTTGGGGACCACCGATGAAAATGACAGTCCGTCCCTGCCTTTGCCCCCCTTTCAGTATTTGTCTTCCAGTGAGAAATGCAATGCCTCATCTGTCTGTTTCAATTGCAGAACATCACAGAAAACTTGGTTTATGAGAAGCCTGATGACCCTCTACAGTTCATGCTGCAACAGGTACATTAGCTTGTCAGGACAGAGAGAGCCTGGGCACCCTGCCTTCCTGAGGCAGCAGAAGGGAACCCAAGCTGTGGATGTATTCTTACAATTGTAGTCCAAGAAACAAGAATCAGAAGATTATACACCCTAGTGTATGAGTTCACAGGTGTATGTTGGAAGAGAAAGACACTGGCTGATGGAAGAGATTGTAGAAACATCACACTCCTCTCATTTAAAGTGACGTCGGTGTGTATGTGTGTGTGTGTGTGGGGGGGGGATCTGTCTTTTAAAGCCCCAGAAAAATGCTGGTCACTAAGTGAGGTAAGGGAGAGGACATTCTGTGAAACGAGTCAGTTAAGGAACATGCACGATAACAATGGGATACAAGTGAAAATCCTGGGCTTAAAAAGGATTGGTTGCAGATGACCAAAGAGCATACAGTGGCCTCATGGAATGAACAGAGCTAGGAAGGTTATCATGACCACCTTTGTATCCCTGAGCATGTGCAACATCAGAAGAAAGCACTACATCTAGCCTTGTATGTGTTAAGTTCCTTCTGACTTATGGTGACCCTATGAATGAATGACCTCCAACACACCCTATTGTTAACAGCCTTGCTCAGGTCTTGCAATCGAAGGGCCAAGGCTTCCTTTATTGATCCAGTCCACCTAATGTTGGGTCTTCCTCTTTTCCTGCTGCCTTCAACTTTTCCTAGCATCATTGTCTTTTCTAGTGAGTCTTGTCTTCCCATCATGTGGCCAAAGTACCATACCCTCAGTTTGGTTGTTTTAGCATCTAGGGTATGTTCAGGCAGGTATGCCCTTGGGTGGCATGTTGAAGCAGAAGTTTGGCCTGATAGATATAATTTGTGTTTGCATTGCTTAGCATGTTCTCTGTGGTGTGCTCCTGTTGTCAGATACAAAATTACACCTTGGCCCCCTTTCCCCTGATCACATCCCATGTCTCCTGCTGGAGTTTGTTCTCGGCCAGAGTGTGACATCATGGGTCGTTAGCCTACTTTAGCTTTTCATGCATTCTTGCAAATATTCTCTGTTCTTAAACATCTGTTTTGGGCTGAAGTTGCTGAATGTGTAGTGTTGTTTGAGAGTGGTCAAGGTTTGCAAATTGGCTGTCTTCCTGGTCCTGGTGGATTTAGAAGCAGACATATAAACATTTAATGAAGATTAATCTATTAGCAACCAGGGTTAGTCCACCAACCTGTATTCCCCATCTCACACTGTGTCCTGTAGTTATACCTGTTCACTGTGTTAGGGCTGGGGGGGGGGGGAGAGGTCATCTCTCGAACGGTCCCACTTGAGTTTTGCTTTGTTTTTTTTAAATACAGTTTTAGTTACCCTCCATGATCTGCATTCTCAGCCACTTCCACGGGGGAGGGGGGGAGGAGTTGGTTCTTATACGCCGCTTTTCTCTACCCAAAAGAGTCTCAAAATGGCTTACGTTCGCCTCCCCTTTCCTCTCCCCACAACAGACACCCTGTGAGGTAGATGAGGTTGAGGGAGCCCTGATATTACTGCTCGGCCAGAGCAGTTTTTCTCAGTGCTGTGGCGAGCCCAAGGTCACCCAGCTGGCTGCATGTGGGGGAGCACAGATTTAAACCCGGCTCACCAGATTAGAAGCCCGCACTCCTAACCACTACACCAAGATGGTATGACAATTCCAAAAGAGAGATTAATGTGCAGTAAGGGGTGCTTTGGTCCAATCTGAAGGTAAAACAAGATATCATCCCATAACTAGTCAATAGCTGCTGTGGGGGTCTGCAGTGACCAACTGAACTCTGTGATTTTTGCTGCCCTTTAGGTCCAGACTCTGATAAAACAGAGGGAAGAGGAAGAAGAGTCAATGTACCGGTGAAATGAAAGTCTGCACACCACAAAATACTGTTTTTGGATGCCTTCAGCACTTATCCCTAATGGGTTCAGCGTATTCCAACACTGCCCTTTTCTTATTTTCTCATTTTGAACACATTCAGTGGTAACTGTTTACTTCTGCAGTGGGTGCTTGGCTGGGTTATTTAGGAGGATAGAAAATAAACAGCTTTCTAGGAGCACAGTTAGTCCCTTGATGCCTAATAGGAAGTGCATCACCACTGAGGCACTGTCCCCCAGAGGTTATCCATCGAAGTCTAGGGCTACGGCCCTTAAACAAGTCCAGTTCCCCTGTCTGCAATAGTAAGAGCCAATCTACGTAGGCAGCAGATTCGGACAGTGGCGATTTTGTGGATCTGCCCCATTTTACAGGGGGGTTCTTTTGTGGATCTGCCCTGTTTCACAGGGTGTTCTCTGTGCGGGAGGGAGAAGAATCCTTCTGTGCACACAAAAAGTTAGCAGGATTCCAGTATGGGAATGAGCAGTTCCTTTGGAGGAGCATTCAAGCGTAATCAGCCCTTGCGCAATGTAGAAGTAGAGTCCAAGAAAAATTTGAGCAGTATGCTTTTGATGGACACATAGATCAGATGTAACATTTACAAGGAAATGGTCTCAAAGATCACTTTGCAAATCTCCAGCAATAAGATCCATAATTTTGTACCTTGATATGAGGTTGTTTAGCCCCAGTGACTGATTTCAGTGACAGACCGTCTGTTGATCCGGCTTGTTAACTGGGTGGGCTGGTTGGCTGGGCTACTGAGAAAACTTTACAGTTTGACATCTGACTAACTCTGTGCCTATCTAGAATTCTGCTTCATGAGGAAGAGTCTTTGGCATTTTAGACTGGCTCTGGTATTTAGATCTTTAAATGGAATGAAGTGTGCATCTGTTTGTAGTTCTACCCTGAAATAGTTAAACCTAGTTTGTTGTTCTTGGTTCCCTTCCCCCTCCCCACCGCCTCCACCATTTGAGAACGGCTGTGAAGGACCTATTGATTCTTCAGAATATGTGAATCCAGGCAGGATAATAACCAGCAAGCCAATTTTTTTTTTTTGGGGGGGGGGGGGGCGGTCTTTAAATAAATTCCAGAATCTTCAATCTGATTCCAAATTCCAAGTAGGTCTTACATTTTTATAATCTATTTAAGCATTTCAGAATTCATTTAAATCCAAAATACTTCACTTTCATCACCTGAGTGGATGGGATTTACTTGGCAGTAAGGCCTTCTTTGCTGATGGTGCTTTTTCCTGAGTTTGCACACTGTGCAGAGATCAAATGCTAGCATCATTTGGGAGGGGGGAGTTAGGCCAAAAAGCAGTTGGTGGTGCCCTGTCGTGAAATTCTGCATGGAATTTAAGGGTGGTTCTGAACAAAATTGCATGCCCACCTGTGGACAGCTCTGATCATGTGCCTATAAAAGCTTTGATTCTAGTGAATAAATTCCTTTGGATAAGGTAAATGCTGTGTGTTCACCTGATGCGATGTCCAGTTTAGAAGCAATAGACTCTTTTCATCTTTCTGTTTTGAGAAACAGGGCACTGCTGGCTAGATACTGAGGTCCAGATCCAGTTTTTTTGTTTATGGCTTTAATAGCTAGAGTATTAAGTTCCAACACATAACATTCCTGTCCAATTTAAAGCCTCAATATAATAGGAGCTTCTCTTGCCTGTTTCCTGACCAGTCCTGTTTTGTGTCTCCTCACCTCCCTTTTAGCATACTATCTATGAATGAAATGGTAGGCAGGGGAAGAATGGAAAAGGCTTCCACCAAATTGTCACCAGGGGCTTTAAAAGTAGGGATGGGCATGAACTGGGAAAATATAGTTAAATGTATGGTATATGCCACCCTTAATTCATGAACCACAGGCCATCACGAACCAGTTCAGTTTGTGATGTTCATGATGCAGTAGAATGCCCCCACCCCCAGCATGCTAGAGTCAGAGGATCCTCCAGCTGAAATGCTGCTACCTGCTCTCCAAGACTGGTGACAACTGAAGAAGAAGAGTTGGTTCTTATATGCTGCTTTTCTCTACCAGAAGGAGTCTCAAAGCAACTAACCAGGCTAACCAGATTCAAATTCTGCACTCCTAACCACTACACCAAGCTGGCTCTTGGATTTACAGGGTCTGAGATACACACAACCCAGAAGGTG
This sequence comes from Paroedura picta, assembly GCF_049243985.1. Taxonomy (NCBI): domain Eukaryota; kingdom Metazoa; phylum Chordata; class Lepidosauria; order Squamata; family Gekkonidae; genus Paroedura; species Paroedura picta. The sequence goes on along the minus strand of NC_135374.1, from coordinate 28,046,483 downwards.
CCACCAGGAAGTTGCTTTCTGGTGTGATGACAGGTGGTCATTCTGACAAGTGCAGTTTCAGGAGTGCATGTAATGGATCCAGTGCAAGCTAAAGCAGCAGAGTACCTCCTCAGATACTTTTCCACATGCTCTCCATGCCACCCCCTTTGCTTTGAATAGATATTTACATTAAGCAGAGAGAGTCTGTCTAGAACTATCTGTTCATGAAAGTTTATAAAAAGTTCATGCTGGTTGACTTGCCACAAAGTTCACTGTGAACCACAAACTGCCCAAAATGTGCCGCAAATTTCAGTTTGTGAGCCAATTTGTTTACATCCCTACTTATATGTAACAAGGCATTCCCACGGAGAAGAGTCTGGCATTGACTGAAAGCTCCAGGATATGAAGGCAACATACAGCAAGGCTATATCAAGGCTGAAATTGCTCTTCTCTCCTGGTGCAGCAGAATGCAAGAGAAAGAGTCCCTCCTGTAGCATGAGACATGAAAATAATTTGGCAGAGGGACCATTTGAGTAGAGGAAGAACCCCTGGTAGTGTTTGGTGTCTCTCCCCCCCCCCTCCCCAGAATTTGTAAAATGGTAGACACAATCTCCAGGAGCAGAACTGGCAATATGGCCAGAAATAGACAAAACTTTTGCATTGCTCCTTGTAACCCATAGGTGGCAGCAAGAGATCATTAGAGACCACTGACCACAGCAACTTTTAATAGGAAGAGTCTGAATACAATGGAACTATAGGACAACATCTACCTGCAAGCCAAGGAGCAACAGTTCATACAACACCTGCCTGAAACTCTTGGCAGGCATTCTGTTCCTTGTGCTGAGAAACCCAGGTTCATTTCGACAATTGTGAATGTCGCAAAATACAGCAGGGAAACTTGTTTATGCCATTTCAGAGCAAAGGCTATGTTTACTGTTCAGATACCAAAAGAGGGTGGACATTTCTAAATAAGAAATATCACTTTCCGGTACTTTGTAGTGCTCATAGTCCTTATCCCACACCTGCAAGGAAGGCCATATTACCCCTGTAAATGGAAAGAAATAATCAAAACAACAACAGCCCACCATGATCTGCTTTTTAAAATGCAAAACAACTTTCTACAAATGTGAACTCATTTTCAGAACTGACAAGCAAGATTTATAAATAAATAAATAAAATGTTTTTCAGGGCTGGGAGATCCTTTGTCAGTTTTCTGGTCTCTCACATCCTTCACAGAGTGCTCCTCCAGCAGAAAAATAGGGCATGATTCACTTTTCTCTCTCTTATTCGGAATCAAACCATCAGTGCATTATGTTCACTATTTTGCCATTTTGGCAATGGCTCTCTAGGGCAGACTTTGTCATACAAGATTTCGTAACCACGCTGGGTGGGAGTTAATTTATATATATATACATATATATATATATATATATATATATATATATATATATATATATATATATTAATGTCAAACATTTAGCAGGTGATATGACCATATATGGCCAGGTTGACCTGCACAATTGTCCCAGAATGGCCATGAAGGAGGAGGTGGGAAGGGAAAGGGCCCAGGGTGGGTGTCTATACAACTATGCTTCCCAACCAAATTCTCCACGATTGCACCACTGGGTTTTTTCAAAGCCTGAAGAATGTTTCAGAGTTTCTCAGTGATAAAAAAGTTGCAAAAGGCTGCTCTAGAGTCTTAGGCAGAGGCCTTTCATATCACCTGCTGCCTGGTCTTTTTAAACAAGATGCTGGGGGAGATGCTGCATGGAAAGTAGAGGCTCTTCCATAGATCCCTGGCCCCTCCCTCCTTTGCTGTGTTGGGTCTTCAGCTCAATGACAGTACACATCCTTTGCACACAGAAAGTCCCAGTTCAATCCCTAGTACTTCTGGAAACGATACTGAGGTAGCAGGGAAACAGGCTTTCCGCCTGAGAACCACCACCAATCATAGTAGAAAGGACTAGACTATACAGACAAATGGTCTGTGTCAGTTTAATACAGATACATATGTTCTCCAGTAGGTGCATGTAGGTTCCTATTAGTAGATTCCTATAAGTACTTCTTGACAACCAAGATTTTCTTTCTTCTCTTCCATTCTATATATTTTCAATTTGTTGTTCAGGCACTTTTCTGCTGAGCAGCATTTAACATGGGGCTAAGTTGTTGTTTTTCCAGATCCTATCAGTGAATTTCCTCCAAGAGCCCAAGCATAATCCTCCCCACAAGACTCAGCTAAATTGCCCACAGACCAAGGACTGTGAACTAGTTTATCTTTCAAGGAAAGAGCCAAGGAAAATTTGTGGGTAGGCAGTTCTTGTCACTATGAAAAGACTCTTGTTTTTTTCCACTTTCCTCTCATTCAGTGAATGATCTGATTCTGTTTTACTCAAAATCATTCTTATATGAATTTATCGGAGTGGTCTATTTCTGATTTCATCCCCTGGAATGCCAAGACTTCTCTCTGCTCCATTTGCAAACACCAGCTTATTCTATGACACAGAACTGACATGATTTTTATGCAAAAGATTCTCAGGCAGTCCTCTTGGTTGGTTGTCAGAAGCCAGAGTCTCATAGCAGATCTGAGAAGGACTTGGCTGTATTCATCTGTGGCAGAAAAACAACAAAGCAAGGTTGGGGGGAAGGCTGTCAACAGAGCAAGAAAAATAAAAGCAGCAGGTGCTGCTTTTCCAGGTTAGGGAGATCAATCTTATCGCCTGCTAATGCCTGCCCAGCAGGTTTCTGACAATGCCTCAGAGAGTAACCTGTAAAAAAAAAAAAAGAGTCCTGATTTTGTAGCCCTCTGAAGATTAACAAATGTTAAGATTAGAGGCCATTTGTTACATTTCCTAAGCAGTCATTGGCCCATGAAATCTTAAAGCACAATCAATCCATTTGTCCTTAAGGGGCCACAAGATTACTGGCTGTTGGTTGTTTTCCCCTGGAGATGTCTTCACTGGGGAGGGGGAGGAGCCATTTGGCAAGATCCACTCAACAGACCTCCAAGCTCCAGTGAAACATACCTTTGCCAGCTGCTGTTGGTAATATGGAGGCGCTTGATGTGCAGACATCCACGAAGGACTGATTTATTATCCTGACTCTCATTTCAAAGCTGTTTCAAAGCACTGGTGGAAAAAAGAGCTGTGCCTTCCACCATTTTTCCTGTTGTATAAATAACAAGTCTTCAGCCCTGGTGCTTTGTCTCTCAATGTCATGGAAGTTCAGCGCCAGGTTCACTCACCTACTGTAGGGAAGTAGAGCACGTTAGCTGAAATTGCCCGTCAGATGGATTTTGAGTCTCCTCTTATCTGCTGCATGCTTCTCTCTATCCCTCCACCCCCCCTTTTTTTTCCTTATCTCTTTCACCTCTTCCATGTACTGAGTAAGATCTATATTGTATCTGGTACTTGCAGTGTATCACATCATTTATTATCTCAGTCGCTATCAGCTCCATCACCTGTATGAGATACTTTCAAATGTGGAACGGGAATAAGGCCATGAGGATCTGTTTGCTGCAGAGTGGATAATCAAGGCAAGGATTCCACACTGCCATTTCTGGAAAAGAAATGTTGTGGCGTCTGTGAAGACTATTGAACTTATTGAAGCATAAGGCGCCATGAGTTGGAGCCTGCTTTACCAGATGCCTCATATTCACCTGTACTGCCGTATATAGCTCATGGTTCTAGTGGGAGAGCTGGTGGCTCAGCAGCAAAGGATCTGCTTTGCATGCAGAAGCTCTCAGGTTCAATCCCTGGCATCTCCATTTAAAATTGTCAGTCTATATATGAAAGATCTCCGCTTGATACCTCGGGACAGCTGCTGCCGCTCTAAGTATGCCCTACTGACCTGGGTAAACCAGCAGTCTGCCTCAGTATATGACAGGTTTATATGTGTTAGTTCTGGCACAATAAACCAGAGAAAATGATAAGACCTGTTGGTAGATGGAAGATGCTGCTTCGGAGGATGGTGGATTCTCCTTTATTGGATGTTTTTAAGAGGAGATTGGATGAGCACCTCTCGAGAGTGTGTGTTTTTAAGTCCCTGAGAAGATGGTTGGGGAGAGGAAACTGGCCTGCTATTTCAAAGCCACCCCAACTTCCACATGTCTGGGTTCAACTGTTTTCTACCCTTCCAAGTATATACTACCCATTCCACCCCCAAAATGGACATCCAGTCTGTGGCTATGGAGAGGGGCCATGGTTCAGAAGTAAAGCATACGGACAGTCCCATATTCAATCTCAGTTCATGGACCTTCAGCAATGCTAGTGGGTTTTTTTCTAATCTGCCTGAGGCTCTAGAGACCACCAGTGGTTTAATTTGGTATAAAGCAGGGGTAGTCAAACTGCGGCCCTCCAGATGTCCATGGACTACAATTCCCAGCATTTGCTGGCAGGGGCTCATGGGAATTGTAGCTCATGGACATCTGGATGCCCACAGTTTGACTACCCCTGGTATAAAGCTTCATTACTCACCTAGGTGAGAAGAAGAGCTGTTTTTTTTATATACCCTGCTTTTCACTTCCAAAAGGAATCCCAAAGCAGGGACAACACCAAGCTAGTGTATACTCTACCGTGACTGCATGACTAAGACCGTACAGCATGCAAGTATCAGAAAGTTGGAGCACCAGTCATAGGGTGAGGACTGGCCCACTAATCCAAAGTGCCCCAGGCCAAAATATGCAGCTTGTTTTCTATGAATGCACCTGTCCACCTGTCTTACGTACTTTTGTGGCACCTGACCTAGGAAAAAGGAAACACAGAAATAGCTTGGTGGAGAAATATCCAGCCAAGCTTGACAAGACTGCATCCTGAAACTACTGGGGTTATGATGAGTATCTAAAAATAAGGGTTGAGCATGGGGGGGGGGTATCCAGTCCCCTGGATAAAATGGTGACCTTTCAAAACAGGTTTGAGAAGTATCTTAGGAGTCTTTCTGAGTTTGCCATTGTGACAGGGAAGCTACATTTTTCGGAGCCTTGTTTCATTAACATTGGAGTTTGTGAAACCTTCGTTCTCAAAGTGCAGAACATCAATCAAGCTCAGGTGAAACCACAAAACCACCAATAACCAGGAGACCACATTGCTGAAGGATTGAAAGCGAAGGAATGGAAGGGGGAAGGGGAAGCAGAAAGATATTCTGGAAAAACTGGGTGGGAAGACAGTGTCTTAATCATTTCAATCACAGAGCTGGAAGATACCCCAGAGGACTATCCAGTCCAGGCCCCCACCTTCTTGGGGACTTATTTTTTATTTTTATACTGCCACTCTTCCAGTGGTCTTGTGGTGGTTCACACAAAATAAAATGATAAAATACAATAAAACCCTATAAAACACGCCTTACAACAATAAAAGATGGATGGATGGATGGATGGATGGACGGACGGACGGACGGATGGCGACCTCTTACTCAACAGCTGGGAGCGAGGAGCCAGATCTAGTAGGCATTTGGGGTGGGGGGTGATGATGAAAACACCGGGACTCCACCCTGGCCTCAACCATATGCCTGGCAGAAGAGCTCCATATTGCAGGCCCTGCGGAAAGCTGACAACTCCAGCAAGGCCCTCAGTTCTTATGGGTGCTCAATCCACCAGGTTGGGGCCAGGATCAAAATGCCCTTGCTGGGGTTGAGGCCAGGTGGATGTCCCAGGGGCCCAGGACAACCAGCAAATTCATACCCACAGAGCTAAGGGCTCACACACATCTGACAGGTGCTCATCCATTCTCCTGCTAAAGACTTCCAACTAAGGAGACTCCACACCACCCCCTAAGGCAGCATATTCCATTTACCAACAAGCCTCAACATCAGCAAATGCTTTCTAATATTTAAGTGGAACCTCCTTTCCCATCATTTGAATCCAAATTAAATTGATGAAGGCAGGCAGGCCTTTTGTCTTGGCCCTCAAGCTCAAAGAGGGACTCATTGGGACAGTTTTTTTAGCAAGTTTCACAACTTGTTTTTGTGCATATAATTTTTTTGTAATTTTTAATACATTTATTATGGCTAATAGGCCTCAAAACCTGGAAGGGTCCTGGGCCTTTCTGGAGGGGGTCAGGAAGAGAAAGAAGCCCATTGCTTAGTGAATGGGGATTCATTGCCCAAAAGGATTCTCAACTGAAATGGCTGTTTCATAACATGCCTTACAGGCAGCCTTCCCATGAGTTACAGGAAGAAAAAAAATCCTTGGTGGTGAAATGTTTCTTGAGAAGCAAATTAAGCAGGAGGGTGGTATTCAATCTGTCCTGGGAGCCTAAAGCTGTACTCGAAACTAATGATTCGGGGTTGGGATGTATTGTCTTTTTCTCTTTGGATAGATGTTGGTGTACTCACATCAACAGTCATGGTAGATCAGCTGATAGAGAGTCGCTGTGACTTGTCAACGTGTTGGAGTCTTTGACCGCTCCTCTCCTTCATCCTCATAAAGCAGGGTTGTGTTGACTTTGGTGTGTGGAATTTGCATCTCTAGAGAAAACCATGGTGACCTTTAAATAATGCAAGAAAATCAAGGAAGGGTGTGTGTGTGTGTGTGTCTAAACCTCTATAGTTCCTTATCCATGAAGACAGGATCTTACAGACTGTATTGTTATCATTACATCTTAGAAACAGCAGAGTGTAGTGCACAGAGCAGGCCTCACATGGTGAGGGTGTGGCTCTTCATTGTGCCACTGGGACCATTCCCCTCTCAGTTTGTGAGGATTGAATGGTGGTGGAGGGGAAATACGTGCTTCTCTGGGAGGGATTTTTGCTTAAGTAAACTCACCTGGCCTTGGTTAAGCTACTAGAACATGTTCTGTGTGATCCTGCCTCTGAAAGCAGTTCATAACATTTCATCTGGTGCAGAGGACAGATCGCTACGCTTGCCCTGCTTAGTTGCAGTTTCATCGGATCCCACCTTGTTTCCAGGCCCTATGGAAGGCTGGTGTTGATGTTAAGAGTCCAGCTACATGCTACAAAGTCCTTTAAGACTAAGCTGCTCCACCAGGCCTATGGCTGAGGCCAGGAAATTCACACCAACAAGATGCTGGCCTCCCAATCTGAGAATCTGTTTGAAACCATCTCTCTAAGAAAAATCCACCTAACACTCACTAAGAACAACACACACACACACCGACACACGAGGCAACAACTTTTAATTTAAAAACCTAAACTAAATTTATCTGATTAATGTTTTGTTGTTTATGTAAATTATTGGAATTGAACATTTTTACTCTTCATGTTACCCACCCTGAGCCAACTAGGGAAGGGTGGGCTAAAATAATAAAATTATTATTATTATCATTATTATTATTAATTTGTAATAGAGATGTTTATTGTTATTTATGTATTATTTACTTCATTTATATCCTGACTTTTTCCCCAAGGGGGATCCAAAACAGCTTGCATTTTTCTCTTACAGCACTATTATGGTTTACAAAATTTCAAGTAGGTTTTAGGGATTGAATTTGTCTGCTGGTTTCATAGGGGTTTGAAACTGTTTTGTCAGTGATGGTTTTAAAAATTAATGTTGTAAGTGCTTGACCTTGTACGAGCTATTGATCTCTGGCTCTCAGTTGTGTCAGTAAGCCAGAGGATACAATTCTATTGCTGAAGTGAAGCATCTACAGAAGATTGGTTGTACTCCTCCCATCCATGTCAATGGAGCTTGTGGAGGAGAACTTCCCCAGGAAATTGTGCTCTGGGGGGCAAGGTTGCCAACCTCCAGGTAGTGGCTGGAGATCTCCTGCTATTGCAGCTGATCTCCAGGCAACAGAGATGAGTTAACCTGGAGAAAGTGGCCGCTTTGGAAGGTGGGTTCTATGGCATTATACCCCACTGATGTCCATCCTCCTCAAGCTCCACCCCCAAAATCTCCAGGTATTTCCCAACTTGGAACTGGCAGCTTGGGGGGAAGGGGTCTGTCTCTCTTCATTGGTTGATGTATCAAAAGCTTTCAGAGCCTACTCTATCAAATGTCCTTCAAGTGGACTAGCACCATGGGACAATTGAGTGTTGTGAGGACACATCTCATCTCTTCTTTTTCAAAACCCGAATCAATCTGGCTTCCCTTGCAAGCCTAGGCTTCTCCTTTACCTGGTCAAGCCATCACGATGTTCCCTTGCTAAGCTAGTTTGGCAGAAAGCTGCCTCTTGCCAAACAATGCTGGCATTAAAGAAGTGAATTCCATTCCATTCTCCACACCCTGCTGTGGGTAAGGACGGGATTTCAACTAAAAACCTGTCTGAAACTTTAGCAATATTGATGCACTAGCAGCAAACACTCCAGAACAGCTGGAGTGCCTCTCTTTGTGGCCACAGCCCTAAAACCATACAATCCTGACTCATCCCTTGCAGCAAATCACAGAGTGCATTGTGGTTTGGGGCCTTTGGGTCCCCACTCCCTTTTGCTTAGCAGCTCTCAGAAATCGCATCAACAATCTCATCCCTTGAAAGCTAGGGGGTTCCCTACTTTGGCATGAAGCCAAATGCACCTTCTTAACAGGGTAGGAAGCTCTAGAGGTTTAGACAGGATTGGCCTAGTGGCCAGCCAGCCATGACCAGACTCCTGGACAGCAGAAAGCACTTCGAAGATTGTGAGAGGCAGTGACCTGTCACCTCAACCAATTGGCCAGCATGTTCTACTGCAACAGATCCTTTATGTTAGCTGGAGAAGGACAAGTGGTACTTCTGAAGGGACCAGGTTTGGTCCAAAGGTCTTTAGCTCCTGACCCCCCAAAGTAGAAAATGCTTGAACTTGTGAGCCAGCTTGATGTAGGGGTTAAAGAACAGCAGACCCTAATCTGGAGAACTGGGTTTGATTCCTGACTCCTCTAAATGCACCAGCTGGGTAACCTTGGACCAATCACAGTTGTCTTAGAGTTGTTCTCAATGACCAGTTCTGTTAGAGCTTTGTCAGCCCCATCAACCTTACAGGTTGTCTGCTGTGGGGAGAGAAAGGGAAATGTTTTGTAAGGAGCTTTGGGACTCATTTGGGTAGTGAAAAGTGGGGTATAAATAACCAGCACTACTTCTTAAACTGTCTGTAAAGATCTGTAATTCCCCGCCATGCCCATATGAAACAGTTCCAACTATGGATATTTTCAATTTGCTTTCCTGTTGATACCTCATCCCCATCTGTTAAATTACATATTACTGCAAGATTCCCATGACTCTTTCTAGCATCATTATTTCTGCTGTGTCGACAATTTTTGAAGGGGGGGGGCAGGTTCTGTCATGGCAGAGAGATTTCTTTACCTTGTGTCTTTAATCCATTTCTCTGCCTCTCCAGGAGGCAAAAATATGGCCCAAAATGGAAGGGACAAGAAAGGCCTTTATACTGGAACAATCTCCTCCTTAGAAGTGTTGCCATAGAAGCTGCATTTTAGTTTACTTTTTAAAGTCACATAACAGCTGGTGTTAGCCTTAGTTTAGATCTGAGGGCAAAGCTAGACTTTGTGGGTGTGCCTCATAGTCACTCCATGTGTTCTCAAGAATATCCATTTTAGTTTCTCTACAATACCCAGTCCTGACCTGGATAGCCCAGGCCAGCTTGATCCTGTCAGATCTTGGAAGCAAAGCAAGGCTGAACCTGGCTAGTATTTGGATGGGAGACATCCGAGGATTTGTGTGGTGGTTCCTCCAAGGAACACTAGGGGTCATGATACAGAGGCAGGAAATGGCAAATCACATCCGAGCATCTCTTACCTGGCTGCCAGACAGTCATCAGAGCTCCTGGCTGTGCTACACATGTCATCTGGTCCACTCAATATTCCTGGTAAGGCCTTGAAGGAGGAGCTGGCCTCATGGCTTAAGTGCCACTCAGCACTTAACACCTGATAGTGCTGTTCTTACAGAGCTCTCTCAGCCCCACCTACCTCACAGGGAAGGGAAGGTGATTATAAGTCGCTTCGAGACTCCTTCAGGAAGTGAATAGTTGGGCATAAAAACAAATTCTTCTTCATCAACCTCACTGTCCCCAAACTCCACCCCCCACATAACTCTCCAAGTAATTTCCGACTCAGAGCAGGTGATCCTTCTTGAAAATCTCACTGATCCCTGATGAGCTCCTGGATTCAGATATATTGCTTACTATAGACCAACATATCCACCCTCTGAAACTATGTCTCTTAGGGATGCCAGCCTCCAGGTGGGACCTGGGGATCCCCAGAATTACAGCTCATCTCCAGACTACACAGATCAGCTTCCTACAAGAAAATGGCTGCTTCGGATGGTGGACTCCATGACATTGCATCCCACTGAAAACTCTGCCCTCCCCAGGCTCCATCTCCAGATCTGCTGGAGTTTCTCAATCGTCATCTGGCAAACCTACTCCCCCCTCATCTCATGCTGGTGGTTCTGTGAGTGTGTGTGTGTATGTGTGTGTGGACATGGCAACCCTAGTAGAAACCCCAAAAATAAAGTTTTCCTGAGTCTCTTGGAGATGCAGTGGTAGGATCTGTCCTTGTCAAGCAGATGTTATTCATTGCCACCCCAAAATTTGGCCACTTCACCTTTGTTGGCTGCTTGGCACACAGTAATTCCATATATAAATAGCATGTAGTAAAACACATAGACCGTGTGTATCCTCTGAATGTCCATCTGATATTGTCCATGGATACTGTGTGAAGTTTACCTGCACAAAGAAGGAATATGGGTTTCCAAATGACAGATCCCGCTTTTGTTCCTAAGTCTGTAGACACCAGCAAACCATTAAGTTTATCTCTATGGTACCATAAAGCTTCATTTTGATTACTTGCAGAATTGAGCATAAGATCAGACTAGTTTTTCTTCTGATCACTTGGAGTCCCCAAATGATACCCATGTATGAAACCATTGTTATATGATGGATTCAACCCACATTGGCTTTTTCTGTGGATTTCATTGAGCTGAAGAGATCTTTTAAATGCTTTCACATACTTTGGTCTTGCTACTATTAGTCACATATCAGGGAATTTGAAAGATCCCTTCAAACCCCAAGCCACAGACAAAGTCTGTCTTCATCATACAAATATGGTTATTTGATTACTTTCTCAAATAAGGTCTGGTAGAATTACCCCACCTCCTTCTGAGCATCACCAAAGACAGGAGGTTGAGAAAGGGGGGAATGTAAGTACAAGAAGCTTACACTGGCCCTTCCCATGGGTGAGTGAAACAGCCTTACACAGCAGAGTGGGAAATCATTTAGTGGGTGATAAACCATGTGTTTTTTGACCATTAGAGGCTGGGGCTATCTTAGGTGCCAAAATGAAAGTAGGTCTCTCCCCAGCTCAGGCTTCTTGCGGAAGGATTAAGTCACAGATGAAATATTCTGATTTTGCTGAAGGCAGCAGGATAATTTTTACACGCTCCCTACTTGGAGTACTAGGGAAATGATGTAGAGAATCTGCTGAAACTCCAAAGTGTCGGCAGCAACCTTTCTTTGCATTGGTACATGAGGAGGTGGTGGGAAAGAAATGTGTTCACCTTCAAACTGGTAGACACAACTCTCCCCTTAATTGTTCCTCCATGTTGGGGAAAGCTACAGCAGATGAACTGCCTGTCACACAGCTATTAAAAGCACTTGCAGCCTTCCAGAAAAAGATAGAAACTCCTTTTACTTTCAAATCACTGGGAAAATCTCCACTAGGTTCTAATTCTTCTTGCACTGCCAACTGGCAGTCTGGCTTCTTAGGCCTTTAGAATTGTGGAAATCAGCAGACTGTTTTTCAAGGCGTGGAGATGAGCTCTATCCCCTGCCTAGAGCAGTCACAACAATTAATTAAAAGTTATATACCCAACTGCACTGACAGAAGTGTTAGCGACCAATATAATGCTTTCCATGTTTGGGTCATGCTAGCAGACACCAGTGATTCTCCAAGAAAAGAGAGTGAGACCACAGAATGACTGCCAGAGGGTGCTGAGGCTGATCACAAAGGGTTGGTGTGTTTCAGGCTCTTTCGCCTTGAAGATACAAAGCGTGATGGACAGGAGGCTGTGAAGGTGAAAAGAGGCACTCTGCTCAGGATGCCAATTTCTAGGCGGAATCTGGGGATTCCGGGGGGGGGGGGGTTTACAGCTCATCTCCAGGAGACAGAAATCAGTCCCCCTGGAGAAAATGGCTGCTTTGGTGGGTGGACTCCATAGCATTATATTCCACTGGAGGCAAAGTCTGTTACACCTAAAAATACAACAGGTGCTAGCACATACACCTCCACTGTGACCTTCCTGGGTTCTGGCCCATCTCCTCGCCATTCCCTGCTCAACCTTGAGATCCAGTGTGGTGAAGTGGTTAAAGAGTAACAGACTCTAATCTCAAGAGCTGGGTTTGATTCCTGACTCCTACTCTTCCATATACAGCCTGCTGGGTTGCCATTCTCCAGCTGGAGTCCTATAAACCTTCAGGAACATGAAAGAGAGAAAGACAGGATGAAAGAGACAGAGAAACCTCACAGCTTCCGAAGGTCAGGCAGGCTGTGAAGTGGTGGGCTGCCACGTTTCTGTCCCCATCTTCCAAAGGCTGGATTGGGAAGGCTTCAAGAGGGGGGCTGCCAGCTTCCCCCACTACATTTCCCAAAGGTTGGACCAGGCAGGGATGGCTGCAGGGGGGGCTGCATCCTTCCTTCCCTTCACATCTCCCTAAGGCCAGGCTGGGTGGGGAAGGCCACGGAGGAGGGCTGCCTTTTTCCCACCCAATCTCCCTGAAGGCAGGTTGGACAGGAAAGACTGGGGGAGAGGCTACCTCTTTCCCACCCACCCCACATCTCCCAAAGGCTGGGCCAGGCAGAGATGGCTGTGGGAGGGGTGCTGCCTCCTTCCCACCCCCTCCTCCACATCTCCCAAAAGCCAAGCTGGGTGGGAGGGCCACAGGGAGATGGGCTTCCCCTTTCCCACTCACCTCCACATCTTCTAAAGGCCAAGCTGCTTGAGGAAGACCAGGAGGGATGGGCTGCCTCCTTCACACCCACCCTCATCTTCTAATGGGCAGGATGGGATGTCTCCTTCCCACCCACCCTACATCTCCCAAAGGCCAGGGGCATGTAGGGAAGGTTGTGAGGGCTACCTCCTTCCCACCTTCCACATTTCCCAAGGGGCAGACTGGGTGGGGAAAGCTGCTGGATCCCCCCAGCCCCTCTTAGACGGAGAGTGAGGGAAAGTAAAAAGCACTCCAATGGCCATCTGCAGGGCCATGGGGAAGTGTTGTGAGCCCATGTTTGGGTAGCTAGGAGGAAAAGCCTTGCCAGGAACACCCAGCTTCACCTGAGCTTCAGCTGGATGACAGCTTTGCCCAGCCAGATGTTCAACAGGTAGAGAGCTCTGACCAGCACAAACCAGAGCTTAGATTCCAAAGTTGTTGCATGAGCTCCTCTGTCTAGCCTCCAGCTGCAGCTCCCTGCCTCACCTGAGTCAATTAATCAATGCCAGCTATGTGCTGGAGGAGAACTCTAGTTTAAAAGGCAACACACCATGTTAGCAAGACTGTTGCTGACTGCAGAAGATTGTAAGTCATCACGAAGTAAGGACTGAGAGGCTGCTGACAGCCTACATTAATGAGGCTAGGAAGCCTGGGTTATGGAATTTCTCCTTCTGCTGATGCCCTTGAACTATCTGAACAAACATTTGACTCACTGTACTGACTTAAGACATTAACTGCATTCTGTCTGTCCCTTGGCATTCTGATTTTTAGATACTAATTCTCTTTATCTTCCAGCAGAGCTGAAACCTGAGACTAACACAGGAGGCAAAGAAAGCAGCTGACCTCCTCCCTTGCCTGGGAAAGATGGAGGGTGGGAAGAGGCTGAGGATGGGGCAACTTACCAGAGCCTTTCAGAGTTGGCACCTCTTCCACCCAGCAAGTAGGAGCAAGAGGACAAATAAGCCTTACCATTGACTCTCATTGGAAGTGCCCTCTCCCTATTTGTGACACACCCCCAGGGAGGGCCAATCAGGTAGGGAGAGAGTTGTCTGCATGCGATTTGAACTGATTTGCCCTCATTAGCCAAGTGCAATTTGAACTGATTGGCCCTCATTAGCCAAGTGCAATTTGAACTGATTGACCCTCATTGGCAAAATTCTCTCTCCCAAATAGCAGTACAGCCCCAGGGAAGACTAGTCAGGTATGGAGTATGTTGTCTGCACACAGTTTGAACTCAATGGCCCTCACTGGCAGAGTGTTCTCTCCGATTGGCAGCACACCTTCAGGGAGTACCAATCAGGTATGAATTGAGTTGTCTACATGCAACTTCAACTTTATAGTGTTCAATGAGTATACTTATACTGAAGAATAGTGATTGAGGTCCCTCCCTCCCGCTCAATCTTGGCTCTAAGCTCAAAGTCTCCAGGTATTTCCCACCCCAGAGCTAGCAACCCTACATTCAGCTGAACCTATGGGATTGGTATTCCAGAATCCTATCCCAATTCTGTTCTGCCTCAGTAAAATAGCAACCAAGACAACCTGGTCAGCCAGAGTAGAAACAGGAAACAAATATCAAGCTGACGCACTAATTTTTGACTTCTTGAAAATCAAAATGGGTACTGGTCAAACCTTGTTTTCACAAATAATGTCTTCCTCAGTGGTTATAACATATCAATGGTAATTAATGAAATCAATTTAAAAATGTAACATTTTTTCTCATTATAAATGATTGCCTATCGTATTAATATTCTATCTATGAGCAATAGGGTTGTGAATGTCCTGCACAGTGCAGTCCCTTCCAACTCTATTATTCTATGATTCTATGCCTTTAGGTAAAGAGGCAAAATTTGTTTAAAATATTCTACATTCAAAATAGTATTGAACAGTAATTAAAACATTGTAAGGTAGGTGGCAATAATTTATAATGAGAAAAAAAATCCCATTAATATGCTATCATTATAGCCACCGAAGAAGAAATTATTTGTGAAAATGAGGTTTGACCAATGCCTGTTTTGGCTTTCAAGAAATAAAGAAATGACTTTCAAGAAGTTAAGAATTAGTGGGTCAGCTCGATACTTGTTTCCTGCTTTGGTAAAACAGCAGACAGTTTGAAGAGTAGCTCTTCCTGCTAGTGTGACAAATTAGTCTAGAAGTGTGCTTGTACACAAAGGTTATCCCTTGAATAAATCTTTGCTGTCTTGAATAAATCTTTGCTGAGCCTTCGGGGAGGGCGGTATATAAATCTAAATAAATAAATAAATAAATAAATTAAAGGTGCCACCGGACTCAAACTCTGTCCTGCTGCTGCTTCAGACCAACACAGCAACCCACATGAATCTAGCTCTGGGAGAGAATCCACACTCCAAAGGAACTATTTATTGTATTTATTATATATTTGTATGTCACCCTCCCCTGAGGCTCAGGGTGGTTCACAGAGAATATAAACAATATATTAAACTTGTTCCACATCAGAAAAAATATAATACAGTAAAACAGTGATAATACCAAGAACCGTAACAGATCACAGTTTAGCACAGTAACAATCAACAGGTCCATGGTTGGGTTCAGGTACATGAATTGCTGAGGGGGACGATTCAAGGGCCCAGTGGTGTTGTAAATTTTGGTTGGCCTCAACCAAATGCCTGGCAGAAGAGCTCCGCTTTGCAGGCCCTGCAGAACTGTTTTAGTTCCGTCAGGGCCTTGATCTCCTCTGGGAGCTCATTCCACCAGGTGGGGGCCAGTACAGAGAAGGCTTTGGTCCTTTTGGGCCAGGAATCATTAGCTGGTTGGTGGTGGCAGAGTGCAAGGCTCTTTGAGGGGTGTAGGCAGAAAGGCAAGTACAGTGGGCCCTGACCACATATGGGCTTGAAGGTAAGGACCAAAACCTTTAGTCTGATGTGGAATTCATCTGATCATTGCAGTTGATGGAGGGTGGGCCAGACATGGGTCCTCCATTGTGTTACTGTGAGGACCCTGGCCGCTGCATTTTGGGCCAGCTGTAGTTTCCAGATAAAAGCCAAGGGAAGGCCTGCATAGAGCAAGTTGCAGGAGTCCAGTCAAGGGGTGACCATCACATGGATCACTGTGGCTAGGTGTTCCGGGGCCAAGTAAGGCGCTAGTAGTTTGGCTTGGTGAAGGTGGTAGAATGCCAGCTGGTGCTACCTTTGTGACCTGAGCCTCCATTGAGAGGGAAGCATCCAGGATCACACTCAAATTCCTGGCAGAGTGAGCTACTGGGAGCTGCACACCATCCAGAGTGGGCAGATGCACTTCCTCATAAGGTCCCATCCTACCCAACCACAGGACCTCTATCTTTGAAGGATTGAGCTTCAGATGACTCTGTTTGAGCCATCTTGTCACTGCATCCAGGCAGCTGGTTAATGCTTCTGGGGGAGAGTTAGGGCGGTTATCCATCAGGAGGAAGAGCTGGGTGTCATCTGCATATTGATAGCAACCCAGCCTGAACTTCCATACCAGTTGGGCAAGAGGGTGCATGAAGATGTTGAATAAAGTAGGAGAGAGGACTGCTCCTTGTGGGACTCCAGAAGTGATATCTTCCCGATAGGGGTGCCGGCCTCCTGGTGGGAACATGGAATCAACCCACAGTCATAACTCATCTCCCAGACTATGCAGAGCAGTTCCTTTGGAGAAAGTCAATAGTTTGGAGAGTGGACTCTATGGTATTGTACGCCACTGAGATCCTTGTCTTCATCAGTCTCCATCCCCAAATCTCCAGGAGTTTCCCAGTCTGGATATGGCAACCTGCTGGTGGCTAGGGGGACCTGGCAACCCTATCTCCAAAGGGACTGTTCCCTGCAGTCTGGAGATTAACTGTAATCCCAGGAGATCCCCCAGGCTCCACCTGGAGGTTGGCACCCTTAGTGAAATCCAGTGTATGTGACGGAACCCATCTTAATGGCAGTCAGTAAAAGTCTCTGAGCCTGAAAACTTGAAACACAATTCAAAGCACACAATGAAGCCAAAGCCAGCTTCAAATTATGTGCCTCAGACAGGTGCCTCCTCTTGACTACCTGAAGACCTGCTGCTGACCTTTTCTTTGGAACAAACCAATAAATTAATCTTTGGTGTTGTTTACAAACAATTCCTATTTCTATGACTTCCATATTCTACTTGCTCACCTCATGGTAGCAAACCTAAAGCCTCCACATTTGCTACCCTAAGAACACACAGTAACTGAGGGTTTATAATTTAAAACAAATCTCAGTCCCCCAAATCATAGGAGGCTGTGTCAAATCAAAAAGGCCTGCCCCAAAAAGGCCTGTCTTTTTTCTCCAGCAAAATGGAGGAAGACTAGGACTGGCTATTTGCTTTGGGAAAGAAACAAGTGGATGCCAAGAAACCCTTTGATGGCTGCCATTTTGGAGATCCCTGCCATTCATTTTTAGCAGTTAAATGTCAATCTATTGAATTCCACTATTTCTAAGTGGTAGACAGCATACTTCACATACAGAAGACATTAGGCTGAAATATTGGTGTCTCTAGTTAAAGAGTCTTAGGGAGTTTTTGGGAAAGAGCTTAGCTGGAGACCTTTGGAGAACTCCTACCAAATAGTTTATCCTGGGCAAGGTAGACCAGTGGTCTGTCGAGGTACAAGGCACCTGTGCACTATAACATTCTTCTCTTTTCCAGGGAATCACGTTTGCCTTATACCTGCTTGGTCAGTGTTACAGTCCTTGAGGTTTATGTGAATACTAGTGACTCTTTTCTTAAAACTTACCTGTTCCCTTTCAAAGATCACGTATAGATGAGTCACATGTCCATATTTGACAGCATTGCAAGAGCAAAGTTTAGCACATGGTCGTGTACAGAACAACATTCCGGTATAATCAGAATATCTTGTAGGCAGAGACACCCACTGGTCCCATCACAACTGAAGAACTGGTTTGACCAGATGCAGAGCTTTCGCGTGTGATATGCTCCCCCCTCCCCAATCATACACAATTGTGCTTAGGTGCTGGGAGCTCTCTTAAAGAGTGACTGAGGAGAACTTGCTGAGCAAGGGAGCTGTGGTTGGGTCCACCGAGAAGCAAAGAAGGTAAGTTTTCTGGGTCTTCTGATTTCTGCTTATTTTTAAAAAGTAACTGCAAGGTTAATAGCTGTTAGCGACTGGGGCATTCCTTCCCCCTTCTTCTTTGTTCATGCTTCTTTCTGTACAAGGCTGCAGTTCTCGCCATGGCGAAGCAGCTTCTACTTCATGAAACTCAATGGGACTTCAAGCAGCACAGCTCTGTGTAGGATTGTGCCTTCAGCCTCTATTGTTTCTTGCAAGAGAGATGTTGCTTAGCGATAATGCAGCGTTAAAAGGCTTGGGGGAACATGTTGAAGAGACAATAAAGAGCTCTCATCTCCCCCCCTCCTCCCGTCACTTTTACCAAATAATCCCAAGCAGAAAGAGTTTCTCCTCCTTTTAGTAAAGCTGACAGAAAAGTGATTGTACCCACCCTCCTGCTTCCCTGCCTGGTTAACTCTTTGTAATGCAGAAAGAACGACTTCACTTTTCTTTTGCCAGCAGGAGCACTTTGTGAAACAGATAGGATTGATTTCTTAAACAGGAATCTCTTGACAGACTCAGGACCATCTGAAGTAATCTCTTCCCCCCCCCCCCCCGCTCATTTGAAACTCAGTGGTGTATCTTAGGTCCAAGCATAAGCAAAGGTATCTATCTTCTTCTGGTATCTATCTACACTAGGTGACTGGAGACCCATTTATCTAATGAGGGCAAGCTGGGAAGCCTGGACCCATATGTGTGGAGGACATCAGCTATCAGCAGAGCTTACTTGCTGGGTAGCCTGCATGAGAGGCTTGTGTTAGAGCAAGATCATGGTGACCAGATTTTAACATTGGTAAAGTGGGACATCATTGACCGGGGGGGGGGGGTTCTTAATTTAAAATTTGGTCTATATGGAGCAACAAAAATTTTCATAGAAGGCATAGAATGCAAAAATAGTATTGTAATATATATATTTTTAATTTCAACATAAGTACAATTTGCCAGGTGCCCCCAGATGTCCCTCCAAAAGTGAGACAATCTGGTCACCTTAAGCAAGATATACATCAGCACTGGGTCATGGTTAATGTTTAAACGAGGGTCTAGGAGATCCTGCACTGCTGTGGAAGCTTTCCAGGAGACCTTGAGCCAATCGTGTTCGCTCTGCCTCACCCCCCCCCCTCACAAAAATGGTGGCGTAGCTAAAATGGAGAAGGGAAGAATGGTGTAAGTTGCTTTGGGTCCCCATTGGGTAGGAAGGCTGCACAGAAATATGTAAATACATAAACATTTCAGTCTTAATAGGACACCAGGTGTCTAATATGTTGAACCTGATGGTGGTTGTTTTCTAAAATGTTTGAGCATTGGTATGTCCACTACAAACTCTCCTTACATAGCAACTTCTGTCATTTATATAGTAATATGCCATTTTGTGGGTTGCTCCTCTCTACACATAGAGTTCAGGTAAGAACCTTTCAAAGCAGTTAGAAAGATGTTCAGAAGAAGAAGAGTTGGTTCTTATGTGCCACTTTTCTCTACCCGAAGGAGGCTCAAGAGGCTTACAATCACCTTCCCTTTCCTCTCCCCACAACAGACATCCTCTGAGGTGGGTGAGGCTGAGAGAGCCCTGATATCACTGCTCGCTCAGAACAATTTTATCAGTGCCGTGGCGAGCCCAAGGTCACCCAGCTGGTTGCATGTGGGGGAGTGCAGAATCAAACCGGGCATGCCAGATTAGAAGTCCGCACTCCTAACCACTACACCAAACTGGCTCTCACATAGGGCGGTGTGTTCCCTCATACTAAAACTTTGTGTATGCACTTGCTTAACATGGAGAGACCCTAGAATTTGCGTGTCGTGAGGAACAGGCTCGCATGCCGACTGCACTGTAACTTGCGGGCTCAAAAATAAGGGAACAAATCAACAGTAATTGCAGTGAGTAATGATCAGCTGTCATTAAGTTTCCTGCTGGAGAAGTAGAATAGCTTCACAACAACCAAACTGTCAGAACAGCTGCTGAATGAGAAGGTCACAGCATGTACTAGGTGGCTGACACGGTTAATACTGTCATAAATTCATACTTGTCTGCCTGTATGAGTGGCATTTTCCTTGCTAGCTAAAGTACACATAGCAAATCCCAATTGCTGATGGGGAGGGGGAGAGAGATCTATAGTGACAAAGAACCATGGAGAGTAATTTAAGATGCTAAATATATTTTGGAGTCAGTCTGTGATTTTATCGTGTGGATGGGATGAATGATTTAATATTTCCCCATTTTTGCCATAATATACACCCTAGTGCACCGGATGTTCCCGGAGCCTCGGAGCAAGGCGTTTGCTGCTGTCTGATGGGGAACAGTCAAAAAGCTGTGTGCAGTCCATTGTAGGTGTGGTGTTGAAGAAACAAAATGGGTCCAGGGCATGTTACTGCACAGCTGTATTTAGGGGCAGGGCAGGGCAGGGCGCTTCATCTTGTCAGGGCTGAGAAGTTTTGGATTTGTTTGGATTGTGGTTGGATGGCTCTCAGTGGCTTCTTGAAGTATCAGCACCCCGCCTTGGAAGCTGAGGAACAGCTCAGTGACACCAAGGAGGCTGGTAAGGAGCACTCCAGACACTCCTGGGATGAAAACTTGGTTCAAATCTGATGCTGGCCAACACCAGAAAGCACTTTTCCTTGGGACTCTGCATTTACTCAGCATCTCCTATAAACCAAGCTGCCACCCATGTGAAGCGGTTGCTCATGCTCCGTGATGACATTGTGTAGGCAGCAACTCAGCTTAAATGAGACACTGTACCAGTGCATAATCGCACAGGTAAGTGCCTTTTTTCTTAGCCACCATCCAATTTGAATTAGGCTTCATGGAGTCTTCCTGAATACAGGAGGTAACTACAGGCCTAGAAATTATGACCTGCTGCCTATCAAGGTAAAAAGGTAAAGGTATCCCCTGTGCAAGCACTGAGTCATGTCTGACCCTTGGGGTGACGCCCTCTAGCGTTTTCATGGCAGACTCAATACGGGGTGGTTTGCCAGTGCCTTCCCCAGTCATTACCGTTTACCCCCTAGCAAGCTGGGTACTCATTTTACCGACCTCGGAAGGATGGAAGGCTGAGTCAACCTTGAGCCGACTGCTGGGATTGAACTCCCAGCCTCATGGGGAGAGCTTTCAGACTCCATGTCTGCTGCCTTACCACTGCTGTGCCACAAGAGGCTCTTGAGCCAGTTTGGTGTAGTGGTTAGGAGTGCGGACTTCTAATCTGGCATGCCGGGTTCGAATCTGCGCTCCCCCACATGCAACCAGCTGGGTGACCTTGGGCTCGCCAAGGCACTGATAAAACTGTTCTGACCGAGCAGTGATATCAGCGTTCTCTCAGCCTCACCCACCCCACAGAGTGTCTGTTGTGGGGAGAGGAATGGGAAGGCGACTGTAAGCCGCTTTGAGCCTCCTTCGGGAAGGGAAAAGCGGCATATAAGAACCAACTCTTCTTCTTCTTCTTCTTCTTCTTGCTGCCTATCAAGCCTGGGTCCAAATAGATACTTTATAGAGCTGGGAAATACCTGGAGATTTTGGGGTGATCCAAGTTGATCCCACTGGTATACAGATAGATTGAACAATCCCACTATATTCTATCTAAATTTTGAATCCACTCTACTGCAGTTGGGGAAAGAGCTGCCTCACATCTCCCTGGAAAGCACGATGCTCACATTCCTATGAAAGATGAAAAATAGTGTGGCGGGCTGCTTCAGAATCACAGTGGGTCCTGCTGTTTCGCCCCATTTAAACAACAGGTCAACACATCTACCAAAGAATGATCATATTCTATTAGCCATCTTCCGTGTGTTACATGGCAAGTCAAATCCTGCAGGCCTCTGGACATAAGGAGGAACTGATTGCATCCATTCCATAGATCAAGATTTTGTAATTGTGGGACTTGTGCAGATCTCATTGCTAGGTGTCTGGATCTTTATTATGAATAGGCCATATTTTGGTGAATGGACAGCTTTCTGTTTTCAGTGATCTTCCTATATTCACAGAGAAGAACATCTTGTGTTTGGAGATGTAGGGGAGCGGTGTAGCACAACATAGGTAGCCCATAGGTCGGAGTGGTCTTAATACATCCACTGATGATTTTCATTGTTGTATTGAGTTAGGCATTGAGTTTGTGAACATAGACACATTGAAGCACTGCATTCTGCAGTACTATACATCAAATCCAAAGCTGGGTATCTAAGTGTTTTAGCAGATGCAATGCAAGTTGTACCACATAATTTTGGGGAGGATGTTATTTTGCATGTGTATTTTTGCTGCTACATTGGTAAATTGGTGTTTATAGCTCAAGGTCCTATCCAGGGAGATGCCAAGATACATAGGTATCTGATTGTGTGTAAGTTGGGTGCCATTAAAATACACATTCAGTTCGCAGTTGGAAAGATGGTTATTGAGATGGAAACAGAAGCATTCTGTGTTTCCTGGACTTGGAATGAGCCACCATTTACATTAGTAGTCAGTCAAAATTTTGAGGACCTTGGTCAGTATTTCCTCAGTCCTTTCCATTGATTTGTGCCTAACTGCATTCACCATATCATTGGCATGAGCAAACTTCCTGAATATTGTCTCAGGAACATCAGAGATCTATAGGTTGAAAAGAACTAGAACAAGGATGGAGCCCTGCGGTCTGATTACTTGGAAACGTCTTTCACTCAGCATGTAATTTAGGAGTCAAAATAATGTTCAGCGGTGGAACACTTGTACAACAGGGCATCCCTCCAAACTGTCATAACTGATAGTCAAATTGACAAAAACAGCTAACATCTTAAGACATTTCTGATACCCTGCCTCAATGAAAGTTGTTTTGCTGAGGACCTGATCTTCACAACTATGACAAGGTCTAAATCCTGCTTGCTCTTTAGGAACATGTTCATTAATTCTGTCAATGATTCTGTTCAGGATTAGTCTCTTGAGAAGTTTATACCATGAGCTCAGAAGGGAAATAAGTCTAACTTTTTGCCAGACATTTTGATTTTCTAGGTTTCAGAATAGCAACTGTCTTTACTTTCTTGAATTCCTCTGGCAGCATTCCTGTTCTCATGATATCCATGAGAAACTTTGTGAGCCACTTTTTAGCGAACATGCTACTGTCAATCAGGAACTCATTATGGATGCAGTCAAAACCTGGTGCCTTTCCACTCTTGATGTCCTTCAATGCCTTGGAAATCTCATCTGCACTGAAATCCCCTGACAGCTCGCAGTCTTCAGGGCAAGTGCCTTGTTTAGATTGGACTGCTAAATCATCTGACTTGCATGCCAATAAGAAGACTAACCCCTTTTTCATAGAATCATAGAGTTGGAAGGGGCCATACAGGCCATCTAGTCCAACCCCCTGCTCAACGCAGGATCAGCCCAAAGCATCCTAAAGCTTTGGATGCACAGAAGAAAAGTGTACATCCAACCTTTGCTTGAAGACTGCCAGTGTCTTAGCTCACCTCAATAGCTCACCTCTTGCCCAAAGGAAACATGAGTATGCATGGGAGCAACCTAATGATCTGATCACATGAGCCACTGTGGTCTTCCCAGCAGGATTTAGGGTTAAAGATCACGGAGTAGTATAAAGGCTCAGCCAGGAGAAATGGTGGCTCTGATTACTGTGCTGCAGTGTAAATACTATTGTGCATGCTGAGAACTTACAAGAAAAGTGTTTGTTATGCACCAAAACATACTTATAGCTAGCTGGCACCCTCTCTATCATGTCTTTATCACACCTTTTGATCCAAGGAGCTTGGTAAGGATAGCAAGTAGTTCAGCACTGGGTGAACCTACTGTGCTTGCTAGGATCTTCTTTTGGTTTCTTCATTGCTAAGGCTGATTGATGGCTTCAGGCTGCATATATGGTGATAAAGGTAAAGGTATCCCCTGTGCAAGCACCGAGTCATGTCTGACCCTTGGGGTGACGCCCTCCAGTGTTTTCATGGCAGACTCAATACAGGGTGGTTTGCCAGTGCCTTCCCCAGTCATTACCGTTTACCTCCCAGCAAGCTGGGTACTCATTTTACCAACCTCAGAAGGATGGAAGGCTGAGTCAACCCTTAGCCAGCTGCTGGGATTGAACTCCTAACATCATGGGCAGACAGCTTCAGACAGCATGTCGCTGCCTTACCACTCTACGCCACAAGAGGCTCTATATATGGTGATAGCAAAGCTGAAATGTACTATTGAGTTAAACCCCTAGTTTTATCAAACCTAAACTTGCTAAAGTATGTAGAAGAAGAAGAGCTGGTTCTTATATGTCATTTTTTCCTACCAGATGGAGTATCAAAGTGGCTTACATTCGCCTTCCCCTTCCTCTCCCCACAACAGACACCCTGTGAGGCAGGTGCGGCTGAGAGAGCCCTGATATCACTGCTCGGTCAGAACAGCTTTATCAGTGCTGTGGAGTGCCCAAGATCACTCAGCTGGCTGCATGTGGAGGAGGAGTGGGGAATCAAACCTGGATTGCCAGATTAGAAGTCTGCACTCCTAACCACTACACCAAGTTTAATTGTATGAAGAAATGAGTATTTTGGCCAGTCTATGTACAGTGCCCTAATATCTCTGTTATTTTGAGTTGACTTGTGGAGAACATGAACACTGATTAATTTAGAGGGCAGGATGCATTTGATTCCCCCTTTATGTGGCAAAACTGGTGGCCATGTTTGCTTTGTACAGTGCTGGGATAGAAGAAGAAGAGCTGTTTTTTATACTCCACTTTTCACCACCTGAAGGAATCTCAAAACAGCTCACAATCACCTTCCCTTCCTCTATCTACACCCTATGAGATAGCTGGGGCTGAGAGAGCTCTGAGATAACTATAACTGGCCCAAGGTCACCCACTATCCTATGCTGGGATGGGAATTCTAGGTAGGCTTTGGCAGACAGCTACCATCTTTAGTCTCCTGTAGTGTTCTAATATTGAGATCCCCAATATAATGTTCATGTGCACTGTGGTGTCCAGTGATAGCTGTCTTGGTGTCCACCAAGTGTCTTCAGAAACTGGGTGTGTTCAGGTGGGGCTGTTGCTTAGCATGGCTTCTGATAGGCTATCTAGATTAAAATTACGTTATTTCGGTATCAGCAGCCACCACAGTGTTTGTTTTATTCTCTCTCAACCCATTCTTGTGGTGTCTTGAGTGCAGACACACAGCAGGCAGACAAAGGTAATAACTAATCATCAAGGTTTGTTACAATGCCAGTCCAAAGTTCAAATACCAGTTAATCCAAATTCACAACTTCAAGTCAAAGGGGAAATCCTAGAGAAAAGTTCTGGAACACAGTCCAGGGTCCTAGACAAGGGAATCAGCTCAGAATACAGGCTGCAAGGTCAGTGACTAACGGACACCTTGTTTCCATGCAGCCACTCCCTAATTTGCTGCTTTTATGTAAACACTTCTGGCCTCCTCACTGCTGTTCCTGCAAACATTCCTCCTCATTGTTGATGTGAAACTGATGCTGTGCTGCCAACCTGGCACAGCATCTTCTGTCCCGAAGTTCCCCCCTTGTTTTCCTCCTACACTGTGCCTGAGACTCTGGTGAACTGGCTGGCAGATGACTCTCTGTTGCCAGCTGAGGGCTGAGGGGCCATTGTACTGGTACTTGGCTGTGGATCGGTCTCTCAGAGACTGCCTACTCCTGCAGTGTCTCTGTCCAGTTCAGGTTCAGAGGAGTCCTCTGCATCACTTTGCTCTGCTGAAACTGGCTGGTCCACAGCTCCCAGTATATTTTTAATTACCCTTCTTCTCTCCTGCACTTGGGCTTCCTCTGGGTGTGGCTTTGCCTCCTGTGGCAGCCATTTTATGGTTGTGCCCACCAACCTGTGTCAGAATTCCAAAGGTGCTCACGGGCTCAAAATGCTTGGAGTTCCCAGTCTAATAGAACATTGATCTGATGAAGCTGGTGTAGAATCACATGGCATGTGACCTGTGATATGTAAAAACAAACCCAGCAATATGGCTATGTCCCAGGCTCTCTTGGGCTCTGGTTCATGTTATGCTACAATTCGTAAGCCTTAGCCTTCCCTTGGGATGATACCACTTATGTATGTTCATCTACAGCAAGATCTGGAACTATATAATAGGCTAGAGCTTCCTGTGGGGATTGGGGAATGTATTCTTGTCCATTCTGTCTTGACATCTTTCCAATAACTTAACCTTAGAGGCATGGTTTTATTTTGTATTCTGTTTGTGCTTGGCAAATAACCAAGCGATGCTGAAATCAGGCACATTTTGTGCTGGGGACAATAAATACATAAAAGCATATGAGATCAGTATGTCGGAGGAAATGTCCAGTGTTACTCTGGGGGAAATGGAAAGCAAGGCCTGTCTAACCTGTAAATCAACAAGGTCTGAGCAGAGATGTTTTAGTTCCAGTGGCTTCCAGAACAATGTCCTTGGGCTCCCAAAGACCTGAGGTCAAGGAAGCAAAACAGACTTTATTCCATTCATAGAAAGAATGTTACGGGGAATGGGGAAAACAAGATAAAGTGTATATAGGCATATGAGATTCTCCCATGTACACTCATGCTCTCAGGATTGACCTACACATCGTGTACATGGGAAACTGGTGATCAAGTGTTCCCATTGTATTGTTATAGTTTTATGGGGAAGAGCACAAGAGAGTGGATTTAAACCTTCCCTCTTTCTTGACATATTTAATCTCTCCCTCGGGAGCCGTTCACTCAGTAAGGACAACAGAGTTCTTTTCTGAAGCTTTCTCAGCCCCACCTTACTCACAAGGTGTCTGTTGTGGGGAGAGGAAGGAAAGGTTTGTAAGCCACTTTGTGACCCCTTTGGGTAGTGAAAAGTGGGGTACAAAAACAGCTCTTCTTCTTCAAAGCTGACCCCGCTTAGCTTCCAAGAAACCTGAGGAAAAGAGGGAGGGTCCACTGAAACCTACAAGAAGTAATACTTAAAACAAAACACTTTGAATTAATAACCAAAAATGAAAGAAATGAAAAACTCCCATGCACTACAGCCCAAGGCCTCTCGCTTCCTACTTCCCTCTAATCAGACAACTGTCCACTGTAGTTCAGACATGCTCTGTGGAACTCGCCATCCATGGTGGGTTAGCCTGGTTGGCCTTCAAGTTGAGGTTCATTAAAACCTAGCTCTTAAAAAATCATGGAAAGGATTTCTGTATCTAAATTTCATAAATGAGTTATAAATAAGCAGATTGTTCCAGCACAGAAATGCAGAGGTGGGAAAATTTCACCTGCGCATTTTGAAAGTGAAGCGTGCAGGAAAGAAAAGATAAGGGGCCACTTAGGTGAAGCTGGTGTGGCATGATGCAAACTACTCCTCTCCTGTTTAGCGAGAAGAGTGAAGGGCAATATCCTAGCAGGCCGAGGGAAGTACTTGCAGCCTAAGGAGACATCCTCCAACTTACAGTACATGGATTTTCTACTGCAGGAAGGATTCCTTAGCCTGAAGGAAGGTAGAGTAATCACAGAATCATAGAATTGGAAGGGACCATACAGGTCATCTAGTCCAACCCCCTGCTCAACGCAGGATCAGCCCAAAGCATCCTAAAGCATCCAAGAAAAGTGTGTATCCAACCTTTGCTTGAAGACTGCCAGTGAGGGGGAGCTCACCACCTCCTTAGGCAGCCTATTCCACTGCTGAACTACTCTGACTGTGAAAAATTTTTTCCTGATATCTAGCCTATATTGTTGTACTTGTAGTTTAAACCCATTACTGCGTGTCCTTTCCTCTGCAGCCAACGGAAACATCATCCTGCCCTCCTCCAAGTGACAACCTTTAAAATACTTAAAGAGGGCTATCATGTCCCCTCTCAACCTCCTTTTCTCCAGGCTGAACATTCCCAAGTCCCTCACCCTATCTTCATAGGGCTTGGTCCCTTGGCCCCAGATCATCCTCATTGCTCTCCTCTGTACCCTTTCAATTTTATCTGCGTCCTTCTTGAAGTGAGGCCTCCAGAACTGCACACAGTACTCCAGGTGTGGTCTGACCAGTGCCGTATACAATGGGACTATGACATCTTGTGATTTTGATGTGATGCCTCTGTTGATACAGCCCAAAATGCCATTCACCTTTTTACCGCTGCATCACACTGCCTGCTCATGTTTAGTTTACAATCCACAAGTACCTCAAGGTCTCGTTCACACACAGTGTTACCTAGAAGCGTATCCCCCATCCAGTATGTCCATAGAATGCAATTCCCATAAGCCCTTGCCAGCACATGGGAACTGTAGGCTATGTGCATCTGGAGAGCCACAGCTTGGCCACCCCTGCTCTAAAGCATGCATTTCCTCCAGGTGAATATATCTCTGTAGTCTGGAGCAGGGGTAGTCAACCTGTGGTCCTCCAGGTGTTCATGGACTACAATTCCCATGAGCCCCTGCCAACAATGGGCTTCCCTGGCTAATCTTAGCTCACTCTCAGCTTTGGCCTTTCTGATGATTGATCTACAGTGCCTAGGAACCTGTAGGTACTCTTCTTTAGAGCTCTGTCCTTCCCTCCATTTCCCTCCATTTCCCTTTTCTTTCTTAGTTCTTCTTGAAGTTCTCTGTCAGATGCGGGTCACTGTGTCCTAGGGTAACTTCCCTTGTTTTAACAGAAACAGAAATATTGCTGATATGCATATGAGTGTTTCCTCAGCAGAGGGAATATGAATGCCATGCAGAATACCAGGGACTGGAATGCAGAGTAAAAAAAGCAAATCCATCTCAGAAAAGTGACTTGGAATGTTACTCTCCTGGTTTCCCGTCTGTTCTAGATGCAACTGGTTCTTCATATTGCCTTCTCAAGTACATCCTGCCAAGGCTGCAGCAGCATACTTCTAGTTTTTAACATGGGCAGGACTCTTTCAGTGAGAAAGGTCAAGGCAGGTTTGCATTGTGTTCTCTGCTGCATCATGGAAGGCAACGTCAATTGTGTACTGTACCCAACAGGGATCTTCCCAATCAAGGAGATGGATTGAAAAATGATGACCCTTTCACGTAAGCACAGTCTGAGACCCTTGTGGCTGGTAGCATGTACATGAGAGTGAGGCTACTGCAATCAAGAAGCTGAGGGTGGCCTTTGCTTTGAAGCATGGGTGTAGACCAGGGGTAGTCAAACTGCGGCCCTCCAGATGTCCATGGACTACAATTCCCAGGAGCCCTCTGCCAGCGTTCGCTGGCAGGGGGCTCCTGGGAATTGTAGTCCATGGACATCTGGAGGGCCGCAGTTTGACTACCCCTGGTGTAGACTTTCCAGCCAACTGGGACTCAGTAACTTGAGATACTTGCTTCATGTCCTATTACTCTGTTTGTTTTTAAGTTTATTGTTCTACTGCCTCAAGATTTCAAAGAGGTCGAAAAGTAAAAGGTGAAATATCCATCCAACAGTAAAAGCAGTAGCGCTAAGATTTTTAAAATGCAATATAAAAACTTTAGAAATCTAATAGCAGCCTGTTGAAATATCATGAACGTTTAACTTCTGTGATGTGGATCAATGCACCGGGTTAAAGCCGGAAAACAAATATGTCTGTGTACACGAGTAAGAAGCTTAGTATCAGAAAACTTAATGGAGGGGAGGTTGCCATGCTTTATTTATGGACCTGTAAAACCTCTGCATCTTGCATGAGAGGATCAAAGAGACTTGGGTAAAGGCTGAGTCTCAAAGTATCACTTGGCCAAGAAAATTGAAACAGCCGGTGTCATAAATCAAACGTTTGCATCACTAATATCAACTGACTCAGCTCATCGATCCAGTAAAAGCGATTTGGGCTTAGACTGGATTAGCTTTGCATGAGACTGCACAGTAAGTAAACTACATTCAGTACCATCCTGCCAAGGAGTTCAGCTTTTCTAATGCCCTTCTGCCAGAGAGTCCAGGGTGGCCTGCATGGTTCTTCTATCTCTCATTTTAGCCTCACAAGAATCCTGTAAAATATGCTAGGGTGACAGAGTGAAATTGGCCTACAGTTATCCAGGAAGCTTCATGACAGAATAGGATCTGACGCCAGGTGTCTCAGATCCTACGCTGTTACTTTAACTACCATGCTGATTCTCAAATGCCCTCCTCAGAAGCTTGTTCTTCCCCAGTCTTCTAAAGCACAGGAGGACAGAATCTGGCTGTAAAGCTTATGCCAAATCATTTAAAAGCCCATGACTGGCCAGTGGCAATAAACTTGCAGCAGCTGCTGAGATGACGGGAGCTGCCATGCAGTTTCTGATAAGGAGATAGTTCTTAAAAGTCACAGGCTTATTCCAGTAACCAGAACTTTGCAGTTAAGGGTGTTGTGGAGGAATGCGCCAAGCTGAGAAGTGAATCAGGCATCTTTGCCATTGCAGAGAACAATCTGCCATAGAATAACGTTTAAAAGCTCGCAGCAGTGTATTCACAGTTGACAATGAGGTGCTATCTTCACAGGAGAGCTCCAGTTCAGAGGTTGATATTACAAAAAGGCCATGGGATGAGCCAACCAAGAAATATTTTCCATGGTACTAGTATGATGTTTTAAGGGATATGCTTCTCTTTCGTGTTTGATGTAACTTAGGTGTGTTATGTCCAGCCCACCTGCTTAGGGAAGGCTGAACTCAGAATTCATAGCTGAACTCTGTTCTTGGACTAGCTCTGGGACTCTGGATGATGATATTTGTGCTACATATTACTCTGAAGAAGTTCTTCCCCTCTAGAGTCTATATATCTGCTGGGTATAGTGCCCTATGCCATGTCTTTTAACCATTCATCAGCACTTAAATTATTACCCAGTAACCTTTCAAAGCAACTCTACAAGGGGATAAACATCATAATCAATCTTCTAAATTCTTTTAAACCCTGCCTGTAGAACCTTATTGACAAAGACACTCCAGAAAACATTCTATAGTTAGCTTGGTCCATTGTACACTCTGAAGTGCCTTTCTCTCTATGACATGATGGTTTATTCTTGAACTTGCATTGTTCCTTAATCTGTAACTGTCTTGTAGATTGCTGAAGATGGCCAAAGGAGAGACTGGTGTGCGATGCTTCCAAGGCATGCTTATCATGGGCAATATCATTATAGGGGTAAGTACACTGTGTAAATGGAGAGGGTAGCTACTCTAAGAACTTATGGGCTTATTGTGAAAGGTGTGTTACTATTTATAACAGATGATTGGCAACAGACATTTCAGAGAGGCCAGTGCTTGCTTACAAATCCCACTAATTTCCCCAAAGAATCCAAAAGTAAAGCCAGGACAAGTGAAGGACATGTGAGTTATACATACCAATGAATCAGAACAATCTTAATCAGTTCCACAGGGCTTGCAAGATGGAGCTATGCCACCAGGTTTATGATCAGGGCCCAAAATAACATCCACCCAAAGATGCTGACCTCACCACTGGGGAAGAGGAGACAAGATCAGTTCCTGACACCAAAACCCTTCTGCTTGGAATTTTAGTTAGGGGCATCAATTTAGTTTATGTTGTGTCTATAGATCTGCTGAGGACTAAACATGAGGTCAGGGGCAGGATCCAAGCCTACACAATAATTGACCAATGCGTGGCTAGATCCTGTCTTCCAGATCCAGTCAGTTTAAAGTGAAACTGACCAATGGCACACGCAAAGCTCTATTGTGTGGCATGTGTTGGGGTTGGTTATGGGTTTTTTGTTTAGTTCAGTTCTTCTTGTAACATGCTGGGGTCCTAATAAAGAGCTCAAATCACTTCCAGTGCCTGTGTCCATCCTGAACCCATGGATTTAACAACTTACAATGGTGTGTTTTTTTTAAATCTTTTATGATGTTTTATAGTGCTGTTACCTTCCCTGAGCAATATGGAAGGATGGGCTACAAATACCATTTGATCTAATCCAGCATTCTATCTCACATAGCAGACAACCAATTCCTCTAAATAGCCAACAATGGTGCATAGAAGCTGTGGCCTTTCCCTAGTGTTAATTTCTTCCCCTAGAATTTCATTTCCACAGCATGACTTGAACACATATTTACCCAGTCAATATGAGGGTAGTTGAAGTCTCTCAGAATAGCAGCATTGTATGCTTTAGTCACATCCCATTTCCTTCTTCATTTCAAGATTAGCCTTATGGATTTGGTTAGGTGGGTGATAGTACACCCCCCACTTGGGGAATTAAGGACTTGCATGGCCTAGAACCTGCATATCTGAGAGACTGCATCTCTGAGTATGTCCCCCAAAAAGCTCAGTGAATGCCAACTTGCTAGTGGTCTTCCACCTTGTCTTGAAAACTTCTAGCATTGATAAACCAATACCTATAATTGTCTCCCTCTCCAGTAACCCTCATCTCCCTTGGCCCTTTAGTCACTACACATCGCCCTCAGTTCCTATTGTGCCATCAGTTCCAAGTTCTATTACATTCCTATTGATATCACCATGAGTTTTTACACAACCATCCCTTTGAACTGAACTGGAGACTCCCCAGGTCCTGTTTGTTTTCCCACCAGGATTAGTTCAAAAGCTGCTCTGCAACCGTTTTGATATTCATTGCCAGCAGCCTGGTTTCCTTTTGGTTTAAGTGAAGCCCGTCTCTTTTCAGCTTGCTCTACAAAGTTCCTCAATGCCTAACAAATCTTAACCCTTCCTCCCAGCACCACTTTCTCATCCACTCATTGAGACGCCTGATCTGTGACTGCCTAGCTGGCCTTGGGCATTGGACTGGCATCACTTCTGAGAATATCTAATAACCTAAAAAAACATTCATCCAGGACTGTTCCCAATATCCAAATATGAGCATTTACTGGATCTGGAGTACCCTCAAAAGAACATGAGGCCTATATGCAATATTTGAACATAGTGGGCTCACGTACAATGTGTAGGCATTGCGTTCAGATGGCATGATCAGCATTTGTCTCTTGTTTGTAGCTCTGTGGCCTTGCCCTGATGGCAGAGTGCATATTCTTTGTGTCAGACCAACAATCATTGTATCCTCTACTGGAAGCTACTGACAATGACGACATTTACGGTGCTGCCTGGATTGGGATCTTCACTGGCTTTGGTTTCTTCTGTATGTCTGTCCTGGGTATTGTTGGAGTCTTGCAGCCTAACAGAACAATGTTGTTGGTGGTAAGTTGGATGCTAATCAGTAGTGCGTGAGTTCTCCTGATCTCAGGAACCAATCAGCGGGTGGAGCGTTGGAGTATTCCTGGCTTCTGCACAAAGGAACTTCCTAAATAGTGATAAGTAACAGTGTGGGAGATTCTATTTCCTTGGCAACCTAGTTATCCACTGTACCGGCAGAGTTCCAGGAACTTGAATAATCTTGCGCTTTGGCACTTTCTGCTCAAATGAAACTTGCCATTTCAGCTTCCATGCTGCCGCAAGCCTGGCAGGAAAGAGGTAGGCGCTGTCTTCTAATTAGATGCGTAAGCAGAGTTTGCTGTCAATCTTTGTGAAAGGTATAGTGAGAGAGAGAGAGAAATTTCGTATTCTGAACAGATCTTTATACCTTGCCATTGTCACCTCTCAACTTGGTTGCAACACAAGAACGCCATTGGTGGAATTACGCCAAACTAGTGCTTGGATGGGGGAAACCTTTCAGTTGCTTAGGATGTAAATTGCAGTGGGATGTAAGGAACCTTATATTAAAACTTTAGTGCCTTTCTTAAGGAGCTGATGCTGATCTTTACATATAATTAGGAACTGATGTTACAAAATGGATTTCCACAAGGTATAGCAAACTCAGGCAGCTTTCCACTGCTACACCAAGGGAGAGGACTGGTTCATGTGGGCCTCATCATCATTTATAGCAGAAGTGGGATCCAGGGAAGACTTGCATGTATGAGTTGACCATGATAAGCTGAACACCTCTAGATAAATACAGTGTTTTGAGCTGACATAAAAATTCACTTGCTGGTTAGTACTTGAGATGTGTAGATAAATGCAAAGCAGAGGCAGAATTCCTTATCAAGTTCTCACATTACACAAACCTGGCTGGGATAGTAAATACCTTCAAAATAAAATTTGAATAATTGGTGAGTTTCAGCCCAGCTTTTCAACTTGACAAATGCACATAATCAAGTGCTTTACAGAGCAGGGGATACCTGGCTTGGCAGTAGTACACATGGAAAGGATATCATTTTTGTGACAGTTGTGGCTCACAAGGCAGGCATGATTTAGCAGGCCATATGGCTGCATTAATAGAAGTGTATCACCCATGTGAAGAAAAGCTAGAGTTCCATCCAGCTTCATGCTAGTCAGATGCTATCAGGAGCACTATGTCAAGTTCTGGGAACCAGCAGGGGTAGTCAAACTGCAGCCCTCCAGTTGTCCATGGACTACCATTCCCATGAGCCTCTGCCAGCTCATGGGAATTGTAGTCCATGGCCATCTGGAGGGCCGCAGTGACTACCCCTGAATTAGACCAATGAGAACAGGGTCAGAGGAGGGGAACAAAGCTGGCTGGGATTTGTAAAACCAGCCCTATGAAGGCACACTGAAGAAGAAGAGATGGGTTTTCTCATGAGCTGGTTTGCCGAAAGCAGTGGCAAATAAATCTCATGATCAATAAATAATATCCTGTTCTCCAGATTAGAGGATGCCACTCCTAACTACCATACTGCATTGGCTCTCCTACATCACATTGGTTCTCTAGTACGTTTAGCCTGACGAACAGAAAATTGAAGGAAGATATAATCATGCAGTTCTAGAGCTCTATCCCATGGAAGAGAACACAGACTTGTTCTGTGATAGGAGACTGGTAGATCTAATGGCTCAAGGAGGATTTCTGTTGAACGCTACAAACTTCCTTAACAGTGAGAATAGTTTGCCAGTGGAGGTAGACTGCACTGGAGGTCTTCAAGCAGAAGGCGTCTTAAACTCTGGCTCATGATTACCTGCATTGAGGAGAGAGGAGATGACCCATAAGGCTCCTACCAACCCTAATTAGTAGTCTACTCAAGTTTCTGAAGTTCTAACTCTCTTATGATTTAAAGAACAGAAAAGGAAAAGTACCCCCAAAGGCATGTTTGCTGCTTGAGAGAGGGACCTAATTTTAAGATCTAACCCTACCTACCTATTGTGTTCCAGTATATCTGCTTGATGATGATTATCTTTGCCTTTGAAGTGGCCTCTAGTATCACAGCAGCTGTGCACAGAGACTTTGTGAGTATTCCCTTCAAAGGTTTTGCTTTTGTTTTTTTGGCTGTTGTTTTAGTCATCCTGAGTTGCTTGATTTCAACCTTGGGACTAAAAAGATATATGACCCTTCTCTACAAAAGGTTAGAAGCTCCAAGCAGAAATGTATTTGACAGTGTTGTCAGGATGTATGAGGAAGCCTCACAAGAACCTTTTCTTTAAAATATACTCTCCTCTTGTGATGATTCATTAAAAAAAATAACTTGGAACTATATAATTCTAGCATGTTGGTCATATCCCAATAAGAGTGTGAGCAGTCTTCCACTTAGCCTGGTCTCAGTTGAACTACTTCTATCGAACAGGGTGGTAGAAAGCGTAAAGTTTTTCCATCATCATTTTGCATCGGAAGGGAATGGCCTTCTGATAATTCTTCCTAAATTTGTGCTTCTTCTCCCTTTACTTTGCCTTCCAGCTCACTCCCAATCTCTTCTTGAAACAAATGCTGGAAAAATACCAAAATCCAGAACCAGCCAACAATGATGATGACTGGAAGAGTGCAGGCATCACCAGGACATGGAACCGATTCATGTTAGAGGTACTGATGACTCATGGTCATCATAGGGTTTTGGAACAGGCATTGAACCAAGCATGACTTTTGAAATGAGATGCCCACAAATGTACTTTACTGGGGTGGGGGAAATCCAGTAGTAACAATGTTAAGTCTGAAACAGATGTCTGGTTTGTAAAAAGCCTGGCCTTTTGGTAGGTTTCTTAGTGTTTCACGTTCTGGCATGTAGACTTGTTTATTTAAAACATTAGCATCCTGTCTCTCTCCTGAAGTGCCCAAAGGCTGTTTACAAAAGAGAGAAGTAACAGTATGGAACCCTCTCTTGCAATTCTGTCAAATCCCACTAAGATTTTTAAAAAGCTTCATTGCTTTTTCATGCTCCCAGATGTCTAAGCAAACCTTGGATAATGCACTTTCAATGCATTTTAGAAGTCTATTTTCCTATTCTGCACAAGAAAATCCAGCTTCAAAAGCATGTTGAAAATGCATTATCCAATGTGCACAGAATGTACCCTAGTCTGTGGGTACATCTTTAGCCCATCTTCCAGGCCAACATTCCTGTTTGTTCTATGGTTTTAAATTTTACTTTAAAATATTCTACCACTTCTTGGAACATGGCTCCCAGGGAGGCTAATAACAGAATATAAATCGCTTGTGCGGAGAGGATGGGTAGATGATTGTAAACCACTTTGAGTGTCCTTCAAGTAATAAAAAGTGGGATACAAAACAACAGCTCTTCTTATCAGAGGAAACATTAATGCAGAGAGCCACGGATGTTGTTTCTCTTTCTGCTTTGTCCAGTTGTGCTACATTCCTGCAATATTCTCATGTGTAGCCAGAAAGCTGCCCTCACTGAATGCCGTTCTGGTCAGTCTTAGGTCACAGTCCTTTCTTTTCTTTTCCTTTCCTTCCCAACCCAAATTGTCTTATTTTTTTCTGATGGACCAGTAAGGTGTTTAATGCCCATCATTCTGACACACAGTGTTTTTCTCTTTCCCACCCCACCCCTCCAACCAAGGATAAATGTTGCGGTGTGAATGGGCCATCAGACTGGCAGACCTATACATCTGTCTTCAGGACTGTGAACAATGATGCAGATTTTCCCTGGCCGCGGCAGTGCTGTGTCATGGATACCCTAGGAAAACCGATCAGCATGGATGGCTGCAAATTAGGGGTGTCTGGCTATTTTCACAACACGGTAAGAATCACTCCTTTGTTTTTTCACTTTGACAGTCATCGGAAATGTAACACTGGCCTTCAGTGATACAGCAGAGTGACTAAAAGGCTGAACGGTGGCTCAGGAAGCACACCCTCCCCTGGTTCAGTCTGGCTCTCACCTTGGCCATGACATTAATAGGTGGCCTCAGGGAAGCTACATGTCATTCTGCTTCCCGTCTCTATTACAGGAATGATCATTCTGGCCTACCTTTGGATAATGGGCTGGATCCTATTGAGATGGGGGACCAGTTTTTGTTGATTCTTCCTCCCCCCCCCCTCATGCTTCCACTGAAGGGTCATTGCCCGCAAAAGCAGCTTTTTGGCAATCAAGTGATGCTTGTTGAGATAGGGGGGAAGAAGCTCCAGCTTGATATATGGGAACCTTTTGAAAACACTATACGAGTGATTTATTATTATGCTACTCCTGAATGTCAGAGAGGTGAAACAACCAAGGTGTATAGTATATTATTAAAGCTCTAAGATTGGAAAAATTCTCTCTCTCTCTCTCTCTCTCTCTCTCTCTCTCTCTCTCTCTCTGTGTGTGTGTGTGTGTGTGTGTGTGTGTGTGTGTCATGGATTTCCTCTTCTTTTTGTGACACAAGGACAATAAAAGAGACTGGTTGCTGAAAATTGTGGAAGGCATAGCTTGAGAGAAGTACTAATAACTGTTTTGGTTGCTTGTGGAGTTCCCAACCAGGTCCAGGGTTTTATTATTGTCTTTTAAGGCCTTACACCGTCTGGGCCCTGTGTTTCTGAGGGATGGCCTCTCCCAATGTTTCCCAGAGAGCAGTAAGTTCTTTAAACTCCAATTTGCTGGTGATCCATGGCCCCAAGGATGTTCGCCTGGTATTGACCAGAGCCAGGGCCTTTACAGCCTAGTAGAATGAGCTGCCAGCTGAGATCTGGGCCCCGATGGAGCTGTCAGTTCCACAGGGTCTCTAAAACAAGCACTCTTCCACCAGGCCTATTGTTGAGACCAGGGTAGTTTGAAGCTTTATGGGCCTCCCCCAATTTACTTTTTATTTATTTCTTGAATTGGATGTCATCTCTAGTCTGGGGTAGCCTGAGAAAGGCAGGGATGGGGTTTTAAATTGTATTTGAGTATTAGATTGGATCGTCATATTTTATTGTATGTGGTTTTATTGTTGTGAACCGCCTCAAGCCTGTATGGGAAGGGCGGTGTAGAAATTAAATAATAGTTATTAGGGCTGCAAAGCAAAAGCATAAACCCGTGCAAGGAGTATTGGTCCCTATCCAATAACTTGACAGGCCAATGGACTGTGCTTTGATACCAGCAGCAGAAATAGGGATTGGAGGTCCAGTTGAGATGAGCATGTGTGGACTAGGACCAGTTTATAGTGTGCGGAGTGTGAAAACTGTGCATCATAGTACTTGTTCTCTGCAACTGTGACAAGGGAACTGCCTGAATTTTGTTAAGAATGTTGGCCATTTTCTTGTTCAAAGATTGAATATTCAAAGTAGTTAGCTAATAGTGGGAAACCATCCTCAGACTGAAGTTTCCCAAGATGTGTTGCTAAGGTATTGTAAGTGATTTTCCTTATTGGCTGGTTCTTCAGGGCTGCTATGAAACCATTGCTGGCCCAATGAACAGACATGCCTGGGGTGTGGCCTGGTTTGGCTTTGCTATTCTCTGCTGGACGGTAAGTATAAGTACCACATCCTGGATTATGTCTTGTTCCATGAAAACACACAAGTTCTTTCTTATTTGGCTGGGACCTCTCCAATTCAGAGCAGAGCATGCTCAAGAGCACAGCTCAGCCAATACAGTTTCCAGTTACTAGATTTCTTTTCTCTGCAGTGACCAAATCAGATTAGTTTTGATAGGTAAACCTTGCCTTCTGTACCTGCTGCTTGCTGTCCCTGTATATTCTCATGAAATTTCTTAGAAGCCCTTCTGCAGGATGTTTTTTCTATAAATCTCTGGACAGTGCATTTTTGTTGCACTGTAGAAATTATTAGCAACTGGATTTTCCTCTATGTATAACTCAGTTCAGGAGATGAATAATTATGACAGCAAACCAGATGTGAAATACCTAGTAATGTATAGGTGGAGTCCCTCCAGTCATTCCTACATCCATGTAACTTTGGGGAAGGAGAGGATCTTTATCAACCAGGCCCCCAGGCTAGTCTCAGTGTGTGTTGCTTTTCTTCTGCAATGTACCAAGAAGTATAAGACTGTTTCCTAGAATTATTGGTGGTGTGGTCTTGGGGAAAGTTGCCGTAACTTCAGATAATTAAGGGTTATGGGGAAATAATCTTTCTGCCTCAAAGTAGGGAGTCATTGTAATTTAAAGCACAGAGGCTTAAACACTGGAGGCTAACAGAGTTTAATATCCAAGGTGATTTTGGAGGAGTGGACAGGAAGAATCTAGATTTCTGGGAACTTTCCTGTAAAGTCCATATGAGTTTGTTTCTAACAAGCATTCACCTATATTTCTTCATAGTGGGTATAATATCCTCAAGAAACCACAGTACAGAGAAATTCCACTCCATATAATTACGCTGTTTGTGCAGGTTTACCGCAGGCTGTTCTTCTGGGTGGTGGAGTCTTGGTGCAGAAATTCTGGGCAAAATGGCTAAATAAAATGTTGCAGTGGCAAGTGTATGGCCATTCCTGATTTTAAAAAACGTTTTCCTTTCAGACTTGGGTCCTCCTTTGCACCATGTTCTACTGGAGTAGAATTGAATGTTAAGAAAGCCACTGCTTACCAACTCGTCCTCCTCCGAATCTGCAAGTTACTTTTGGCTTTTTGTTGTGATATGTGTGGTCTCCCTCTCTTTCTTTTCTGGAGATTCTGAAGATCCTTCCTTTACCCTTCTATCTCTGCTTAGTGGTGACCGTCATCCAATGCTCATTTCCAGTATAACAGACTCATGGAGGGATGGGTGAAAGAAAGGGGGGGCTGCCTTAATCCCTCATTCTGTGCCGTGACAACTTGTGTTCAACACCATTAGATGGGTGTGCTCTGCCCAGATGTAGCAGCATAGAGGAAATGTCTCCAAACCAATTTGAAAGCAACTGTCTGGAGCAAACAGGTCGTGTTTGTAACATTCCATTCTAGAGTATTACTGAAATGATTTCCCTCTGCTTTGTAAGCAAAACACATTTTAGCATATCTTTGCAGAGGTAAACACTTTACCATGTTTCACTTTCCCCCTGATTGATGCAAGGGATGTAAGTTGAACTAGGAACTGTGGCTAAATTGGGTTTGTTAGTCTTGTTAAGAGCTTTGATCCATGAACTATACGTGTGACACTGTGTTACTCATGGCTACCTCTCTTAATGGATCACGGGTAACTTAGCAATGGTATGCACACCATCCTGTGGAACTGGTTCCAACACATACTCTGTTTATTGAGAGACTCGCCCCAAAGAGAAGTTCAAGCTACAGAACATCATAGCAGAACTGTATTGGCAAAACAATTGACTGGGCAGCTACATTAAAAAAAATTCTCCAATGCTCTTAAGCGGATCAGAATAATTGTTTACTCATTTGTTTCTCATTTGTAACCAGTCAATTAATTATATAAGAAAGCACTTAAAAAAATGTGTCCCAGTGTGATATTTCATACCACTTAGAACAACCCATGTGCCTGTTTTGTGATGTTTTGTTCATTGTACATAACTTTGAAAAATACAACTGAGGGGTGGAACTAGATAAGGTTCTAGAGATCCTACTCATATCTCCAGTGGACTGGACTGTATTGTCCTTGAAAAGAAGCTTCAGAGCAGGAATTTGAATGGTGCTGGGACAGTGAGCATCTGGTCATTCTCCCCTGTGCTGTTTCCCAGGTGCTCAAATTGGGAGGGCCCAATTTTTGTTAATTTACTATTTAACAGGGCTAGTAGAACTCCAAAGGGTTAGCAAGAAACAGGAGGGAGCTAGATCTTTCTTCCCAGTACCGTGATTCAAATCCAGGCATTTTTAAGGAGAATTAAAACTAGGAATCCAGTTGCAGATCTTCAGCATCATGTGATTGCACCTTCTGAGTATCCTGAGTGCTGAGAACATGCTACAAGCTCTGTTCACGAGTTCCTGTATATTTGTTATTCAGCCTTTTACAATAAAGTGGAACGTTAAAAAATGTCTAAATAAATGGTGTTTGTTAATGCATATTCTAGTCTGCGTAGACAATATCACCATATTGTGTGGAACTCAAAAGTCTGCCCATTCAAATTCTTCAGGAAAGATGAGAGTCCTCAAGGACAAGCTGGTCCTTGATGGACGTCCCAAAGAGGTGCCATTGCTCAGTGACAGAGCATTTCCTTGGCATGCAGGAGGTCCCAGGTTCAATCTCTGCAATCTCTGGCTAAAAGGATCAGAGAGTAGATGATACAAAAGACCCCGGAGAACTGCTGTCAGTCTGAGTAGACAGTACTGACCCTAATAGGGCAATGGTCAGATTCAGCACGTCAACTTCCTATGTTCGAATGTCTGACTTTATGATAAAAAAATAATATTTCCCTTATTTTAGCATAATACTTGTATATGAGGGACAAACTATTGGTGCTAATGCCATATTCTCATAAGACTACCAACCCCATTTAGGTATCACATAATATTTGAAATGTAAGCCCACAACCTTGCCTGTTGCTAGAAACTATCTAGACCTTCAAGAAGAAGCTTTATATTCAAGCTATATGCTGAAGGCATGATGCTGAGTGAATGAAGACTCTAGATATGTGTTATGGGGAAATTACTAAGAATGATGGTTATTGGTTTGTTTGCTTAATTTTGAGTTTTCCAAACTGCCCCTCTCCAAATCTGGGTAGTGTACAACAATAAAATACAAAGTACAAATACAACAAACAAAATACTAAAATTTGATTAAAATCAACTTCTTGAATCCTACTGAACTCTAGACAAAACTATCTGAGCCATTTGGGTATATTTCATAAGAGCCTGGCTCAAAATGGCTCAAAAAGGGGTTCTTCCATTATTAGTACATACTACTTTTTCATAAGCTAAATAAATTTCCTGCCCTCAAGGAGTATACAATCTCAATGACACACCTCTCTTTACCCTTTGCTGGTAGAGAAAGCAAGATCACGCTTTCCACCTTGCCCGGTGGAACTTATATTATTTAGGGAATGTATAGGTTACCTCCCTAGAATAGTACTTCTCTCATCTCTATTCCGCCTCCCACATACATTCCCCCACTCAAACTACCTCTGCACTGGCACCCAGGAGGAATTCCACTAGTCTGGCACTTGGGCACAGTTTGCTCTGCAAGGATCTTCCTTGAGGCTTGGTGGGTTTCCTAAATGTGCTTCCGACAGCTGAGGAACTGTTGGGCTTCCATTTTAGAAAAGAGTTGATAAGGCTTCTTCTCCAAGGTAACCTTTGTAGAAGATTAAAAGAAGCCCTCAGTCCTGCTGTATATATGGGATTGATGATATGTTGGTGAGAGTCCTGGCCCACTTTTCTCTCTGGCATTTCAAGGAGACTAAAACAACGCAAAACATTGCAAAGGGATGGCCGGCGTTCTTGATCAAAGGCAGAGCCTCTCCACACTCCTGCTGTGGATTGATTAGACCTGACACCGATACTTTTGTGAAAAATGAAGCTGAAACCCCTCTCTGAAGACAGCAGACGTGGTGAGTTTCTGTTTCTGACAGTCTCCTGCTGCCCTTGGATAGCAGAGATGCCTAAATAGTGGGCTGGTGCCAGAATGCTGCCCTGCAGGCTTATCAGGAGTCTCTTTAAGGTCTGCCCAGTTTTGTTTGCTTGCTCTTGCAAGGATCTCATTCCAGTTTTTACTGCCATACAGGTCCTGTCCACTTCCCCGGTCAATGAGATGGAGGATTCCACTGCAGGGTTGGTAAAGAGCAGAGCAGAGATGCTAATCGGGAGGGAGCGAAGAAGATGCAGACTAACATAATTTGTCAAAAGATTCACAAGGTTCTTCCTCCTTCTGTTTAGCTCACTGTCTGTCTCTTGACAAAGGCCAGCTCCAAAACAGCTGAAGTGCCCACTAACATGATCCTTAATGAATATGAGCTGTGACTGCTGGACCACTCTTAGAGACCACTGACCAAGATCTGGTGTTCCTTTGCAGGTGTGGGGACATCAAAAAGCTCACAAAGCTTCATTGGTCCTTGATCATGCTTTCCTCCATGGGGTTCTTATGACTTGGCCATCCATATTTTCCACAGACACTCTGAGAAAGACAAAGCCTACTTACAGATTCTTTCTCAAGGAGCTATGTAGATTTCACCCAGATGTCATGCTTTCCATATCTGGGCCTCTCTGAGAATAATTCCCATCTCCCACACATCATTACAGTAAGAAACAACCTGGAAGGAGGCTGTTGTCCTACACTGCATTGTTTATCTATCTAGCCTTGATTGTCTTGCTCTGCTTTGTAATGGCTCTCCTCTTTCTCAAAAATTCTCTTTCACTACAGTTTCACTGGAGTTTCCAGGCCATAGAACCTGGGCCCTTGTGCATGAAAACCATGCTCTACCGTTGAGGTATGACTACCTTGAGTCAAAATGGATTCATGCTTTGCATCACAGTGGTTTACATAATTATTTCTTAAGTTGTGTACAGTGTTGTTTTAAATAGAGTCTGAACACTGGATTAAGCGGAAATGAGTGGGCATCTATGGAGTAGTGTTGCTCTTTCTCTTTCTCTGCATTTTTTTGACACCATACGAACATAGGGATGCCAGTCCACAGGTGGAACCTGGGGTTCTCCCCCCCCCCTTTTACAGCTCATCTCCAGATGACAGAGATCAGTTCCCCTGAGGAAACTGATAGTTCCCTCCCTGCCCCAAATCCCATCCACTCCTAGCACACTACTCCTAAAATCTCCAGATATTTTCCAATACAGAGCTGGCAGAGAAATGGTTCCACATTACATGCAACAGCAGGCACAAGCATGAATACTGATGATTTTGCTTCTAGGACCCTATCAACTTGCCAGTTCATAGAGTATATACTGATGCCCACTTTTGATTGAAAAGTTACTAAGCACTGAGTTGCTCGGTATCATACCAGTTTAATTGCATGCTATAGTGATTCCTGCATTGCTTGGTAAGATTTCCAAGATTCCCAAGTTCATGTAGGTTGCCCTGAATTGGTCTGAAATGGCAGAACAAAAGTTGAGTTCAATGGCACCTTCAAGACCAACCAGTTTTTATTCAAGTATAAGCATTTTGTACATAGACTTTGTCAGGTAATGAAATAGGACCACATAGGTAAGAGGATAGTGGGTCATGGATGAGCACACAGCCTAATGATGATGTTTACACCTTGAATGCAACTTGGTTGGTCTTAAAGGTGCTATTGGACTCAAACTAGGCAAGTCAGAATTACATTACAGTGGCCTCATGCTGGCAGCATGGCATAGCTTGATTATAGAGGGTTCTGTTTCTTCGGGAACCTGATGTTGTCCCTCTTTTCGGTTAGATACATCACTAATTCAACTGTTTGGACTAGGTTCTCTGGCTTCCTGTGTATTCTTTCTTGCACATTGGCCATATACCTTCCAACACTTGACTGAAGAAACTGTTTCCATCTGTGCAAAGCAAAGAGCACAATAGGGTAGTTAATATAACAAATCACAATCACCAAGAGCTGCGTATTCTGAATCTGGCCCCAGAGTGAGGACTGAACAATCTGCTCAAGGAACCTAGGAAGAGAGAGATGTTCCCACCAATGAGGTGAGAATCGAGGTTTCCAGAAGTCTTACATTTTTGCAGAATAAAGGAAGGAATAAAAAGCTGAAACGTTTAAAATGGCAGGGCTGTGACAGGCATTTGGAGTAGGCAA
The DNA here is from genome assembly GCF_049243985.1 of Paroedura picta. Taxonomy (NCBI): domain Eukaryota; kingdom Metazoa; phylum Chordata; class Lepidosauria; order Squamata; family Gekkonidae; genus Paroedura; species Paroedura picta. The sequence goes on along the minus strand of NC_135374.1, from coordinate 28,001,987 downwards.
CTGTCTGCCATTGTCTATGCAGTTCAAAATGGCCACTGCAGTTCCCCTAAAGTTACTTGGGGGAGGAGGGAAGAGTGGGCAGGCAGAAAAGATTTTTTTTAAAGGAAAACTGGAGAGAAGAAAAGCCAGAGTTGGGAAGAATGGCAAAAAAGTCTATACTTCAGAGAGACTTTAGCTTTCAGCCTGCTAGGGACACAGCAGTGTCCCATTCTTTTTATGGATGTGCCCAGAGCTGCATGTATTTTGTGTATTCAGAATCTTCTGTGGCTAAATTTAATAACCTGTACAAATTTAGCATAATTTTGATTCCTTACATACTTCTTTGCTATGTGCCAGCAAAGCTGCAGTCCACATGTACAGTGCTGCCTGTGTTGCCCTGCTGCCAGTGCTATCTAGTCAGCAGGTACAGGCTGAGAATCCTCCCCCTCCCCTTCAGGCTCCCTTCCTACAGTGACTTCGTCTGATATATCCAAGGTGCTGTGTCTCTGTCTCCCCTAGGGCCCATTGTTCCAGGGTGCCTAACAGGACATTTGCTGGGGTGTGCCCAAGGTGTCAGGGAAAGGGAGAAGATATCCTGCCCTCTTGCCTGCCCTGGCAGGGATCTCAACAGCATTGCCAACCCAGCCTGTATAATAATGGAGGGGCGGAGAAGAAAGCCTTTGCAGGGTCTCCTCTCATTTGTGAGTTCTAAATTAAACAGTGTGCCAGAGTTTTGTTTCCTTGAATCCAGTGTGTTTCCCAAAGAAGTCCTCAGACAGAGCCAAATTATGACCCCCAATTTCCCAGTCATCGTGTCTCTGAATTCCATCTCAATCTCTATAAAAATTAAAAATGGCATGTTTCTCATGGAGGGAACCTGTTTTTGTGGATTAGTTCAAAGACTAGTTCCAACTGTAGTCAAGTTGGAAGAGCTGCAGGGTGGATGTGGAAGAGCCAATAGGATGTGGTGGCTAGGATCTGGCTAAGGGTTGCCAGCTCTGGCCTGGTAAACATGTGGAGACTTTGTGGGTGAAGCCAGGAGTGGGCAGTATTTGGGCTGAGCAGGTTCCAAGTTGGGGTTCTTTTTAAAGCAATGAGGGTTCCATGGCCTTTTCAAATACCAGAACAATTCTTACCGTTTTTCTTAGGGCAAAATTCCTAGGATGACCAATTGCCTGAGGTAGCAGCAATAGGCTATTAAATGCTGAATAATGTATATATAAAACTATTAAACACTTTTGGCGTCCCCTGGACGTTTGAGAATGAATACAACAGCTGGGGTCTGTTTGCTTGTTTCCATTTTGCCTTTTCCCCCAAACCATTCCTTGTTCAGGCCACTTAAATGCCGTCATTACATCCCTCTTGCTCCTGCCTTTAATCCCATCGTTTATTCTTCAGCAGCTGCTGTATTTTCTTTGAAGTGCTAAGGTCTTTTCCTCTTGCCAAAATTAAATATTTCTGGAACAAGGATTTACTAAAGCCAAGAGAATGTGCTGCATTTCCCATCATCTGCCAGCATCGTTGAGATTCTATCAGAGAAAATTATAACAACTGCAGTGGCTACGTCTTAAAGATCAGAAACCCAGGGCGGAATCTGTATTCCAAAGCAATTTCAATACGTAGGACCCAGTGTTAACCATGGGGCTGCCCAGTACTGTTCATTTAAAATACATATCTTGAATCTCAAGTCTGAAATTCATCCTAATCAAATAAAAATGTAATTTAAAACTCAGAGTAAGCCAAAGCAGAGAGGGTGAGACTAGGCAGTTCATTTTTTCTTTCTTTTAAATATAAAAACCTTGTAAAAGGCCAGTTCCGTCAACAAAATGGGGAAGGGTCTTCAGGGAGAAATATTCTGGGGCTCAGAGTGAAGACAGGGACTATGGCACTTTTTGAGATGTAGTCTTGTGGTGCTTTTACAAAGCTCTCTAGATCTGATTAGCTATGTGGCACCCTACTGGTTATATGATTCTTGATGAGCAGGAACATGTAATCAGCAAGAATAGACACATTTTTGCAAAGAAAGTGATCCAAAACAACCGTGAAGAAGGGCAGCAAGTAGCTGTTGAATGAAAAGTGTATATAGGCAAAGGGGGGGGGGAGTGTCTGTTACTTCAGAACCTTCCTGACTCACTTTTTTCCCCTTGAAAATATTCATAAAATTCCAGCTCAGGCCTCATTAAAATGTTCTGACATTTTTGTCCTTTATCACTATAGAATTAGTAAACCATATTTGGTGCTAGATATGCCTCCCCCCACCCCATAGGGCTTCCATGGTCTTAATGAGTAAACGGAAGGAGAAATTCTCATGTGGGCCACTTGCTCGGTACAAATGCCATGATGAAATTATGTCAGTTGAAGTTGTGTGCAGCTTCAAATGGTGCCACAGTCTTTGTGCCTTAGTATGTGTGGGTCCTACCTGGAATTGGACATGGAATTCAACACATGCAGGATTTCACTGCACTGGATTCAGATTTTCCACTCCATCTTGCCCAGTTCCCCTCCTTACTACAGTTCTTGGCCTGCATAATCCTCAGCATAACCCTTTTTGTGTGTGTATGATGAAAGGAACCCTTCCTTCATTTTGCATCAGCAGAAAATAAGAAAGTGGTATGAGGGATGTAAGAAATACAACAGCTACTGCAAAGGAGCTAGCTGGAGGATCCCCCCCCCCTCATCCGGTAACTGCAAGTGTGGTATTAAAAGAACAAAACTTGAGAGACAAGATGGATCAAAGTATTTGTGTCTCCCCTTTAAAAGACATGTAAATAACCTTTCTGGGATTCACATTTTTCATACTGCTTAAGATACCAGAAGGATCCCAAGAAACACAGGTATGTTTTCAAACTGTGCCAAGAAACAGTTGAAAAAGATATCTGAGGCCATTAAATCTCTCCTAGTCACAAGCTTGTGGTGACAACAGTCAAGATGGATGCTTTGTAGAAGAACATGGAATTCTTTTGACACCAAATGTAATGTTAGATTTATTTTAGTTGCTGTGGAAACAAAGAATGATATTCTGCTAGTCGGCATTTGGTGGAATATATACTAGGAAAGCTCTCTCGTAGTGAAGCACTCGGTTTTAAATCCCATGGTATTTCAGGCTGGCTAATCCAGTAACAGAAACCACAATGGAAGTTATAGAAGCAGCATTTGTTTGTTTGTTTTTTGGATCACAATGAATAATTATGTACCCAAACATCACCAGGACACACATAATTTTTTAAAATATAAAACTCCAGTTTAATCTCATGGCTGAGACTTGGCAAATCTCTTAAGCAATAAAGGCACAAAAACAGATAGTCTGCAAGAACCACCATGTTCCATAAAAACAATACCTACCAGGGCTACATGTTAATGACCGTCCCAGGACTTTTTACCTTTTGACAGATTATGTGTGTGTATCTTTTCAACACTGAATGGGATTAGTCAAGGCAAGGAGGTTCACAGAAAGGTAAATGGAGCTTTAAGGTAACATTAAACAAACAGAGAAAATATTGACTCAGGTGCTGTTTTTTTCCCAATTGAAGTTTTCAGTGTATACTGATCCCAAAGGTTTACTAAGCTATACAAGAAAGAGCAGCACCCAAGCAAACTGTGGTGTAATATAGGGTTTAGACACCTCCTGGTATATAGAAATCCATGCACCTATATTGATGGTAGGTTAGGAGCGGGGGCAGCTTGGTGCATGTTTTTCTGTATGTGTGTCCACTTGTGGAATAACTTGCAATTATCCTTTCAAGTTTCAGCTCATAATTAACCAAGTTTTAGTTTTCCAAGTTAACCAAGTTTCAGGTTTCAGCTCATAGTTAACCAACTTTACCTCGAATGGCCTCAATATGAGTTGGAGCTAGACCCAGTGACTTGGGTACACTACAAAGTTTCTTGCTGTGGGTACATAACAAGGTACACAAAAACATTTTGCTTACCACTCAGGGCAAGATCTATCCCATGCTAGGGCTGCCAGGTCCCTCCTGGCAACTGGTGGGGGATATGGCAGACTTACCAGGAATGAGACAGAGGCACAACCTATGTTGCCAGCAATGCAGTGATGTCACTTCTAGCATGCACTGGAAGTGATGTCATCATGTTGTGCAATCACAGTGATGCTCTGGTAGTTGGGAAAAAACTGTATGGTAAAAGTAGTTGTCCAAATATTAGAGCATTACTCAGATGTCATTAATGTAATGATATTGCTCCCGGTGCATGCTGTAAGTAACATCAACATATTGTGGCAACATAGCTTGGGCCTACTTCCTTGTCCTGGTAAGTCCCACACTGGCCAGCTAATCAGCAGTGGGAAGCAAGGCTTGGTGGCAGGGAATCCCCTGCATTCCACTGGGGAGCCTGGCATCCCTGTCCCAAGGAACCAAAGCACTGGCAACATTTCCCAGACCTATACAACCATTAGCCAAATCCAAGGTGAATTCCTGAGATACTGTAAGTGCTACTGGACCTTGGCCAAGTACAATCCTTTCCCATTTTTTGGCCAGCTAACCAGCATTTTCACAGGGAGGAGAAAGTGCTTGTTTTTCTCCATAGCCCAAGCAGACAGTTTGGGGTAGAGAAAAATGAATGGAAATCAGCTGGGCTTCTGATCATTGCATCCCTGTATTTGTTGCATCTCAACAAGTCATGAAGGCAGCAAATCTTGCAGTATGGGAGATTAGAAGCTCATCATCTGGGAGCCAGCTCCTGATTCTCCCCTCCCAACCCCAAAAACTTAACTGGATACAGAACAAAATTTGCAAGAGATCAGATGTTAACTCCCAGCTGATCTCTCAGCAATTGGCTTCTGATGATTGAGCAAGAACTTAAGAGAACCCTGAAGGATCAGACCAGTGGGCTACCTAGTCCAGCATCCTATCTCACACAGTCGCCAACTGATTCCTCTGGAGGACCAACAACAGGCATAGAGGCTGAAGCCTTCCCTTGATGCTGCCTCCTGGCACTGGAATTCAGAGGCTGACTGCCTCTGAATGTGAAGGAGGAACCTGCAAGTAGCCTGTACCTGTGAATACACATGGTGGTGAATAGCTGATCAGCCTGTTGATTAAATGGTGGCTTGATCACCCCTGTTGAATGGGAAGTGAGCTGAACTGGCTGGTATTTAAATGCGGAAGGGGCTGGAGAACAGATATGGATTCCAGCCTGGTGAGATGAAAACCTTATAAAAGATTTGGGAAAGAAGAGTTTTCAGTGAAGAATCAGTTTTGTCTATTGGATCCATTCAAGATTTATGGATATGATAGATGGATGCTGATTAAACCATTGCGTTTTCAATTCACTGTAATGTTATATGTTCTGTATCGGTTCAGCTATTTTTTTTTTAAGAAAATCTCTGAAAGATAGAAAAGACTAGCAAAAAGTTCTGGTTTGCATGAAGAGCTTTTTAAAAACAGCTTTAACTGGAAACTGCTCAGCCCTTGATGCTGTCTCTGCATGTTATCGCTTGAACACATGCTGGAGCCATAACATGCCAAAACTCTGTTTCAGAAAACTTCTCTGATGTTGACAAATAAGTCAAAGGTTTAAAGCATACCCTAAGCTTTGTTTGTTGAGAGGGCCATTCCTTCCATCCAGGTAAGTTCTGCACACCTCCCTTCCTAGGTAGATAAACAGCTCATTCATTCTGCCCAGACAGGTAAACCTTCCTAGCTATTCACAGAGATGAATACCATACTAATCTCCTTCCTTTTGTTCATATGGTTAGCTTCACTCCTGCACTCATGCTCACTTATTCACACTTAAGAAGACAGCCCAAGAAGGCTCCACCATGCACAACTACATATAAAAAAATGATATCTCTTGTCTCTCCTTTGCTCTTTTTCCCAAATCTTATAAACAACATGCTGTGCCATGACTAAATCTTACGGCACCTATGGCTGCCAAACATTCTGACAGATACCCTATGCTCTATGAACTCAACTTGTGTCATCCTTTGGAAGGACCTAAAATGTCACAGTAACTATGGCTTCCACAGTCAACAGAAAGCACAATGCTGCATTCGTAAGAATGGGTGGAAATAACTGCGGTACTGCCCTTTTCTTCCCTTACAAATCAGGGACAAGGCATGCTCTGAGATTGATTGAACTCCCACAACTACCATCAAATTTTGCAAAACAAACTCAAGGATTTGTAGTGGCTGGGAAGAGGAGTGGCTGGGGCTTAATGGTAGTAAGCAAAATTTCCTAGGTTCATTCCCCAGCATCTCCAGGTGGCCTGAGACCGTGGAGAACTACTGCCCATCTAAGTAGACAATATGGACCTTGATGGATTCAGGAGTAGGCAGCTTCAGGTGTGCAGGAGACATCAAGACTACTGGTGTCTCAAATATGGGGCAACCATGCTGCTTTGTGAAGCAATCTTTTACAAGACGGGCTGCAGAGGCCAGGCAGAAGTACAAATCAACAGTAGTTAGTGAGTTGCAGGAGCCTAGAGTTTTGGGACAAGGTGCAAAAGTGCAGCTATCCTACTTGAACAAGGCTTTTTTTGCACACTATAATATATTCTAGCTTATCTAAATCTCCTTTATCAACAACCAAGTCTCAGAGCCACCTACCATGCATCCTGGAAAGAAGGGAAAAGTAAATGTAGACCCTGTTCTTTGACAAGATGGAAATTATTTATTTTTATTCCAAACCTTGAAGTCCCCACTTAGTCACTCAGCCATGAATTAGCACCAGGAGATATATATATATATGTGAATCAGATCCTGCGTCCTTGCCACCTAGAGTCCTGATGATGCCAATTAAATGGCAGCTTAAAGAACAAGCTCCTTCTGAACAAACAGCACCCCCACTTCTTACAGTAGAAAAAGAAACCCTACTGTACTGGTCCTCAAACAAAGAGCAGCAGCGCCTAAAAAATGCAGTGCATGCGTTGGAGTGCAGCTTATTGAAACTGCTCTGTCTACCAGACGTCCAGCAGACACCAAGACAGTAGAGCAAAAGGTAGCAGGGTAGACGGTGTTAAAAGAGTCTCTCCTTGGGATACTGCATTGCGAATGGCATCAACCATCAAGAAAGCAAGTAGTTTTAGATGGCTGTTTGTACAATTCCTTATAGTCAATTATTGTAAACACCCTGCATTAGCTGTATATTAACACACACAAACACACACATACACACACAAATGCGAGAGAGAGAGATGCTACAGGAACAACCAGGGGCTCACCTTCAACCACCGCCTATCACTATAGGGTTTTAGCTCAAGGACGTCATATCCCCTCTCCAACTGCTTATCTGAGTGCCTTTCACACTCGTCATTCTCATCACCAACTTCCTTATAAATGTGTACATAAGCAAGTCAAAGGAGATGCTGATGGGGATGGCTGGAAAGCTACCAAATCAAGGTGAAATAGTTTGAGGTTCTTGTTGAGGTTCTTATGGACTAGTGGAATGGTGCTGAGAAGCTGGGAGATGGGGGAGAGTCCGCGGCTGAGGATATGAGGACCGACTGCTACTTCACTTGCTGCAGAACGCTGCTTTCACTGACGTGTCCTTTGCCCCTGTGGACTCGAGGCCAAATCCACAGAACGCTCTGCCTATTGATTCAAAGTGGCTAGCTGTAAAATAAGGGTAGCGGGGAGTTAGCAAGCAAGTTCTTTTTTAATAGCAGGGGGATAATAACAGTGTCATCATCCTAGTTCTCAGTGTGACTGCTCCCATCTCATCCACCAGGGAAGAGAAGTGATGGCAAGTAGGCATTATTCTATCTGCCTCCCGCTTCTCCCATCCAGAATCACAGACCTCCTCTGGGGTTGATAAAAACAGCTCGTGGAAGTCTCTAGTCTCTGGCCGTTCTTAGGAATGGTCATCTTGTTCCGAAGAGTGACCCCCTCTGGGGTAGTCCCTGACAAATCATTAGAAACAAGACCTGGAGATGTGGTTTCCAAAGGGCTTCTTATGGGAGAAAGTAGCACCCTGGAGTCTGCAGAGGAAGATGGATGGTCCATGATGGGGAAGGGAGGACTGAACAGGATAAGGCTCTGAGGTCTTCCTGGCCTAGATCTGTATGAAGGCTTGGAAACCCCCGATGGCCTCTCCATTTTTGAACACTGTGGATTGTCCGTGGTGGTCTCTCCTTCGGAAGTACGCTTTCGGCGAAGAATGGGTGCATCCTGGATGGAACTATGGTTGGAGAGGGAGGGTTCTACCTTTCCGGTTGCTGCTGAATCCATAAAGATTGTGCCATTATTCTCTTTCCCTTTCCTGTCTCCCTGTGGACTCTTTGGGGGTGGCAGCTGACCTTGAGTATTTTGGGTTGGCTTGCGTTGGCCTTCATTGGCTTCTGCCTCCTTGTTTTCTTGAGGCCGACAGTTGGGGTTCTGGGTCTGCAGAGGCTGGGGGACCTGAGTGTACTGAATCTTAGGTGGTATGACTGGCACAGCTCTAGCCTGGCACATCTTAACCATGAAAGAAGTTCTCACTGCTGACACACTCACAGGAGCAGAGTTACGGCGCCCAGTAGCAGCATGAGCCATCATGATGTAGTCTAGGTCTAGGTCTTGGGGCTCAAAGCGAGAACCCCAAAGATCTGCCTTATTCCTGTTTGGGCAGGCAAGAGGTAATGATGGGGCAGAATCACTGCCCCTAATCTCTTTTGGGCCACAGACCATGTTCCCAGGTGGAGTAGGCACAGAAAGGCTCTCAAAGTTAAAAAGGTTGGCTGCTGGGAGGACAGATTCCAGATTGAGAGAAGTGGGCCTTGGTTTCTCTTTCCATGAGATGCCTTCATGCTTATTGCTCTGTAATTCTTTGGCACAGCCTAGATCTTTGATGACCGTAGTTCCAGTGCCACTAGCCTGTTGGACTCTGGATGCACCTTTCTCTGGACCACTAGAACCTAATCTCTCTTCAGAAGTAAACTGCAGCAAAGGAGACTCTAAATTTAAAACTTCCTGGTTTTCTTTGTCAACATATGTTTCCTTCTCCTCCAAGTCCTCATGAGTCACAGGGTACAGGCCTTCATGCTCCTGTGGCAGTTCTATAGTTGTGAAGCCTGCTTCACAGGTTGGAGGTCTCCTGTGTGATTTGTCTGGCTTGGAAACCTCCTTAGAAAGATTCAGCCAAGCTTCTACTCGGTCACTTCCTTTCCACTGTGTTTGTGAGGGCTCCTTGATCCCTGGCAGGAAGACCTCATGAAGATGTTCCTCATCTGCACTTTTGAAAGGCAGCTGTATAGCCCAGTGCCTCTTCACAGAGTCCTTACTGTCTAAAGAAAAGCTACGACTGAAACAAGGTTTCTTGAAATGGGTCCTGCCCATTCCTTGGCACGGTGTCTGGAACTCATTAAGTTTTTCTCCTTGGATGTCCTTAAAGGTAGGGGAATGGAGAGGACTAGTTACCCACTGGTGATCTTCACATGGCTCCACTAACTCGAAGCTCTGCACATGGTCTGCCCACGTGTCATCATCTTGTAGGTCAAGAAAATCTTGGGCTTGATCATTGGTACGGCTTTCTTTAAGCTGATGGACTCCACTGCTATTTAAACAGGCTGGCACCCTTTGATCCAAAAATACTTTATCTGCTTTCTCTGTCTGAGTTACAGAAGCACCTTCCTTCTGTCTTTGACAAAACTCAATGTTATTTCCCCACTCTGATTGGTCTGGATGCTTTTCTTGGAGATGTGATGACTTATCTCTTGAAAGAGTTATGTTCTCTTGTAATTCAAAGGAAAGCTTCCAGTCTTGAAGCTGAGGAGGAAGGTCTTTTCTGGTTTCCGATTTCTCCAGGCATTGTTTTGGTCCAGGTAGTTCATGTGGGATATTTTCCAGTTTTAGTAAAGTGGAAGAAGCACCACCCTGTTCACTGAATTTGGAGCCCCAGGTAGGTGACTCTTTGGAAGAGGCACCAAACAAGGAAATGTGAAGTCCAGCTGGCAGGGTTCTGATCGTGTTCTCTTCAGATGGTGTTGGAGGTAGCAACAAGCTACATGGTAAGCTGTTTGCTTCTGTGGATGAAAGGGATATAGGACTGTGTTTAAACTCTTGCTGTTTTGGGGCTTCCTCTGGAGGAAATGCCAGTGGGAATGATGTCTCCTCTTCAGACTCAATGATTTTCAGCTCCTGCTGAATTTCTGGCCACAATGGTTCCATTACAGCATTGGAATGATGGTCATCAACCTGGAGAAGAGAAATGGCATTAAATGTCAGCTCCCTCTTTTTGCTTTCCATTTTTTCTATCTACCAATTCTCTTTTCTGGAGAAGAAAAGCAGCATGTTATAATCCAATCCCATCAGATCTCAGAAGCTAAACAGTATTGATCAGCCTTTCTCAACTTTTTTACCATTGAGAAACCCTTGAAATATTCTTCAGGCTTTGAGAAATGCCAGAAGTAGTGCAATCATGCCGAATATGGTTGGGAAGCATAGCTGGGACCCCTGGCCTTCCCATCCAGGCCCATCATTGGCCATTTGAAGGGGGGGGGAGGTTGACATGACCATATATGGTCATATCACCCAATAAATGTTTAGCAAATTTAATATATATATTTTCCATAGCCAATTGGGAAACCCTTCCAGGGCCATCAAGAAACCCAGGGTTTCACGAAACCCTGGTTGAGTATGCCTGGGGTTGATACTTGGTAGGGAGACCATCACAGAAGACTCTATAGAGGAAGGCAATGGCAAGCCACCTCTGCATCTCACTTGCCAAAAGCCCTTTGCTGGGGTCACCATAAACTGGCTGTGATGACAGCACTTTAGACACACCATTTGCTTTTTGGAGGGTAGTAAAAACTGAAGGTCACAAAAGATACATGATAAACGTAATTTATTTTAACCGTCAGATAGTTGGTTTGTGCACATGTACTGTCTCAATTCATACTGAGGCTGAATAGGGATTGTAAGATTCGGCCCCTGAACTCCTGGCTGATTTTGCTAAACAAAACCAGGAACTGAGCATTTATCTATGTTTTAACAGGAAAAGAAGACGTGTCCTTTAAACTCCCTCTTCCCACATAGCCCTGATCCAAAACTGCAGCTATGCACACTCACAATTAATCTTTACAGACTGATCCTTTGTCTTTCCCATGTCTGCTTTAGGCTTCATGTATGCAAGTATACAAATAAACCACATGAAAAAATTGTTAATGGAATAAGTCCATTAGCAAATGAATTCCAAGGGAGGGCTTGCAGAGTAGCAGCTAAACATGTGCCTTCTTGAACAAATTTCCTTCAGGCCTTTCATTAGCTTTTTTCCATTAAAAAGACTCTACCTATTAATAGACATATCCCCTTAAGTAAAACCTTGGCAGATAAAGAATGCATCCACTGGAAGAAGAGTACTGAATTTGCACTGCTCTCTTTAGAACAACTGCTACAAATCCAGAATGTGTTTAGGAATTATAGCGCAGGGAAGTGGAGTACAGCCACAGCCCCACTGAAATAATTTCAAAACTTTCAGTAGCTGGGGAGTTTAAAGAACTAGAACAGCTCATTTAAGCAACCCAATGAACAGAATCAATGTTGACTCCAGTATCACCTTTAAGACCAAAGTTTGATTCAAGGTATGAGCTTTCATGTGCATGCACACAAAAATAGGGAAAGAAGCAGAACCATAATGCTTAATTAAATAAATAAAAGTTTCTTCTATGAAATCTTCTGATCTTCCGTGTCAATCTAGGGGTGCCAGGTGGAACCTGGGGATCCCCCAATTTTACAGCTCCTCTCCAAGCAACAGAGATCAGTTCCCCTAGAGAAAATGGCTGCTTTGGAGGGTAGACTCAATAGCATTCTTCTCCACTGATGTCCCGCTTCACCCCAAATCCTACCTTCACCTGGCTCCACCCCCAAAGTCTCCAGGTATTTCCCAACTCGGAGCAGGTCACCCTATGTCAATCTCATCTTCCAATTTCTCTTGCCTGATAGTAGTTTTCCAACATGTTTTGATTAGTGCTAGAAAGACACATGATTAACTGCTGGCTTTTATATCATCAAAGGGTGAGCAGCTTTTTTTTTTTAAACTTCTGTGTCTCAGAAGCCTTTAGTACATTGTGAAGTCTGTTTTGTACCAGGCACTAACTAATCTGGTTAAGTCTGGCATCCTCCTTTGATCTGTTTTAATTTGCTGCAAATGGCAGACTTATCCTGAAGTTTCTCTCTTTTGAGAAGAAAATTGGTTTGAACACCCCACTTACTGAAGAGGTTCGCCCATTGTTTTGTGACATTTTGGTTGGTCCTAACAAAACAGTATTCCCTTGCTATTTATTTTCACTACTCTACTGAGCACCTCTTTGAATATCAGCCTCGGTTACTCAGTGTGTATCCCTGAGGGCCAAGCTAAACACGAAGGTGTCCACATGGCCATGTCGGCCATTGTAAAGACACTGTGAAATGCAGCAAGGGCCCACTGTACTTGTTTCCCCTTCCCCGCGCTTTTTCAAATACATTTGGCCAGCCTCCCCAGCACCCTCCACCCCAGGAACTGTTTTAGCACTTGAAAAAAAGCAGGGGCAGAGACCAAGAGGCCGAACTGCAGGCCCAATCGGGAGCAGGCCCTCGGGGAATTTTCAAAGGCAGCATCCTTGTGGTGGCTCTGAGAACCACCATGACATATGGTTTGGCCCTCAGCTAAGAAGGAAATCTAAGCGGGTCTACTCATAAGTTATTCCCATTTTGTTCACTGGGACTTACTTCCAGGAAAGTGCTATTAGGATTACATCCCAAATCTCTTAAATTGAGCAGTGGATCCCTCTCCTACCATTTGGCACCAGGCCTTGCCTCTCCACACGCCCCACCCAACTGTCACCCTTATCCAGACCCAAATATTCAAATCACTGCCACCTTATCAAAAAGAGAAGCGCCCCAGTCATCTGACAAGCAGAGACAGGTTCACAAAGCCTGTCAGGCTGCCAGGCTTGATTAGTGAAGATTGTGGTTTCCAGTTCACTTGGGCAGAATCAACCGTGAGCCATTGGCTGACACTGACTAATCATGCTGATCAACAGGGCATAAATTATCTGACGGGTGGGGCAGAGTTCAACTGAGCTCCAGGCACACCTGTACAGCCATTGAAAACTCAGAGGGAGTGTCAAGTGAGTGCCGTTATAGCTGAAGGGCATGTTAGGGGCAGCAGAAGAGGTGGGAGAGGATTTTAACTGAAGAGAGGGATGAAGAGTTAGGAGGTAAGCAACTGGCACACATAAAAAGTTCTGAACTTGCAAATTCACTTTGCCTCAGTTACAGTTTCCAACTTCCAGGTGGGGCCTGCAGATCCCCTGGCCTCCAGGTAAAAGAGATCAGGTTCCCCCATGGAGGAAATAACCACTTTGGAGGGTGGGCTGTAGAACAAGCAAGTCTTCTAGTGACATCACACCCTTGCTGAGCTTCCTCACCTCTCAAAACCCTATCATCCCCAGGCTCTATCCCCCCCCCTCCCAATCTCCAGGAATTCCCTAATCCAAAATTGGCAACTCTGATTTCAGCTTTGCATGTTTTAAGCCTGCTTGGTGGGAAATGAGCACAATGGACAGGTGCATCTCAAATGGAAGCAGCTGAGGACCTGGACCTTCTCTGCAAAGTGGCACAAGGCAACAAAGGGGTTTCTTCAATGTCTTCTCCTTACCAGCTTGCTTAGGAGTGAGGAGTCCTCCCCTCGACTGCTTGGCTGCTCCTGCTGCCAAGAGCCTGGACCTGGCCTGGTCTTCCTCCTCAGCTGACTGGCTTCCTCTCCATCTGCCGGGGGTTCCTGTTCCTGGCTACATTTCTCTTCTGAAACTGAGCCCTTGACACTGCTTGTGGTCTCCTGGGTTGTAGTTGCTGGTTGAAGAATACCTGAGGATTCAGGCTTCTGGGGGGGCATTGTTTTTTCAGTGGTAGCATCTGTATCGGAGGCAAAAAGAGAAGTTATTAACCCAGTCCTCAGGGAAGAAAACAAATGCAGAGTGGCCCAAACATTCATAGAATTACAGCATGTGTCTTTGTGGCCATAACTCAAGAGATGGCCAAATCATGCCTGGCTTATTTATTTAAAATAAAGTGTTGAAGAACTTAAAGGCTTGCCCATTTTTGTGACATTTTGATTGGTCCTAACAAAACGGTATTCCCTTGTGGTTTATTTTAGTTAGTTAGTTTATTAGCTAATTTTCTACTCAAGGAGGCTTTCAGTATAAAATAAAACAACAGTTTCAAAAGACATAAAATATGGCAGTTTAAAATCTGAATTAGGGCCCACTATGGATATTAAAAAATACTCATATTGTTCTGGTCTTTTTTGATCCCCTGAGATCAAAGCAGCTGGAGGGTGGGGGGCATTTCCAATCTGGGAAATGGCACAATGGGGTAGAATTAAACTTTTCCACAAGCACCATCTAAATCTGTCTTCTCCACTCCAGGCTGCTTTGGAAGTCAAAAGATGTGCCTGGATTTCCATGTGTGACTCCACCCTCAAAGTTAACTATGATTTGAATGAGTTTAAATTTGTCTAGAGTCCCCTCACTTCAGCCCTTCTTCTTGATCTATGTTTTAATAGCTGTTCTTATTGTTATATGTAGTGTGTGTGTTTTAGTTTGGTTTTAATTATTGTAATTATGCCGTTAACATGCATTTTTATTATGCGTATTTTTAATCTGTTAGCCTTTAAAAAAATCAAGCTAGCCTACAGTTCTTTCCCCAGTTACTTTGGATCTGTAGTCCAGCAAGCTTCTTCTGGATTGCCGTCCTTTGAACAACCTGCCCCTGCCTTCTCCTCCTGAGCTTACCTGCTCCTGCTTTCTTTTCTTCCTTGACTGTAGTAGGTTCTGGCTTAGCTTCTTCTACGGCTGCAGAAATGGAACCGTCTAACCCGAGGAAAGAAGACTCTTGCAGGCTGGAGAGAACAGCCTTTTCCTTTGCAGGCGAGCGGCAAGGGGTACTGTTGATACTGATGACCGCAGACACTCGAAGGGGCACTGAAACAGCAAAAGGCTCTGAGATGTTCAAGGCTTTGCGCTGGTGCCGTGGAGAGGCCTCCAGGGGAAAGAGGGCCCCGTGGAATCCCGATTTGGTAGCCCCGTCATTGGAAGTGTAGAACATACGGCACATCTTTGGAGAGGTCTGTTCCCCCTCCAGGTCTTCTGTGGGCCGGAACACTTTCAGCTGCTCTGGGAGGGGCCTGATTTGGCTGGGCTGAGAAGCACCTTTGTCTGCGCCTTCCTCTGCACCCCCCTCTGCCCCTTTCACAGCAGCCTTTGCAGCCCACTCACTCTCCAGCCGGCTGAGGTCAGAGGAGCCACCTGCCCCTCCCGTCCGCGGTTTCATCACTGGAACGAAAAACCCTCCGGCCACCGCCGTGCGTTTGAACCGGCTTTTCTCGTCATCGCCTAAGGGAGAGAGGGTGTCAGATCAGACGAGGATTGTCAAAGGAATGCTTATCCTCAGCTCTCCCAAGCCTGTTTACGGGGGAAGTACAAGCCCCTTGCCAAATGCAGTTCATCGGGATTCTTCCTCAAGGCCCTAATCAGAGATGGAAGACCCTGAATTCACATTAACCCCGAACGTCACTCACTAACTCTTCTACACCACATTTCTCTTTCCAGTGTGTGGAGCAGTTCTGGCTGACTTCAGGAATATCTTGGATTACAAAATGCGAACTGATTCCTGGGCGCAAAACATGAGCAATCGTCAGGCTCGCTGCTGCCAGAATTGCTGTCTTCCATCAACAGCATTAAGTGCTTTGAGTGGCAGCAAACAGCAATTCCCCCACAGTGTAGCATCATTTATGAATGGTGCGCACACACACATATAAATTGAGTCATTCTCCCCCCGACCCCCACCGTAAAATACTTGCTAGAAGGAGAACTCATTTTTCTACTGGGTGAGCAGGTTTATTTGCTGCAGGGGGAAAAGGCCATTTATATACATGTGCGCTATTCATAAATGACATTTGCATCCATTTTTCTAGGGTGATGAATGATACATTAGTGTCACAGGTACTTACTGGATGATGCCTGTGACACCCGTCCAAGCTCCATTACCAATCCCACATTCACCAGCTCAGCCCGTCCGAAAAGCCACTTGCCCATTAAGAATAAAACAAAAAAGCATTTCCCCATTTTCGGCCTTTCTCCCATGGAGGCTGTGCGTGTAACTCTGGAAATATGAAAGTACCCATTTCCTTTAAACACAAGCACACTGTTTTTGGCACCAAGGCAAGGCTACCCATCATGGCCAGCTCTACAGGGAGGTGAGGCAGAGACCTCAGGCAGCAGATGGAGGAGAGCGGCAGTTCTGTCTCCACGGGAGCCTGACCACTTCGTGCTCCTTCCCCATCCTGGGTCCTCAGACAAGGCTGGCAAGTTGGGCATATCCAGTGGGGCTACCTGATGTCTTGAGAGAGGTATGGGTCAGGGTGGGTGGAAGCGAGAGGCAAAGGGGTCGAGAGAGGTGGCTGTGGCCATGCATGGCAGTCAGGCTGCCTGCCTCTGATGAGACACACTTCTAAGCCACCCACACTGCCTAGTCCATGATGTAAGGATGCAGATCTCTTACATGGTGTCTAATGTGAGTTAAACATATCTTGCTCAGCAATGCATTTTCTTCTGGAATGTTTCTGACTGATTACTCTTTTCAAAAGGACTTTTCCTCTGATCCCCACAGACCTGAGAGGCTGAGACCTTGATATGGCATGGACTTTGTCTCCAGACAGCAGCCAGTTTTCATATTGCTTATTTGAAATATGCGTATCCTGTACTCTTCAGTTTTGCATACTGGGAAGGTCCCAGACATCTTATACCTAAAATGTGATTCATACTTCTGACAACATGCTGGCCTCGCTGCTGGAGGAAAGAAGCAGCCAAGCCATGCATGTCTCTTCTCGGCAACTCTCTGAATGTTTGAAACCTACTATGCAAGGTTGTTGTGCGGATGAAACTGGAAGCTGTTGCAGAGGTTCTTTTGCCTCCTGTTTAATTTGCACAGCAGCCTGTGCAGTAGGCCTCAAGTCATCTCCACAACAACCTGCATAGGAGGTCTTAAATGTTTCTTCTGCATGACCACGCAGTCCACCCTCCAAGCAGCGCTTTCTGCCTGGGAAGCTGACCTTTATAATCTGGGTATGAGCTGCAATTCCAGGAGCTCTCCAGGCCCCACCTGGAGGTTGGCTACCCCTGGGTTGGAAATATTCCTGAAGGCTTGGAGGATGGCCTTAAAATGGTACAATGCCTCAGAGTCTACCCTCCAAAGTATCCATTTTGGCCTGCAGAGCTGATCATTATAATCTAGAGATGAGCAACAATAGTAGAGGCTTGCAAGCTGAGGTTGGGGTAGAGTGGTGTGGGTGTGTCTTTAGCTAGCCCTTACCAGTAAAGATTTGTATTTTGGGGTGGAGACAGACAGACCAGACTCCTGTGAGTCTGGAAAGTGCAGGAAGATCTAAATAAAGAATATTTACAGCCTGAAAATGTAAATGGTGAACAAGTAAATGGCTGGAGAGACATAGGGGCTGAAGTGAGTTTGCTCAAGCCTGTCCTGATAAATAAAAATCAGTATTTGTCATGAAGGTCCTATAAAATAAAAGGCATAATTGGTCCAGAATTTCAAGTGGAGTTAGCTTGGGAATTCACATAGAAAGGGTTTACAGGAAAGTAGACAGTGAGATTTGGGGGGGGGGGGGGGACTACGTGATCCACTTTCATTAGACAATGATTTGGTTTTGTGGACAACAGGTACTGCAGTTGCCAGCAGTAGGCCTCAGGCTTCAGAAGGGCAGGCATCATCAGCCTAGCCAAGGGGTGTCTGTGGCCATGTGTATTCCATTTGAAGGTGCCCTTGTGAGGGGGGAGAGCTTTCCCTTCAGCCTGATTGCCTGGAGATGAACTGTACTTCCCGGGGATCCTCACACCCCACCTCATGGCTCGCTTCCCTAAACCTCAGTGGGGTACAATTCTACAGAGACAACCCCTCCAAAGCAGCCATTTTTGCCCGGGGAGCCGACCTTTATAGTCCGGAAATGAACAGCACTTCCAGGAGATCTCCAGGCCCCACCTGAAGGCCGGCTGTCCCAGGTCTGGAAATATTCCTTGAGGTTTGGAAGTGGGACCTCAAAAGGGTATAATGCCTCTGCAGCCACCCTACATAGTGCCCCCTGACCTATTTCAGGTCTGAGCAAACATCGCAGTGAGGAGGTAAGGTTGTCAGATTGGTGTAGGTTCATGTTCTGGAATTCCACATAAACCTGCCTAGGGTCAAGACTGCTATGCACAGAGAGACCTCCTCTTAGGGTTGCCAGCTTCCAAGTGAGGCACTAAACTCACCCCAAACCATAAGCTATCATCCGTTGCATTACAGAATGCAATGGGATTTACTACTATTCAATAATAAAAAATAATAATAGGCCCATGCACAAGAGCAATAAAGCTCTTGGGACCAACAAAGAAACACAATGATGTGATCACTGTGATACATGTAAGTGAAAGCCCATATCGGCTGCTGAAGGATTGCTACGCCCCTGCCAGGGGCAGATGATCCCCCAGTCTGGGGTGCTCTCCCTGGTGCCAGCCAGCTGACCAGCAGGGACTTACCAGCAGAAAAAAAGGCCTAAACCTGCATTCCTGGTAACACAGCAATGTCTGGCACACACTGGAAGTGATCAGCAGTTGACAGCAAAGCAGGGACACTCTGGTATTGAGCAAGAACTATAATAAAAATGTCTTGTACTACAGAGATTTGCCCAAAGACCATAGGGTGAACTGGAAGCAATGTTGCCATGTTGCCAACAGCATCACCTAGGGCTTCTCTTTGATCCTGGTACGTTCCCCCCCCTCATGCCCCCACCCCTGCTGATTATCGGGGAGTACCTATCAACTCTAGGCTGCTGCCATCACCACACCTGTATATGTTTAGCATAAACCAGTGGCTCTGCCAAGTTTGGTATAGAGAGGCAAAATCTCACCTCCTACTGGAAGCGAACACAGCGAATCCATGCTTTTAGCTGGCCGAATGGCTGCTTTTTCTGTAGAGAAAAGAATTGCAATACAGTTTAGGGTTTGAAAACATAACTGTGGAGAATGGTATAGAAGCTAAAGATCTCCAGTGCAGCATCAATGCAGAATCAGATTCTTCCACACACAACAGCTTCATGCATGGTTTGGAGATTACAGTTTAGCAAAGGGCAAATCCCTGCCTCTTAATTTTGCAGATGTGTCCATCTCCCGTCTCTGGCACATTTATCCACTTATCTGAACAAAGTGTGCACTATTCCCAACTCAATGTGCTGGCCCCACATAATACTTAACAAGCTGGCCTTCTCCCCGCTTTGATATAAGCCATGAGCCGGCTTTGCCAACAGGGCGGATAATAAATCCAAATAATAATAATGGCTCAGATCTGTTTCATTATTTGCCTTCTTTTCTATATCTGCCAATATGTGATTTTCAAATCAGGACTCAAATTCCATGGGCATCAGCCACATTGGTTGTCCAAATGACATTGCAAAAGAACTTCCATAAGATGCTGATTTCCTCATAACTGAATCTGGAAGAAGAACTCTCCTCCAGCAGGCACAATTCAAGATGAACTGGCGAGTGGAGGCGGGGATGATGGACCTACAACAGATCGTCTGCTTTTTTTTAGAGAAGGTTCCTGGGCTACATCGACTGGCTCCATATCCACTTAAAAAAATCAGACAGGAGGTGATGAGAAAGACCTTTGCTGAGAGCTTGGATAGCTGCTGCCCATCAGTTTAGGGTAATTTCTCAAGTTAGGGTTAGGGTTAGCTTAAACATGGGTCCGGTTGGGGAGTATGTAGGTTTATTGGGATTTATATTGGGGTATATTCTGTGGTTAGGGTTAGCTTAATCATGGTTCCAGTTGGGGAGTTTGTAAGTGTACTGGGATCGTTAAGGGTGGGGAAGACTTTGTGGCATGGTTCGGAAAGATCATGAGATGCAAAAATATTTGTTCTCATTATTGTACATGTAAATATTTTTTGACATCATAAATATATGATGTCAAAAAATATTTTTACATCGCATGGTCTTTCCAAACAATGCCACAACGTCTTCCCCACCGCAAATGATCCCAGTAAACCTCCAAACTCCCCAACCGGACCCATGATTAAGCTAACCTTAACCCTAACTTGAGAATTTACCCTAATATAAATCCCTATATTTTTACATGTAAAAGTATGTCAGAAAATATTGATACATCTAATGGTCTTTCCAAAACATGCCACAAAGTCTTCCCCACCTCTAACAATCCCAGTAAACCTCCAAGCTCCCCAACTGGACCCATGATTAAGCTAACCCTAACCTGAGAATTTACCCCAATATAAATCTTTATTTATTTATTATTTAAACTTGAATACCACCGTTCGCCAATAGGTCTCCTGGCGGTTCACAATAAAACATTAAAATCACAATAAAAACCCCATAGGTACCCATTATATGTTACACAATAACAACAGCGATGGCGTTCTAATCCTATAACCCCAGGCTGTTCAGTCAGAGGTCATAAAATTGGTTTCACGAAAGAAGCTGGCCGATGGATCTAAGGGAACCCAGGTCCTGCCCTGGCCTCAACCGTACGCCTGGCAGAAGAGCTTCCCCATCCCTAACGATCCCAATGAACCTTCAAACTCCCCAACTGGATCCATGATTAAGCTAAGCCTAACCCTAACCTGAGAATTTACCACAATATTAATCCCAATATTTTAATATGTACAATGTCAAAAATATTTATACATACCATGGTCTTTCCAAAACACGTCACAAAGTCTTCCCCACCACTAACTATCTCAATGAACCTTCAAACTCCCCAACCAGACCAATGGTTCAGTTAACCCTAACCTTAACTTGAGGATTTACCCTAATATAAATCCTAATATAATTTACCCTAATATATAAATATATATCTTTACATGTACAAGTATGCTTTTAAGAGGAGTGGCAACAGTGGTGGTGCCCCCCACCCCAGCCAAGCTGCTCACCCTGCCGCAACCCCTACGTAATGGTTGTTCCACCCCTAAAGTGGTCACAACCCTCAGGTTGAGAACCACTGGTTTAGACAATACTGACCTTAGCAGAACTATTGTCTGACACAGTATAGGGTATCTTCATGTGTCCAATATCCCAGCCATTCTAGCTAAAACAATCATTGTAGACCTATCCTTAGTAACAGAGCTGTGGAAGATTTCTCTGACCTTTGTAGATGCTTGCATCAAACCAGGAAAGGAGACGCACATTCACTCCAGTCCAATAATGGAGAGTATTCACACTAGGCAGCTTGTGTGCCCTAGGCTATGACTGCCTTTCATTGTCCCCTGGAGTGTTGCTCTGCATGATGCAAGGGGTCAAATATGTGCTCTGCTCTCTCCGAAACCATTTCACCCTGTCTGGATTCCTGTAACTTTACCAGCATTAATGGTCTCCTCCCCCAATTCACAGAAACATTTTCCGTATTGCACAAGAGAGGGGCAAGAAGGCTAAAGAAGTGGAGAAAAGAAAAGCCCTATCAGTGAAGTCAAAGGACGGTCCTCACCCGACAGCTTCTGCCCTCGCACAAACACACTCCCGTTTCGGCTCAATTTTGACTTGGATTCTGATCCAGACCGGCCCAGGTTGAATATGGACTTCCATTTCTTGGGTTTTGTAGATAATTTTCTCCTGGAAGAGAAAAATTCAGAAACCCTTAATCATGAAGGCAGGGAACTCCACAGTCTCTCTTATCTGCATCATTTTCAGGTCTTTTTTTTTACAACCTGCCACATCTGAAAACAAATCCTAACTGTTGCAAATTTTCCAAAGGTTCATGCCAGAGGCCTTTGTCATGTGGAAGAAGAACCCAAATCCGCATTCCTTTTCCAGTGGGAATAACAAAAGGCACCAACATTCTTTAAAGAGACCCAAGCACTGAAGTTTATTCTTGTTTCTAATTTCAAAATTTCAAAACATATTAGGCCAGTTCTTACGGTCCCCTCTGCCAATAGTGGAGCCTTCCTTCAGTGGAAGGAACATGTCCCACCAGCAAAAAGTTCCTCCTGTTAGGAAGCTCCAGTGCAAGCAGAACAGATTCTTAAATTCCAACCCATGGAATTTCCTTGAACAGGATTATTGTAAGACAGAGCTACGTTTCTTGAGATGACGGCTAGCGACTGATTAAAGAATTCTTAAAATGATGCTAGAGCTTGAACTGATTTGTTAATTAGCCGATTACATTTGCAACTGAAGAAAAGCAATGCTTTCTAAAGCAAAACAAAAAAGAAGCATACTTCCTCTTCTTGTAATTACTGATGCCCGTCATCGCAGGCATCATCTTTAGCGAGGCATTCCCTCTTAGCTGGGAGAGAAGGACTGCTGGTTTTAAGATGCTCTCTGCCAACACACTGATGATACACTGCCGCCCGAGATTTCATCCCTCCCATGCTGAACACATCCTTCTGGCCATGCATCATGACCTACTGAGTGCTCAATAAGCCTCCTGCTTTGGCTGTCAGTCTGGAAATACAAAAGCAGGGCTGATGGGTGGCATTTACTGGGTGGGGGGAGGGCTTACATGCTGTGCAGGCCTCCTGTACTGATTCCTGAGTTAATGCATTCGGATAATTGAGAAGAAGCAACAGCAGTATTATATGCTTATCTTGCCATTGGGGAAATGAATCCAAGAGACAGAACCACTGCACACATTCTGTTCTTTCTTATGCTTGATATGCTTCGATGCAAGAGATATCATGCAACCCACACATACTATTTTGTGGCCCCTGTATGATTCCAGGAAGCAAAGCCTGGCCTGTGGTTCTCAGTGCTTGTCCATGCCGATAACTATTATAAATATGCGTGTGTGGTCATCACTCATGATACATATGCCAGTTGCATATTAAACAAGTGTGGGATGGCTACCCTCACAGTTTGTGGGACACCTGACAGTCTTCTCGGGATTCATAGCTTAGTTACGACAGCCTCACACAGAAGTCACAATTCAGTGTCCCCAGCAAGCCGCCTTATGGTGAGTCCATCTAAGGTGAACCAGACTCTTGTTCTATCAAGGATGGTATAATCCACTCTGATTGGACAAGGCTCTCGAAGATCATGGGTTCTGATTTTTCACATTACCTACTACCTGATCCTTTTAGCCAGAGGTATTGAGGACTAAACATGGATCTTTCAGCATGCAAAGCAAATGCTATACAACTAAATCACAGTCCTTCCCCAGTGGCTATAAACTACTAGGTAATAGAGGCGGAGCTTCATCAAAGATGCACCCACCACCATCTAAATCAGGGATCCTCAACCTGTGGTCCTCCAGATGTTCATGGACTACAATTCCCATGAGCCCCTGCCAGCAACTGCTGGCAGGGGCTCATGGGGATTGTAGTCCATGAACATCTGGAGGACCACAGGTTGAGGATCCCTGTTCTAAATAACTAAAAAGGCAGAGCTAACAACCACATCAAGGTCAGATAACATCAGTGTTTCATTAGCACTCTGGCCGCCTAGCAGTCATCTCTGCACTATGCAACAGGAATGAAGAGTCGTTCTTATCGACCATCCGTCACACGCAAGAACAACTGCTATATGTGAGGGTTGTACAAAGATGGGTATTGCTTGTGCACTTGAGACAGGTCACCAGCAGGTGGCCCTCTTCTAACAGCTGAAACAAGGCCTGTTTAGCATTCAGCTCACGTTGATCAAACATTGGGAATGAAGCAAAGCACCAAACGCCATTCCTACATCCCGCTCTTTTACTAAACAGTAAAAGGCCTGGCACTGCCGAAGGACCAGGAATAAGCTGCTGTGCAGATGCTTAGCATGTATAAGGTCCCAAGCGTCTCTGCCTACAGTGATTTCAAGTTACAGGGCTGGGAAAGATTTCTGCCAAAGACTTCGAAGAGCTGATGCCAAACAGTACTTGGCAGGCTGGATCCATTGTCTGTCTTCATTTCATGCATCCATACCACTCTGAGAAAGCGGCTCAGGCTACTGAAAATTAAAATGTATATGGGTTGTTATTCCCTTTATTATTCTCTTGGCAATGTCGAGGTGCAAAAATGG
Source organism: Paroedura picta (assembly GCF_049243985.1). NCBI lineage: Eukaryota > Metazoa > Chordata > Lepidosauria > Squamata > Gekkonidae > Paroedura > Paroedura picta. The sequence goes on along the minus strand of NC_135374.1, from coordinate 27,978,041 downwards.
AATGCAGAGCGTAAAAAAGAAGCCTGCTTGCCTTTTATACTCTGCTTTAAGAAACTTACAGATCTACCTACCCATGTAGCTACTGGCCTATCATAGTGGTTTAGAAGATTCTCCCCCCTTCCATTTTATCTTCCCAACAACCCTGTGAGGTAATTTAAGCCAAAAGACAGAATAACTTCCCCAAGGTTACTCAGCAAGTTTCATAGCGGAGACACAATTTGAACCCAGGCCCCTTTAATCTAATCTGGCACCCTAGGCCCTACAGCGTACCAGCTTGTCAAAAAGGGGCCACTTACTTGCCGTCTGGTAGGTCAAGGACAGTGTGAAAGAAAGAGCCTGTGACGGGGACAATTTCAGGCAAACTGTTCTCCCTCCTCTCCTTGCGGGCAGGGTGGCAAGCTGACAGACTTCGGGCCTGGGCTTCTTCCAGACTCACCAGCTTCATGGGAAGAGAGGCAGAAGGCAGCGTCAGGCTCTTCACAATGGGTTTGTTCTCTGCAAAGCAGGAAGGAAAAATGACAGACGCTTTGCCTCATTTGGTGGTGGGCAGAGGGAAAAGCGTATGGGAGAAGGGAAGGTTCTTCATCAGCCTCTCGAACATTTCCTTTCTGAATAAGCGCTTGAAAGTGAAAACCCTGTTTAGGGTTGTAATTTGCTAATAAAATTCTCTTATTTCCCAGCAATTTGATCCAGTCCTTTAGTTTTCCCTCCCAGCAGGTCCTTGGTCACCAGCCAGACTACACAGTCCTTTGGTATGCATCTTCTGAGGATGGGGCTAGAGGGATCCCAGGTGTCCTGAACTTTGGGAAGACTCCACCCAGAGGTGGCCTTTGAGGCTAAACAGACTCATCAACCCACTCCCAGTTGTTTCTGGGAATGTGTTTGGAAACCATCCCCCCCCCAATTTGTTAATGACAACTATGGTTAGAGAGAAGAGCCAAAATGCCAGTCCTGAATCTCAAAGGATCACTGCTGAAAAGAAGAAGAAAAACCAGAAGTTTCCTGTTTCCAAACACTATACTTTACAGATTTTGCTAACAATATTAATCATTAGCAAACAGCACAAGGGGTGCTAGAAGATGTTCTGTCACTGCAAACACCTTCTGCAGAGAAGCAGCAAAGAAAAACAATACAAAACAAAATTCAGGGAAAACTGTGGGGGAATGGATGTGTATGTCTGCACAACAATTGTTTTGAACTGCTGTGCTTACCTATGGGACCACCTTACCCTGTGTATCCCTCGGAGAGTATTATGATCAGCAGATATTAATCTGCTACTGACCTCTGGCCACAGAGAAATCCAGCTGGCCTTGACCAGACCCAAGGCCTTTTCTGCCTGGTAAAATGAGCTATGAACTGAGATGCGGGCCCTGAAGGAACTATCAAAGTTAGTAAAACAGTGCTCTCCCATTTCATGTGTGTCCCATTCCTCGCCTCCTCCCTCTGGCTATGCTGGTGAATCCCTGAACCTCAAGAGAGTTTCTCAATAATAGTTTCTGAACAGAATGCCCAGCAGAGCTCTCCTAGAAACAGCGATGTGTCAGTTTTCAATGTGATGTATTTTTAAATATGATTTTTAGCTGTAGTTGCATGTTATAAGCTGCCCTGAGCCTGTTTGCATGGAGGGACAGCCTATAAATTAAAATATAATAATAATAACAATCATTGGCTAGATCAGTAGCTTTAGATATATACGGCTCAGATTTTATGGAATGGTCTTTTCAAGAAGGTCCACAGAACTCGCCCTCTCTACCTGTTTTCTCCAGGTTACACAAGGTAATACTTTTGGAGGAGGATTTTGGTGATTAACAGGAGATATCCTGGTTTATTATTACTATCTGGGGCATGTTACTGTGATAATCATTCAAGGTTTATGGTTGGTACTGGTTGTTAGCTGATTTAAATTTCGCTACTGCTACTAGATAGCTGGGGTATGTATGTATGGATGGATGGATGAATGGATGGATAGATGGGAAAATAGTTAAAAATTGTAAAAGCTTCTGGTAGATTTGAAAATCTTCATTGTAGACACTTCATTGGAGTCACTGAAGCAGCAAGTGCAAACTTAAATGGACTCCGGGGAATGGTAGAGGACAGGAAGGCCTGGAGGATCATTGTCCATGGGGTCGCAATGGGTCGGACACGACTTTGCACCTAAGAACAATTGTAGACATGCTAGGAAAAAGTTCAGAAAGACTCACCCTCGGTCTCCTTTGGTCTTGTAGAGCCATGGTCATTAAAGAGTTCATCCATGTGATTCAAGATGAACTCAATCACCAGCTGCTGGACCCGCACTTCCAGGAATGCTGCGTCTCCATTGCATCCCACCGCTTCAATTTCCTTTGACCTGCATCATGGTAACGGGGACAGCCGTGAGAATTGTGAGGCGCTGCTTGTTAGGAGGGGAGCAGATCTAACAATATTCATGAGGCCTATCTACAGCCTCCCAACAGATATATATCATGTCACTGCAAAGGACATTTTTATCTACCAACAGCAGCTAGTACCACCTCTCCAACTTCTCTCATTTTGATTTCCCTGGTGACTTTCCTCCAAAAGCACAGGCACTCCAGAGCTTTAAACGCAGTCGCCTCTTTCACTCTTCTCTTCTGTGTGCAGCATACATAAGATTTGGAGATGTAAAATGAAACCCAGGTTTCCCTTTGCCAAAGAAAGTCACAGCAACTTGCTGATAGGAAGGTGGGGTGTGTGGTTCAAGTTAATCCCCTCAAATCCCCCCCAAATTTTCATTGCCACTGTTGCCTAGCAAATACATTTGTGCATAAGGTTACAATTCTCCAGGTAGTTGCCAGGCAATTTCCTGGGAATATATTGGATCTCCAGGCAACAGAAACCCACGGCCTCTTTGGAAGGTGGACTTTAGGGCATTGCATCCCACTGAAGCCCCTCCCCAAACCCTGCTCTCTGAAGCCTCCCCCCCAAAAAAATTCTCCATGAATTTCCCTACATAGAGCTGGCAACACTTTAGGAATTTTCAAACAGGGAGTTGGTGTCACCACAAAAATGGCTGCCAAGAAAGAACACAAAATGATGTGAAGGGGAGCTATATTGTATTTATTTATTTATTGTATTGTATTTATTGTATTTGTATACCGCTCTCCCCGAAGGCTCAGGGCGGTTTACATGGAACAAGAAAATGATACAGAAAATTAAGAAAGAAATTAATTCATCCCACTAGTTATGGAGGGTTGGACCAGAGCCATTGGGATGACATTAATTCAAAAGAATTTTCTGCTAAACACCTGGAAGAAGTTCCTGACAGACCAGTTCCTCGGTGGAACAGGCTTCCTTGGGAGGTGGTGGGTTCTTCTTCTTTGGAAGTTTTTAAACAGAGGCTGGATAGCCATCTGACAGAGAGGCTGATTCTGTGAACTTAGGCAGATTGTAAGTGGGTGGGCAGAAGGGATTGTGTCAGTGCTTGGACTTGCAGCCCTTTCTTGCATGCCCAGGGAAATGCCAATCTCTACTTCATGGTGAGGAGCTGAATTTCCTCAAGGCCAGACTGGCCAGGGATTCTGTTTTTTTTTGGGGGGGGGGAGCATCATCTGGGCAAGAAACTGGGGTCACTATGGATGGGCAGGTAGTTGTGAATTTCCTGCATTCTACAGAGGGTTGGACTAGATGACCCTATGTTTTATGGTGCCCATGTGCACTACATTGGGAACTGCTGCTTATTTATTTATTAGTTATTTTGCAATTCATAGACTGGCATAGCTGGCTAAGGGGTGGTTTCTAACAAATAGGTGGTTTCCAACAAGTGATGTAGGTGATAGAATTTGGTACAGATCCTGATTGTAGCTATTATAGTTTACCTTTTGGAGAATGTTTACTATTTTTATACTTGCTATAATCTTAACAACCTCATCTTGCACTTCTAATAAGACCTAATGGATTGTACCCAACTACTGAACTCAGCAAAGCAGAGAATTGTGGTGTAGTGCTTAAGGGCAGCAACTTCTAATCTGGTGACCTGGGTTTGATTCCATTTGGATGACCTTGGGCTCGCCATGGCACTGATAAAGCTGTTCTGACTGAGCAGTAATATGAGGGCTCTCTCAGCCTCATCCACCTCACAGGGTGTCTGTGGTGGGGAGAGGAAAGGGAAGGCAATTGTAAGCCACTTTGAGACTCTTTCGGGTAGAGAAGAGCAGCATATAAGAACCAACTCTTCTTCTTCTCTTGGAGCTCTTCAGTCAGCCTTGGTTTTCACCATCCTGAATAATTTGAGTCCCCCTCGGGTAGAAAAAAGAGGCATGTAAAAAAAACAGCTCTTCTTCTTTGGTGTGAGAAGTGTTCCTTCAATGGAAGAAGCTCTTCTTCTGGAGGATGAATTGTTGTGCCAAAGAAAGGCTTTTCACTCAGCTGTGTGGAGAATTAGGATGCAGCCCCCTGTCTATGCACTTGTCATCTTCTGTGTGCTTTGGGGAATTTTTGCCCAGAGTTTGGGTTAGCCATTTCAGCTTACTCATTTGAATACGTGAACACATGAAGCTGCTTTCCACCAAGTCAGACCACTGGAACGTTGAGGCTGGCATTGTCTACTCTTACTGGTAGCAGTTCTCATGAAGTTGTCTTTCACTTCACCAATTACTTGGTCCTTTCAACTGGGGGTTCCAGGGACTGAATCTGGGATCACCTGCAGTCAAATCAGACATTCTACAGCTGAGCCATGGCCCCTCCCCCTGCACCCACCACTTCAAGGCCCAATGCTTGACTGCATTCCATATTCCCTTCCCATCATCCATTTCAGTAAAAGGTACGGCATCCTGAGGTAAACAATCTTCTTTCTCTTTTTCCCTATTCATCGTTGCTCTCCTTATAGGGAACAATTTGGGGTGGCGGTTAAGAGCTCAGCCCCATCTACCTCACAAGGTGCCTATTGTGGGGAGAAGAAAGGAAGGAGGTTGTACGCTGCTTTGAGATGTATCTTTGAATAGTGAAAAGCGAGGATAAAGACCAGCTCTTCTTCTTCTTTGCCCTTCACCCCCTCTGTCTCTAATGTGTGGATTCCGTGGTAACAGTAAAGTTTATTCAGGAGTCTGAGAGGGAGTGATTCGTGGAAACCTAGTTGGGAAATCATGGGATCTGCTAATGGAACACTTTGCCTGGAAAAGCCACTTGGATGTGATCTTGTTCCAGGCCCAAAGGCAAGGGCTGGGAGAGAGTTCAGGCAATGACGGCATGCCAGATTTCCTCCTCAGAAACAGCTGAGATGTGAACATGTTCAGAACTAAGGGTTATATGCCCAGCTATTCTCACAAAGGCTCTTGTTACTAAAGCTGCATCTATCAGGCAGACGGGAAAGGCTTGAAGCATGGGGCTTCAGGAACTGATGGATAGGATCATATTTCCACTGATTTCTCTGGGCCCACATTCAGTCTTATGTAATTCATGACCCAGTCCTTTGAGGCCATAGACTGAAGAGTCAATTCATATGCCACTGTGAGGAGAATACCCGCTTTTCTACTACGAGAACTGATGTGTTCCAGATCACACTGGATACTGGCACAAAAGAATGGTGGCTAGAATGATGGATGTCTCAGGAGTTGTGGAGACCAGCCCAAAAGTGCAGGACCTGATATGTCATTGGGGGCAGGGATTTCCTCACAAACAGTTCTACTCTCCAGGCAACATATTACTCTTCAGTTGCTGCAGAGCAAAAGTCTGCCACAGTTTCTACAGCTTAAGCTGATCTGTAGGACTTAGCTTATCTCTGAGCAGACCCATCACGTCAAACCAAGATCAAGTACGGATGGAAGGGAAAGCATCAGTTGTGAACACCACAACTCATTTTGATGGATTTTGTGCCTCTGTCCTTTTTTTAACGGCTGCCTCATGTTTTCCATCGCCCCACCACTAACTGTCCGGCCAATCTCTTCTCTCCCACCCCCCTTCAGGAGAAGCAGAGAAGCTGTTTCTTATCTTGACATGCCAAAGTGTTCCTGAAGGAATTATCTCCGGGCAATGGATCCTTTGTAAAGTTAATGGCTGGAGTGCTAGATAAAGCTCAGAGGGGACTTTGCAGACGGATAGCCATGTAAGGAAAAGCATGGTTGTGCCTCCCGCTTTTTAAATTGTTCTCCTTGGGACTTGGATTTTTAAAGAGAATCTGACTTCAACAAATAATAGTTGGAATGAGGCTCCCCCCCCCCCCCGCAATGTGTGTGTAGTATATTTGATATCGCTTGTAGTCATGGGACCAGCTCTGTCTGAGCTACAATGGTAAAGAATGAGCTTGTTTATTCAGGGCTATTTGGCCAGAAGCCAATGTGCCTAATTTAGTCATGCAGCTTCTTCTGCTATCTTCATCCTGGACTACCTGTATATGTAGCCAGTAATCGTTCACACTCCTGTCTGGAGAAGTGGCCCCAAACTTGTCAATGGCCATGCAGTTGGCCAGGAATTTCTGTTTCACAAGACCCATTAAATTGAATGGCATGTCCAACTGTTCTGGTGAAACTCCCACTCGTGTTACTGGGACATAACTTGACAACAATATATCCGGTGTTGTGGTCAGCAGTTGAATTGTTCTCTCAGTTTCTATCCAGAGTTATTCTGGTTGCTCAGGAAATGGGAGGGGAAAGCAAGCAGTGCACTTTCTATTTCAGATGTGAAGAAAAGATTCACATATTTCACCCTTGGCAAAATCCATGAGTCTTCAAGGAGCACAGAACAATCTATCGAGCCATCCGTTCCCCACTTTTCTCCCCAACAGGGACCCAAGGTCCCAAACATTCTCTCCTTCTTTCATTTTATCCTGACAACAGCTACTGAGAGAGAGTGAGGAGCCCAAGGTCACCTATGGCAGATTGGGAAGTCAAACCCAGCAGGTCTTCCAAATACTAGTTCTTCCCTCTAATCACAATACCATGTGGTCTCTCCCATCTGTTTTCACATGTATTGCTGTGATGAGCTCTGAACTGAGCTGTGGCATTTCAGACTATGGAGAATGGTTTGCAGTGCAGCACCAGTTCCCGGAGGGCCTAAAAGGGGCAGTGGTACGCCTGCTGCTGCAAAAAGGAGCTCCTCCACCAGCCATTTGGTTGAGGTTGACTGGAACCAATAACAACTTCTGGGCCCCCTGAACCTCCCTCCCAGGAATCCCATGCACGTGACTCAGGCAACCATGGCCCGGTTGGATTACCATCCTGTTAAATTGTTACATCACTCTTACTATTATCATTACCATTACCATTGTTGTTATCTGTTTCCATACAATATGTAAAAGTGAGTTTGATGCACAATTATCATGTTCATTGTAAACCGCCCTGAGCCTCAGGGGAGGGTGGTATATAAATAAAATAAATAAAATAAAATAAAATAAAACTGCCTGGTAGTCGTAAGACAACCATTTCTCTTCTTACATTCCAAATGCCCCCAGTATTTTCTCTCTTCTCACTTCCCCTCTTCTTGCACATGCACCCCAGAATTCTACATAGGCAAAAAAAGAGTCTTTGTTTCTGTTCTCCAACAAACAAGGTTCCCATTTCTCATTCAGCATTTTCAGGCATTCAGTGACATATGCACACTTTCCCATGAGCTGATAATAAAAAGCCATTATTTAAGGAAAGCGGCCTACACAGTTTTCCGTGGCCCAGTTCCCATACTGTTTGACAAAACCACCCTTTCCCCCACCTACCCTTATGGAACCAGGGTTTATGCAATCAGGAGTCGGAACAGACTCCGTAAAGTAGGTTCCTTAAAGCAGTGGTCCCCAACCTTTCCGAGGCTGGGGACCGGCAGGGCATCGGGCCGCGCCCCCGCGGACCGCGCCCGTGCGGGCCACGCCCGCGGATCGGGCCGCGCCCGCGGGCCGCGCCCACGGATCGGGCCGCGCCCGCGGGCCGCGCCCACGCCGCGCCCGCGGATCGGGCCGCACCCGAGCCGCGCCCGCGAGCCGCGCCCGGGCCGCGCCCACGGATCGGGCCGCGCCCACGGGCCGCGCCCGCGGATCGGGCCGAGCGGGCGTGGCCCGCACAGGCGCGGCCCGGCCCTGATTCCCTCTCCCCGCCTCCCGCAGTAAGAAGCTTCCCGGGCCGCAAGCTTGCGGCCTGGGAAGTTTTTTACTGCGGGGGCGGGGCGGGGAGAGGGAGCCGCGGCCCGGTGCCATGGCCTTTGCGGCCCGGCACCGGGCCGCGGCCCGCAGGTTGGGGACCACTGCCTTAAAGTTTATTGGAAGTGAGCAGACAGCCCTTGCCACTTCCACCTGTCTGCTCTCTAGTCACCTGACATCACTGTGACGTGGAACAAGTCAGGTAGCATAAGTGTGTCGATCATTTAGAACTGGCTGAATTCCAGTGTTATGGCTGCTACAGTTAGGTTGCCACCCAGATGGGTAGTCTGGGAGTTGGATGCTGACTTAATATTCTTTTCTTTCAGCTGGATTGCTCCAGTAAGTCGCTTTCTGTTCTTTGACCTGCAACTATCCAGCAGTCCCACAAACTGGCTCCACCTTCTGAAACAGACCAGGAAAGGCTCATACCATACCTGAGCAGGTTAGGGGCCCATACCAAAGCCAAATTCCTGGTGTGCATGTTGGTCATGCTGCTGAAGGATGCTAGGTGAGTCAAGTGCTTGATCAGGTATTCCAGCGTCCTGCAATGATTTGGTTAAATAAATAAAATGCTCCTTGCATGAAGCTTTCTGCTTACTGGTTGCATGCAGAAGGCAAAGGATAAGAACTCAGAGCCACATGGGAAGCATCCTGATTGCTGCCTCTGCCTGATTCTACACCACCAACCACAGCCCTTTCACTATTATATTCCTCAGCTCATATATCTTCAACCAGTTTTTTAGCCAGTTTTCTGCTTCTGCCCTGGTTCAGGGACTGGAAGGGGAGGGCTCCTCAAAATGCCCCCCCCCCATTTCCTTCAGTTTCAGGGACTAACTGATTCTGCCAGGGACATCTGACAGTTCTGTTATGATGGTGTATCAAATATGACCCAATTTCAGGACAGAAGGAGTTCATGGCAATGCATAGGCCTCACCAAGCTGCCTTCTATTGAGTCAGGCCATTGGTCTGTCAAGCTCAGTACTGTCTACTCTGGAGTCTTAGGCAGGAATTTTCAGATCATCTACTATCTGGCAATTTTAACTGGAAGCACCAGGTTTTGAACCTGGGACCCTCTGCATACAAAACAGATGCTCTGTTACGGAGTCGGAACACCACTTTTCAGGTGGGTTTCATTTATGCTGTTTTTGCTTGTTTTAGTTTGCTGATGTGTTATTTTTAATGGGACATTTTGCACTGTTTTATGTTGTTAGGAACTTCAAGAGATTCTGGAAAGAAAAGGCTTTTTTAAAAGTCACATAGGTGAATAGTTCTGTGCCTCTGAGCATCCAGGATCCCAGGAAAAGTGCACCCATGTGTAACAACATAAAATATAACAAAAATGAGATAAATCTTTTCAAAACAATCCCTTGGTATGTTAAAAACATGATCATTTAAACAATTTGGAGTGGAGGAGAGATGCAGAATGCTATCCTTTTGTTCATTTTTATGGAACAGGAGATCAGAATTGTGTTCTTCATATCAAAGAATACAACAAATTGTAATTTCTTTCCTGACTTGTCCTTTGTGTGCCAGAAAAGTAAACACATTTTTAAAAGGATATTATTGCACACAGACAGTTAAGTTTAAAGAATCCTTTAAATATATATATACTAGTAATCAAGCCCGCTGTAATTAAAATACAGCGGGCGCTAGGCAAGGGAGCCCCCGGCAGCTGTGCAGAGCGCGGCTGCCGGGGGCTCCCTTGCCGGCGGCCTGACATGTCGGAGGCGCTTTGCGCCTCCCGACGCGTCAGGCCACCGGCAAGGGAGCAACTGTGAGCCTTGTCAGCAGGGCGGGAATCGGCCGGGCTGATGGTCTGTCCGGAGGAAGGGCCCAATGGTCTGTCGATGGTCAATGGGCCGATGGCCTGGCCGATGATCTGTCCGGAGGAAGGGGCCAATCAGGCCCCTTCCTCATCACGGACAAAGCCCGCCCTAACTCCTCCCACCAAGCCCTTAGCACATTATTTAGTGGCGCCGCGGGCATGTTAAGGATATCTGTGATGTAGAGGTATCCAGCCACGTTCTTGTGAATCATTAAATCAAACAAAACCCGATTAGAAACTCTTTCAAAACAGGCACAAGAAGCTGAGTGGAACTGAGGTGCTCCAGAAGCCTGCTTAAGAAAGATCCTAGCTAAATAAGGAGACTGAACACAAGCAAACACACTCACCAGCCTAAACCTACACCTGACTCTTCTAATTTCTACTACTGTAAATATCACCAAGGTCTTAGAAGCTAGAGTTTTACCTGTAATGAGATGGTGGAAGATCCTGGATGGCATTTTGAATTTGGACCAACTTCTCTTCTTCCGGAAAGCTTGAAACTGCCTCCTGCAGGATGAAAACAGAGAAATTAAGCCAAGGAAGAAGCAGTTCTTTGGTGGACCCAAAGAGTGCTGGTTGAATTACATGATGCAGGCAGATTCAGTCAAAACAGAAGAAAGACACATAGCAGAGAGCAGTCTGATAGGTGTTAGAATCATACAGGCCTTCTAGTCCAACCCCCTGTTCAATGCAGGATCAGCTTAAAGCACCCATGATTCCAACTGCTACTTGAAGACTTGAAGACTGCCAGTGAGGGGGGAGCTCATCACCTCCTTGGGCAACCTATTCTACTACGAGACTACTCTGACAATGAATTTTTTCCCTCATATATAGCGTACCGTTCTACACATAGTTTAACCCATTACTGCGAGTCCTATCCTCTGCTGCCAACAGGACCTGCTCCCTGCCTTCCTCCTAGTGACAACCTTTCAAAGACTTAAAGAGAGCAATCATGTCCCCTCTCAACCTCCTCTTCTCCAGGCTGAACTTTCCCCATGTCCCCCAGCCTTTCCTCACAGCCCTTTGTCCCCAGGCCCTGGATTATCTTCATCAGTCTCTGCAGAACCCTCTCAATTTTGTCCACTTCCTTTTTGAAGTAAGGCCTCCAGAACTGTACACAGTACTCCAGGTGGGTTCTGATCAATGCAGTAAACAGTGGGACTATTGTGATTTTGATGTGATGCCTCGGTTGATACAGCCTAAGATTGCATTTGCCTTTTTAACATTAACTTTAGGTGTTGAAGCATATACTGGGGAAATGTGCTCCAAACACATTTCAGTCTTGAAGCTACACCTCCATGAGTCCTTTCTCAATGTTCAAGCCAAAAATAAAATAACAAAACAAAGGATCACAAAATAATGAGTGAATTTAAGAGGCAAGCTAGAATTAAATGGTTTTTTAAAAATATATTTTTTAATTTATTTTATTTATTGACCACCACCCCCCCCCCCCCGGTCCAAGCCAGCTCATGGTGGTTTACAATAAAACCCCAGTAAAATAACAATAAAATACAATTATAAAACCCCTGGCAGTGTAATCCCTCTTTCCTCCCTCCCAACCCAGCAGTCCAATGCCATTCAAAAAAAGCCTGTCCCCTCCACTCCCCGCCCAGCCAGCCTCGGTGGGAGGGAGCACCTCCAGCCCCAGGCAGGAGGGACCCCAGATCTTCCATGACCTGGCCTCAACAAAATGCCTGATGGAAGAGCTCCATCTTACAGGCCCTGCAGAAGTGCACTAGAACTTTCAGGGCCCTCATCTCTTCTGGGAGCTCATTCTACCAGGTTGAGGCCAGGTGCACATCCCATGGACTGGGAACCACCAGCAAATTCAAATCCACAGAGTGAAAGGCCCTGTGGGGGGCATAAGGAGATAGGCAGTCACTTGGATAGGTGGAGCCCAAACCACGAATGGCCTTGAAGGTTAATACCAGAACCTTGAACTTGATCTGGAATGCAATTGGTGGTCAATGCAGCTGCCTCAGCACCGGTTGGATATAAGCCCTCCAAGATGACATAGAGAGGGCCATAGCAGCCAGATTTTGCACCAGTTGTAATTTCCAGGTAAAGGACAAGAGAAGGCCCGCATAGAACGAGTTACAGAAGTCTAGTCTGGAAGTGACCATTGCATGGATCACTGTAGCCCAGTGTTCCAGAGACAGGTAGGGTGCTAGTAGCCTCGCTTGGCGTAGATGGAAAACACCACCTGGGCTACTCTGGTGATCTGTGCCTCCTTCGATAGAGAGGCGTCAAAGATCACCCCCAAATTCCTGGCCATAGGTACAACTTTGGAAGTTTTCCAAAATTTTGATAGCTCAGGTATATTTTTTTTCTGAATTAAAACTAGAGGCATGCATCACTTTCATGCCCAGTCTATAAAAAGGACAGAGACACCAATCTGAATAGCAAGAATGCTTTTTAAATACGTATGATGCATATCATTGGCTAGGCACTTTACAGTGATTATATTACAAGGAATAAACCCTGCCAGCAGTACTAATTAGTAATTAAGTGACTTATGCTTTACTTTATTAGACTTCAAGTTGTTGGCAGGGATGAGTTTCTGTTTTGTACAGCACCTAGCACTAAAATCACGGGCTGCATAAATAATCACCATGAAGTCTGTTTCCTATGGCAGCGTTCCAAGTGTAATCCAGAAGGCTTGAAACCTCCAGCCACATCCTAGTCATGTTTATTGAGAAAGAAATCTCACCAAACTTCTCGATAACTGTGTTTAAGAGATGTTTCATGCCAGGGATTCCCAAACTTTTTCAGGCTGCCACCCCCCTTGACTCCTAGGCCACATTCCTAGTGCCTCCCTCTACCCACATATATCCCTTTCCTGATGTTAGGTCTGCTGCAAATTCAAAGCATACTATATTGGCTACACTTCCTTTTTGGTTGTTGTGCAGTGGCCATATTTTTGTCTGGAAAAAAATATTTAGATTCTTTGTAAAAGTCATTTCTAAACACCCCTTTAGGTCCTCGTTGGGAAGAAAGACAGATATGGAGAGAGAGAGAGCAATGGAAAATTCCATGAGCAGGAGCAAGCAGGAGAAGGCGTTTCCAGATTCTGAAGGGTTGCCAGCCCTGAGTTAAAAAATTCCTGGAGATTTGGTATGGAGCTTGGGAAGGAGCTCAGCAGGAATATGATCCCATCCAGCCTACCTTCTGAAGCTGCCATTTTCTTCTTGCTTTGCTGAAGCAAGCAGCCACCCTTTGGTTCTCAGCTCTCTCCATTTGCAGATGTGCGGGATGTAGTTCTGCCTGCAGCCTAGCCATAGAGGCCTGCAATGTGCTGATTTCATAATTACTCTTTAAACTTTTATACACTGCTTCAATAAGGAGAATGAAGATGAATATGATATATGTTTGTAAATATTCTTTCCTAGTAAAGATTACTCCCTTTTAAAACTGAAAGCACTGTAAGTCTCGATCAGTGCCTCATCCACAAAGGTAACTAATAACTGCATACTTTCAAAGTGCTCTGTTACTCTGCAGCTTTAATTTTCTGGAGGTACTCAGGATCAAGCAATGTCCAAAAGTCCCAATACTCTTCCTTGCAGGAATGTCATTCTGCTGTTTCTCTGTACCAGCTGTACTTGGAGTTCATTCATGTGAATGCTGTCAACTCCCCTGCCTCCGCTCTTCTGTGGGTAGATCCTTTGGGGCTACCAATTAATGTCTCATGGCCTATTAGCATTTTTCTAACAACGAAGTCAAGTGCTGCGTCACACAGTCTGGGAAACTTGGCTGTATATCAAAACAGTCCAATGATTCACCCAGCCTAATGTTACTAAAAAATGGTTGAAGACTTTAGTTGGCTACACGGAAGTTTTGGGTGGAAACTCTTTGAATTAGTGCCTTGCTTTGCAAAAAACACACACACACACTAAATATCTCTTTATAGTATACAACACATGGGATCTTGGTCATTTTTCACACTCCGATAGATTTGTTAAAAATGCAGAAAACAAGAAAGTACAAAGTACACAACAAAAATGTATATTTTTCTCTCTTTCCCTTTTTAGTACCATTACAAAAAGAGAGAGAGAGAGAGCTCCCAGTAAGCTGTATGGCAGGGGTAGTCAACGTGCGGCCCTCCAGATGTCCATGGACTACAGTTCCCATGAGCCCCTGCCAGCATTTGCTGGCAGGGGCTCATGGGAATTGTAGTCCATGGACATCTGGAGGGCTGCACTTTGACTACTCCTGCTTTATGGGATGCAAGGGAATAGAAATCCATGCCGTATTAATTTATTTAAAACATTTCTACAATGCCTTTTCCCTCAGATAAGGGCTCCCAAAGCAGCAAACATCAAACCATTGAAATATTTCAACATTAAAACAACATTTCAAATAAACTATATATAAAAGAATGGAATACTAACATAAACCCACACAAGACCACAACCAGGGAGTGGGGCCAATAAGAGCTACTGAAGGGATGCCAAACAAGGAAAACGAGCAGAACAAATGTTAAGACCTACAAAGTTTTATTCAAGTCATAAGCTGTTGTGTGCACAGCATACTTTGCCAGACATTGAAAGGGAAATGACCGGAAAATATGGTTGCCAACATGCAGGTGAGGCCTGGAGATCTGATATTATGATTGATCTCCAGACAACAGAAATCAGTTTCCTTGGAGAATATGGCTCCATTGGTGGGTGGATGCTATGGCATTGAACCCCACTGAGGTCTCTCCCCTCCCCAAATCCTGCCTTTCCCAGGCATCAACTCCTCCCCCCAGTCTCCAGGTATATTCCACCCCAGAGCTGGCAGCCCTTAGGGCTGTAAATTTAATGATGAAGGTGACAACCGCTTTAGGAATGTCATGATATAGTTATGTATTCAGTTTCTCAGGCCATGTCCCATTGCATTGACCATTCCTAGGGCACTCTGTTCTTGTAACAGCTCAGTGAAAAAAGACCATACTTATATTCATTTATACTGAGATTCCACAAATTAAAGGAAATGAGATGAATGATTTGGCCAAGGACAGGGAACCTGGGACTAACAAGACCAAGAAAGCCATTAAGATGGAAACAAAGCTTCAAGAATATTATGCAGGCCAAAGTAGAGGACTTATCTCTACCATACATATGTTAATCATCTTTTTAACTCTAGGAACAAAGACCATACATTGATTTACATGACAGAATTTTTGGTCTGTTTCTTTGATTCCTCCCCCCCCCCCACACACACACACATACATCTGTCTACAACTTTAAAGCCATGCATAATTTGTACTCAATTCCTTCCTCTTCCCCAACAACTTGCATTAAAGTTGCTCAGAGATTTCTGCTTGGACTATTTCCACCCACGCTCAATTTCTGCATTCATGGCATGATCATTTCGAACCTACACCTTGACTCATTAACTTCCACCAAAACAGGGAAGGGAACAGAGCTGCTACATCAGAATTATGCTGCTTTCACCCACTTTGCACCAGATTAAGTCACAGCAAAGTCTCCTGCTGCTGATAAAATTATAATAAGAATCTGTTGGTTTTGGAGGAGGAAGAGAAATGACATGCACCTTGCTTGGAACGCTGTTAAGAATGGAAAGAGAGCCCGTTCTTTATAGCGCAGAGGTACTGAAGAAGACTATGGGCATCAGATGTCATGCTCATTGTAAAAAAGATATTTGATAATGCACTGATTATTGAACTCACAGAATAACTGAGCATTTTGAAAGTACAGGCTGTGATTTTACTCTGCTCATTTGCTTAATTATTTATTTTTGCCCTTTGTGATATAAAATTGCTAGGAGTACTTTTATTTCATTTCATTTATTTGTTTGTTTGTTTATTAGAAGATTTCTATTCCTCCCCTGCCCAAGGGCTCCAGCTAGATTACAACAATAAAACGACGATTGGCTATAAAAATATATGAGATATAAGATAATAAAATCTAACATTGGTCATTCATAAATCCATAAAATAACAACCATCCCATGAAGTAGTTTAGGCTGAGGGAGAGTAACTGGCCCAAGGTTACCTAGTGAACTTCCATGACTTAGTAGGGGTTTGAACTAAGATCTCCCTGATCCTAGTCTAGCACTCCAACCACTACACCACACTGGTTCCCCCACAAGAGTCTACTGATAATTGAAAGGAACTGCAATAAAAATCTGGAAGATGCTGCTTTCCAGCCCAGGTATGGCATTATAGCCCTTGAGCAAGCCTTCACAATACAAGTTGGTGTAGCACTAAGCAACACCTGCACCAGCCTCAAGGCAGGGCTGAAAAAAGCACATATTTCACCCATCTTTCTGTCTGCCGCATTTTTATCCTGCCCTTCCTTCAAGAAGCTTAGAGTGGGGTATATGGTTGTTCATACAGCTTTTCTTCCCAATGGCTGCTCAAAGTGGTTTACAACTTCAATTTCCCCTTCTTCTATGTTGTCCTCACAACAACCAACCGGTGAGGTAGTTTTGGCCAAGAGAAAGTGACTGGCCCAAAGTCATCCAGCAAGCTTCAGTGGGTGAGGGTTTCGATCTAGGCCTCTCAAAGTATTAGTCAGTATCGTACCCATCAGACTGGGCCTCAGTGTAGTGACTCTCAGTGGCCTTTTTCATGCTGACTTTCAATGTATATGATCTTAGGAAGGAGAAATTGTTATGAGACATCAAATCTTGTCAATACTCCAATATATTTGGAGACTACAGCTAAAGAGAGGGGAGAAAGGTCTGGAATATCTTTTTGCCTCCAGCTGATCTAGGCTCAGCTTTTGCTGCTCTTATGTTCCTGGTATTTATCCTGGGTGTGGTCACAGGCATAAGCCTTTCCCACAAGCCCTTTGTCTCTTTGCCAATGGCTTGTGGCCTCCAATGAGTTGACCTACTGAAACCAGCACCAGCCTGGGATGTTGCAACATTGTATTGTATATGTTTTTGTTGAAATTGTATTTTTTCATGTCATAATGTGATTTGAGTCCCTAGATGGGGAGCCAAATGAGTATTAAATGCCTAAATAGATAGATAAAGCCCATGGCTTGATATATTTCCAGAATACAGGAAGTACAACCATGATACTCGTGGGAATGCTAGTGGTGATTTTACCACACGGCAATCTCATAAACTGCATATGGGTGAACAGGACACCAGTGTCAAGCAGTGTAGTGGGAATTATATTGAAGGTAGTTCGTCTGAGGTCAAACCATTGGTTCTTCTCAGTACTGACTTCTTGGATTGGCACTGGCTTTTAAAGTTTTTATTATCATGATCTTCCCTAATCCCAATTCCAGATTGGAACTCTTGAAAACAGAGAACCAGGGACTGAAACGGAAGCATCTGCCTGCAAGTGATATGCCTGACCGCTGGCTTACAGCTACAGGGAAAGAATAAACTAAACGGTTGGAAGGAGAAGTGCTTCATTTGCCATAGGTTGCATAGAATTTTGCTCTACCATGAAGTCCCTTGCCTAGGAAGCCCTTCCTCTTAACCCTAAGTAAGTGAACTGATTGAAACTATTCCATAAAGGGACAAAAATTGGGTTTTTTACCGTACAAACTTTATACCTAACTTTTCTGCCCCTTTAAGAGCCACCAAGGAGCTTACAAATCAAAACATGCATAATAAAATCCCCATTAAAACCATTAAAACTAGCCCCAAACACATAAATTAAAACAATTAAAACCAGTGCTGAATACATATAAAACATAAAAGCAACTATTGAAATATTGGGCAGGAAGGAAGGATCACTGAATGAATTGCAACAAAAACAAGAGTCTTTACCAGCTGATGGAAGATGGTACAGGAGGAGACAAATTAAAATCCCTGGGGAAAGAGTTCCAGAGTTTAGGTGTCACTAACAAAACAGCCTCCCTTGAAATGCCATCATCTGATCTCAGATGGTGGGGTCACCCAAAGCAGGACCTCCAAAGATGACCATAATGATCAGGAAGTTCATCAGAGAGTAAGCAGTACTTCTGGTATTCCAGCCCTGAACCATAGAGGGCTTTAAAAATCAACACCACCTTGAATTGTGCACAGAAACAAATTGGGGGCCAGTGCAGATGGGCCCAAACTGGAATCATATTGTATCTATGACCCACTCCAATCAACATCTTGCCTAGAGAATATGGCCCAAATTGAAGGTTTCAAGCTCTTCTCAAGGGCAGACCCATGTGGAATGCATTGTAGTGATCAATGCTCTGTGCTTGCTCAGAAATGGTCTGCTTTAATATTATTTCACATATCTCAGGACCAATGATCGAAAACCAGTTCCAGAGCTAAAAGCTGGTTCAGATTAAGGCCTGGAAACAAACAAAGACTGAGATGCAGAAAGAACGGAGAGTGCAGACAAAATAATGAAACAGGAAGGGGGGAAAAAAGAGGGAAATGATGAATGGTTCTTCCCTCTACCCACCCACCACACACAGAGAGAAAAATGGAGTAATGGAAGGAGACCAAAACTGCTACAGTTTCACTCTTTGGAAATCCCCCCCCCCCAAGAAAACAATTACAAGTGTAGGCTTGGGTTGGAACAAGACAGAGAAGATCTCACCGTGAATTTCTTGTAAAGTTCATAAGTGAGGAGGGGGTTGGGTAGCTCCCGGAAGTATAACTTGCAAAGTGACCCCACACAGTGAATATCCTGGAGGTAAATTTCCCTTGTCAGATCTGGGCACTGGTCAGAGGCAAACTCTTGCCTGGAATAACAGAGATGAAAGCATAGTGGTGTTAATGAGGAGGAGCTGAAACAATTTGTGTCTGATTTCTGTCACGGTAAAAAAACAGAGAGAACGAGAATAAATGTTCACTGATTGAGTAGCAGCAAGGTAGAATGTGCCTTCTCAGTGAAGGGAAACCTGTTCGGCACCCAGAATCACCATGGAAACCTATACCTCGAGGGCTGCAATGATTATGCATATTCTTATATCACATAATTTACATATTTTAAATGCCATTTGCATGAGGATTATACATTGTAAGCCACAGTTGAGTGAGCTTTGCAATGTTCCTTGGGCAGGTTTGCAGTCAGCCATGATGCATGTATTCCACATCTAGCTTTTCACAGGAGTGTGTACCTTCCCACCCTTGTGCATAGAATGTTTGAAAAGAATTTACAGACAAATAGGTTCCATCCACAAGCTCCATCCTCCTGCTACCCATTTTTGAAATTAAATTTCATTTAACACAACTAGAACACAATACCATTGAACTCATCTTCCATACGTCTAATGATTAAGAAGATAATATTGAAAGCACAGGGCAAATTCCGATCATGACAAAAATGACCAATCCTAGAGGGCAAGAATATCGGTTTATAATATAAATGAATACAGGAGACCATGGCTCTGTCCACTGTTTATGTTTCCTATCAGATCTCACTTCATACCAGAGAAGTAACTCAAATACTTTCTTTGGCTATTCTTGTTTATTTGGACTGGATTGTAATCTCTACTGCCTACCAAAATAAATCCAGCACAGACTCTAAAATTATATCTGCAATGATGTTTACAAGGGAAATCTTGGTGTCGAAAGATAGTAACATTCACAACATTTATTCAGTAGTTTTTAAAACTAAATTTCCTTCCCCCGCCCCACACATAGTTGTTCTACTTGAAATCCATGTGAGGGAAACTGGCTTTTGTTTGATGGCAGTGCCCAACATGCTTTGACTCCTGAGTTACAGAGCAGAGATACATTTCAAGATGCAAAATACCACTGTTGCCATTTTCAGCCTATTGAACCATCCAGTTTTTTCTTTATCCTGGCAAGTGGATCTTATGGGCCCCAAATTGTGTATCAATTGGTGTGTTTTAGCTCATGAGAGCCAGCTTGGTGTAGTGGTTAGGAGTGCAGACTTCTAATCCGGTGAGCTGGATTTGATTCCACGCTCCCCCACATGCAGCCAGCTGGGTGACCTTGGGCTCGCCACAGCACCAATAAAACTGTTCTGACAGAGCAGTGAAATCTGGGCTCTCTCAGCCTCACCTAATTCACAGGATGTCTGTTGTGGGGAGAGGAAATGGAAGGTGATTGTAAGCCGCTTTGAGACTCCTTCGGGTAGAGAAAAGTGGCATATAAGAACCTCCTCCTCCTTCTCCTTCTACCAGGGGTCTCTAAGATGGCACCAGAGAACCAGCCAACTCCTTTCCTGATGCCCATCAAATGGCTTTCAAAAATGGGCAAGGTATGGGGCCACTGGAGGTTTGATAGGCTGTGCAGATTTTTAAAACATTACTTTGGCTGCAGCTGCCACCATGACATAAGGATATTCCCTGTATCCTTGAAGGGGGCAGTTATTTTGAATCTGGCTCCCCATCCTGTGGCAGCCATTTTGTGGCTTCACCACCATGCTGTATCAGAATTCCAAAGTTGGCCATAACCTGTAAAAGGTTGGGAACCCCCAGTTTATACTAATCTTTTTTCTTTTGTAGAGAAGGGAAGGGAGCATGAGCCTAAAGGCACCACTGTAGCCTGCTGCACACGGAACGTACAAACCGTGGAATAACCTTGAACTAAGTCTTCAGAAATAATGAACTATACTTAATAAAGATGGGACTGGAAGCAAAGAATGTGCCCTTTCTTAAAAACTGTGTTTGAGCATGATCCAGATCCTCGAGAGACCACAGGGGGATTCTTAAGGTTTATACCATGTAGGACAATTAGTCTGCATTTAAAAATGCAGTGTAAACAATAAGCAGCACAGTTTGTTTGATAAGGCCACAAACAATGAGCTTCAAGGTTTCTCTCAAGTACATTATCAGATTTTCTATTCATTGCCCCATGGCCATTGCTTTACAACAACAAACCAGGCTCAACCCATGCATTCACAGACTGTTCTCACACCATCTATGCTAACTGTCTCTTGAATGTGGCCTCTTATCCTGCTCACCTCAGCTTCTGAATGTTGGAGGTCACTCCAGAAAGCCGGTAGATTCCGTCCACAATGCCGTGAGTCTCTATGAACTCTGCACAGCTCTTCAGAACTGGGGGTACTATGAAAAGGAGAGAGGGAGAGAGAAATAAGAATTGTTACAGTGGAAAGAGACCTTTCCCAGGTGACCTCAAACTGAATCACCTTTTTGGTAGCAAGTCATCATAGACAACTCAAAAATAACAAATAGCGTTTCATGCGCTGGTCCATTTAATTTAATTTGCAGAGTGAAATCCTCATCAGTGGGACAATCAACATAGAACATCGGTACCCTCCTGCCCAGGCAAAATGAAAACCAAATGCAACGTGTATAAACCTGCCTAAACTTGAGACAGCCATTCGTCCACCCAGATCAGTAGGATCCCATTTGAATGGCAACGTATTCGTCAACATCTTAGGCAGAGAAAGATATTTGCCAACACCATCTGCGATATTTTAACAGGAGACTGAAGCTAGGACATTGTACATGGTATCACTGTACAACATCTCTTCCTCTGCATCATCGGAGCCATTATACCTTTAATCACCAGATTATTGTACTGTATTGTGGCAAGGTGTTAAGATGGTTTTCCATTGAAATAAACTGAACTGGTTACCAGATTAAGCAATAAATCCCAAAAAGGATTTATTTATGTACTAGCAAGAAAGCCCATTGCAAGCAGGAATACAATGGGTGCTAGGACTCTGTGTGTGTCTCTCTCTCTTTCTCGCTACGTGTATCTCGGTGTGCCTCACAGCAGAAGGAATAGCAGGTAATTAGAGCTGGTTTGTAGGAGGGAAGGAGGGCTGGTGTGCAGCTTGGGGCAGCTCTCTCTCTTTGACTCTCTCTGCCTCCCTCGCAGCAGGAGCGATAGGAGGGAATGAGGGATCGTGTTTGATCTGGCAGGGCTCTGTGTGTCTCTCTCTATCTCTGGCATGTCTGAGAGGAACGTGGATAGCATTCAGGGAGGGAGGACGGGAGCTGTAGGGGCAGGGCCAATCATTGGCCCTATTCCAACTTGGACAGCCGGACACATTCCACCCACTCAGACTGTTTCACAAATATACAGAGGAACCATGGATAAGGATATTTTCTTTGCTTCTTCAATGCCCCGCTTTTCTCCCAGTGGTGACCCAAAATAGCTTACAACGTTCTTCTCATCTCCATTGGATCCACACAACTGCCCTGTAAAAGAGGCTAATCTGAGGGTGTGTCACCGGTCTAAGGTTTCCCTGCCAGCTTTGATGGCAGAGTGGGGATTTAAATCTGGATCCACCATGCTGGTTCCCCATCAGTCTCTAATCACCATATCCCACTTACTATGATCCCAAAGGAATATAGCAGGTCTCCCCTGGAAACGGAATGCTCAAGTCAATGAAGAGAGAAGAACTATTTTTTTTACCTCACTTTTCACTACCTCATGAAGTCTCAAAGTAGCTTACAATCACCTTCCCTTCCTCTCACCCCCAACCTCTGACTCTTTATTTTCATGCCATACTCTATTTTCCACACACTGAATTTCTCCCCATAAATTATACACAGTTTTCACTATCTATGTATTAATAAATCAACAGTATACATATATATTACGTATTTTGCACATATAAATACTGCATATGTTATATATAAAACCTATACAACATACATACACGCATAACACTCATTAATATGCAAACCTAACAGGAATATAAATTCCGAGGTCCAAACCAGTGATAAAAAATAAACAAATATCAAAACACATTAAAAATTGCATGGTCCTTCTGACAATGTGAAGAAGAAGAAGAAGAAGAAGAAGAAGAAGAAGAAGAAGAAGAAGAAGAAGAAGAAGAAGAAGAAGAAGAAGAAGAAGAAGAAGAAGAAGACTTGGTTCTTATATGCTGCTTTTCTCTATCCGAAGGAGTCTCAAAGCAGCTTACAGTCGCCTTCCCTTTCCTCTCCCCACAACAGACACCCTGTGAGGTGGGTGATGCTGAGAGAGCCCTGATATTACTGCTCGGTCAGAACAGCTTTATCAGCACTGTGGTGAGCCTAAGGTCACCCAGCTGGCTGCCTGTGGGAGAGTGCAGAATCGAACCTGGCTCGCCATATTAGAAGTCTGCACCCCTAACCACTGCATCAAAATGTGCACCTCTGACTGGCCCTCACCAGGGAAGCATTCCTCCAATAGGGTGAAAGCTCTCCCCCACTGAGGGCCAATCAGAGGATCTTCCCTGTCCCCATCCTCCATACTCCTCCTGGCACTTCCCATGAGGACAATGAACAGGCAGGAGGTAAGCTATCGGGCCTTCCACATGCCCTCTACCCTGCTCCATGCCAGTCACCCAGCTCCTGCCAGCCTCCTGGCAGCCATAGGAGGGCAGGGAAGGCTAAGTGGGCATGCTCCATGCCAGCCTCCTGGCAATCTGGGAAGGAAGCAGAAGGCTGAGCAGGCACATTCTGTGCCCACTGCTCTCACCAGCCTTCTATTTGCCAAGAGAGCTGGGAGGGCCCCCAGCCCATTTATAAAATAGGCTTTCCTACTAGTTTAAAATAAAATAGAAACATTCATGGATCCCTAAAAATCACTATGAGAATTTTCCGGGCTGCAGATAGAAATACTGCAGGTAACTGAAAGTGACAGTAATCAGTTCAGTTGTCAGTCTTTTAAGTGTGGGGCTTCTGCAGTGCTGATGAACTTGCTCCTGTTTGAAGGAGACATGCTTCTCCATTGCCTTCTGAATGTAGTCTTGTTGGCGCTGATTGGCAGAAAGGCGGGATATATTTTTTGGTATAAACCTGCACCTAGCACATGGATACGCCATCATTCATGCTTCACTGAAGGGGTATAAAGAACTTTCTTTTAAGCATGGCAATCACATCAGTAATTATACCTGTCCTGTTTATTGTCAGCAGACAGTATACCCATGTAGATACAAGCGCACACTGACAAAGATGTCAGTATTTATTTTGCAGGTGGTCCCTGCAACCTTGATGTGCTTGAAATGAAACACATTATTTCTAAAAAGTAAAAGTGAAGATTGCTACAAATTCTGACTTGCACGAGAGAACAACCGACATGGTTACTTGGGAATCTTCTCCCATTCCCAGTCCAATACCAAACCCTAAGCATGATGTGAAAATATTATGATGGAGTGATGCATAAATCTGTAGAGGAGGAAGAGTATTTGGCATGCAGAGCTGGCATAAAATCCACAGTTTCATGCATCTGGTACCATAGGAAGGGCCAGGATCAATCACAGAGAATCTGCTTTGCGTGCAGAAGGTCCCTGTTTTAATCCCTGGTATCTTGGGTTAGAAGAGAATCAGGTGTTGGATCTGAAAAGCCCCAGAGAGCCACTGCGAGCCAGAGCAGACAATGATAGATGGATGGTCTCATTTAGCATAAGGCAACTCCATGTGTAGCTGTACACACAGAGAACAAGGAGAGTTTGTTTCAATGGCTTGCAAGACTTGACAGAATATACCCAAGGTATGAAATGCTTCCTTGTAAAAACAATCTCTCTTGACCACATGCCATGGGTAAACTGCAGCCTTGAAACAAGACTAGAGCTTCTTATTCAGGGCAGAATGGAATGGAAAGCAAATGGGACACCTCAGCACAAGGGAAGACCAAACTGTTAAAATGATACTCAAGAGTCTGTAATATGCATCTATAAACTGCTACGATATATTAATGCAATTCATCTGCTGTGCATAAAATTGTCATCGGCATAATGTCACTATTGAGGAGTTCTAAAAAATAGTCACACGCCTGAAATGTTTGTGGGTGAGCTTTTCTTTGAGAACGTATCGACTAGTCAAAGTAGAACAGGCTCCAACAATGCAGGAAGCAGTATTATAGCCGGAAATTGGAAGCATTGCATAAGCAGATGTCATAGTCCCATTGTATACGGCACTGGTCAGACCACACCTGGAGTACTGTGTGCAGTTCTGGAGGCCTCACTTCAAGAAGGACGTAGATAAAATTGAAAGGGTACAGAGGAGAGCAACGAGGATGATCTGGGGCCAAGGGACCAAGCCCTATGAAGATAGGTTGAGGGACTTGGGAATGTTCAGCCTGGAGAAAAGGAGGCTGAGAGGAGACATGATAGCCCTCTTTAAGTATTTGAAAGGTTGTCACTTGGAGGAGGGCAAGATGCTGTTTCTGTTGGCTGCAGAGGAAAGGACGTGCAGTAATGGGTTTAAACTACAAGTACAACTATATAGGCTAGATATCAGGAAAAATTTTCACAGTCAGAGTAGTTCAGCAGTGGAATAGGCTGCCTAAGGAGGTGGTGAGCTCCTCCTCACTGGCAGTCTTCAAGCAAAGGTTGGATACACACTTTTCTTGGATGCTATAGGATGCTTTGGGCTGATCCTGCGTAGAGCAGGGGATTGGACTAGATGGCCTGTATGGCCCCTTCCAACTCTATGATTCTGTGATTCAGATGTCAATTGTAGAGGTGAACTCCTTTTATGATGTGTTTGTGGCCCACCTGGCCATGATGGTACTCCTGTTCGCAAATGATCCGTGAAGCTACTGTAAAAGGATATAATTGGTATCCACATTTATCTCCTTAACATCACCGAGAAGTGTTCATTGTAATTGTAAACTGAATGCATTCTTTGTCAAAAGTAACAAACGTCAAGAACACCATCAGACAAGATGAAAGAATTTCCAATAAGCAAAAAGAAGAGAACTGATTTTATTGACCACAGGACAGGCAAAGACAAGTTAGGTTAGGTGGCCTATGTAAAAAGGGGAGGAGTAAAGTTCCCTAGATCAGGGGTAGTCAACCTGTGGTCCTCCAGATGTCCATGGACTACAATTCCTATGAGCCCCTGCCAGCATTTAACTGGCAGGTTGACTACCCCTGCCCTAGATGCTCCAGTGGCTCCCAGAATAGTCTTAGTCTCAAGGACATGTGTTCTTGAGATCTTTGGAACAGTTTAGATTTGATAATATTGCTAACCTGGTAAAAACATCACAGCCCTTCTTCATAGGCACAGTGAGTAGGATTGCCAGATCTCCCCTAGGGGAAAATGGGGGCGGGTTGCCAGATCCAACATAGGAAACCCCTTAAGATTTGGAGATGGAACCTGGAAAGACTTCAGTCGGGTTCAATTTTTGTAATGTCCGTTCTCCAAAGTATCTGTTTTCTCAGTGGGAACTGATCTCTGTAGTCTGAAAATGACCTGTAATTCTGGGTGATCCGCAGATCCCACCTAGGGACTGGTGGTGAGGTTTAGTGCAGCATAGGGACAGCCACCTGTAAATTGCCCCCCCCCCCCAATTTGTCCTTCCTCCAAAAAGTTCAGGTCAATATGCATGGTTCCTCAGAGAGGCTATTTCTGAATCTCAATAGAGTTCTGCAATCTGTAGGACAGTTCTGAATAAGCTATATTTGATTTATTGTGGTATCCATCAACATCTTGTTCTCCATGCCTACAGCTACGCCTGTAGCTGAATGGGAAGGTGACTGTAAGCCGCTTTGAGCCTCCTTCGGGTAGGGAAAAGCGGCATATAAGAACCAACTCTTCTTCTTCTTCTTTCCATTTGGCTGTCCCCTCCAACCTTACTAGGGACACCTCTGCCAATCTGTTTCTTGAGGCAAAAGATTTTCAGACTTATTCGTACTACCCCCGTTATCCACCATTCTTTACTCCCCCAGTTTACCCCACTGTCATGTAATGCCTAGTTGACTTTCCAGTCAAAGGCTTCCTCAAACGTTATCCACACTAGTTCCTGTTGTCCCAGTCCTTGAACTTCACTAAACAGAAAACAGCCTGTTTTGTCAGAACCCACACTGGTTTTGTGATGTTAATTTTTTTTTTAAAAAAAGAGTTCACCAGGGACTCATTTCACTTGTGACCAAAAATTATAGTCCAACCTCACATCCCTGTGAGAGAAACGGGCTATGCATCAATTTCCTTCAGAGTGAAGCTCCTCAAGGACCTGATTATATGAACTTAAAACAAAAAACTGATCTCTACTAGGACAACTGAAACCCAGTAGTTTAGTCTCTCATTTGGTAACCTTTGAAAGAGTTGGGGTGAAAACATCAGTGACTAGATGGTAGGTACTAAGATAATTTCCTTCTGCTTTACTGGTTTGTCTGAAGTCATCCTGCATGGAAACGAAACATAACAAAAGTATTGGTTACAATTTTCCATGGAAAAAACTGAGCCCCGGAGCCATGCTGAAATTTCGCAAAGGTTGTTCTTCTGTAACTGTGTGCACAGAAACATAGCAAAATCCTTCAGTTTTGAATCAGAACTTTTCATTTCTTCAAGTGTGTGTGGGGAAGGTGGGGGCCAGAAGGAAAGGGAAGAAAAGAAAGCATTTGTTGTGTCGGGGGGGAAAGGAGGAATGGAGCTGGGTGTCCCAACCTAGTTGTGCCCATAATTGAAACCATACCAGAGGCTTGAAAGTTGGAAGAGGCAGCTAGTGTCACACAGTCAACCCCCCCCCCCATCGCTCTGCCAGGCAGCCAGAATGTCCTCGGTTTACGAGTACAATAGAAACCAGATGCAAGAAGAAAGAGACAGCGTGGACCCCAGGCGTCAGGCGGGAGGGAAATTGAGTTGTAATGAAAACACACCGAGAATATAGCTTTTTTTTTTTTTCCTTTTTGGACAAACATGAAACCAAAGAGAGATCAAGTAGTCCTAAAGCACGCATTGTGTGAAATATGCATTTTTATTGGGCACTGTTCTCATCTCCCCTTTCTGCTCTCGTCAATCTTCTGAAGCTATCATACACCAGAAGTCTTTATTTGATTACATTTTCATTCTGACTTTCCTCCAAGGAGTTTGGATAAATGAATGTACTTATTCTACACACCCCCACCTTTCTTCTCCACAACAACCATGCAGGGTATATGAAGTAACCAGAATATGGATGGCTTCAGTACGCTAGTCTGACATTCTAACCACTACACC
The DNA here is from genome assembly GCF_049243985.1 of Paroedura picta. Taxonomy (NCBI): domain Eukaryota; kingdom Metazoa; phylum Chordata; class Lepidosauria; order Squamata; family Gekkonidae; genus Paroedura; species Paroedura picta. The sequence goes on along the minus strand of NC_135374.1, from coordinate 27,950,356 downwards.
ACCCTGGCTATGTCTCCTCCTTTGGGATGGACATGACAAAGCTGCTATGAAAACCTTGGCTTGGACCTTACACCTTGACAAGTACTGGGGTTGCCAGCTCTGGAGACTTTGGGGGTGGAGCTAGGAGGTATTCTGCATGGAGCCGAATAAAACAGTTTAAAAAACAACCAGTTTAGACCACTTTATTATATTACAGTCGTTGTTCTGCATTGAATATAGTCTGTTGAAAAACTACATTGCAATGCTCTCTGCATGAAACAATTCATAGCCCTGCCCCCTGTAGTTTTGCCAACTCCGCTTTGTTCTCGAATGCAGTCACTAATCTGCATAACTAAAGATCTTCTCTGCATGGCTAATAGGCCGTCTCAGGCAGGCAGGAGAGAAATGAATCGGTGTAAAGCATCTTTCAGAAACAACGCTTAAAAGACGCATAAAGCACCGAAGAGGCAGTTCACCATGCAGAGCAAAATCAGTTTATCCATTATAAAGGAGACCTTTTTCAAGTTTAGTACTACTTTCTCTCACTGATACACTCCCCTCCATCAGCAAGCCCATGGTCTTCCTTTTTGTAGCTAGCTCAACTCAAATCCCAAATCTAAACAACATGCAATTACACAGGAACATAAAGAGTTAGCCTTTATGGTCTAGAGATGGTGATAATCTTGGGACGGCAGTCTTCTATTAAGAGTTGGAAACACAAGGAAAAAATGTTATTTTCATCTTTTCTTATCGAGTTCACTGTGGTGATATTTACAGCAATTTAACTCCTTATGTTGGAATACACAATTCCCAAATTATGACACAGCACACACACACACCAAACATGTGCATTTGTCCCAAACAATGCGAGCTGCATCGGCTAGAGGTGAAAATGGATCTTTCAGATATCCACTCAGGCTCTCTTAAATGCTTAACCGGGAACTGACAAAGTAATTCACGTCTAATCTCTATATCTTTTAATTCAATGGCATGATGTACATGTGTGTGCATGTGCAAGAGTCAGAGAGGGAGAAAGAGGCTGACATTAATCCAGTACCGACTTCAAACACTCTCAAATCCCTTTGACATCAAATGAGGATTAAGCACTGCTAACTACGTACCAAGTTTGCAGTCGCTGTTTATAATTCAAAGTGTTCCTTTAGGCTCCGCAAAGCAAACCTCACATTCTCTTCACCTTGAACTAAAAGGAATACTGTAGTATTTTTAAGATTAAGAGATTTGTTGCAGTGTACATTTTTTTTGTTTGGTTTTGTTTTTGCATAGAACCCCCCCCCCCCCCGCCATCAGTGACTACAACAAATCCGGTTAGATTGGAAGCAACAAGAATCTCACACAGCTATCCTTCTCAGCTTAAGAAAGGTGACATTAAAGAGAAGGGGACTTCGGAGCTCTGCGGAATTTGACATTTAGACATCCCTGACTGCCCTGATATGACACTAAAACGAAGAAATTAACCAACCAAAATGATGTTCCAAATAAATATCCATCTATCTCAAACATAGTCTTTTACCTTATTTTATTGCAGTGGTCCCCAACCTGTGGGCCACGGCCCGGTGCCGGGCCGTGAAGGCCATGGCGCCGGGCCGCGGCTCCCTCTCCCCGCCCCTCCCCCCCGCAGTAAAAAACTTCCCAGGCCGCAAGCTTGCGGCCCGGGAAGCTTCTTACTGCGGGAGGGCGGGGAGAGGGAATCGGGGCTGGGCCGCACCCCGATGTGCGGGCGGGGCTCGTGGGCGCGGTCGATGCGTGGGCGTGGCCCGTGCGGGCCGCGGGCCGCACCCCAATGCCCTGCCGGTCCCCAACCTCAGAAAGGTTGGGGACCACTGTTTTATTGTATTATATTATATTTGAAGTGGCCCAAACCAGGATGGTATCCAGATAAATGCATCCGTTTTCAAAAGCAATTTTTCTTCAGTGGCCTGTCCCTCTATATGTATTTCAATGGGTCCACTTCAACTTTACCAAAATTCCAAATTCTTGAAACTTTGAGGTTAATTATCACAGTACAGATTGGTCATAGGCTCTGCAACGTAGTAGAGATCCAAATATTAGTATACAGGGTCTGTGCAGCCAATGCAAACAAATCTATGAGTAAAAGAAACAAAACTGCTAATTCTATACCCCAGAGACATTTGTGCCCTTAGTCCAGTCATACCATTACCTTCAGCTGGCCAATGAAAACTTATTTTTCATTTAGATACTTAAGCTCCACTCTGAACGCATGAAGCTGTCTTATGCTAAAGTAAGGTGACCAGATTTTAACATTGGTAAAGCAGGACACCACTGACCGGGGGGGGGGGGGTTCTTGATTAAAAATTTGGTCTATAAGGAGTAACAAAAAGTTTCACCGAACACATAGAATGCAAAAATAGTATTGTAATATATATATTTCTTATTTCAACATAAGTACAAAAGTGGGATAATCTGGTCACCTTATGCTAAAGCAAACTCTGGATCCCTCAAGGTCAGAATTGTCTACACTAGACTGGCAGTGTCTCTCCAGGCTTTCTGGCAGAGGCCTTTCATATCACCTCCCACCAGATCCCTCCAGCTACAGAACCTGAAGGACCTTTGCAGGTGCATTACCACTGAGACACAGTACCTCCCATGGGGTCTCCAGAGCAGGTTACCACATTGTTCTCCCCTCCTCCATTTTACGTGATACCCATATATTAAGAGTAATCTTTTCCAGCCAGCTCCCCTCAGGAAAAAAAATCCATTTTTGTTGCTGCAGCACACCTGAGGTGCCGCAAAAATCACATAATGACATCTTAAAAAAAAAAAACAGACCAAAAGGTGAAATGCACAAAGCAGTACAGGCTACTGCTGTTCATTTTTATTTTATTTACTCCATGTTTAGCCTGCTGTTCTCACTGACAGATTACAAAATGGGGGGGGGGGGAGGCAGGGGAATCTAATCAGACAGCGTAGAACATCAAATAAGCTATGCAGCAGGACCACAAACAACACCCAATAGCACTTTGCCCTGACAAGTAAACACATTTTATAGCAACAAATTTGCTAGCGAGGAGAAGAATAAATTTACCTAGGTTAAAAAAGACATAGCATCCTTACTACAGTCACATGACTTTCAAAGACAATGTCTGGATGTTGAATAAAGAACAGGTAACAATGACATCCCCCCCCCCCACTAAAGACAGAGCCTTGTCCTCTTCAGAAGAACTTTCTAGGGACATAATATCTGTGTGAACAGCATTTTGCTCACAGACCCACATAAAGACAGAGATCCTCAGCCTTGACAACTATTGAGGTAAAATGCAGTTCTCGAAGGAAAACTAACCAATGGGCCAGCCCTACCATGCTAATTTTATTTTCCTGGACTCCAGGATCACTGCAGATGGGGACTGCAGCAAAGAAATTAAAAGACGCTTGCTCCTGGGGAGGAAAGCTATGGCAAATCTAGACAGCATCCTAAAAAGCAGAGACATCACCCTGCCAACAAAAGTGCATTTAGTCAAGGCTATGGTATTCCCAGTTGCAATGTATGGCTGTGAAGGTTGGACCATAAGGAAGAATTGAGGCTTTTGAACTCTGGTGCTGGAGAAGACTCTTGCGAGTCCCTTGGACTGCAAGGCGAACAAACCAGTCAGTCCTAGAGGAGATCAGCCCTGACTGTTCCTTAGAAGGCCAGATCCTGAAGATGAAGCTCAAATACTTTGGCCATCTCATGAGAAGGAAGGACTCCCTGAAGAAGAGCCTAATGCTGGGAGCGATCGAGGGCAAAAGAAGAAGGGGACGACAGAGAATGAGGTGGCTGGATGGAGTCACTGAAGCAGTAGGTGCAAACTTAAATGGACTCCGGGGAATGGTAGAGGACAGGAAGGCCTGGAGGATCATTGTCCATGGGGTCGCAATGGGTCGGACACGACTTTGCACCTAACAACAACCATGCTAATGTTGACTCTAGCAGTGACATCTGAGTTAGAAGTCTCAGACACCTGTGTTTGAACAGTGAGATAACCAATCAACATCAACTAGGTCTTAAAACCAAGAATCTTCCTTCTTAATCTCCCATGCCCCTTCCTACTGTGGCTGCCCTGCTCTCCTCTGGAAAAGTGAACAGACAAGGGTCAGTCATTCTCTCTCAGAGCTCTCTCAGCCCCACGTACCTTACAGGATGTCTGTCGTGAGAGAGGAAGGAAAGGCCACTTTAGGATTCCTTTCGGTAGTAAGAAGCAGGGAATAAAAATTAACTTTTCTTCTGTATTTGTCTTTTTTTAAAGAAATCTCACACTTCACATATTTACAGCAGATACAAGAATGAATGGATACATTCCCTCTGGACTCAATGGTACACTGCTATTATAGGGAAGTCAACTGTATTAACACCACTGTAGCAGAAACATCTCCGTGACACATGGATTATTGAAATTCTTACTTAATGACCATTGATCAACGAATACATTATATGCTACAAATCAAAAATGTCTAGGAAAGAAGCTGCAGAGTCCTTGTAGTACCCTCAGGATATTACAGCACTATAGAAGCATCGGCACTATATCAGGGCAGATTTATATGGCAAGGACTACAAGAGGTATGAAACTATGTTTTATAGATATTGTTTTATAAACTATTAAAGGTCTGTTAGAATTACTCTGGAGGGTTCTCCTTCCCCCTCCCCATTAGAATTCTATACTGAATGGCAGATAATCACAAAATGTATCCCCATCTTAATTTCTCCCCAGATGTTGGGGAGGGGGTACTCCCTGGCATGTCAGCCAAGCAACATTCCTGCATTAGCAATCCAACATTCTCTTGGCCTTTCACTTCCAGACTCAATTGAATCCACAGTGCATGAACTTGTGATCCAATGCCCTTGGATCAATGCTTTGGTGTCTCGCCCGCCCCTTACCTGGTTACTGATGCGCATGAGTGCATATGTCCATTGATTCAAGCACGGCATAAAATGGAATCTTTACATGATTGCATATTCATAGCACAACTCCTTTTGGTGTAGTAGGTTTAGTCAATGCACATAAGCATTCTTCCACTTTGGTAACCTTGGCGGAGGGGGGCTGGAAACACAGGCCCACCTCAAAATTTGTACCAATACATATTGGTACATACATCAGTATCAAAACATACATCAAAAACAACCATTTTTATTTTGCATTCCAGTATGTTCCAGCACTCCTTGGACTATACTGAGGATGGAAGATGGGGCTAGTAGAGAGAACCTTCATGCCATAGCATCCGCATGGCTAATTTTTGCTCAGAACTGGAAGAAGAAAATAACCCCAAAGAAGAAGCATTGATTTAAAAATTAGCAGAATGTATTTGGTTATGCCTACTAACTTGTCTGCTACGTGGCCAAGTGTCTGATAACTTTGGAAAATGGAATGCTCTTCTATCTAAAATGAGAAATTAATTTCAAGCTTGTATTGCTGATATTTTTATGGTAGCTATGTGACTTGTATTTTAGAACGTGGCATGTATCTGTTTGACTTCTAATTTTGTTTATTTTTTAATTAAAATGAACATTATAGAAAAAAAGAATAGTGAAATCCTGAACAGAATTACACTCTTCAGTGGGCTCAGAAGGACATAAACCTGTTTTGGATCGCCATTTTTTGCTTAGCAAAATTCAGCAAAGCATTAACCAAGAAAGGCTCTGATGATGTTAGGGCATGTCCCACAATGCGCTCTTTTGGGCAAGCAACATGACTGGTCCACAAGAGAAGCGGTACTTAAACAAAACTGGAGGTAATTTATTGTAATGAGAGTTACTTGCTGGGTCCTCTCAACCTTTTTTGGCCATAGCCTCTTTAGGAGCTCTTTACAGGTTCCAGGGACCCCTGCAGTAGGCTGGCTGCATGCACAATGAGCACGGCTTTAAAAAGGCCTAAGCTAAGAGTCAGCTAACGACACTCAACATCCCTTATCTTATATATATGCGAGAGATTTCTAGAACTTTCAGCCAAGCACAGCATGTGTATTCATTTTTTCCCCTTGGATACCTTAATTCAAGCACACACAAAAGACCGGATTGCTTGATTTCTCTTTCTTTCCCTTGACAAAGGTCAAACCTTCTAGCAATTATGTCATAACAAAAAAGGTATTTAATCAATTCTGGTACCAGGGCCCCCCATAAACCCTTGGGGTTTCCCTTCTCACATTTTTCACTCTGTGGCTCCCATCAGATGTGGGTCATATGGCCCCCTGGGAACGGCTGATCAGGGACCCCCTGGGAACGGCTGATCATGCTGAGAACGGCTGATCAGAGATTTAAATGCATTTGAGCTGTTTTGAGACTGGCATTCTTGGTTTTCACCTGGTTATAAAACACTTTGCAGACCTATCTGGCAAAAATGCAGGTAAAACATAACAAAACAAACAACAATGATAATTGCAAACACCTCCCTGGCTTTTCAGCTTTAGGTTTTAATGGATGATGTCACTTTGCTCTTCTTAATTTTCAAAGCAACAATGAGAACGAGGAAGATGGGAAAGCCAATCGTTTGACAAAACTCTAAACTGGCTTGCTTCCAACTTGGACTAATGCCGTTGCTTGTGAATGTGAGGCTATTTCATTGATGACTGACGGGGGGGGGGGGGGGATCAGAATCTAATGTTCTTTGGAGTGTCAATCAGCATTTTTCCTTCTGCAAATCTGACTTTCCCATGGACACTGCTATATTCTTAGTTGCTTGTTTTGTTTTCCATTTGGCAGATCACAAGCTCAAGCCTATCGTAAGGAAAAACACAGGCTTCTCTCTCTTTGCTATCTCTGCTCCATGTCAGACCAGGTAGAGCTTATCATTTCCTCTCTACTACACACACCAGCACATATTCATTTCCTGCTAGTCAGCTCTATGTTACTGGCAGACATTGTTTGAGAGGCCTCTCTCTCTTGAACACAGCAGTAGCCTGGCTGAACAGGGCTTCCTGTTGATGTCAGGCCACACTTCCTCTTAAAGCAGTGGGACTTCCTGTTAGCATATGTAACCTTTTCCATGAGGGCTATTTGCCTCCATCCATAAATAAATAAAGCAAGAAGAAGCCAGAGAACTAGGACTGGGGATAGCAGGGCAACCCAGGGCCTCCTTTGTTTTGCTTGCTCTCCCAGGAGGAATCTGGTACTCACTGATCACATACCTGTAACAACGGAGTTAAGTTTTTGAGAAGCCAGGTTTGACAAATCATTTCCTGAACATCAAAGACCAGAAAAGATTAGGGATTTCCCACCACTGTGTGGCTTTAACAGTGCTATTTCCTAGCTGTGTTTTTCACCTGTCTGATTTATCAGGAAGTTGGTTTATAAGCACTGCAGTTGGGGAAGCTAGTGTGCATGGTTGTCTGGGAGGAATTGGGATAGGGACATGGATGTAGATGTTAGGCATGCACTTAGAAAAGAATGCACAATAATGAAAGCAGGCAGTTCATGCATAATCTTTGACAGGTGTTGTTGTTGTTGTTGTTGTTGTTGTTAGGTGCAAAGTCGTGTCCGACCCATCGCAACCCCATTGACAATGATCCTCCAGGCCTTCCTGTCCTCTACCATTGACAGGTATACTATCACCCAAAATGTATTCATTGCGGTTAGAGTGCCTACGGCAGGCTTTCTCAGCCAAGATTTCATAAAACCCTGGGGATTATTGATGGCCCTGGAAGGGTTTCCTGAATGCGTGGGAGTTAATTTTTATATATACATTAAATTTGTTAAACATGTATCGGGTAATATGATCACATATGGTCATCTTGACCCACCCACCTCTCTCAAAATGGCCAATGATGGGCCTCGAGGGGGTTGGAAGGGAAGGGCCCCCAGGTGGGCATATACACAGCTCTGCTTCCCAACCGTATTCTGCACCATCATGTCATTTCTGGGGTTTCTCTAAGCCTCAAAAATGTTTTAGGAGGTTATCAGTGGTAAAAAGACTGGCCCTTCAGTAGCCCTTTAGTAGCAGCAGTCCAGTGATCAAACATGAGCACATGAAGATGCCTTATGCTGAATCAGATCACCGGTCTCGTATGGTCAGTATTGCCCACTCTGACTGACAACAGCTCTCCAGGGTCTCAGGTAGAGGTACTTCTTGGCACACAAGCATCAAGCACCAAGGACTCCAACCACGGCTAGCCTGATATCAGAAGAAATGACATTACAGATGTCTTCAGGCCCAGTGGCTTCATCTCTATCACTTTGTATAACCCAAGTAACAACACACACATCATCTCAGTACCTTTTGATGATTTTTAGACCAATGCAGAAACTTACCAAACCTGTCAACCAGAGGTAAACATGGGTACACACACCAAACAGTGATCCTGTTTCATAGAGTCATAGATTTGGACGGGGCTGTACAGGCCATCTAGTTCAACCTCCTGCTCAATGCAGGATCAGACTAAAGCACCCATGATAAGTATCTGTCCAGTTGCTGTTTAAAGACTGCCATTGAGGGGGAGCTCACTGCCCACTTAGGCAGCCTCTTCCACTGCTGAACTACTCTGACTGTGAAATATCTTTCTTGATATCTAACTAGTACACATAGTTTAAACTCATTACTGAGGGTCCTATCCTCTGCTGCCAACAGGAACCCTTCTGTGCCCTCCTCCAAGTGCCAACTTTTCAAGTACTTAAAGAGAGCAATCTCAACCTCCTTCACACTGAACATTCCCATTTCAGCCTTTCTTCATAGGGCTTGGTCCCCAGGCCTCAGATCATCCTCATTGCTCTCCTCTGCACCCTCTCAGTTCTGCCCACTTGCTCTTTCAGAATGGGGGGGCGAGTGTATTTTCTGTTTCCAACACTACATGAACCTGCTATATCATCCAGTGCCTTTAACAGAGCAAAGCTGCAGTTGAAGAAAGGGATGACTTGAAATTGCTAAAACAACTGACGTGGCCCATTGAAGCAGGCAAGGCCAGGTAGGAAGTCCACATGACTAATGGCTTATCCCAGATTGGGGAAAGTAAGAGTATCCAATTACTACCAATAGGACTGCTGTTCATTGTGTGAACAAAAGTGGACAAGGAAATCAATCATAAAGTGCAAGCTAAATTGAAAGAGGCAACTGGGATGCTGGGTATGGATGCAAACAATACATCACTTTTCATGCTAACTGAATTAGAAGTAGTTCTGAAAGCTTCGAGAGCCTGAAAGGGCACAAGCACCTGATAAAATCCACTGCAAGTTCCTTTATCATCTTCAGCCTTATGTCAAAACCCACTTGCATTTCCCTTGCTTCCTTAATAGCTGCTCTCGGATTACTGTATTACTGATAATATTTGTTAGAAAGGCACAATTGATTGGAGTGCCAGGCGATCCTTTAGGCGCCGCAAAAAGCTATTCTATGGAAATGATATGAATTTTTTTTAATGCGCCCATTAAATTCAAGAGAAGTATTTGTCATTCTGAGTTTCCCCAATCCTTCCTCTGCAAGAAGCAACAGGGAAAGTCTGAGTGTGACGATATCAAGTCATGATTTGTTTTACTACACTTCAGCACAGAGGTGGTGCAAGTCCTTCTGAACTGCCCTGTATCCTCAGGCTAACCTGGATAGCCCAGCTTGATGTTGTCAGATCTCAGAAGCTAAGCAGGGTTTGCTTTAACTAGTATTTGGAAGGGAGACCACCAAGAAATACCAGGGCCATGATGTGGAGGAAGACAATGGCAAGCTTCCTCTGAACATCTCTTGCCTTGAAAACCCTACCAGGTCACCATCACCACTCCCACCATTATTTTGGAGAATATGGGATCCTGCAAATCTTCATAAGATTCAGGAAGTTAACTTGCTACTGGCTTACATAACTGCTGACTGCATGTAAGCCATATGAAAATTCTAGATGTTCCAGTTTGCTGTCTATTATGTGCAAAATTCAGCCTTTGATCTTTATGCCACTGTAAAAAAAGTTTATCTTTTTAAAATAATATTTTTATTTTTAAAACATAACATAAAAGGGATACAAAAAGGGATTATGTAACTGATTATATGTAACAAAATAACTGAAGAGTGATGTAGACAAACTGGAGCGAATCCAGAGGAGGGCTATAAAGATGGTGACAGGTTTGGAGACCAAAACATATGAGGAAAGGTTGAGGGACCTTGGTCTGTTTAGCCTGGAGAGAAGACGACTAAGAGGTGATATGATAACCATCTTCAAATACTTGAAGGGCTGTCACATAGAATAGCGATCCCCAACCTGTGGGCTGCAGACCACATGTGGTCCATCGACTAATTGGAGGTGGGCCACGGACGCCTTCTCCCCTCCCCCTGGCCCTTTACTTCATCCCCCCCGGCCCTTTACAACACACTTCGGGTGTCATTGTCTCCCATCACTCCCAGATAGGACTATCTCGTTGCAGAGAAACAAGCTCAGGATTCCCATTGATTTGTCATTGTCATGAGTTAAAATTTCCATGAAAATAAAATGTTCCTTATGTTCATTGTTGTGGCATGTCTGTATCTTATTTTGAAGGGATATTTAAACATTACCATAGCGATCAGAGAGTGTTAGGGCAGTGGTTGAGAGTAGAGGAGTAAACTACCCCCCCACCCCACCGGGCCTCAGTAAAATTGTCAAGCATTGAGTGGTCTCCGGTGATAAAAAGGTTGGGGACCACTGACATAGAGGATGGAACAGAGTTCTTTTCTGTTGCCCCAGAGGGTTGGACCAGAACCAGTGGGTTGAAATTAATTTAAAATAATTTTTGGCTAAACAGCCGGAAGAAGTTCCTGACAGAGTGGTTTCTCAGTGGAACAGGCTTGCTCAAGAGGTGATGGGTTCTCCTTTTTTGAAAGTTTTTAAGCAGAGGCTAGATATTCATCTGACAAAAATGCTGTTTTTATGAACTTAGGCAGACTGTGAGTAGGTGGGCAGGAAGGGATTTGCCAGTGTTTGACTCTTGTGGCCCTTCCTTGAATACCCAGAGAATTGCTGATTGCTATTGTGGGATGGTAGGTGAATTTCTTCCAGGCTAGGCTGGATTCTGGAGATTTTTGGTGGAGGGATCACTTCGACATGAAACTGGGGTCACTGTGGGTGGGCAGGTTGTTGTGAGTTGGACTACATGACTTTAGAGGTACCTTCCAACTCTACGATTCTATAATTCTATATTACTAGGTCCATGGAACAGAAAATATTTCTTCCCAACATCCCTTTCATTATATTTTTAAGGACATTTTCTATAAAATACTATAGTCCTTACTTCAAACATTTTAAATTTCAAATTTCATAATTGATGTATTTTACACCTATATTACTAATTTCGTCATTACTATATATGAAGAATATATATACATTTGTTAAGCATTAATCAGGTGATATGGTAATGTTGAGCCATCACTCCCTCCTGAAATGGCCAATGATCTATCTATCTGTCTGTCTGTCTGTCTGTCTGTCTGTCTGTCTGTCTGTCTGTCCCACCCATTTCTTTGCAGCTCTGGGTGGTTTACATTGAACATTATATAATACAAATTACATGGAATGGTATATAGTAACAACAGTATGTAAAATCAAATAAGGCATCAGAACATTGCAAAACCACATTATAAATGATGGGCTTGGAGGGGGTGGGAAGGGGAAGGGCCTTTGGTGGGCATGTACATAACTATGCTTCCCAACCATATTCTGCACATTCATGCCACTTCTGTGATTTCTCGAAGCCTGAAGAATGTTTCAGGTGTTCCTCAACAGTAAAAAAAGTTGAGAAAGGCTGGCTTAAGCAGTGACATTGCAAATACTGACGAACTGCTGCAGTAGAAGAAAATTGTGAATCCTGGCTAGCACAACAGATCTAGTAAAGAACTCTTGATGAATTATTATCATTTATGGTGGCCCATATTTGCTCCAGTCTCCATGGCTCCTTTGTCACAATAAAACCCACAAAATACTATGCAAGGTAACTGAAGGAGACTCTCTCTCTCTCTCTCTCTCTCTCTCTCTCTCTCTCTCTCTCTCTCTCTCTCTCCAGGTTTCCAACTTGGACTGATGTAATAAGTCTTGCATTTTACTACTTGCTCACAAGGAAAGATTTGCATCAATACATAGAATTGGAACATAATTTTATGCAACAGCCCTAATCCTGCTTCATAATGTGGGAAGTGGCTTGGCAGTGGTTCTTTTTCTTTCTCATCAAACATAACACAAGGAAGCAAAATAATAAAACTGGCTGCTTGCTAGCATTCAACATCACCCACCCTATGACATTCAGTATGTTTTAGCAGTTAGAGCTTCAGAGTAGAGTCTGTGGAATCCAGGTTCAGATCTCCATCTTGCTGCAGAAGCTCGGGGGATAATTTTTGACCTGTCACAGACTTTCAGCATACCCACCTCACAGGGTTGTTGTGTAGATCAGTGGTCCCCAACCTTTATTAGGCTGGGGACCGGCAGGGAATCGGGCTGCGCCCGCGGGGACCGCGCCCGCGCTGGCCACACCCGCGGATCGGGCCGCGCCTGCGAGCCACGCCCGCGGATCGGGCCGCGCCCGGAAGCCACACCCGCGGATCGGGCCGCGCCTGCGAGCCACGCCCGCGGATCGGGCCGCGCGGGCGCGGCCTGCACGGGCGCAGCCCGGCCCTGATTCCCTCTCCCCGCCCTCCCGCAGTAAGTAGCTTCCCGGGCCGCAAGCTTGCGGCCGGGGAAGTTTTTTACTGCGGGGGGGGGCGGGGAGAGGGAGCTGCGGCCCGGCGCCATGGCCTTCGCGGCCCGGCGCCGGGCCACGGCCCGCAGGTTGGGGACCACTGGTGTAGATGAGGTGGAGGATAAGAGAAGCTCCTTTGCTCTGTCGTGGGGAGAAAGACTGTCATTTTCTTAAGTAGAATCTGTGGGGGAAGGGGAGGAGATGGAAGATACACTGGCTGTTGGGCTGGAACAAGATAGGGTTGCCAACTTCAGTTTGGGATATTCCTGGAGATTCAAGGGAAGGAGTTTGGGGAGGGAATTCGTAAGCCTCCATCGTCTCAAGCAGCCATTTCCTTTTGAAGAACTAGTGTTGCCAATGTCCAGGTGAGGGCTGGAGATAACCTGGAATTAAATCTGATCTCCAGATGACAGAGATCAGTTCCCCTGGAGAAAATGGCTACTTTAGAGTGTGAACTCTATGGCATTATACCCTGCTGAGGTTGCTTCCCTCCCCAAACCTCACCCTCCCAAGGCTCCTCTCCCAAATATCCTGGAATCAACCCACATGGAGCTGGCTACCCTAAGGAGAGCTGATCTCTGTAGCTGGGAGATCCACTGTGATCCCTGGTAGATCCACCACTATTGCCACTGCTACAATGTCAGCAGTTAACACCAATATTAGTCTCAGGGTCTAGCAGAACACGTATTTCTAACTGAAGTATTTGAGAAAGGAAAAGCTATCCAAATATGGGTTCAGAAAGGCAAGAAACAAAAACACCTAACTAAGACATACTTAGGACCCTAAAGGTTGGATGTCTCCACAATATGCATAATAAAATTATGCATATACAATTAAAACAATTAAAAACATGCACAAAGCCCATAGACTAGTCTTATAAAAACATAATATGCACAATACCATAGTAAACTTTAGACCTAATGCACTTTGACCCAAATTGGGTCTTCTTCAGAAGTCAAGTTATGGATAAACTGAATTGTAGATTAGGGATTCGGTTGAAAGTACATAAAGCAGCCAGTATAATTTACACTTATTTTTTAGAATAACAAAATCACTCGAACTGAAGCCAATAGAAAATCTCCATTTGTCAGATAATGGTCTCCTTCACTCAAGCTGCTGGAAAATTCTAGTGAGTGCTAATGCAGCCAGTGCATATGTGAAGGCAGATAAAAATATACACCTCAAGAGGCATGGTTCTTGATTTCATCAACATAGGGATAAGCTAACCATTTGCCCAGTAAAGTAAAGACCACAGCGGTAAAGAACATAGCACATTCTGGCAAGGGCTCATGGGAATTGCAGTCCCCAGTCATCTGAGAGCCACAGTTTGGCCACCCCTGGCAAAGAGATTGGGAAGATTTTTAAGAACATCACTTCCAGGGCCCATTATGCACAGCCACCGAAACGGTGATTTCAGGTCACATGGAAAACGCGGAGGGGGAAGAAGCGAAGCAAACTGGTTATGCACAGGAAGGGACACAACGGTGGCAAACCCCAGAGTAAACGATTATGCATGCGGCGATCCCGGCGCCGCTTCTGGTTGCGCCCCGGTCACTGCGGTTTCTTCTGCGTTCTGCTAACGCGGCTTTTTCGGCGGCGTGCATCGAATCTGCAGCCAGTTGCGGCCGGCCGTGCGTTATCGGTGATTTTAGTCGCCACCATTCCACCCCGAATGCGTGCTAAAACCCCCATGCATAATGGGTCCAGGTGACGTTCTAGGAATCTCCCCAATTTCTATGTTCTCTACTTGGAAGTGATGTCAAGTCCTCCATGTGACTATAGAACATTTTCAGATCTCTGTGATAGAGACCATAAATACTGAGGAAATTCCTAAAGCATCTCCAGGAAGTGATATTGCATTTACCCAAAATTTACCCCATGCAACACTCCCAGAATATCCCAAGATTTGCTAGCATAGGGCTGGCAGCCCCACAGACTGATAGTCCATCTTATGACCTTTAAAACCAGTTTATCACTATTTAAGACATCCGGGAGCACAAAAACACTGAGTTATGGAACCTTACATATTCATTTTGAAAAACAGTCTACAAAATGGCCTTGCTTTGCTTTGTTTTGATGATAAACTTTATAACTAGAAGCTTAGTCTACTGTTACTTGCCTCTCTTTGTCCCCCCCCCCCCCCCCCGAGTTATCAGTTTCTGAATTGCAATGCTGGTTTGGGGAATGATCTAGCCTTCCACCTGCAGAAAAACACTCTTTACCTCAGTAAACTTTGGATTCAAACAATTCCGCATCAGTAGGCCAAATGACAAATGCACTGTCAAGCACTGTAAGGTCTGGACGAAATTGTTAACCAACCTTCTGTCCTGGTGATATCAATTCAGAATCCTGGAACAAGCACATTCTAAACTATATGGCTTTTCTTCACACATCAGTGACCCAAGCCTCATATATTTAGAACAGCCTTTCCGTATTCCGCATGGGAATTGCAGCCGCACAAGAAGGGCCGTGCAGAGCTTCCAGTCGCGCATGTAATTGCAGCTTTCCTCTAGACAGGCAGTTCGAATGGAAAATGTAAAAAGTCCCCAGCCAGCTCTCCCTCTTCGGTTAAGGTGACCAGATATCTGGCCTTGCATGGCGGGACACACCCTTCCCCTTCCCTCCAAGTCATGGAGCCCCCCTTGGCAGCAGACAGATACAGGGGCCTGCTGTCCAGGACCCCTTTGATGGATTTATTTATTTATCGTATGGTGTGTGTACTGTGGCCAGGAGATCCAAGGATTGTCCAGCAACCAGGCAAGTTGTTCTGACCAAACAGTGATATCAGGGCTCTCTCAGCCTCACCCACCTTACAGGGTGTCTGTTGTGGGGAGAGGAAAGGGAAGGTGACTGTAAACTGCTTTGAGACTCCTTCGGCTAGAGAAAAAGCAGCATATAAGAACCAACTCTTCTTCTTCTTCTTCTTCTTCTTCTTCTTCTTCTTCTATAATGAAGAGCTAGGTGGCAAAGCATTTCCTGTACTAAATGATGAGGATTCTGTAAGGAAGAGCCACAGAGTTGCCTTCAGACACCACAGAATGCTACAAGGAATGAAATCTTTGCTGCATATGCGCAGAAGGATGTCCCACGGAGGTCAATGCGTCTTGCTCCTTACTGAGTTTTAGTCTGGCAGCTTTAGGTTTGCAAAGAGATTTCAGCAACAGAGTTTCCATTCCTTGGAAGAGAAACTGCACATATACTGAAAACATCTTACAAAAATAGACCAGGAATCGCCGCAGAAACTCAAATTTTCCTTTTGCAGGCTCTCTCCGTTTTTCTCCCCCGTTATTAGCACAGATCTCTATTCTTGAATGACTTACCTCAATCCTTCTTAAACAACATACTGGCCAGGAAAAGGGTGTGGGGATTATTAGTGGAAAAATCCTTGAATCCTTTAGCCCAGTGTTCTGTACTGTCGCAGGGCGAGAGCTAAACAGGATACCCTGCTTTGTATGGAGAGGCATAAAATGCTGAAACTCCAAGGAGAAATATAAAACTGTGAAAGCAAAAAAATTGGGATGGGTGGGACAAATTGCAATGGCTGTCAAGGAGCATAAGGAACATTTAGTGCCTGTGAACATTAGGAGAAAGTTTTACACAACTGAAAAAACACACCATTGTGGTTGCGTACAACCAGCATCCCTAGGCAGGGCCAATGAAGGCAGAGTGGGAGGGAATCAAGTCCCATCCCTCATGGCAGGGTATTGGCAGAGCCTGGAGGGGCCCTGCCTCCAGGAAGGCCTTTATTAGGCATGACCCCAAGGCACTCTGGGAAAACAGGCCCGGTACTCCAAAGCAAGCAGAGGGTGGACCCAGAGTTGAGGAAAGAGGGCTAAGATGCATGAAGAGTATGCTAAGGCAGTGGACACCAACGCGCGGGCCGCGGCCTGGTGCCAGGCCGCGAAGGCCTTGGTGCCGGGCCGCAGCTCCCTCTTCCCGCCCCCCCCCCCACCGAAGCGAGAAGCTCGCCAGGCCGCGAGCAAATCAGCCGCCAAAGCAGCCGATTAGCTCGCGGCCCGGCAAGCTTCTTGTTTCGGGAGGGGGGGGGAAGAGAAGCTTGCCGGCCACTTTGGCCGGGACATGGAGCCGCGGCCGCCGGCATGGCGGCGGCGCAAATGCGCATGCGCGGACTCCCCCTCACTGGCAGTCTTCAAGCAAAGGTTGGATACACACTTTTCTTGGATGCTTTAAGATGCTTTGGGCTGATCCTGCGTTGAACAGGGGGTTGGACTAGATGGCCTGTATGGCCCCTTCCAACTCTATGATTCTTTGATTCTATGATTCTATGATTCTCTCTCTCTCTCTCTCTCTCTCTCTCTCTCTCTCTCTCTCTCTCTCTCGCATTGGTTGCAGAAAAAGGACTTTATGTTTAATGAAATTTTATATGTTAAGTCATATGAGATAAAATTGATCATATTTTAAGTCTGATAAGAAAGAACCTTTGCTTCTCTAGTCTGGCACTGAATTTAAAACCTTCTAGGTACCAGGGGAAAATGTTCGAATTTATGCAACTCTTTTGAGACATTCTGCTACTTTTATGAAATTTTATTAGACTGGTCATTTTTTTGCCATCAGATTTTAGAATTTTTAGGGGTTATTATCTTAATATTAATCTGACGTTTCTTTAATTGCTTTTCCTTTTACTATGTATGTGCTGATTTCTAATATTCTGTATAGCATTTTTATTGTATTGAATGTTGTACTGCTGTATTTATATGGAAAAGCAGGACGTAAATATTATCAATTAATATACAATAGCATAAAATTTATGACATGGTTTTATCCATCATATTCCTGAGCCCTCAACTCCCATCTTTTTTTTTACAGTAAAGACATTATTGGACTCTCAGTAGTTTGACTACACGCACCTTCTTTGGAGAGCTAAGCTGAGCGGGATCCCACGTATCTGTTCCACTAACAGTGACATTGTCCTCTGGAGTCCAACACAAGAAGGTTTCCACAGTTGCAAGAGTAGACCAAAGATCTATCCAGTCTAGTACTTAAAGGTGAAATCCTACAAAGGTCTACTCATTGAGGCAGGCTGACCGTGCAATCCTAAGGATACTTTCTTGTTAGGAAGCCTCACTGAATAGACTTGATTCTATGATTCTATGATTCTGAGCATACCTGCTTAAGATTGCTTTGAACAGTATAAAAATACACTGCTTGACAGATGTGAGTAGGATTCTAAGCCTACCTGCTTGGGACGGTTTTCTTAAAATTGCCCACCCTTGGGAGAGCACAAGCACAGCAAGATGGTGCCATCATCCCCTAGCACAGAGGTAGTCAACCTGTGGTCCTCCAGATGTCTATGGACTACAATTCCCATGAGCCCCTGCCAGCATTTGCTGGGATCATGGGAAATGTAGTCCATGGACATCTGGTGGACCACAGGTTGACTACCCCTGCGCTAGCACAGAGATTCCCAACCTCTCTGCGTACAGGCAACTTTTGAATTCTGACACAGTGTAGTGGGTGCAACCACAAAACAGCTGCCACAAACAGCTGCAGGAGGCAGAGCAGCTACAAAATGGGTGCCACAGATTACCTTCAATCATAGAGTGAAGATCCTTATACTCTACAGCCAATCAAATCTTCAAGGGCCAATCAAAAGCTTGGCTGGGCAAGAACTGCAACTGGCTCGACACACTTTCTAAAAATACCTGGTGGGTACCAGAAGAAGTGTCATGGATGCCATAGCATCCTTGGGCACCACAGTGGGCAACCCTGCCCTAGCACTTGCCACCAACTTCTGCTAATTATCTTCTGCACATGGAAGAAGCTGTTTTTTATACCCTGCTTTTTATTTCGCAGAGTGGCTTACAAAACACCTTTCCCTTCCTTTCCCCTGTGAGTTAGGTGGGACTGAGAGAGCTCTGAAAGAACTGCTTTGTGACTAGCCCAAGAACCCCTAGCTGGCTTCACTGCACCACTCTGGCTCACAAGATGCGTTTAGTTCTCCTGGCTAATAGTCACTGACAGAACAGCCTTTCATGTATCTGTTTCTTCTTAAAAAATCTTGGATACCAGCTAGACATTAGCAGCATCTCTTGTGGGAATGCATTCCATATGTTAAGTGGTGGAGCAGTATTTTTGTCAGTTTTTACACTTGATGAATCTTAAAAAGACAAGAGTCTTCCTTTCCCTCCCTTGAAAAAAAGTAAAAGAAAGCTGGAGGTAACTATGACAGAAAGCTTGAGGAGCCAAGAAATGTAGGGGTGGGAACCAGAAAATGTAAAAGGAACTTGTAGAGACATGTACCCTCCACGCCACTGGTCTTGCTGAACAGTCCTGGGCAGGGGTCACTGCCCCACTGCTGAACAAGCCAACAAATAAGTCCAGAAATGGAGCAAGAAGCCATCCCCGAGAGTGTAAAAGATAACACAACTGCAGAGGAAATCCCAGGAATTTATGAATGTGGTGTTACTGCCAGTGATCCAAGAAGGCACCATTAATCACCTCAAAGAAGCCATGTTGGCTGAGAGGATACAACAGCTCGTAAAAACACAGAGAACATCCATTATATGCTTAGTGGATGACATTTAAAGTCTGTAAAGTTTTACATTTTGTACATCTATTTTGTACGCACGGAACGGAGTCCTGAATGTGATTCTCAAGAAGAAAGTACGCTGTGCATCATCACCTTCTGGAGGAATTCAGGTGGTATTTTCTCTCCTCTTAACCAGGAGTGCCTGAATGGTTCAAAGGCAAACTGCCACTCCAGGCACAACGGGTGCAAGAAGAGTGTGCGAAGGGGGTGGGGGCATTTTAGAAATTATTTTAGACATTATTTTTTAGGTTCCCCCAAAGGTTGTCACTTAATGCCAAAGTTTTGTTATGGGAATATTTTGTAAAATGTAATAAAGGCAAAAAATCATGATGAAATATTATGGAGGAGTCAAAATTAAGGCTGGAAGTAGACATTCTGGAGAACACCCGGCTCATGGCTGTCCCTGGAAATAGTTGCCTTGCTTCTCTCCCTTGTAGCACAGAGTTGTACCAAACAGAAGACGTAACCAGAGGCGGTTTATTCTAGTAGCACATGGGTCTCGTAGTTCCAGAGGCCATGTGGTGCTGTACAGTTAGGGGCTTTCACAACTGCAATGTTAAGGGGTCTTCATACATGCTTGTGGACCTCAAAAGTTGCTTCCAAAGTTCCAACTATCCCTGGGAAGGGTGCCCCACCAAGTGACAGTGCCAGCCGTGTTCTGCCAAGGCCCCGCATATTCTTAAACAGGGGCTTCAGTGCTACAGGCCCTGCAAATCCTTAAACAGGCTGGATGTAACCTCATTGCACTTTGAGCTTCCCCACACTCTCAAGAAGCCAATGAAATAGAGTGGGGACACAAAGTATGTTAGAAAGTGCTTAGTGAGAGAGCATCTGCTAGGTACGCAGAAGATCCCAGGTTCAATTCCCAGCATCCCATCCCAAGTTAAAATAAAAAGAAAGAAGAAGTAGATGCAAAATAGTAACAAGATAGTTCTTAATCTTTACTAGGGTTGAGTGCTTTGGTGCCCAAAGCAGCCAGTCGCTCCCGGTGCAGGGGGGGGGAAGGAAGGCGTGGGCATCCGCACGCCAGCAGGCACACACACGCAGGTGTGGAGTTCTGCGCCTGCGTGTGTGCGCCTGCCAGCACTCCAATGTCCTCCCCACCCCCCACGGTCCGATCCTGGCTGTGCTGGGAGTGACTGGCCACTTCAGGCACCACAGTGCCCAACCCTAAGACCAAGGACTCTCCTTTAACCCCCAGGTGGAACTATGGTATGGGACACACTGAGCTGACCTGCAGAGGAATTGTGACACTAGCCAGAGTTGTGATATCATGTGACACTAATCATGTGACACTAGCCAGAGTTGTGATATCACTGGGGAGTTCTGCACCACATGCACACATCGAAGGACTGGTTGGAGAGGAATGGACAAGGCAGGCTGGGGCAGGCAGAAAAAAGAAACGTCATGGGAAAGCTTTCAGAGTAAGCTTCTGATTGGTGAAGACTAGTGGCTTCAGAGGGCCTCATGGCAAACAAGTATGGCTCCATCATAGACTTGGGAGTCCTGGATCTTGGGCTGAAGACCATGGCTTTACAATGATCAGACTGTTACAGGAGCTCAACTCACTTATTCCAGACTGATTAGGTAGATTAGTACTGCTACTTCTGTGTTACAGATACTGTGAGGAGGGGCTGGCCCTGAATAATAGTATTTTGACCAATGGCCACATAAAACCAAGTAATGCTGCATTAGAGGATCTGACCCTTGAAGCTGCCTTATACAGCATGGACTATTCTTACCGGGGCCATTCTGAGGAAGGTCTTTAACATCACAAACCACAAACCCTTCCCTCCCCAAACCTCACCCTATCCAGGCTCCATCCTCCAAAAATCTAAGTATTTCTACTACTCCTGGTTCACAGCTCAGTGTGCTAGCCAGTATGGTGCACCCGTTCTCATATTTGTGGTACCAATCATCTTCCCCCCTTCACTGTCACAGGTACTGGCATTTGAAGATAATAAGAGCAAAAACGATGAGGCGGAGAAAAGCAGCAAAATCTTGTATGACAAACCCTGATGATGTCTGGAAGACCAAATTTAGAAAACAGAAGGTTTTATTCTCCAGAAGAGGTTTTGAAGGCTTCAAAGTTTTCAAAATCTCCTTGGAGATGAATCAGGCAGCTGTGTCATCCCAGGGGGTTGCCAAAGATATCACAGATGAGTCGCATTAAAAGAGGAAGGCTTAAAGCAAAAGACTGCAACAAGAGTCCACAAACTGAACAAAACTGAAGACCTACAGGAAGCACCAAATGAGATCTCTGAAAAGCATTGGCACATTTGGGCTCTCAATGCAGAAAGCTCCTGGTGTAAAGAATTCTTTGCAGCACTGTCCTAAGCAGAGTTACAATCTTCTGAACTCACTTTAAACAAACTTCGAAGGGTGTAACTCTGCTTTGGATTGCATTGTATCCGGTAATTTCTGCCGTAGGACAGAAGCTGCTCATCCAATGGCTAGTGAAGAAGATACAGCAGTCACCTGGAAGAGGGCTCACGTAGGGTTGCCAGCCCCTTCCCCAGTGGAAGCAGGGATCCCCCACCACCAGGCCCTGCCCCCAGCTGCCTATCAGAGTAGAAAGAGAAGTAGAAGAGAAGTAGAAGTACAAGTAGAAAGAGAAAGAGAAAGGCCCAGGCCATGTTACCAGCATCGCAAGTGATGTCATCATGCCATTGACTTCTAAGCGATGCTCTGGTATTTGGGCTGAAACTCTGTGGTAGAAGCTGGTTTTATCATAGAGCTTTTGCTCAAATTTCAGAGCATTACCCAGAAGACACTGGCTTGATGTTGGTTCCTCTACAATCCGCTGTGGGTTGCCAGGAGAGATCTGGCACCCCTAAGCCTACCTGTCAGTGCTTCTTAGTGGCTTCCATGTGGCTGTCCACAAATTAAACTGGAGCTCTGAGCTACATTACAGGTGTCATTTCCCATAATATGCTGTTCATTTGTTCAGTCTCATCATGGTCTTTTGTCTAACTAATTTCCACATGTCCACAGCACCTGGAAAGGCTGAAAGTAATTTCCAGCCACATATCCACCACTGCTGGAAATATCTCTCTGGATTTAGTGGGACTGTCGCAAATATCAGTCGGATAGGGCCCACGATAAATAAGCTACTCCCTCCAAGCCTGCAGCAGTTTTTAGACAGTATTTTGTTCCTATATACATTAATGGACTTATCAGCACATAAAGCAATTGTAAAGGAGAGGAAGGGCAACAGTACAGTGTGTACTTCCCACTCTCGGAAATGATCTAGTCTTCCTTCCGTCTAGAAAAATCAACTACACCAGAAGATGTTCGCTGTTAACTCTTCTCAGTTTCACAATTCCACTTCATAAGAAACTAAGAGACATTTGGAATTAAGAATCAGGACAGAAATAAGCAAGCTGGCCTCTTGTTCCCACTGCACCCAGGGAGTGAGGCAATTCCCAATCTATTTAAATTGTCATCATCCAGTATAATTATACTGCTCTGGTAGCTTTAAGGGGGAAATCAGGCCCATCACTCTTCAGAAACTGCCTAGCTGTTTGCAGCCTGACAATTCTTAGGCAAGTATGTATGGCCTTTCTTCACCAGATACTGTTCTTAGAGCCTCTTCACACATTATATGAATGGCATATTTGTTCCAGCTAAGCCGGTCTGGGTTTAGGTTGTGTCTGAATGAGAAACTTCCCAAGAATTCTAGGCACCTTAGTGTGAGTCCCACGATACACAAAGGCAAGATGGTGGCGTGCAACTCACCTCACCACTCTGCTCAGCAAAGTTTGATGTCTTCCTCCAGTCTTAGTAGGAGAGAAGCTTCAAACTTTGAGAAGCAGAAGGGAAAGATTATGGTCATGAAGTTGCCAGGAGAGTGGAATTGGCTGCAGTTCTCTGTAAGGGGTTCCTTGGGTGGCAAAGCTGGGTATGTTGCTATGGAATGTGCAAAAAAGGTCTCTGTTTCTTTCCTTTCCCCTCAATCTCAATACTGTCAATCAGAGGGTTGGGTGCTTTGGCCAGCGAAGCAACTGTTCACGCCCAAAGCTGCCAGAACCTGCACACGCATGCAGCTGCGCCCATGCCGTCACCCCCCCTCCCGCACTGTAGCACTGGCTGTTTCGAGCACGAACAGTCGCTTTGGTGGCCGAAGCACCATCACTCTTAAATTATGATAGTCTCGTGGCTCTTGGAGAAAACCCTGGACTCATCCGCAAATGCCTAGGCTGAGTCAGCCTGCAGACTATGACATCTGTAGCATCAGGAACACTAAGAACACAACTGGCATATCAATAGTGGTGAAGCAGAAACAAGTGACATCACTTTGTCCTTTCTGACACAACGTTCCATACATCAACATCACTGAGACAGAATGTTGCTAATAACACTTAAAGCCTCCACACTGCAAACAAAAAAGTTATTTTTTTAAAGCTGGCATGGAGGCAGTTCCCAGCAGTTCAAGCTTGCTAAGTATATTTTTGGGGCTAAATCAGACATGAAAACAGTACAGGGAGAAACTATGTACTAATTGCCTTTTATGACCAAAGAGCCATCATGTTTTCTAAACTTTAAAAAAAAATGTGGATAAATCCTAAGGCAAATTTGAGATTTGCTTAGATAGATGGAGCAGACATTTCTTAAGACCCAGAAGAACATCCTTGGCTGGGACATCTAGAAAGAGGAGGTGGGTAACAGCCCGCCACCTCTTGAGGTGTGTCAGGGTTCCATTTTGTCCTCTTCCCAGTTCAACAGGCACACAGGTAAGCAGCAAGACTCTTCAGCAACGGACAGTCCATTAGTAGTCAGAGGACAGTTGGCTCTAATTATTCTTCTCATTTTATCCAGATCCTGCACTCTGGATGCTCTCCCAGCATCTTGCTAAATTTGGAAAGCAGATGTCTAGAAACCTACCGAGAACATGCTCATTTGGAAGCTAAATAATAATGCCTGGCCTTGCAACTTCTGAAATGAAAGGTAGGTGGAACCGATAGCATGGCAGAGATTTATAGTGCCTTCCTAAGCAAAGTTATACCCTTCCAACCCACTGAATTCAGTGCACTTGCAAGGATGACACTATGTTTGAAGTTGCACCAGTCCTGGCCTTGGGATATTCATCACAGAGCTCAGATGCCCTACATCTCCCCCCCCCCCCAAGTTTAGACTTACAGGATGCAATCATATACTTTGTGACTTCAGTTCTTGTTCCCTGTAACATCATTTATGTTGTGATAATGCTAGAGAGCTTTAGGGTGTTGTGAGATGCTTCTGACAGAAGCAGAAAATTAGGAACAACTTATTCTGGGATTCCAGCATTGGCACAATGCCTTGCAGGCTCGCTTGTTGTAACTGGTAAGCCCCTAAAGCCCGTGTTGCCCAAAGAGTTTGTCTCCACCGCCATGACTCCATGCCATCTCTAAAGTCAAACCCTAACTTCTTAAGTTGATCTTGTTTGTGCCAGAGGTTAGAGGGTGGAGAGTACTAAATGTTAAGGATTTATCATTTTAACTTTTTGTTACCAGCATGAAAACTCTAATGCAAGGCAAGGAACACATCAAATCATGAAATAAGACTAAGTTTCTGCGGGACTGTGACCACATGGGGGCGGGGGAACTGCAATGGTGCGAACCGAATCAATTTTTTTTTTAAGAGAGAAAGAGGTTAAAACCCAATCTAAGGCATATTACATCTTGAGCAAAACTCTTTTGTCCTCTGTTCCCCATCACGTTGAATAGGACTAATGAGGTTCAGCCTCAAGGGAGATTGTAAAGGCAAACTCCATAAGTTTAGAAATTCAAACTGCAACAGACTATTTTGAAAATAAGACCATTCCACATGGAGGTGCAAATCTCGTGATGCCTCCTGCTTGTAAACACATGGTTGTAAGCCACGCGTTTACACGTCTTGTCACGGGAGACCTCTCCCGCGTTTTCCATTTTCCTCATAGTGGCCTTTTGCTTCCTGATGAGGTGGCAACGCAAAACAAGCCTCAGGATGCAGACGATGTCATGTGGAGGGGGCTCTAAAATCTCCCAGTGACCAGAGGCTGTCCAGAAGCAGATTCCTCATGCAGAAACGGCTGAACTGTAGTAATAGCAAGAGAATCTCCCTGAGGTCTACTGAAACTAGTGCTTGGCCAGTATTACTGTTTGGTTGTTGTTGTTTCCTAATAATGAAAAATACTGGCTGGTACCTAAAACACTTCAATGGCTTCCTACAGCTCTGAATATAATAGACTCTCACAGCCTCATTATGTAGCCAGCAGAACCAAAAATGAAAACACAAAATGGCTTTTGGTGCAGGGAGATCTAGGCTTCCTCACCACCACCTCCACCACTATAATGTGAAAGATGCATCAGTCATGTTCCCTGGAAAAACCGCAGTCAGCAGAGGCTCTCTTGATTCAGCATCTTTGATTAAAGGGCCCACTATTCGGAGCTCTTTATTAAGACCCCCCCCAATGTGCAGATCTTTGAAGAGCAATCCTGGACAAGAGTTATGCCCCCCAAAACCACTGATTTCAGAGGGTGTACCTGTTTAGAATTGCATTGTAGGGGTGGGAGGAGGAGCTGCTTTTTAAAAAGCAGAGGCTGTGATACAGACCTTATAATTCTGTTGCTAATCCAGGAGCAACTAGTGGTTTTGTATTGATGCACTTCCTAAGCAGAGATATAACCATCAAAACCCATTCACTTCCACATGTAATTTTGTTTTGGATTTGCACTATAAATCCTCATGGTTTCCCCCCCCCCCCACCCCTTTATCTATTTTGAATAGGTCTCTAACCCCACTGAGAATCCTGAGCTTTATCAGCAATTCTAAAATAGTAGAACATGCTGCAGAGATCAATATAATGTGAAAAGATGTTGCAGAAAGTGTGTACAACAGATCACATTTAAGCATCCTCATATGTGATAGCTTCAAACAGTGGCATGAAATTGAAGAATTCTCACGATATCGCACTGTTCCAGGATTCAAACTAAAATTTTCCCAGATGGGTCTGTGTGTGGATATAATGGGAAGTTTGTTTTGCTGGGCCTTTCTGTTTCTTTGTGTTTCCCTGCATACAAAAAGCAGTATTTTGCTTCTGGAAAAATGAAACTCTTCCACTTGTGATTCATGAAGAAGGGTGGGAGGCAGTGTCTGTAATCCCATCCACACATGATATTTAACAAGTTGGACCTTGCACGTCTTCCCGGACTCTGCATGAGTGACTTAATTGTACATTTGTGATAATGGCTCAGACATGTAGCATTATCTGCCACACTTATCTCTAGCTGTTCATATATGATTTTGCACCAGAACTCAAAAACTATGGACATCGGACACATCTGCACTCCAGATGACACTGCAAGAAACTTTTTATAAGATGCTGTTTTCCCCATAACCAGATCTGGAAATAGAACTCTACTCCAATAGACAGATCTCAAGATGAAGTGCCGGATAGGGGAGGGGCTGTGGATCTATGGCACAGCCTCTGCTTTGCATAGAGAAGGGGCCTAGTAGTTCAATCTGCCTTGAAAAGGGCCTCGTCTCCCTGCCTCCTACTGACAGACTTGAAAACTGAGTGTGGGCATTTGTTTCATAAAGCTACAAGACTGCTCCTATTATTTCGAACGGGTCTGCTTCTATTATTTTGAACAATTTTTTATCCCCAATGTTGGTTTGTTTTAATATTTCAGATTTTTCTGCAAATCTGGGATATTATTCAGGTTTGCAGAAAGACCTGCTTTGTCTTTTCATAGCTCCAGTCTCTGTATTTTAGTATCCACAGATTTTACCATGTCGAGAACTAGATATGATGATGATGATAAGAAAGAATGAGGAGATTACAGCTCACTAAGAAACACATGCCTTACTTGCAGATAGACCCAGGATTAATCCCTGTTGAACACTAGGCACTAATTTACACACAAGGAAATTTACAAACAGAACACTAATCCAAGTTCTGCGTAGGATGAGGTGTCACCTGTAGCAGCAGGATTAACTGTATACAGCTCTTTAAAAAAAACCCCTTAAAAGCCTATCCCCAGACAATTCAAAACCAGAGGCAAATAAATCTAAGCTTTATGCTAAATTATGCCAACTGAATATATAGAATACCCAGTGGGTATACTTTATTTGGCTATTCTGTTGTTTTGCATAATATATTTGATTTTGCTATCATGGGAGAGGAGGAAACCATGCCCTCAATTAAAATCATAATCTGCTACTTCTCTGGCTTTTGAGATGTCTCCACACACATTTCTAGATTTATCTTTGTAACCGTGCTAGTTAGTTGCTATTTAAAAAGAACCACAACACCAACCCAAGAGAGTCGTAAAGCTCCATTCTTTGTATGCTGCCACATTCTTCACTTTTCTTCCGGACTCCTACAACGTATAAAAGCAAACTGTGATGTCCACCTGTTGCAACATTCCAAATCATAATCAGACCAACGACGTCTGTATGCAGTGGATCTAGGTTAAAGAACACTGATGATTCTGTGCCCTTTCAAGGCAGAGATGTGTAATTGACAATTACGGCTATTGTAAGAATGTTGTAGACCAGGGAGGCATCCTCAGGTTAAGAGACTTGACTGGGGAGCCGTATAACAAGAAAGGCATGATTGAAAATGTCAGTCTTCCATTTTCCAACCACAGAAATGGTCATTTAGGGCAGGGGTAGTCAACCTGTGGTCCTCCAGATGTCCATGGACTGCAATTCCCATGAACCCCTGTCAGCGTTTGCTGGCAGGGGCTCATGGGAATTGTAGTCCATGGACATCTGGAGGACCACAGATTGACTACCCCTGGGCACATCCCCCAAATAGGAGGGATGGGGACTGCTTTCATTCTTGGACCCAAACACATTCTAACCCAAACACAGATTTTATTCTTCTCATAAGCATTTGGAAATGCAGCTTGAGGGGAACTAAAACACCATTTTGGCTTGCCTTCCAGTCCTTCTCTAGTATCATCATTTCCAGCACTATTGCTCAGTCCTTTCCAAAACATTAACTTGGCCCATGCTATTGAGGACTGTGCTTTCCTTTTTGTTTTGTTTTTTTTTAGTTTCCCATGGCATAATTACTAACATAAGATGTGCCAGAGCTTAAACTGACCGGGACGTCATGCCCTCTGGAAGAGAAGACTTGCAGTACAATCCTAAAAAGAGTGACTAAAGTCATTGAAATCGATAGACTTAGAAAGCTGTAATTCTGCTTAGAATGGCACTTAACCCCCCCACACACACACACACACATCAGCTGTACCAATCATACTCATCAGGTCTGCCAGAGCACTCCAAATAAAACTGCCTAGCCAGCTACTCAAGACTAGACGAGACCAGGGCCCTTGAATTAGGCAAGGAGTTCTGAAACCAAGATGCCACCACTGAAAAGGCCCTGCTGTTTGTAGCTTCACAGCTTATCTTAAAAGACAGTGTTTCTCCTTAGATACTTAGAAGCCCAGACATTTTAGGGCTTCAAACAGCAAAACTGCACATTGAGCCTATAAACTAGATGGGAGCTAGTGAAGCCTACAGAGCATGGAAGAAATATACACTTTATAACCAGTCTGGCTAAGAACTAGTATGCGGCATCCAAAGACAGCCTCACACAGAGGAACAATCTGCAAAATAGGGCACATATCAAGGGGGAAGGGAGGAAGGATTGGGTATTATTGTTGTGGTGGTTATTTATTTCAATGTGTATGCCGCCCCTCTCCGCAAATGGGTTCAGGGTGGTTCAATAGGATAAAACAATCAACATAACAGCACAACATACTAAAATTGCCAGTTAAATTATCATTGGCTGAAACCAAGGTGGCAGGATGGCTTGTCAAATTGTTGCACTGGATCATTTTTTACGGAGATTACTATAGTGCATTACAGTAATTCTAATGGGGCACTACCAAACCACGTGTAACCCCAGATTGGCCATTTTTCTGTAGTCTAGATGTATGTGTGCTGGCTGCAGTCATATGGCAATGAAGAAACCATGTGTAAGGAAACTATTTTCTTTACTATATCACCTCGCGCTTTCTGCATGGAAGCCCTAGCACTGAAAACGGGATCTCAGGTTACCAGTGTTGAAGTTCTGCTTTGCCAATAACCAAAGCTTATCAGAGTTGAGTTTTTAAGGATTTTGTCCTGATGAATTTGCAGTTCTCTCTGTCTTCTTCAAAAATAACAAGCCTTTCCCCTCCGTTAGTCTACCGTGCTACAGTCCTCGATACAAAACTACCTTGGAAGATGGATGAGAAGAGAGTAACTGGCCAAGATCTTCCAGTAAGAGCTACACATGCAGACTGGGAATTTGAACCTGAATTCCCAGACCCTACTCTAACATGGTAACCACCAAAGCCAGCAGGGAGAGCAGCAGTTTGACTTCCTGGGAAAGTTCCTTGTGGGATGACGGAGTTAGGCAGAGAACTAAACCCAAGTAGCTTGGCCAGCACGGAAGAAGGGGCTTGTCTCAGATCATTCATGGCAACTGTTATGCATGTAGACATTCAGCTCAACTTGCCAATATGCAAATGATGGCTTGAAGGTCACCCAATCACTAACTGTCAGACTATAATAATGGACCAATCCAATCAAGTTCCTCCATTAAGAGCCAATCAACCCCTCAGCAGGTAGTCTGAATTGTATATAAATTCATGTGTGTGCCTGTGTTCCCTGTTAAGTGTTTGGAGTTGGAGTTTGTCTGAATAAAGAGCTGTTGTTTTAGAAGAACATCTAGTCTGTGCCTACTGAACCCCAGGCTTATTAGCAATGATGTCTTGTACCAGCTTTACAGATGCTCCCCTGGAATTATAGCTCATCTTCAGGCTACAGAGATCAGTTCCCCGGGCTGTTTTGGAGGGTGGACTGTATAGCATTATGCTCTGCTGAGGTCCCTCCCTGTCCCAAAATCCCACCTTCTCCTGGCTCCACCCCCAAAGTCTCCAGGTATTTCCCAACCCAGAGCTGACAATCCTAAAATGCTCCCCCAGACACACCCGCACTGGTTGGAGGCAATGGGGGAGTGGATGCCCAGCGACAGCAGCCCTGGCAGCGTCTGAGCTGAACGGTCCGTGTAGTCCCCATCACTGGTCCCCATCACCGGGGCACGTTGCTCCTGGGCTCTTCTGACTTCCCAGTGCTCCATTCTGCCCCTAGCTGCACCACACTGGCTTTGAACACTTTTAGCTGCCCCACCATTTTGTGTGGCCCTGGTGCCATCCAACTCAGTTTTCTCCTACTTTTCAGCTCTCTTTCTCTTTTTCCCCTTTGAGATTTCCCTGATTTCTTGAAACGGCCCCAGTAACTGGCTGGATGTTTTTCAAGGGGGAAAAAATCTGCATGAACTGCTCTGAATGACTCAACGGGTCAAACACTTATGGATGAATCAGGATTGCTCTGGGCCCCTATTATTAATATGCCACTGGAGTCCTAAATGTCCATAAAGGAAAAGAAAACAGAGATATCGTTCCTTAAAAGCGCCTGCTGTTATCAGAGTCACGGTAAACTTGACAAAGTTGTAACAAAAGGGATTACCTGGAGTGGTGCTATTTCACTTAGACACTGTAGTTTTCTTAATGTCATACAACTGGCTGCTAGTCAGAGTCATCTTAATTAAAATGCACCATATCGTCCTTCTCAAGAAATAAACTGTCAAGGTTCAGAACGACTGACTGACAAAAGGGGACAAGACTTTCAATAGCAGGCCATGAATAAGTCCATCACAGTAGTTTTTCCTCTAAAAATTCAAGTTTGGCCATTTAAAGGCAGATAAATTAATATGCGAATTCTGGATACTGGTTTAATGTAATAGGCCTTCTAGACAGGCCTGGTTTATCCATGTAGTACATGTTATGGGCCCCTTCCAGGATCAGGGCTGAAGCCTCTCTTCTCCCCTTTTCCCCTCTTTAAGGACCTTTTGAGTGACACCTCTTTCCATTGTGGGGGGCCACTCCACCCCAGTCTGGCTTCTCCCACCACAATTGTACTCTGCTACAGGCCCTGCAAATCTTTAAACTGGTTCTGGTGCTACCGGGTCCCTAAATCCTTAAACCACTCCTGATTCTGGAGGAAATATTTCAGAGGGGAACTAGATGTGATTTTGATCACATAGTTGCCGCTGAAAACAGCAACATGAAATGGAGGCAGGGAAATACCCAATGTGATAACTACATGTAGCCTTACTAAACATAATAAGGGGGGATAGGCTAGATTGGGCAGAAGACTGCTGTTTTCAGCAGGAACTCATGATGTCATTCAATCATGGATGGCTTCCATAAAATCTCAAACACTCTGAACATCAAACACTACCTCTAATTTTTAACATATATATTGATTTAAGAAGGGGTGAGACAAGGAGACAAGCACTACAAATTCCGCCTCTCCATTTTTATCCTTTCTCCAAGGCAGTGTACATGCTCTTCCTTCATTAAAACCAGTCCTGTGACACGTCAGGTTGAGAGAGTGACTCAGTCAGGATCCCTTAGTGAGATTCACAACAGTGTGGGCATGTGAACTGTGGTCTCCGAGGTCCCACCCCACATAAACAGTACGTATACCACACTGGCTCTCTGTAGCCCTAGAGACAGTCTCATTATGCTCTCACCATTTTCTCTAGAAAGTTAAAGATCAGTTTGGGAGGGGGGTTTCATAATTCAATGGCTGAGGTTTTAAATGATTATTTAGATTGAAAAAATCATCAGTCTTCCAACTCAAGCTTTCTCAACCAGGGTGTTGTAAAAACCTGGAGTTTCTTGAAGGCCCTGGCAGGGTTTCCCAAATGTGGGAGTTAATTAATTGTATATTTTAATTTATATATTTATATTTGTACAAGATGTTAAACATTTATTGGGAGATATAACCACGATCTCAATATGACCATGATCATGTTTTAGGCCAGCACACTTTTATTGTGGACATTTAGTTTCCCCCTCAGTTTTTAAGCCTTAGGGACAATCTATTCTACACAGAGCATGGGAAAAGTAGTTTTCAGTCACTCTAGGTTAATCTTTCGTTGTGCTGTCACAGGTGAAACCAGGCCTGACCCCAAGATCAAGAAAGATGAGGTCGCTCATCCCATGCTAGTTATGCCACCTATTCTTTATTTGAAGAATTCCTTTTCTTAGTACAGCATATTCAGTGATGCGCTATAACTGCAAAAAGCAGTTTAGCACAGTGTATTGTAATAATATACAATTCATGTTCCAACACGTGTAACACATCATTTTCTTGCAGTTTCACAATGTGGCCCTTATTTTGCAGCTCTTCCGATGGCAACCCTATTTAGCGTATCATTAAAAGACAGCAAACTGCCAACAATGTCATTAATTATAGAAAGGCACCCTTTGCATTTTCTGCTTTGGTTTCCAATATTCCATGTATCAAGGCTTAAGGGCTAATTCCCTGTCTATCAGCTCTCAGATATGCAATTAAAACCATTGCACAGGCCCAAATCAATCAACCTTAACATGAACTAAATGGGTCATATTGTGAAAGTCATGGCACCACAAGCCCCCCCACCTCCCCATGGTCTTATCTTTTAGAAATCAGGATTTTGGGATGTTGTTGCACTGGCAACACTCTGAGCTCGAACAAACAAGGTGAAGATCACCATCTCATCCCACAGAAAATTGCAAACCTGCAGGGTCAGGCAGCCTCAATTTGCCTCGGGATTGTGTGGAGAAGAGGAAATTCAACTCTTCAACCTCCCCTCCATTTTACTATTCAAAAAGGAAAAAAAATGTCCTTGTGTTATCACCTCTTGGTGCCTTGCCTGAAATTGGCTGCCCATCTCCTGTGGCCCTGTTTCATTGGTATCTAATTGTCCTGACAGGCCTAAGCTGCTTCTTCTTAGATCAGCAACATGTCAAGGGTATGGAATCCAGCCATCTCTGCTGAGCCACCAGCTTGGAGGGGGGAGTGCCTGCAGGCCACATCTCAGGGGTTGGTAGGCTACAGGTGACCCACAAGCTCCCCTGTCCTACCATGTCAAGCAGAATGGGGTCCAGGTTTCCTGCAGTGGAGTTATGAATTTTGGGTCTCTCAGTGTGTGATCCACTGTTGAAGGGCCTGACACAAGCTGTTGTCAGGCAAGAGTAAACAGGACACAAACATGTGGAGAAAAGGTAAGGCATCTGCTAAAGTTATTTCAACTCTGTCCTGCTTTCCTACTAAACAGGACTCTAAATAAGCTTTCATACCTCTTTGCCCCTGTTCGTAAATTCTCAAGCACAGCATCACTAGGCATTCTGCTCTCTAGACTCATTCTTCCTAAAGCAACAGCAAAGAGCCAATGCCAGGCTGCGAGTGGGTGTCCCAGAAGGCAGAGTGAGTGCAGAAAGGAGGGGCAGCTTCAAATGCCTGAATCCCACCAGCTAAAATTTGCACAAATCAGCTTTTGACATTTGACCACGGAGTGATTGCAAATGAGTGCCAGAAGCCCTTCTCTGGGAACTTAATCCTAAAATGCAGCTGAGTATGAGTTCTTAAAAGCACCACTAATGATTTGGCCAAGAGGCTGCAAAGGTGACGGGGGACTTGGCCCTTAGCCCCTTTCCCACCTCTGGCCAATCCACAAGGGCCAATCCACAAGGGGTAACAATGGTTCTGGTGGGAGAGAGGTTGCTCATCTAACAATTCCGCCTCTGGCAGCGTAGAAAACAGGACTGCACCAAAACTGCTGACACGGCTCAAATTCCACCCCCCCCCCCTCCCAGCGGCACTGCCGGCTGAAGCCAAGCAAGTTCAGGGAGCCATTTGGCCGAAGCCGCAGTGTCCACGTGCCAGCAGCCTGCTTCTCGCTCCCAAAGCGGGGATAATTGGACATTGTTCAGTTGCTGAATTGACGCTCTGTAGGTCTGCGTGCTCCTGACTTATAGACAGGCTAATTAACATGCAAACTGCTTGAGGAAGGAGCAGGTCAGAGAAGGCCTTACCTCCTTCCCTTTCCAGATAATAAAGAGTAGGATTATATGTAACTGGAGCTCCTGTTGGTGCCGGGTGAAGGAATGCTGCATGAGGAATAGAGAGCCACTGTGAAACAGTCTTGCCAAGGTGCTGCTTGATAGACCAGAGGTCCAGATTCACACCAAAGTCCAGGGGGCCGCAAGTTCTGCAGTTGTTATGGAGCCATGCAGAGAACTGAGAAGGGAGGGAGGGCCCAAAACGAAGGGTTCAATGGGTATACTTTCCCAGAGCTCCCATCTGATTACCACAAGAGGGTCTATTTACTACATTTGAAGAACCAACGTGGAACTTTTCTCTCATGACTCATGCTTGGGATAGAGGCCCAAGCTGTGTGTTTGGACGGAACCCAGGGAAAAGATGCCTGGGCATGTGCGGGGGAGGGGAAGCTCAACCACTCATGTTCTGTCAATTTAGGAGTTCAGAAGGAACATAAATCTCTCCTGCCGCCTCTCACTTCTCCTAATCTCTGCCACAATGAGACTCCTTGGCTGGAATGGAGAGATGAGATCCTTCCCCTCCTTGATGTAGTGGTTACGAGCCAGGTTGGTGCAGCAGTTAAGAGTGGCAGCACCTGCTCTGGAGAGGTGGGTTTGATTCCCCGCTCCTCCACACGCAATCAGTTGGGTGACCTTAGGACAGTCTCAATTTCCTCGGAGCTCTCTCAACCCCACCGACCTCACAGGGTATCTGTTGTAGGGAGAGGAAGGCAAGGCAATTGTAAGCCACTTTGAAACTCCTTTGGGTAGTGAAAAGCAGGGTATAAAAAAAAACAGCTCTTCTTTTTATGTGCCAGAGAACAAATGAAGCTGCTTGATACTGAATCAGACTTATAGACAACGTCAATATTGTCTACGTAGCAATAGTTACTTAGGTCTCAGATTGAGGTCTTTCACATCACCCATTGCCTGATTCTTTCAACTGGAGGTGCCATGGATTGAACCTGGGATCTTTTTATGCCATGCAGAATTATTTATTTATAGATTTTTTACCCCATCCCTCCCCTTGACTTGTGTCCTGAAGACACTCTAAAGAAGAAGAAGAAGAAGAAGAAGAAGAAGAAGAAGAAGAAGAGTTGGTTCTTATATGCCACTTTTCCCTACCCGAAGGAGGCTCAAAGCAGCTTACAGTCGCCTTCCCTTTCC
This sequence comes from Paroedura picta, assembly GCF_049243985.1. Lineage (NCBI taxonomy): Eukaryota > Metazoa > Chordata > Lepidosauria > Squamata > Gekkonidae > Paroedura > Paroedura picta. Next base: position 27,915,147 of record NC_135374.1, on the reverse strand, counting down.
TCTCCCCACAACAGACGCCCTGTGGGGTGGGTGAGGCTGAGAGAGCCCTGATATCACTGCTCGGTCAGAACAGTTTTATCAGTGCCGTAGCGAGCCCAAGGTCACCCAGCTGGTTGCATGTGGGGGAGCGCAGAATCAAACCTGGCATGCCAGATTAAAAGTCCGCACTCCTAACCACTACACCAAAATGGCTCACTACACCAAACTAGCAGGGGTAGTCAAACTGCAGTCCTCCAGATGTCCATGGACTACAATTCCCATGAGCCCCTGTCAGTGTTTGCTGGCAGGGGCTCATGGGAATTGTAGTCCATGAACATCTGGAGGACCACAAGTTGACTACCCCTGTAAAGCACATAAGTACAAAATCTGTCTGTAAAGCCTATGCCAAACTGTGGCCCTCCAGATGTCCATGAACTACAATTCCCATGAGCTCTTGCCAGCAAATGCTGGCAGGGGCTCATGGGAATTGTAGTCCATGGACATCTGGAGGGTTGTAGCTTGACTGCCCCTGCTCTATAGGGAAGGGGCCAGTTTCACTCAATATTCAGCGAGACACCTCCTTCCCTCCGAGATTTTACGGCTGCAAGAACTTGGAGTTCCCCTCTCTGTGCTTAGCACATGCTGTGAAGCAGTCTCCAGACACAAAAGTGAATCTGTTGCTACGAACCTGGAAAACTTATAGGCTAGTGATCCCCAACCTGTGGGCCGCGGACCACATGTGGTCCTTCGACTAATTGGAGGTGGGCCCCGAAGGACGCCTTCTCCCCCCCCCCCCGGCTCTTTACTTCATCCCCCCCAGCCCTTTACAACACACTTCATTGTTGTGGCGTGTCTGTATCTTATTTTGAAGGGATGTTTAAACATTACCATAGCGATTAGAGAGTGTTAGGGCAGTGCTTGAGAGTAGAGGAGTAAATTACCCCCCCCCCCACCGGGCCTCAGTAAAAGGCATTGAGTGGTCCCCGGTGAGTGGTCCCCAGCGTTGAGTGGTCCCTGGTGATAAAAAGGTTGGGGACCACTGTTATAGGCAACCCCTTGCCAATGAAGGTGCAAACTTCAAATTCCTACTCACCTTGTGCAAGCTGCTGCCTACTCTTAGCCTGTTTCAAAGGGTTGTGGCTACGATAAAGTGAGAGACAAGCTCTGCAATTTTACACCAAGTCGCCGGGCAATGTTTAGATTGGATTTGGAAGGAATGATGCCCTATAGCTATACAAATGCTAGTTTCATTTTCAAATAACTGAGACAAATCTTTGGATTTGCCACTTTATCCCACTTGAAAAACTTCTCCTGATTCATTTAGCCCCATTTGGCTTGATCTTTGCTTACAAAATGAGGCATGAAGCAGCATAATGATGTGACTGTCTCACGTAATTAGAATCTCTTGAGAGGTGTGAAGATCTGTAAAGCGTTGCATAACCTGTGATATATTGAGTAATAACAGCATCTTACGTTTGACATACATCAGGACAATAATCCTCCATGCACATCCAGTAAATGAGGCTGGTATTATTGTCTTGGCTCGAGACATCTAGGAATACCTACCCCAAGCAACCAAGGGAGTTCACTGTTGCAGGAAGATTCAAACTAGGAAGCCCCCTATTTTATTCACACAGAACAGTCTCTTTAATCATTTCACAGCGCAATGTCTCCATGGGGCTGAAGTGTACAATGGCTTGCTTAGTGAAAAATGGCTTGATCACCAAGCTTAATAACACCCAAAAGAATGTTGTATCCATCCCACTGAGATTACCCCAACAATGAATGAATGCTTTTCCCATTTATGCTATTAAAGGCTCTCTAATTCCTCACAGCCCAAATAGCCTAGCTTGGCCAGATCTTGGGAGTGAAGCAGACCTGGTAATGGTCAATACTGAGATGTGAAACCACCAAGGAAGAAGAAGAGCTGGTCACCCAGCTGGCTGCCTGTGGAGGAGTGGAGAATAAAGCCCAGCTCTCACAATTAGAGACTGCCGCCTTAACCACAGCACCAGGACTGAGCTTGCCACATGGAGGATGCTAACAGCAAACAACCTCTGCTTATCTCTTGCCTTAAGCATCTCATGGAAAGGGTCATCATAAGCTGGTTCTGACTCAATGGCAAGTCCTTGTCCTTCTAATTCCCCAGCATAGAACCATAGAGTTGGAAGGGACCTCCAGGGTCACCAAGTCCAAACCCCTGCACAATGCTGGAACTCACATCTACCTGCCCACCCATGGTGACCCTAATTTCAAGCCCAAGTGATCCTTCCACCAAAAATCTCCAGAATTCAATCTGGACTGAAGGGAATTCACCTACCACTTCACAGTGGCCATTAGCAATTCCCTGGGGATGTAAGGAAAGGCTACAAAAGACAAACATTGACATGCATGAAGTTCTAAAAGCAAGACTTCCTGAGTGGGTTTCCTTTGGAAGGGAGAACATTGGACAGAGAAAATTGCACAGATAAACTTCATGTACAAGTAAACCCCTAGAGTGAAGGAATACAAAGCAGAGGAGGCAATGAAGAGCTTCCCCAGGACAGCAGATCCACCATCTCACACCTCATCCCCAGAAAGATTCACTGTGCTTCAACTGACTCACACCAGTCTGTCTATTCTCTATTCCAGCTCAAATCTCTCTCTCTCTCTCATATGCCCACACACAGAGACACCTGCTGCCTTGCTCAGCTAACAGAGGTCACCTCTCTCCAACCCAATTAGACTCACTTGGGAACCAACTCCTAACAATCAACTCCTATTGATGGAACTTCTACAGTCATTAAAGACTATTGATATTCTTTTTTCGTAGGCCACTGCTCCAGTCCCCGTGGGCCAAAAACTGATGAGATATCAACAGATAGGAATGTCTTAGTTATATGAAATGTTCTTCCATCTATTTCTTGGATACTTTAGGGACTAGTGGCCTTGAGAGCTTGTTATCAGCCTTCATTCGCCAGCTACAGCCATTTGCTAAATATTTTATCCTCTTTTTTTTCTCCTCTCCTACCAACCTTGGTATCGCAAAGCTGAGAATGAGTTTAAGGGATTGAGGGCTGGGGAAAAGGGAATAAAATATATTATGTCTGACAATCTATTTTCAACTGATTATTTTGTTGCCTTAAAACAGATTTCCCCTTTAAAAAAATGAGAAAGAAACGTGGAAAAAAAGTTCATTTCAAAAAGCTTACCAGGAAATCATCAGAAAACATATTATCATGACAGGAATTCCAAGATTTTTAATTGACTGCAAATACAGTTTTAGAGCTTCCCCTTTACACAACAGATAAAGAAATCTGGAGTGTTCTCATCACATCAACTAAGGAGAAAAGTACTTAGTCACCAACACTCGAAAGCTCATGCCTTGAATAAATCTTTGTTGGTCTTAAAGGTGCCATTGGACTCTATTTTTGTTGTACTACTTCAGACCAACATGGCTACCCACTTGAAGCTATTATTTCCTTCTGCCCTTCTTCTCCACGAACCATTGGCTGATTTTATGAGCAGTGTTACCACATTTGACTCCAATACTTCACACACAGGTGACTGCCATATTGGGAAGGGGAAGGGGAAGGGGGAGGAGATTCATTAATCTCCTTTAGACTGATTCCTGTGGCAGAATGAGTGACAGATGGCTATTTAACTAGGATAAAATTGAGACCTAATTAGGAATTGCCACTTTCCTGTCTGCTGATTAGTTGTTTCCTCCGCTCACTTTGAAGCAAACCAATTGATACTGTCAGGAAGGGAGCAGTCTGCAATTTGACGCCATTGTTTCTCTAAAGACAGGGACTTCAGGCTCTGCCCAGTATGTAACTTTGTACCAAGCAACTGTTGTGATGGGTTAGGATGAAGAACCTGTGTTTAGTTCCTAGATTCCTGGAGCAATACTGAAGCCCGTCTCCCAATGCCTTAGTAGCCTCAAACATACTCTAGGCTTTGTGCGCCTTTTACCTCAAGAAATCATACAGACAAGCAGACCATGAGAATCTCTGGCAAGCTGCCATGATTATTTCCTCAGAAAAGAACAGCAACAGGCGTGGCCCAGTGGACGTTTTTGACCCACTGCTCCAGTCAAGCCTGCTCTACATATGTGTTTGATCTGGCTTCCCCATAATTTCACTAGGATGAAAACAACAAGTGACAGGAATAAGAACTTAGTTATACAAACAAATATATAAACAAATTATCCCACTTATAATTTAAAGTTTGCGTTTTTTAAAATAAAATCTTGAAGCACTAAAAATTGGTTTCCCACTGAGGACCATACGTAGGCTCAACTGATATTGGATTCCTTTACTTTTCACCTTTCTGTTTCTGTGCCTGTGCTCCTGTGTCATTATATACTTAATATTCACTTCTCTTTCACAAGGCAAAAGAGTATTCCAACCAAGAGTATTCCTGAAGTGCAAGACCTACGGTCAAAGAGCCTAGGTTCATTTTAGTTGGGAAGGAAACAGGACAAATCTCTCTCTTTCCTTCATCCTCAGCTACTCATCCTGTAAAATGGCACTACTGATTTTCCTCACAGAGCCTTCGTTAGGGCAGTGATATCAACAACCATGGGCCTTCCTAAAAGCAGAACTGAAGTTGATTTGCAGTGGGAAACACTGGTGCTAAGTACGGACTCACAAAGCAACCGCAGAGGAGGTTGTCACGAGCTTACGAATAGCTTGGGGTTTTCCAAATTGAACAAGTTCATTTACAGGAAATCTACCTCTGGTTCTGGGTAGGAATAAACCCTGCCTCAAAGCAAACTGAATCCAGTGGTCTTCAGGTTCTCCTGCCAGGCCTCTATTTCTGTAGATATCCACTAATCCACTAATAAATATAAAATCATACTCTATTTACAAAGAAATGATGAGCAATGTTATTCCTTTCAAGATCCATTGAAGTTTTTGGAGGGTTGGAATTCTGTTTAGGGCTGGACTTCAACACCAATATCTTCAACTTTTCTAGAGCTGGGGTCTACATGAGAGCCATTTTTCTCTTTTTAATCAAACATGCCGTTTTTCTCTGCTTTTCTTTAGGGTGACAAGGTGTGATGGAGAACGCCTTTTGCTGCATAGAAGATGGGGGAGTGCATCTTTTCATGGCCACAGTGCAGCTCACTCACTGAAAACCAATCACTTGGTCTGCTTCATCCATTTCAAGTACCGTGACGTATTTTAGATGTGGTTGGGACCTGAGCCTGTGGCTGGGGATGCTCAGATTGAAATAATACCTGCATTACAAAGCCCGGGAAGGGCAGAATGCGATTCTTAAATCAGACTTCCTGCACGGCTGGCTACCCACCGAGACACAAGGTGATACATGCTTAGTTTTAAAAAATGCCTTTTTGTTTCTCACACAAGGCAGCCAACAGCAGCAGTAGCAGCAAGGTTGAAAAAAGTGTCTTTAACTTATTAAAAGTTAGTGGCAACTCCTTTCTGAAAACAAGATTCCCAGAAAGCTACCCACCCCAGGCTACCGAGAAGCAGATGAGGCCCATGACACAGCTTGAATTTTAAAAAAAGCCTCAGTGTTTTCTGTGGGTCTCAGGTAGGGACTGGCCACTGCAAGAATTCAGTTATTAAATAAGCACTGTGTTTTTTTCTCTCTAAATTCCAGTGTTTCTCCAAGCAGGAACCTTTACATTCCCTTTAACATTACATGTTAGGAGAGATTTGGTGGCCCTGCTAGGGCCCCAACTGGGAAGTAACTGCATGTTTATGGTACACAGAGCTGATCACCTGGACAGGCCACCTTCCCACTACACTGTTAACATCAGGACTCGGTGTCAGGGACTCAGTCAGTCCTTTCCTGAACAAGACAAAGCTGTTACATAAGCCCGTCTTTTGATGGAATCGTAATTCGGAAGAGTAGAGGGGTAGCCCAGGGACTAAAAAGCAATCTTTGTCTGGTATTTTGTTCTGGGTTTGGGTTTTTTTTTCCGGGGTGGGGGGAGGGGTTCACAGTAGCATAGTTGAAAAAACAGATTTAAAATGTCCTGATCTACTTGGTAAATTTTACAGATGCCTCCAGCCTTGTAAAGCATATTGGATAATGGTCTCTCCTAAGACAGTGAGAATTGCTCAGCCTTGAATGCAGCATAGGTGAGGAGGGAGAGAGAAGGGAAGGGGTGGTGGTGTGGAGGAGCAGCTGAAGATGAATGGAAGTTAACCCTGCTCAGCTGCAAAGGCACAATTCCAAGCAGCTCACCAGGTGGCTGAGAATCCAGCAGCAGGCTGTGCCTTCCTCTCTCCTCTCTTTCTGTTGCTACTAATAAAAGGTATGACATGGATTTTGTTCTGCTGGGGAATTCTGCTTTCGACTGTATATCATAAGGATCTCCAGAGGAGCTGAGGGCTTGCATTAGTAGACATGCAAGGGATCACATGGGGGCGGGGATCTAGTATTAATTGGACAGGGAAGCTGCTACAGACACTATGAATTATTTACCTGAGGCAACATTCTGTCCAAATAAAGGATCTCCAGAGGAGCTGGGAGCTTGTAGTAGTACATGTGCAAAGGATCACATGAGAGTGTTGGGGGGACGGATGGACAATTCCAGTATTAATTCCTGAGAGACCATCTCTCTGCCTATACTCCCAAAAGAGCACTACAATCTGCCACCTCCAGCTGGCTAGTAATCCCTGGCCCAAAATTAGTATGTCGGGCCTCAACAAGGGCCAACGCCTTCTCTGTACTGTCCCCCACCTGGTGTAACAAGCTCCCTGAAGAGATCAGGTCCTTGGTTGAACTCCCAGGCCCATTCTGCACAAGTTAAATGTAGCAGGAATGTGGCAAATTGTAAATGCTACTAATTTGCAGTTATGCACGACGTCGCACACAATCTGCCACCCTGCTGAAACCAATCTGCAAAAAGCGATTTGTTGTAGCGCTTAAAGGGGAATCCAGAAAAGTGGATTCACCCTCCGAAAAGCGCTACACTCTTGCAAACAATCTGCAACAGTTTCAAAAAAGTTCTGTGCGTTCCCATTGTTGTGGTTTCAGCAAAGTCCCTCACCCTGGCTCTCTCCTCTGAACTTCCGGCGAAGCGATCGCCATTTCTTTTTCTCTGAGTGAGCGGAGAGCAACGAGCCGGTGAGCCTTCATTCACCCAGCGAGGCTTCTCCGGCTGCAGTCCCTCCACAGAGCTGCTTTAAAGCTCCCCTAAGTCACCAAGCACAACACAGCCCCGTTTGCAAGTTCCCTTTATTTTCGGCTGAAAATAGCGCCCATGCATGGGGGGGGGGGGTTTCACTTGGGAGAGCTTGGCAAAGATGAATCGGCAGCTCACACACCAGCTGCCAGCTAGATGGGTTTCTACATTAGGAGGAAGCAAGGAATCAAGGAATCAAGGCATATTCGTTGCAACGGGTGTTTTTCTTTTTTTTTAAAAACCCTGTTCTTAAAGGGAAAGGGGCTTTCCCGGAGCATGATAACAACCACCCTTTGGCTGCTCATTTGATTGACGGCCAGGGGCAGGACAAAATACAGAAAAAATCGCTTCCTTTCTAGCGATTTTTGGCGAGACCGGAAACCTGTGGGAAACGATTGAAATGCTCCTGGATTCCACTACAAAGGCAGGTATGCGTTACGCCGAATTCCACTATTTAAAATTCCGTTATTTCATTCTGCAAGCAATTTGCAACATTGATTCTTGTGCGGAATGGGCCCCCAGAATTCCACAGGGCCTGAAGAAGGAAGCTTCTCCACCTGGCATTCAACTGAGGTTAACCCTACCTAAATACATCCCCTAAACACATCCCCCCCCCCCCAAGCCATCCATAATCTGAATGATTCTGACCTTCCTAGGGGTTGTTCTATTGAAAGTGTTCAATTAATGAATTACATTTATTGTTAGAATTGTTACTGATAGGTTATGTTGTGACTGTTACTTAATATGATGTTCTATGTATCCCACAATGTTCCATGTAAACCGCCCTGGGCCGTATGGAAAGGCGGTATAAAAATCTAAATAAATAAATAAATAATTGGGCAGGGAAGATGCTACAGAAACCACAAATTATTTCTCTGGGACAACGTTCTGCCCAGATAAAGCACTGATTAAATCAGGGGTAGTCAAACTGCAGCCCTCCAGATATCCATGGACTACAATTCCCAGGAGCCCCTGCCAGCAAATGCTGGCAGGGGCTCCTGCGAATTGTAGTCCATAGACATCTGGAGGGCCGCAGGCTGACTACTCCTGGATTAAATGTTGACAAATCAAAAACTGGGGCCATGACTCAGTGGTAGAGCACCTGCTTGGTAGGCAGAGGAGCCCAGGTCCAATCCCTGGCATCTCTAGTTAAAAGAATCAACTAGTAAGTAATGGGAAAGACTCTCTGCCGGAGACCCTGGAGAAAGCCACCGTGCAGACCTTGACAGAACAATGGCCTGATGGAGCTTGAGGCAGTTTTGCACAACAAGCTTTTGACCCAGTACCACATTTACTGAGTGCTGCAAATGCGCACACAGTCCAAAACCCTGAGAATCAAAATCAAACACTGGTGTGTCCAACAATGCCTCTCATCAGCCAGGCTTGAACTCTCCAGTGCACGAGTATCCACTTCAATTTATTTCATACCTGCACGACACAAGGAAGTCAATTGCCCTCTATTATGGCCGCAAGCGAGAATAAAAATTCCAGCTCTTATTTTTGAGAAAGAGAGAAGGTCAATGAAATATCACCATATGTGAAGATGCTGCCGCAGAATTAATGGGGAGGAAGGCTTTCACCACAACAGACAACCGTACCAAGCTGCCTTCTCTTGAGCCAGACCATCGTTCTATCAAGGTGTGCCTGGCAGCAGCTCTCCAGGGCCTCAACTCAAGAGTCATTCAAATCACCTGTCACCTGATCCTTTCAAGGAGAGGGGCCAGGGACCTTTGACATACTAAGCTGACACTCTGCCTCCGAAGCACAGTCATTCCCCATCAGGCCACCGTTGTGTGCATTATAAACACATTGTTCTAAAATCCGCCGAAAGCATGCAACTCTTCTATCGACAACAGGTTCATGCAAAGAGTTCCTGCGTCAATAGACTACCCATGTGATCAATTATTGAACCTCTCCGTGTCTGGACTAGCATTATCATATAATTTGATCTATAACCTTGTCAAGGTGGCATTCTTGGATTGTTTTCATTAATAATGATAAATCTAAGCATTCCATTTTAAATCAGCAGAGGACTTGCTTAAATATTTATTTTGGGCCAATGGGGCATTAAGCCATTTGTTTTAAAATAATGGTAAAACTATCATTCAAGTTCTTCCAACTAGTGATGCAAGCGGGGGGAAGGGGGGTCCAGACCTCACCTTTCTTTCCCCTTTTCCCACTAAAAATGCCCTCAGATCTGTGGACTTGCTGTTTGGCTCAAGGTACTGAGAAAAAGTGTGTGTCCAAAAATGATCTGACAATTACAGGTGAGAACCATTGGGAAGCTGAGGGGAGATTATTTTTATGGTCACCTACTCTGGGTTGGGAAATTCCTGGGAATTTGTGGGTTGGAGTTTGAAGTGTGGGGAGGGGAAGGAGGTCGAGGCCCACATTCCAGTCCACGTCTCCACTGGAAGTATAGTCTGGAGCTCAGTTATAAGTCCAGGGGAACTCCAGGCCCTACCTGGAAGTTGGCAAACCTATTTTGGGTACACTTTTTGAGAAACCCAAAAACATTATTTAGGCTTCAAGACACTCCAGAAGTGGCACAATCGTACAGAATATGGTTGGGAAGCACAGCTGCATACATGCCCACCCGGGGCCCCTTCCCTTCCCACCCCTCCAAGCCCATCATTGGCCATTTTGTAAGTTGGGGACAGGTCAACATGATCCTATATGGTCATATCACCCAATTCATGTTAAACAAATTAAAAAAAAATTAACTCCTACCCATTAGGGAAACCCTTCCAAGGCCATCAAGAAACCCCAGGGTTTCATGAAACCCTAGTTGAGGAAATCTGACTTAAGCGAACAGATAAGACTGCCTGAATCAACCATGTGTGTGTGTCAATTTCACAGCAGCTGCTGTCATCTGATGCAACACAAAATACAAGTTGTTATTTGCAGGATCTCCTGGGTCAAAACCACAAACCAATTTGAGCTCCAGACCACAAAGTATCCCGTTACTTTTACTTCTGAATCTGCCTTTCCTCCTGTAGAATATCCCTGCTGTTTTACGGCTGAGACATGCTAGATGCACCAAAATATCAATTTAGTTTGTGTCTTATGTATCTCCCGCACTCACTCAAAAATTGAAATCTCTTTGAAAAATGTGCTAGCAGTGCAATCAGGTTTTGAGAACATGTAGCTAAAACATTCTTTAGCAGCCTGTAAGGGAAAGTCAGTTGATGCATTCAAACAATTACATCCCTCACTAAGTAACTGCTAAGGGAAAGGTAGAAATAGGAGGCAGTGCAGTGAAACACAGAAGCCCGCGAAAGAAAATGCAGATAACAAAACTGAGAGTTGTGCCGGCAACACAAACATTCAAGTGCAGAGGCTGTTAAACCACAGTTCGCAGGAAATGAGCAAAAGATTGAGGAAATAATGGAAATATAGCCTCAAAACACAAAAGGACAGTGAGGTAACAACACTAAACAGATGGCTTTGGCTCCCATTGATATCAGTTGTAATACACGGCTTTGATTGGCAAGTCTTGTCAGCCCCCCCCCTCTCCCTTTATTACACCATTCTAACTCCTCTCTCCTCCTTTCTTGAGAAGCTGCTAGCAAAAGATATTGGAAATGCCCATTCTTGAGCAGGAACTAAAAGGCCTCATTCACTACATGAGAAACTCAAATATGTTTCCGCCTCAAAGTGATTAACGTTACGCATTCCTTGGGTTCCTACGCACCAAATAGCGCAAGACTGCAAACAGCCATAGCTCTGATCACCTTTGACGAACAAAAGTTCCCTCCCGGAGAGTAGCCAGCTTTTGTAAATCAGAGCCGAAATGGTGCAGAAATTCAAGCTATCGACATGCCACAAATTACTAATAAAGGAATAGGGCTGGACCAGCTAGTAAAACTCTGGAAGTTTGGAATTTTTGTGGGCTTATGCTAAATCCAAACTTGCTTTCACAATTTCCTTCCGAAGGGTAGCCTCATCTCTAGACAACCTTGGTCACAAGAGGCAGCAGCTTAGACCCTATCTCTCTTTTCTGATCCTGCTTGTCTTTATCTGTTGAGCAGGCAATCCTCCACTTTGAAACATGCGTCCCTTCAGCATTATGCACACTTGCTTGCATGTGACCCAACTCTTTGGAAGGGCTGAAGGGTAGCTAGTAGCCTTCTGCAAAGCAATAGAGCACCTTTGCAAAGGAAGAAGGAAGGACAAGCAGTGATATGGTATAGGCTCAATGGCAAATGTTTTTCTGAGTGCCATGGAGCACAATAAGTGCACAGAAAAGCACAGCCTTGAACCAGCACAGCATTACCAGAGCACTGGACACAGCTCTGTTCATGAAGCTGCTTTTATACCGACTCGTTCCTTAGCCTAGCAAGGTCATTACGATCTACTTAAAATGGTAGTGGCTCCTCACCTCTCAGGGAGAGATCTTTCACATCACCCTTTACTTGAAGCTTTTAACAGCAGGAGAAACCTGAGATTGGACCTGAGACCTTCTACACGCCAATTAAATGCTCTGACACTGAGCCAAAGCCCTTCCCCTGAAAAGACCGGAGGGAATTAAACCGAACAGCCTGTAACCATGACAGGGGGAAATATGCTATTGGGACACGGAATGCTGAGACCTTTGATGCAGACATGAGCCTGGCTTGAACATCTGGGTTCGTGCGAGTACTTTACACCCAAGAGGAGCCTCTGGATCGGATAATGCAAAATTCTCCGCAATGTTCTAATCAGGCACTGTGTAAAACCTGCTCACTGCACCTGTTGCCTGGAATGGGGTCATGGGCAGATCAAGCCTTTCGGAATAAGCTGCCCTACACTGGTTTCTTAATGCCACAGGTGTTTGTGCCTGCAGGACCGTGATGTCTACCACATGGGAGGCATTATGCCACGCTGCCCCCTGGTTTTCAGCTCAGGGATAGTTGCCCCGATTCTTCCCATGACTGCAGAGGAAGCCGTTGCCCTGCTCTGCCCTCTGTCTGCCCCCAGGAGTTGTGCACAAATGGGATAGCCGAGGAACAGGAAGTGAAGACTACCCACCTGGGTTTGAGGGGGCTGATTTGTCACTCATTGTCACATGGCATAAACGCCCAATCACCTTCCAACCGATTCTCTTTTTCACAACTCTCCCTCCCCTTCTTCGGTGCCAAGCCTCTCCCTGTTCTTTCCTTCTAAAGTTCCCAGCCAAAGGTGTTGCCTTGTATGTCAATATGGAGACTTCTGGAACAGGTTTGGGCAAGCGATCCGAATGGTTGTGGAGCGAGCCTGGTGCTGGGCTGCAGCTCAAAACTAGGGCACAGAGACCAGGATCCCCCACCCCACCTTGGCCTCTTCTGTGGCTGCCCCGGCAGCCCTGGCCTCTGTCAGGGAGTCAGGCCATGCCAGTTCTGGAGTAAGGCCCTTGGCAGTGGCACCCTGGCCTTTCTGTCTCACTCCATTCATGCCAGGAGAAGAGCCTTGCCATGGACACCCAGCAGATTGATAGCTACAAGGTGGAGCTGTGAAGACTGTCATTGTGTTTCCTTGCTGCAGGCCAACTGAGGGCCTGAGTCAGGCCAGGCATGGGACTGCCCCAGACCTGGCCCAATTCCATCTGGAAGCAGGGATTAGCCCCGCTCCCAAACAAGCGGTGATCGCAGCCAAATCCCTTGTGCAAAAGGCGGCCTTCTCAATCCACAGAGAAGGCAGGCATTCCCCGAGGCCATGACTGAATCTGAAGCAGTCTTTCCCTTCTGAGCACCGGCCACTTGCATTTCACTCATTCGCACACCACTCACCGTAGGGAATGTGCTGTCAAGAAGGATGCATCTTTTTAATGACTTGGCAAGGAAATGGGAGGAGAACCAGCAGCTGCCTGCAAAGGACAGAGTGAGGGAGAGAACTTGCAGGAAAGCAGTGCAGGAGGAAGTGGGCAGAATTAGCAGAATTTAATGCGTTCAGATGTTCAGACCTCACTGGATAGCCAGTTGCTGACCACAACTGGTGATCAGACTGTGAGCCTGATGGAGTGACCGCCTAAATTTTATACGTTTTTATAAGTCTTTATAAAACTTTCTTTCTTTACTTATAAAACTTTATTTATGTAAGCCTTGAGCTCTGAAACCATGGTCATGATACATTGTATATAAGCATACATATAAACATATATATGCCATTTTCTGAAAAAGCCATATATTCATTTTGCACCTGATGGATTTTACATTTTACTTTCCAGTATTCAGTATTCTGTCATGTCAGTATTGTTCTATAAGTTTCCATGTATTTAGTCTAGCAGAAATCTAACTGTGCCACTCAAAATGGCACAGGCCACCTACAGCTTGGAGCTTGGTGCTCTAGGAATTTTCGTAAACAGCTAGTTCAAAGACACCTGTTTATAGAAGGTGTGCCTTGGTTTATGATAAGAAGGGACAATGGTGTTTGACATAATTTTATTTGTTTGTTTGTTTGTTTGTGTATATTTAAACTTATTGTCAGTCACTCCTGGACCACGCTGGATTGTAGCGATTTACAGTAAAACCCAATAAAAACAGGAGTTAAAATAGAACTTTAAGCAGCATAATCCCACCTATTCCTTCCCAACCCAGCAGTCCACACCTGGACAGACAGGGAAGCTGGTTGGAGCAAGAGGCACAGGAGCAGGAAAGCTGCCCTGAGTGGGTGTTAAGCCATGAGGCATGCTCCTCCTCCAAGCCCTTACCAGAAATATTAAGTGGAACAGACAACAATATTCAGTTGCTGACTTTGGAAACATGATGCTGCTTTATACTGAATCAGACCATTAATCCATCAAAGACCATACTGCCTTCGACCAGCAGCAGCTCTCAAGAGTCTCAGGCAGAGCTTTCTCTCATCACCTGCTGCTAGATCTTTTTAATTGGAAATACCGAGGATTGAACCTGGGACCTTCTGCATGGCAAGGAGATGCTCTGCCACTAAACCACAGCCCCTCCCCTGTTTTATTCTACTTTGTAAACCCCGTGGCAGGGAGAGGAGATGGCCGTCATGGGGAAGGGAGAAAAACAGCAGCCATGTGGATGAGACCAAAAAAATCAAACTTTCCTGCCCACACAAGGGAAAACCAGGGGATTCACAAATGCACCACAATGCTGTGTAGAAGTGAGGGGGGAAACCCAGCATCAGTCCTGAGGCAGCTTGAGTGGAAATGGCCACAGACACAAATTTACAGAGATAGTTTGCACATATCCCAACATCTACTGCAGAACACGCCTACGGAGCTCACTTAGTGCAGCCTAAGCAGCAATTTGCATTCCATTATGTGCCATAAATAAGGACTCGCTTGCTTGCAGACTATGCTTACCTAATAGTGTCATTCTCTCTAATAATAATCATAATATGGCTGCCCCCCCCACACACACACACTGATCAAGAGGGCAGAAAAAGGAAGCCAACTATAGACCTGAGTGCAGAGGAGAGTGATGCAGAAAATGTTATTAAAAAAAATAATTTAAAAAGCACCCTCCCCCTCCATGTCACATCAAGGGCTGTGCATGTCCATTGCCCTGCAGGAGGCAGAGAATTACTGATCGTAGAAAACTGGGCAGATTGAGTTTGCCCCAATGAAAATTAACCTGCCCTTTAGGCTGTGAGGAGGGCAGACCCCTCTGAACAGCTGAATGGGAGGGGGCAGGGGAGAGGATCCACAGGGGCAGGGGAGAGGATCCACAGTGGCCTACAATGCTGCAAGCTTTTAAAATTATAAACTGTGTTCTTTTCACTGCTGAAAGAAGTTGGGGATTAATTAGGATTGGAGGAAAATTGCTTCCGCTGCACCTAATTAATCCCAACCCCCAGGACTCTTTAAGCTGCAAAAAAGTGCTAAGTACCAAACAGCTTAAAGTATTCATGAAAGGGGATGGATGGAGGGCTAGGGAAGGAGGAATTCTGGCCCGGCGATAATGTATCAGATACCGCAGGCAAAGACAGTTTAAATCACACCATCACCATAGAGGCTCTACAGAAAGGTAAAAGAACAGCCACCTGTGCAGGCAGCCGAGTTCTAGTTAGAACATTCAGTCATGAAACCTCCTCCATAGCAGGCATGTGGGTACTAATTGGGATCAGAAGAGATTTTTCTCCCCTGCTGATGCTTATGGGATCCCAGTCTGTATGCATCAAATGCACATTTATCCATGCATGCAACCAGAATAACAACAGACAAATGTATGGGGGGGGACATCAAAATACATTCCTCCCACCCCACCCGCAGCCATGTAACCAAAGAAGAATCCATCACACTGTCATAAAAGCGTGCTGCAAATACAGTCATGCGCGTGCAGAAAAACAAACCACATGATTCAGGCAACTGAACCGCACATCTGGACTGCAGGTTTCCAATCTGGCTTAGATGAGAGCTTCTCCTCAGATCTGACTCCATAGAAGGTATCTCAGTTCCACAGAACAAAGAACACAAATACAACCTCTGCAGCAAACTCCATGAAGCTGTTTCCTTCTCACACGTGCCTGACGCCAAGATCCGTTGAGGTCAGGGCAAATGACTAAAGAGCCAGCATTTTCTTCTGTACTCCTTATGCTCATCACCACCTGCATGAAAATACAAAGTTGCGAGGAACATGCAGCATCGCCCAAAGAAAGAAGGCAGACATCAAAACTGATGCCTCTCATCACTACCTTAACATGTGGAGGCTTCACTGCTGTCAGAGCTCTTCCTGGCACAATAATGGGGAGATGGGAATGATGATGACAGATTCGTACATGTATGTCTCCCACAGCTCGACTATTCCCATCATAGAAAGCTCTTCATTCAAGTTTATGTCCAGGCTACAACCTGCCTGCTGCCAAAATCCGTAGCTACTTGTCTGTCCGTAAATGGTTGCAGAGAATCAATGTGCTGGGTCAGCAGTTCTCAAATATTAGCAACCTGAGGACCCTCGTTTTGATTTAAAGTTTTTTGAAGTTCTCCCCATACTCTCTCATACTCCTTTGAATGTGCATGCCATACACTGGGCACGTGGCAAGCTTGCCCAGGTTGTCAATACTGCTACCTGCTTACGTCTGTCAGATATTTTCTGTCTATGCATGCCAAATGATAGCTAGCACTGGGAAACAGGGTGAGAAACAATTCAAATATATACTGGAAGTAGCCAGGGCACATTTGGACTACACCCCCCTGCAGCCCGTTAGAGTAGGCTAATGTGCTCAGGGGGCCTAGTAGTTAGTGGCCTGCGGAGAGCTCTGATTGCACATTGGACAATGCAAGAAGGGCTCTCTGAGGGCCGGTGTAGTGGTTAAAGAGCGGTGGACTCTAATCTGAAGAACAAGGTTTGAGTCCCAACTTCTCCACATGCAGCCAGCTGGGCAACTATGAGACAGGCACAGTTCTCTTTGACTGTGGAATACGTACTCTGAAATCCATTTCTGTTTGCTGGCCTTGAACTGTAATAAATCAGTTCGATTTGATTTCTCTTTGAGCTGCTCTAGCAGAACGATGCTACCTGAGCTTCCTCAACCCCACCTATTTCACAGGGTGTCTGTTGTGGGGAGAGGAATGGAAAGGGGTTTGTCAGGTGTTTTGGGACTCCTTCAGGTAATGAAAAGTAGGGTATAAAATAAGGTGACCAGACATCCCGCTTTTGGAGGGACAGTCCCACATTTAGGGGCATCTGCGCCCTGTCCCGCGGCATTTTCCAAGTGTCCCGCGACGTTCTACAATTACCAAAAAAAAAAATTTTAATTTACAATTTGTTTACAATGTTTAAAAATTTTTTGGCAGGCAGTGCAGAGAGCAGCCTGGGCTCAGGAGACCCCCATGCAGGCCCCCCAGCTCCGGGGCGGAGCTTGCATGGCGCCGCCATTCCCACCGGCTGTGGAAACCGGCTGGCAATGGCAGCGGCTGCGGGGCCCTGGAAGCATGAGGTGAAGCCAAGTGTAGCGGCGGCGGCAGCCATGGGCTGTGGCGGGGCGCTTCCTGCCTTCCTCCTGCTGCTGCCTTCTCTTCTCTTCAGCTTCCTCCCTCCGCCGCCCCACCAGTCTCGGCCTCTTCAGCTCAGGGCAGGCCCTCGGCAGCTGAAGGCAGGGGCGATCTTAAGCCCCGCATCTGCCTGGGTCCGTGCATCCTCCCCGGCACTCCAGCCGCACTGCAGCCCGCAGGCGGCTCCTCGCTGAGCTCGCGCGCCTGGAGCCCGAGGAGAGCTATCAGTGAGATCCACCCCACCCCACCCCACTCCATGAGAGCAAGCCTGGCCAGGCGAGGAGGGGACTGTAGAGCTGGCAGGAAGGGATGGGAAGGGTGGAGGACCCACTCAGAGCCCCCTCTCCCTTCCGATTTTTGGAATTTAGACAGGAGGCTGTTGCATCTAAGGGGCGGGGGGAGGGGGGAGGAGGAGGGGCGGGGGCGGGGGCTCCCCTGCCTGCCGCCACCACCACCACCACCGAGCAGGAGCGCCCCCCCCCCCGCCACCCCTCCACCCCCAGTGTCCTGCCTTAGGTCCCCTCAGAATCTGGTCACCTTAGTATAAAAAAACAGTTCTTCTTCTTCTTCTTCTCTTAATTATCTTGAAATGGGGGCGGTAAATATTCACTACAGGAGCAAGTTTCCAAATCAGCTCCCTGCTCTTTTAAAGGGTGAGCATTCATGGAACTGTAGCTCTCCATAGGAATATAGAAGTTTCCATCTCTTGTGGTTGCTAAATAAAGCTTGAAAAAGTATCTGCAACTGTGTTGTGAAAAAGCTGCAAAATCCCTTTTTATTTAAAGGAGCTTTCTTTTTTAAAGAAAAAAGAAAGTGCCGTTGTCATCATGAATTGCCCAACTTCACAATTAAAAAGTCCTAACCATGGTGAACCCCCACCCCAAGGGGACTCAGATGGTTTCAAATGTTACGAGAAAGAGGAGAGTGTGGATAACAAGACACTTGTGAATCCCATTTTTACCCTGTTGCTATAATGTGCAAAGAGGGAAAGTGGAACGTTTCTCTGTGGGCGAGATGCATGGGTACCAGATGTTGCATCTGAGATGTGTAACATCCTTCTTAGTGCATTTAGTTTCCGAAGACATTTTTACACACACACCCCTTTCCATCACTGAGTCTTCAAAGTGGCTTTCAATCCAAAATAAAGCAGATTCGGAACCCACATAAATTAAAACAGTCTAAGATGCTTGCAAGACTGCAAGAACCAGCAATGGCTAGACAGGCAAACAGCAAAATAGGATGGAGGGTGGGGGGGCACATGGTTACTACACAACAAAAGGCTGAGAGATTAACACCTGCATCAGAAAGCCCAAGAAATAAAAATATTTGACTTTTGTGCACCCAAATCCGTTCCTTCTATAACAGCTTCAACTGCCTGGACTACTTTGGGTGACATTTCATACATGTCTTGCATTACAACTTGTATTACAGAAATTAATAATAATACTTTCATAACAGGCATATGCACAAAACACTGTGTAGAAATCACTGAGCACCTATTTTGCTTTCTTGGTAGGTTCCACAAGTGGCATCTATGCACCAAGGCAGAGCATCACAGAGAGAACACTTGTGGCATAGCTCACGCATGGGCAACCTCTACAGGTTACCAAGAACTTCTGAAAAGAGTCACAAAGATGCAAATAGAAACAAGGAAAACTTAAACAGATTGGTGCTAATCCAAACTGAAGCTCTTTGCGGGCAATAGGTTTGTGTGAACTTTTGCACATGCATTTAGGTCGCATTTCACAAGCCTGATCCTACCATGTATTACCAAAATATCATCCTAGCTGTGCTATCCTTATAACAACAACTAAAAGAAGGCAACCAAAATGGTCTATAACACACAAAAAGGAAAACAGAAACTATGGAATGTTTTACACATATACAATGTTGTTCTCACATCAGGCCTGCTTGGGTGTTTGGTAGGTATGTAGGTAGGTAGGTAGGTAGTTTACGTAGTTAATTGCATTTTTATACCACTCTCCCTTGTGTCTCAGAGAGGTTTATAGCACAGGGCAGTGAACAAGTTCCATTGCAATATGAATTACAGTACTCTGAAAGTCAAATTTTGTGAATTGTATCAACATTATCAAACATTTAAACCATTAACCATTTAACCAGTAACATATTGTTTAATAGATTGGCTGGGTAACAATAGCCTTGCATTGTATCTAGTAGGGACCCGATAGATGTTGTCAGCTCATTGGGCCCAACCAAAAGCTTGGTGGAAGAGCTCTGTTCTACAAGCCCTGCGGAACTATGTTAGCTCCAGCGTACACTGTATATGTTTAGGATCTGCTCTCGAATCCCAACCCAATGACACTATTTTATCTGATTAGGCCTCTTTACTGTTACATTCAAATGTTATCATACCTTGTAATCTGCTCACTGGTCACATGATATTATCTTAACACCGCCCGTGGCACCGCGGGCGCCACAGACTAAATAAAACGGTAAGGCGTTCTGAGGCGGGATGTGTCCGTGATGAGGAAGGGTCCGGATTGGACCCTTCCTCTGGACAGACAATCGGAGGGAGCAATCGGCAGGCGCGCAGCGCCTGCCGATTGCTCCCTCCGATTCCCAGCCCTGAGCAACTGCGAGCTTTTTTGTTGCCGCCCGCAAGGGAGCCCTCGGCAGCCGCGCGCAGCGCGGCTGCCGGGGGCTCCCTACAACACAAACCTACGAAGAGCAACTGAAAGAAAAAAGAAAACCAGCCAAAAAGCCCCTACGAGCTGCGACAGAAGCCGCCGAGGAGCGCCCCTCCTCCGACCCGTGTGCACAGCGTGCCTTCCGGGGCCTCCCTCCTGGCTGAAGAAGAAAAGTAAACTTCGAGGAGCAACCGAAAGGAAAAAAAAAAAAACAGCCGAAAAGCCCCGATGAGCCGCATGAGAAGCCGCCGAGGAGCGCCCCTCCTCCAACGCGTGCGCACAGCGCGCCTGCCGGGCCCTCCCTGCCCTCCTGCTTGCAGAACAAAAAAAACCTTTGAGGAGCCACCCAAAGAAAGAAAAAAGATTGTTCTTGGTCATTTGGACCAAGAACAATCCTCCAACTAAATCCTCCAACTAAATCTTCTGCCTTTGCTTCAACAGGTTCATCTTCTTTTGTGTTACAGACAAGCCCAGGAGAGCCAGAGGAACATTTCCTCTGCAACAGCAAGCCGGCAGGTGGTTAAGGCAGGCACCTCAGCCCAGAACAATCCCTTACGACAGCACGGATTCTTCCTCTCCTTGCCCTTTGCATAAGCCAGACTATTACTAAGAGGTGACCCAGAGGAAAGAAAGCTACACAGTGCTGCCAACACCACTTCCTGTGACTTCCTCAAATGATTCCATTTTGGAGGGATCTGTCTTCTAGTCACAGAGTTCTTCTGTGGCCTTCTATGAATCATCAAAACAAACTGGAAAGATCAGTGGGCAAAACAACACCAATACAAGATGGAAGAAAGCCAAGGCAGTGTGACTTGAACCTGCAACACACCAAAGCACATGTTGCTCTGATTAATCCTTCTGAGGGCATTCATTTAAATAGATCAATTTCTGAAAGGTATTTGTCTTCACATAGTCCCCGTTCTGAAAGTTTCTTTTGCCTGGAAAGTGAAAATGGTCTAGCCCTAAGTTTCATCAGCAAGCTCACAGTCTCGAGGATTCCAGACTCCTTCCTTAGAAGTGAGTAAACTGCCAGGTCCATGACCAAGCATCTCCATCCCCACACAGAAAATAAAAGGAACACAGCCATGTTTCCGTACCCAATCACAGCTTTTAAAAAAAGAACACTTCTGCTTTGCATTTATTGCCTTGCTCCCTGTTGATGGGAAGGGTTCAAATAAAATTACTCACCAACGGCCAGTTCCCTATTATAAGTGATACAATTTCAGCTCAGATGTTTCAGGAAGGGAGAACTGGAAGTGTGCAAGTCTTATTCCACTGACATCTGACCACCCCCACCTCCCACTCCCTCAGTTCTCAAGGCTATCTGATGATAGATTTTGCCTTAAAACTATTCTACCTGCTTCTACTGCCAGTAATAAAACTTCCACTGCCTAGGATCTTTACAATTTAATCCACACCCTAAGATCTAACCTCCCATCCTTTTCATGGCTCATGGTCTGATAGAGTTTCTCTGTACAGGTTCATGCAGTACTGGACGAGGGGAACATGCCAATCAACATGAAGGACAACCCAGCATTTGCCCACCCTGATCCTCCTGACAAACCGTGCTTGATGGGCTTAACTGTCCTGCAAAAAGAAACTGTTGATAAAGTACCCACTCACTAGAGCTGTACAGCTACCCATTTTGCCTCTGATGCAATAAATAAAAAATGGATTCTTGTTTCTATTTCCACATCTGCACTGAATTGAGAGAACTGCTGTACAATTTGTGACCTATAGCCCACCAGGGGGTCTGATCTATTTTTTGCTGCCTGCCTACTCTGCAAAAATCAGAAGGGTTGTGTCACAAAGGCTTGATGCTTGGTTTAGTAGTCCTCCCAGATGTGATCTCCTAGACCAAGGGTGGCCAAACTGTGGCTCTCCAGATGTCCATGGACTACAAGAACCATTTGCTCCCACCAGCCCCTGGATGCTACAAACGAAGAATAGTTCTGAAGAAATGGCAGAACAATAGAAGTTAATAGTGGATGCTGGCAGGGGCTCATGGTAATTGCAGTCCATGGACATCTGGAAAGCCACAGTTTGATCACCTCTGCCCTAGACGTTCACCTGCAATTCTTCCCAATCCACCATTTGCATGCCTTTCTTGTCCTCAGTCGGGAAAGCCTACATTGTTGTTGTAGACAATCCAAGGGGGAAACCTACACACCAGAGCAGGCTGCATTTAGGTACTGATTGAGAGATGCACACCCGTGCTTGGCCACCTACCATCACACACATTTGTCAAATACATTAAGCTCATCTTATGACTAACCTGTGAGTGTGTGTGGGGGGGGATGTTTTGTGCAATGGTCAGGAGGAGGAGAATAACACGGTGCATCCTGGCAAGCTACAGTACTGTGTAACAGGAAAGACCCTTTGCGCTTATATAAGCTCACTCCCCTATGGAGGCGTCCATTCCACAGAGGACAGTCATGACGGTTTCTTGGAGCAACATCCCTTATGATTGTTGCGGAAGCTGCCTTGCCCTGGAAACTCTGAGTCTTCAGAAATCTAATGAATCTTCTCTGAGAACATTATGTCTACGCAGATGGCAATAAGCAAAGAAGCATCAGTAATTTCCCATCAAATCTTCAGTTGGGGGGGGGGGCACCGCCTCCTCCTTCCCTTCAAAGAATCTGTGGGATGTGTTGTCACCCAGCCCACTTTCAGGAGAGCTAGTCTGTTTTTCCCTCCATCTCCAACCATTCCCTTCCAAACCAAATTGGCACAGCCGCCTCCCACGGTCTGACGCCCCATATGCTCATCTGAAGAAATGGATCATAGGCTAGGCAGGGGATGGGTTTCTGGCAAGAAATACAGGAAGCCCTGCTCTCCCTATATCTGCACTCCCCCCTCCCCTCCTGTATTGTTCAAGAAAGAAAACTCTGGGGATTTTTTTACCAGGGCCTCGGATCCATTCCTGGCTCTTTATTCAGAGGAAGAAAAGAAACTACTTAAACTACCTTCTATTCCCACTTAGTTTGGTGGAAGTTCAGGGTTGGAGCATCTTGCAAAAAGAAGTGCCCAAACCTTGAAGGACCAAATCCTTGGTGAGATCATGAAGTCTCCTGTACCCCACCCTAGAGTGTGAAAAGTCTCTTAATCATTCCTTCTCCGAGTACATCAAGTTGGACACTGTGTTGGCACATCCCTACGTTTCCTCTCCCTGCCACACAATAAAATATTTCACTAAGCTAAGAACACTGTAGGATGGACATTCCCGATGGACAAATCAGTAGGCACTATTCCCTTCCTTCATGGTGGCATATCAAATAAAGGTGGCCCTTTCATTCCTCCCTGCCTAAGAGGACCCATCGCTAGACAATATAAGAAATGAAGAAGACATTTTTGTTACCATCTTGTCCAGAGCTCTCGAGGTATTCCGTCAGATCACAGCCAAATACGCTTGCGGCTCCTTTCCTTTTGAGTTTCGGCTTTCCTCCCTTGTTCTTCATGAGTTAGTTCCAAAAAGAGGTTTCCCCCCCCCTCCTTCCTTCCCCCCACCCCCCTCGTTTTGCTCGGGACAAGTGCAAAGGTCCCCCTTCTCTTCAGACCCTCGTCGCCCGGGTCCTGTTTCCAGTCAGCGACATCGAAAGTCCAGAAGAACTTCTAGCTGGAAGGATCAACATTAATCCCCACCAGATGTTGAGTTGCTGTGGCTGCTGTTCTTGCAGGAGGGAAAGGTCAGGACAAGACAGAGATCTCCAGCAGGCAGCAGCAGAGAGATCATAGCCCAAGTTCAGAGGAGTTCTCCTCAAAAGGAGGTGGGGGTGGTGGCCACAAGGAAACTGGCAACAGGGACCAGATGTTAGCCAAGGGTCTCGCTTCCTTGTCGTTGACTCCCAGGAACCTCCCAAGCCAAATCAAGCAGGCAGTCCAATTAAATCAAGCTGGATCTCACCAAATCCTTCAGGGAGTCGTTACCGGACACTTCAAATCCTTTCTTCCATGAACTTGTAAAAGAGAAAAGAAGGGGGGAGGAGGAGTGAGGGAGAAAGACACAGCTAGGCAATTACTCTTCTCTTTTTTCCCCTCCCAGTTTCCAAACTATGTTAGGAGAACAAGGAACGGGTTTTCTATATTAATGCCCTCTCGCCCGCTTTCCCCTTTCCTCTGTTTTTACAAATCCTGGGATTATCCAGCTCAGGAAATGCTGGAAGGAAGTTAGCTGGGGAGGGGGCGGAGGATGGACTTTTTTGGCAGTGTTGTGTGTGTGTGTGTGTGTTTAAGAAAAAGTATGGGCAGGGGAGAGGGAGGCAGAGGGTTTTCAGAGCAGGGAGGGAGGGGGACGTCCTGCCCGCTCAAAGATAACGGGACAGCCTGAAAGGAAATCGTTCCACTGAGTAGGGGCCCAGAGCAGCTCGGAGCTCTGACGTTTCCTGTTCCACAAATGGTCAGCTCTGGGGGGGGGGGAATGCCTAGGGAGGGGCTGGGAAGGAGGAAAGAGCATAACTGGCTCCAATAAATGGCCAAGTCTCCTTCTTCTCTGGGACACTGCACAGCCTAAATTTGCTTTCTACATATTTTTCTCTCCTGCAAGCAAAGCGGGGGGGGGGGGGGGAGCTATGAAAAGAGAAGGGAAAGAAGGAAGATCCCGCAGCCCAGCACACAAAGGGACATGCCCACACGCTCACACATCTTATTGCTGACCAGAAACAGATGCTCTTTGGTCCTAAAGTTGCACTCTAGAATCAGTTTGCAACCCCCTCTCTTCAGCAGAGGAAAACAAGTGACCCGAGGAGAGAAATTCAGTGAGCTCTGAGCAGCGGGGAAACTATTGCCCCCTTCTCACCTCACTGTTCTCCAAATTTTGCGGGACACCAGCATTTCGTATTTCTGTAACGTCCTCAACTGACAGGTGCTATGGCCCTTTGCAGAGGTGGGATGAATGGAAATATTGTTATTATTTCACTTTTGGGGATAATGAAGGGCAGGGTTCTGCCTTACAGTTTGTGGCATTTTATTTCCTCTTTGATGACTTTCTATTCCATCTCCCCCCCTCCCATAATAAAAAAAATAATGACAAATCATAAAGTTTACATGTTCCAAATGCAGAAAATATTATTATAGAAACTATAATTGTTTAAGTATAAAATACTTTTTTTCTCTTTTATGTGCAGACCTGACGCCTTCTGCCATCATGAAATAACTGCACAGACACCGTTCCTTCTCGTGTGACTCATTCCTAAGAGATAACACTACTATAAAAAACTAAAAATGCTCCATTACTATTGTCATTAATGTTCAGAAAGAAAGAAAAATTATTCTGGGATTTTTTAACAACCGTTTCTCCCACCTTCCCTGGGAAACTCATGCATCCATTCCAAATTTCTTGAGACCACAGCGTTGGCTAATCACATGGTGTCTCATGACATACAACGTTCGGACTGTATGAGTTGGTAAAACAACATTCTGGTGGGAAGAGTTGTGTACTGTAACTGATGAGGAATAGGCTTCAAAGGGGTCAGATGTCTGATTCAAACAAAGGCCTCCTAAGAAGCAGATATTTCTCTGAGCTTTTTTTCCTTTCTTTTTAAAGACAGGAGCCAGACAGTCACTTGATTTTGTAGGAGAAGCAAATCCATCTTCACATTAAGAACTGATGTCTCTTTGCAAAGTAAGGAATCTTGACGCTAATCCGAATTTGTAGGCAATAGGTTTGTGTGAACTTTTGCACATGCATTTAAGTTGTATTTCCCAAGCCTGATCCTACTAAGTATTACCAAAATATCATCCTAGCTGTGTTACCCTAACAACAACAAAGAAGGCAACCAAAATGGCCTATAACACACAAAAAGGAAAACAGAAGCTATGGAATGTTTTACACATATACAATGTTGTTCTCACAGCAGGCCTGCTTG
This sequence comes from Paroedura picta, assembly GCF_049243985.1. NCBI lineage: Eukaryota > Metazoa > Chordata > Lepidosauria > Squamata > Gekkonidae > Paroedura > Paroedura picta. Next base: position 27,889,593 of record NC_135374.1, on the reverse strand, counting down.
GGTATTTGGTGCCAGTGTGGTGCAGTGGTTAGAGCAGCCAACTCTAATCACAGAATCACAGAATCATAGAGTTGGAATTTCCACTGCAGGAAGGATTCCTTAGCCTGGAGGAAGGTAGAGTAATCACAGAATCATAGAGTTGGAAGGGGCCATACAGGCTATCTAGTCCAACCCCCTGCTCAGTGCAAGATCAGCCCTAAGCATCCTAAAGCATCCAAGAAAAGTGTGTATCCAACTTTTGCTTGAAGACTGCCAGTGAGGGGGAGCTCACCACCTCCTTAGGCAGCCTATTCCACTGCTGAACTACTCTGACTGTGAAAAAATTTTTTCCTGATATCTAGCCTATATTGTTGTACTTGTAGTTTAAACCCATTACTGCGTGTCCTTTCCTCTGCAGCCAACGGAAACAGCATCCTGCCCTCCTCTAAGTGACAACCTTTCAAATACTTAAAGAGGGCTATCATGTCCCCTCTCAACCTCCTTTTCTCCAGCCTGAACATTCTCAAGTCCCTCAACCTATCTTCATAGGGCTTGGTCCCTGGAGAACCAGGTTTTAGTTTCTTCTCTTCCATATGCAGCCAGCTGGATAACCTTGGGCTAGTCACAGTTCTCATAGAGCTGTTCTCACAGATCAGTTCTCTTAGCAGTTTCTCAGCCTCTTCTACCTCACAGGGTATCTGTTGTGAGGAGTAGAAGGGAAAGGTTTGTGTAAGCCATTTTGGGAGCCCTTCCAGTAGTGAAAAGCAGGGTTTAGTAAAGCCAGCTCTTCTTCTTCATTACTAGGGTTGCCAGCTCCTGTTTGGGGAAACACCTGGAGATTTTGGGGATGCATCTTAAGAAGGGCAGGGATTGGGGAGGGAAGCTCTTCACTCGGGTACAATGCCATAGAGCAGGGGTAGTCAATCTGTGGCCCTCCAGATGTTCATGGACTACAATTCCCATGAGCCCCTGCCATAGAGTCCATCTTCCAAAGTGGCCATTTCCTCCAGATGAACTCATTTTTTTGTCACTGGAGATCCCCTGTAATCTCAGGGGATCTCCAGCACCACCTGGAGGATGGTCCCTCATTGCTTAACTTTTTCACAGGACTCTACTGAAATAACAACACGTATGCTATCCTAACCTACAAATACTTTAGAGAAATACTCTCTCCTCTATTTTGTCTTCCTGCATCCTGTAGCCTGACTTCTGCCTGAGAGTGGTCCAACTCAGCAATGAGGGTGAACCCCAGGTTGAAAAACAGAGTTCAGCTTCTTCCTTTTATGTATTTTGGTGAATAAATAGACTTGCAAGACTTCCCTGTTCCTTCAGGTTGGTCCCCCAGAGGTTAGAAAACTCCATGGTTGTACCAAATTTCTTCTTAGTACCATCGTCCTTTCCTTTCATTCCCCAGGCATGCCAAAAACAAACTGGGTAAGTCCCATGCCACCAGCGACTGAGAGAATATTTCCTGCCAAACAGAGTCACACGTCTAGCACGCAGGATCTTGGCTCTGCCTAGTTGCCACATCTGCCTACTTTGCTCCTGCAACCTAACAGAGACAATCTATTTCAGCTATGATGCTCCAGCAATGGCAAACTTACTCACTGCCCTTCCTTTTTACTACTGTCTCTCTTAAGTCAGAATCATTCACAGATCAAAGGGCTTGAGTGTAATAGGCCTGGAGCTTGATGGCTCCTTCGCTCCAACCCTTTCTGCCAGTTATTAAACTGCAGCAGGGTTTCTGAGCACACACAGAGTGTAGCCACAATAACTGAAATACTTGGGTGAATTGTAGGGTGGAGGGCATTTTTCCACAATAATCAGGTACTAAGAAAGAGTGTTTCAGCTACTTGGACCCTTTTGTGTTATGACTAAAGGTATTGCTTTCTTCACTGTGAAAATATTAGCAGAAAAGGGAACAAAGATTTCTTGCAAAAAGACTGCAGAATATAATTATTTGTAAAGACTGTTTTATCCTTTTCCACGCAGAAAGATTTGAATCATATGCTAAGCAAATTTCAAATATACATTTATCTTCACCATTATGAGATATAGAAACTTGTTTGTTTTCTTTTTCTTTGTTTCTTTGGTTGAAACTCCTGACTACCATTATTATAAGACAACTACCACATTCCAAATGAGAAACAACATAGTGGTTCAAAGCTCGGACACAACCACAAAAGCTCTGTCAATTTGAAATAAATGTCTGTAAAACAGATCAATCTCTGGCCCAAACTACTCTGTGCACCCTCAGTGGTCCTCTGAAATGTAAGAATCGCTTTGGATTTACCTGAATTGTAATGGGATATTTTGGCTCTGTTTGTAATGGGGAGTTTTGTCCAAAACTGTCAAGATGCTGTAATTTCCTATAAACCAGCTAAAATAAAAGAAGCACCTTTTTGAAGAATACTTTAAATGCTCTCCAGCTTTTGAAAAATGTGCTGTTTTAAAGATCAGTCAGTACCTTGTTATGTAATTTTCTGGGACTGAAAAGTTCCAGTATAGTGAGATGGAATCTATCATGCAAACCTAACCTATGACATCCAACCCACACAAGCACTGGAATGGCCTCTCCCAATCAGCCAACCTGCCAGCCTCAATTTTTACAGACCTCTTTGAAAGAATCAACTGAGTTCTATAGTGGCTGGGATCTATTCTAACTTAACTCATTGCTCACTTGAGAATCCCAGTAGTAGAAACCAGGGCCTGAACAAAAGCTGTACATAACAGAACTGGCCTGGGCCTTGCTCTTTTGCAGTGGAAGGAAGGAGTTCTTCCAGTCCTGTTTTCATAGAATCATAGAGTTGGAAGGGGCCATACAGGCCATCTAGTCCCCCTGCTCAACGCAGGATCAGCCCTAAGCATCCGAAAGCAGTTTTGAGGGACCTCCTCTCTGCTTTTGCTTGTAGCATTTCCTAGATTGGCACAAAATTCATTTCTACTTCGTAGATGAATTGTTACAGGTCCACCTAACTGCCAGGCACCTTGTAAAGCATAGGGAAGGTAAAGGAGGAAAGCTTGAGCTACAGGGAGAGAAAATGTGTTCTCCTAAATTTAGCTCCGCTGTTAGGATCGGTTTCCTGACACAGACAATTCATTGTTAGACCCTGGGACGTCACTGTGACCTCCTTCCCCCAACCTCTTCCCCCAGCTTTCTTTCCCTCCCCACCCCTTGTCCAATTTCCTGTCTGCTACTGAGTCACTTTATTCCAGAACTTAACTCAACCACAGAACATCTGCTTCTCTAGGGTTTCAGCAGATCTTTGAAATCTAGATAACTTCATTTTCTACAAGATAAAGAAACATCTGGAAAGGAAAGAAACTCCAATTCTAATCCGTTTAACATGAAGGCTTTTTAATGCCCTGGCTTGTTTTTGTATGATGTGGATTTCATGGCTTATGTTTATGTTTATTTTGCTGCTGTTTTTACGATTTCATCGTACAGCTTTGCTTGGGAGCTGCCTGGAGAGGCAGTATGAAAGCTCTCTAAATAAAATTAAAGCATACCTTGCTGAGCACCAAGCAAGACTAACACATGGAAAACCTCTCTTATATTACTGATAAGTTCGTTGTTCCTGACAACAGAAGAATTAAGCCATTCATGTTTTCTGCTCGTAGCAGGTTCAAGATACACAGCATGGATATTGATCATGGTTCCAATTCTTCCTTTCCAGCATGTTCAGAGTTTATTTAACCTCTGCAACGTAGGTGAGGTCAAAAGTTTTGAATCGCTCAAAGCGTTTCACATAATGAAAGCTTAACCCATTTTCCTTGCTAGCATTCTAGCCCCTAGACCATACTGGTTCTTTCTTAACCTCTTTGTGTTACTGATTCATCCCAAGCACTCTCTTCTTAGTTATGGATCTGTTGTTTTTTTTGCAAATAAGAGCATAATTTGTTCAAGTCACGTTTCAAAAGATTACAATACGTTCAGATGGGTAAACTAGCAGATGCAATAGATTCATCATGCCACCTTAACCTACGTTATAACCCAGGGGTAGTCAAACTGCGGCCCTCCAGGTGTCCGTGGACTACAATTCCCAGGAGCCCCTGCCAGCATTGCCCCTGATAACCTTTAACTTCCATGGAACTTCATGGGTGTAACGCTGCTTAGGATAGTGTGGTTAGTGTTGTGATTTTAAGCCAGCTGTTCATAGACTACCTTAGCTGGTGCTCTCCCTCGGAACATTTGGATTAAAGGATACTGTAGAAGGGAAATGGAAGGTTTTAGAGAAGCGTAACTGTTTTTATGTATCTGTCTTGCACTTACTTTTAAATGCTGCTCTTCCCACCACAGACAATTCCCTTTCACCCCAATTACTCCTCTCTGCTCAAGTAAAGGAAACTGCATTTAGTCCTCAAGGGAAAATTACTAGGCTGAGACCATGAGACATATACATATGTAGCTTTTCAGATTTATTCTGGACTTTTCAGTTATTCTGAACACAAGACGCTATTTTTGACAGAGCAGAAACAAATTGAACCTTTGCATGAAAATGTTCATATCCAATTCAAAAGCTGAAAGCTGAATTTGCAAAGGAGTCTTGATCTGGACTATATTAATGCTTCACTTTTAAGGGTAACCCATATGCTGTTTCAGACAAGTCTAGACAGGGATCCTGTGAACCTCAGTTGAATAATACTCTAGGGCATTATTTTTTTTTTTGGTACGTGGTACCACAGACGGGGGAGAAGCTGGACCAGGATGGCCCGGGCCCAACATATACCCTGATAAGGCCCGCAGAAAATCCACTGTATTCCCTTGCTGCGGGCTGAGTGAGGACTAACAGGAAAAACACCTAGCTGAGTAGCATCTTAAAGACTAACAGGTGTTAAAGCCTTTGTGGGTGAGACCCCATCAGAATCATGCAGCCAGAAAATAGATGGATATAGTACATATTCATGCACTGAAGGGAAATTACGACCAGTACATTAAAAAGCCAGAGGCAATGGAACAGTGCACAAAGTCAAATAAGAGCCAGTATAGTGTGGTAGTTAGAATGTTCAAACAGGTTCAGACCCCCATCCTGCCATTAGGTTTGCCACCGGCTCCCCCCGGGCCACTGGTTTCCGGTCTCGCAAAAATCACTAGAAAGGAAGCAGTTTTTCCTGTGCTTTGTCCCGCCCCTGGCCGTCAATCCAACAAACAGCCAATGGACAGTTATTATCATGCTCCCGAAAAGCCCCTTTCCCTTTAAGAACAGGTTTTTTAAAAAAAGAAAGAAAAACACACGTTGCAACGAATATGCCTTGATTCCTCCTAACGTAGAGACCCATCTAGCTGGTGTGTGAGCTGGCGAGTCATCGTTACCACGCTCCCACGAGTGAAAAGAACCCCCCCCCCCGAACTTCCAAACGTGGCTGTGTTGTGCTTGGGGACTTAGGGGAGCTTTGTGGAGGGACTGTAGCCGGAGAAGCCTCGCTGGGTGAATGAAGCCTCGCTGGTTCATTGCTTTGTGCTCGCTCCGAGAAAAAAAAATGGCGATCGCTTTGCCGGAAGTTTGGAGGAGAGAGCCAGGTGGAGGGACTTTGTTGGAACCACAACAATGGGAACGCACAGGTCTTTTTCGCTAGTGTTGCAGATTGTTTGCAAGAGTAGCACTTTTCAGAGGGTGAATCCACTTTTCCCAATTTCCCTTTAAGCGCTACAACGAATCGCTTTTTGCAGGACTGTTTCAGGAGTGTGGCAGATTGTGTGCGACGTCGTGCGTAATTGCAAATTAGTAGCGTTTACAATTTGCAAGCCTTCTGCTACATTAAAGTCATGTGGAATGGCCCCAAGGGTAGGGTGAAAACCTTCAGCTGATTGGCTCAGCACGAACTGTGCTGAAGTACAGCTGAAATTGCTGCAAATAATAGCCACCCTGCAAACCACCTGAACTGCTCAAACACCCCCTTGGGGCTTTGTTTTCGTATCCTTTCAGCTCCAGAATATGCTTCCAATGCCAAGAATGTGCCCTGGACATAATAACGAAGGTGCCCGTAAACATGTAGCAGTTTTTGAAGAGATGAAAAGCTGCCAGCATTTAGACTAGTCCATAGTGGGTTTGCTGGTGCCCACTTTTGTCTCAGTGGTAGAGCTTCTGCTTTGAAATCAGGAATGCCAAATTTAATCCCTGACATCTCTGGTATACAAGGGATCTGGTAATAAGTGATGTGAAAGTCCTCTGCCTGATACCTAGGAGAGCTGTGGCATTTCACAGTAGACAACATTGGCCTTAATAGACTAATTGTGAGGTTTTCAGACGATTGCTTTCAATAGGAAAACTCTGTTTTCAAGGATGTTTCTTTACTGGATAAGACAATGATGCTTATGACCTGGAGGCATTACTAAGACTGACTTCCACTGGTTCTTATATGCCGCTTTTTTCTACCTGAAGGAGTCTCAAAGCAGCTTACAATCACCTTCCCTTTCCTCTCCCCACACCAGACACCCTGTGAGGTAGATGAGGCTGAGAGAGCCCTGATATCACTGCTCAGTCAGAATAGCTTTATCAGTGCCCAGGCGAGCCCAAGGTCACCCAGCTGGCTGCATGTGGAGAAACAAGGAATCAAGCCTGGCTTGCCAGATTAGAAGTCGGTGCTCCTAACCATTATGCCAAGCTGGCTCTCTAGGATTTGGGCACAAAGATTCCATGATGCCCCCTTTCTGTAGCTGGAGAGACACAGCCACCCTTCAAGGCTACTGCAGAGATAACAGATGGAAATTCCACCACTTGCCAACCCCCTGCTGCTATAATTCATACCTAAGACATCTAAAGTAATCAATGACAGAGACAGAAAACAGAACAACGCAATAAAAGATCAAATGGCAAAATCAGGCATGGTTTTGACACCAATAGTCTGACTTAATATAAGGCAGTTTCTTGTGGTCTCTAAAGCATAGAGCAAATCTTGGCTTTTCCTTCATCTGATTGGAGCAAGAGGTGCTTCAGAAAGCTCCACAAAAATTACGCTTGCCTGTGGAAAGTGTCCTGCCGCTTTAACAGAGGTTTCACGTGTGCAAATCGGCAAGCAAAGATTTTCATGCATTGAAATAAATATCACCTTTTAAACAGCATCTGATTAATCCCCTGGTAAAAAAGTAGGAGATCTTTCCTCCAAGCATCTTGCAAATCCCTTTAAGATGTGCAAGAAGCATGCATTCAGAAATAGCTGCTGTCACCAAGCACCAGTGGAAAATGCAGAACAAAAAACAAAACCCAACAACAACGCAGACTGGTGTTCTTACTAAAAATTCTTACAGGAGGTGACAAAGGGTAGCTGTAGGACTCTCCCGAAATTCACTGGTTTTATCAAAGTGTATCCAGCAACTTTGTCTCTTTTGGGGCAGCTCTAAGAGTCTCCAGAACCTCTATGATTTTACCAGTGTCCAGGCAGGCAAGGAGCTACCACTGCTGCTCCATGAACTATGTGGGCATAGAGCCTGGGAGAGGAGCTAGTGGTGGAAGAAGAGGAAGAGAAAATGGCAGTCACTTGCTCTCCCTTCCCCTCTTAGGGTGAAGGAGGATTCCTTCTTTCCAAATCAGAAGATTAATGTTCAAGTTAAGCTTTTGAGCTCAAGGTACCTTTCACAAATACGGTTGCCAACTTTTTCACAAGCTGAGGTTGCCCAGCAATAGGTAGCGGGGAGGGAAGGAGGGAGGGAGAGAGATCGGTGGTCAAGCTCTATACAGCCAGGGGCCAACATAACTTTTGGGATTTGAGCCCATCCCACCTCTCCAGTCAGCTTTGTAAGCACTGCTTTGAGTTCCCTGTCATCAAAGGCTAAGCAGGTGGCAATCAAAGAATGAGCCTTCTTGGTAATGGCACCAAACCCTTCAGACACTCTTCCTCCATCATAATCTTCCACCACCAGGTAAGGACTTCTTTGTTTGGTACTATTAGGGGCTTTTCGCACGCCTTCAAAATCGCACAATGGTTGCCAATTGAAAACGCTACTGATTTGCCATTATGCACAACGTCGTTGACAATCTGCCACACACCTGAAACCGATCCGCAAAAAGCGCTTCCTTGTAGCGCTTTCAGGGAAATCCCCAAAAGTGGATTCACCCTCCAGAAAGCGCTACACTCCTGCAACCAATCTGCAACACTAGCGGGAAAGTTCTGTGTGTTACCATTGTTGTGGTTTCTACAAAGTCCCTCCCCCTGGCTCTCTCCTCTGATCTTCCGGCGAAGCGATCGCCATTTTTTTTTCTCCGAGCGAGCGAAGTTCAGCCCACCAGCAAGCCTGTTTAGAGGCTTCCCCAGCTTCAGTCCCTCCCCAGAGCTGTTTAGTCACTAAGCACAAACAACAGAGAAGCCCGTTTGCTGATGTATTTTCCCTTTATTTTTTACACTGTTTTCGGCCGAAAATCGGGCCCGTGAGGGGGGGGGGGATTTTTATTTTCACTTGGGGGGAGCATGGCAACGATGAAACGACAGCTCAAACACACCTGCCAGCTGATGGGTCTCTCCGTTGCAACGAATCAACACATATTCGTTGCAATGGGTGTGTGTTTTTTTTTTAAACCTTTCTTAAAGGGAAAGGGGCTGTTTGGGAGCATGCTAACGGCTGCCCATTGACTGCTTGACAGCCAGGGGCGGGACGAGCTCGGCAATAGCGCTTCCTTTCTAGCGATTTTTGCTGAGACCGGAAGCTTGTGGGAAACGATAGAAACGCAACTGGATTCCACTACAAAGTCAGGTATGCATAATGACGAATTGCACTATTTTAAATGGCGATTTTTCGTTCAGCAAACAATTTGCTACAAGGATCCCGGTGCGGAAAGCCCCTTAGTCTTCTGCCCTGTTTGTGTGTTTATATGTGTTTAATTGTTTAATTTCTGTACGTTTGTGTTTTGCATTCTGTTTTTTCATGGTTGAAATGTTTTACTGTTTGACATTTTTAACATTTGCCATGCTGGAGACCCTGAGTTGGGTCGAAAGGCAGCGTAGAAATAGAGTAATCTCCTTGCAGAAGCAACCAAAGACAGAAGTGTGCCTTTTGATGCATGCTGAACTCTGTTTTTGGCACTCCATAGCAAATGTATATGAAAGGGTGACAGCTCAATTCAGTACCTCATAGCAAATGTACACCACCAGCTGAGCACCCACTTGGTGTAGCTAGGCTATAGGCTTTGTTTTGTTCTGTCTTCTCCATAGCCATCATGTACTCAAGTGGTCCTCAGAAGGGGCCCTTGTTCAATCTGAATGTCTGTTATTCTTCAGAGTCTGCCAGCCAAATCAAAACACACATGCACACGGAATACACGGGAATAAAATTTTGCCTATGTAATCACACTAGAGACAAGGCCCATTGCACCCAGGAATATCATGGGCACTAGAACATATACCTGCACTGTGACCTTCTTGGGTTCCAGCCCTCCTCCTCCCCACTCCCCACTCCCCACTCCCCACTCCCCGTTCAGACTTGAGATCCAGTGAGATGAAGTGGTAGCAGACTCTAATCTCAAGAGTTGGGTTTAGTTCCTGATTCCTTCTCCTCTCCACATGCAGGCAACTGGGTTGCTAACTTCCAGATGGGGGCCTGGAAAATTTCAAGAAGATGAAAGACAGAAAGATAGGATGAAAGAGAAAGAAAGAGGGAGGATGGAAGAGAGGAGGGAAGGAAGGCATCAGTTCTCCTGGAGAAAACAGCTGCTTTGGAGGGGCACTGGCCCTCCTACTCCGACCCCCACACAATGCTCTCTACACAGGTCACCACTGTCCTCACCTTCCCATCAAACCCCACATCTTCCAGCCAGGTCAGGCAGGTCATGGAGGGTGAGCTGCCTCTTTCCCACCTATCACCACATCTCCCAAAGGCCAAGCGTTGTGGGGAAGGCCATGGGGTGGAAGGCTGACTCTTTCTCACCCACCTTTACATTTCCCAAAAGCCAGGCTGCTTGAGGAAGGCCATGGAGGATTGGCTGCTTCCTTCCCATCCATCCCCATCTCCCAAGGACCGGGCTGTGTGGAGAACATTGCTAGATTCCTCCAGCCCCTCTGAGGAGAAGGAGGGTGGGGGGAAAGCAAAGAGCACTCTGATGGCCAGATGCAGAGCCATGGAGAGATGTTGTGAGCCCAGGTCCTGTTAGGGAGGACTCCTTAGAGCAGGGGTAGTCAAACTGTGGTTCTCCAGATGTCCATGGACTACAATTCCCATGAGCCCCTGCCAGTCTTTTCTGATCACAGGTTGACTACCGCTGCCTAGGAGGACAAGCCTTGACAGGAACTCCCAGTTTCACCCAAGTCTCAGCTGGATGAGAGTTTAGCCCAGCCAGATGTTCAACAGGCAGAGAGCTCTGACCAGCAGGATGGAATGGAGCTGCAGACAAACCAGGGCTTAGATTCCAAAGTTGTTGCAGGAGCTCTTCATTCAGCCTCCAGCTGCAGATCCCTGACTTGTCAGCCCACCTGGCTCTCCTGAGCCACTTAATCAATGCCATCTATGTGCTGGAAGAGAGCTCCAGTCTTAAAGGCACTACACCATGTTAGCAAGACAGTTGCTGACTGTAGAAGACTGGGAGTCATCACAAAGTGAGGACTGAGAGGCTGCTGACAGCCTATATTAACTTGAGGCTAGGAAGCCTGAGTTGTGGAACTGTTCCTTCTGCTGATGCCCTTGGATGGCCTGAATGAACCTTTAAATTCAATTGGTAGCCATGTTGGTCTGAAGTAGCACAACAAAATCAGAGTCCAGTGGCTCCTTTAAGACCACAAAGATTTATTCAAGGCATGAACTTTCGAGTACAAGCACTCTTCCTCAGACTAATCAGACTCTGATTTTGAATGAACCCTTGACTCACTGGACTGAGTTAATACATGCATTCCATTCAGTCTATCCCTTGGCATTCTGTTTTTGAAATACTGATTCTCTCTGCCTTCCTATGTAAGCTCATCTGTGCTTTTTTCCAGCAGAGAACTGAAACCTGAAACCAACATTGGAGGCAAAGAAAGCAGCTAGCTTCCCTCCCTTGTCTGAGGGGAGATGGAGGGAGGGAAGTGGCTGAGGATGGAGCAACTTACCAGCAGCAGGGCCTTTCAGAGAGGCTGGCATCTGGCAAGCAGCAGAAAGAAGTGCACAGATATGCTTCACAATTGGCCCTAATTCAGAGGGATAACCAGGTAAGGAGTGAGTTATCCTCACACAAATTGAACTGATTAGCCCTTGTTGAGACAGTGTTCTATCCCTATCTCCATGCAATTTTAACTGATTGGCCCTCCCTGGGTGTGTGTCACCAATAGGAAGCGAGCACTGTCCCAATGAGGGCCAGTCAGCTCAGGAGTGAGTTGTCTGCATGTTTCGTGACCTGTCTTGGATTTTATTTGGAAAGCGAACAAACATTGTTTCTTACAAATAGGTGTTTGCATATACGTGGGGTTGTATGTGAGTTTACTGTAACATATGAACATGACAAGTATATTCTTGGCAAGCAGAAATGACTTATTGAAGGAATTATCAATTAGTAGTAGAGAAACTCTGGGTGTTTTAGTCAGATTCTTGAAGACACATAATCAGTGCAATACCAAATGGAATTATCATCTCCCAAGTTAATTTATACTGTCCAGCAATTGTTTATGGTGATAAGAGAAATTGTTCCACTCTAGTTTTATTCAGCATAGAATGTTCAGTTATCAAATGAGGAAAGGTAATGCATGAAGTCATGCAAATTAATAAACACAAGGCATTAGTAAAAATGGATTTATATCCATACAGTCCTCACCTGCAAAAATCAGAAGTTGCAATCAATTCAACACAAGGGAAAAGGCACACAGCTCCCTAAACGGTGTGGAGTCATCGCAACATTCTTCACTAACAATGGCAGGTCAAGTAGTGGGATTTACAACCATTTTGAGGCAAAAGTGGCCTGAATTGAGTCTATTTCTGAGTTTCCTTTAGGGTTTGATCAGTGGCGGAAGCTACAGGTAAGAAGCTCGGCTCCCTGAAGCTGTTGTTCTATATTTAACCCACTTATGTGCCCACCCAGTGCTGTTCCCCTTGTTTATTTCCTACCAAACAATGAGACCTGAAAGAATTGTTTGGAATGGGGCCAGCTTTCTGGATGGTGAAACTGTCGGCTTCCAGCCCTTTCGTAACCTCTGAGATTGTATGAAATAGGATGGAAATGCAATTTGTGCTGTATTACAATGCTTGATTGTATTTCTTACTTAGATTAAAGGATAAGAAATGAGAATTTAACTCCAAAGCAACAGAAGGGATTTCTGCGAACAGTTCTGCCACTTTGTACAACATGTAGGCTGAGTTTGTTTCCTTTCCTGTTGAAGTTATTTAAACGTGGACATAGCTGGAAGGGTGTGCCTTTGGGGAAGGGACAAAGGGTTCTTGGCCAGTGGCCTACAGTCTACAGCATTGGACGGATCTAGTCCATTGGATCCAGAATATGGTTGTCAATCTCCAGGTGGAGGATGGAGATCTGGAATTACAACTGATCTCTGGATTACAGATTTCAGTTCCCCTAAAGAAAAATGTTATTTTTGGAGGGTGAACTCTATGGCTTTACTCCCAAATTTCTAGGAATTTTCCAACCCACAGCTGGCAAGAATAATATGGAACCAGCCCCAAGCATTAGTGTATTTTTTATTGTTCTGTTTATTTTAATTGTATTTTTGTCAGTTTAAATTGCCTGTTCATTTCAAGTGCATTTGGTGTTTTTTTCCCCCCTAACCTGCTTTTAGTTCCCTATTGAGGTGAAAAGCAGGATAACCTGTCTAAATAAATACATACAATAAAAGATGTACAGCACAAAATAATATGTTAAGGTACCCTTGCTGGTCATTGTAAATTCATCTAAGATAGGAAGTATCATTTATCTAAGAAAGGAAAAATTGTCAGCACAGAATTTCATCTCATTTTTATCATTATGTTTACAGAGCTAATCAGGAAATCACCTTTGGGTCTTGTCATATTTGGAGTTGCTCTGAAAACCCTATGAGGCTGCCATATGTTGGCTGTGACTTTATATACACATAAACACATACCATCCATCCCCATCCCCTACCACCAATTTTGTTAGTCTTTAAGATGCTCCTAGACAGTTACTCTTTTCTACTGCTGCAGACTAACATGGCTACCCATCTTGATCAATAACACCATCCCCAGTTTCCTAAGGTACCTTCTCCGTTTCTTCCATATTCCCTGTTGCATCTCAGTGCCTTTTTCTTTTGCAGTGAAAATTCTGGTGGTTTCTAGACCATTGTAGCAACACATGGTGTTAGCTCTAGATAAGAGACCATAAGTGACTCTGCATCATCACACAGCTCATGTTCCCACCTCCAAATGATCCTGTGAGTTGCCTGTCCTTGGATGGTAATCTTGCTTGTTAGCACATGTGTCTTCATTCATCATCAGTTCTGCATCATCAACCCACAATAGCTTGCCAGTGGGAAATAACCAGCAAACCTCCCAGAACTGTACCCTTCCCTTGCATCACTTCACATAGACGGTTTCCACACTGGAACACTTCATGTTGCCGGTGAAACACACTCATACCCATTTTTTTCGGGGAGCCACCACAGGACACTAAACTCCTTTAAAGCACCTTTCCTTGGGATCCTGAGGTTTTCCCTTTCAAAGACAAAACCTCCTTTGCTTGAAGTTAAAATGGAAGCAGAGCGGTAGATGCAGGCTAAGTTCTTCCAGCAACCAACAAAGGAGGGGCAGAGAGAGCAGATCGCAACTCCATCTTCAGAAAAGTGGGACTATATTCCATCTCCTCCCCTCTTCTGCTCATCAAGGGGGGGGGGGGTTGTTATTGTTGTTCAATGTCCCTTGAACTGTGACCCAGTTGTGAAGTAGAAAAGGGACTGCCCAACAGAGGGGCTCCCATGATCTGTTGCCTCTGTGCTTTTGTAATGAATCGCAAGTGGTGATGATGATACAATATTTTCTCTGGAAGAAATCACCCCATGAGTAAAACAAGGATGAAGATCAAAAATAGACAGGAAAGGGGCTAGGACTCCCAACTGTTTTAATCTGGACCAGACCATGTTTGCGAACAAAGAGCTTAGAAAGTCTGCCTGTGTCCATTAGCACACTCAAATTCTGTATCTCCTTTATTAAGCCACCATAGTGGATACATATCCCCCCCAGGAAAACAGAGACATGCTTGCAACACTCCTATTTTCATTACACTAGAAAAGCTCTCCTCTGCCTTGCCGTTTCCTACATTAGTTTAGTCGGCAATTGCCTGTCCTCCACTGATTTAAAGGCCAATATGGTGTTTGTTTCTCCTGCTTAAAGAAAGGGTGAGGAAACATAATTGCCCTACAGTATGCTATCAACAGTTCAGTGCATGAAATAGCAAACTGTACACCCCGTGGCCACCTCAGCATGCTCACTAGGGACACAATACACTGCCCACAAAGCCCATGCAAATTCTAGAGACCCCCAAAAGGAAACGAAACTTCTCAAGAATGATAATTCCAACATCTTAGAAGAACAAGATTTTAACAAAGTAAAAATACCTCCTAACAGGAATAGATGTTTGCAAAGAACAGGTAGAGACAGGGAGCATATATGGATCTAGGGAGTCTCTCTTGAGGTCTACATTGTAATTGAAGTCTAGTTTTTCATTATCTAGCTGAACACTGTGTAGAAACTGTATACTAAACCCTCTTGCCCCTTGCCAAAGTGTCTGTTCATTCCTTCCTGGTAACTGCTGGAGGTTTTCAGTCTGTCCTTGACTTTCTGGAGCCCTTGTATAGAACACCACAATATTGGCTTAAAAGACAAAATGGCAGAAGTGCAAACCTTTAAGAAAATGCTTTCCCATGAGAAGTGAGAAATACTCAGGCAGAGTATTAATTTTTTTTAAGTCTGTTTTGCCTTCCGCAGCATCATCTATGAGCTTTATTGTTACTGTTCTGAGTTTACAGGGGAAAGTAAAGAAGAGCCATCTTCCATGTTCCATGCTGAAGGGAAAGCAAACAGGAACCAACTGGGCTAAGTAAGATGGATGAAACCTAGAGAAGTACAGAAATGCTCCTCGTGTGTGTATAAAGCCTGAATCACAGGTTTGCCGCATGTTTTACCAGGAGCTTCCTCCCCACCCCCCATATGTGACAATAACCTGGAAGTGCATCCTGAGGAAGAGTATTGCCACAACTTGAAAATATTCTCACAATATAACACATCACAAATCTAAGCAAGCCATTATTTTGCAATAATATCATATTACAACCTACATAGATGGGTAGCTGCAAGTGGTTTGTAGCTACTTATGTAAGCCATCCAGTGGATTTGTGCCTGGGCACAATTTAAAGTGTTGATTGTTTGCTTTAAAGCACTAAATGGCTAGAGTTGGGTTACCCATAGGACCATTTCCTTCCATACTGGCCATCTCACCAGTAAAGATCTGCCTCACATGACCTGTTCCATGTGCCCCACCTTCAGTTGTGAGGCAGGTGGCAACTAGAGGAACAGCTTTTCCATTAGTGGCATCTTTTCTGTCTTCGTCCTCACCTGGTAGAACGAGCTCCCAGAGGAGATGAAGGCCCTAACGGAACTAAAACAGTTCTGCAGGGCCTGCAAAAGGGAGCTCCTCTGCCAGGCATTTGGATGAGGTTGACTGAAGCTAAACAGCATCTACTGGGCTCTCAAAACTCACTCCCTTGAGCTGACCAACCATGGATCTGTTGGATTGTCTACTCTGGTCCTAACCCCAGGAACCGTGCCAATACGAATGGCAGCGGTCGTTACGGTGGTGGCAGGGTCAACGGCGGCAGTCGAGGGAACAGCCTTGGGAATGACCGCAGTGGAAGCAGCGGGAACAGCAATGGAAATGGCCTTGGTGGTGGGAAATGCCACGGGAATGGCTGCAGTGGCAGGGACAATGACCACTGTAGTGGCAGTGGCCACCTGGACTCAGCACCCACACTCGCCAGCCACTGCCATGCCCATTCTACTGCAGCCAGAAGATGGCTGGCAGAGGAGGAGGCCTGGCTGAGAGGAGTGGCAGCTGGAGTGGCACATAGCTTCGGGGGGAAAGGGAGCCCGGCACAAGAAAGGCGAGGTGAGGTAAGGGCAGCCATGGTCCACTCTGCCTCTGCAGCTTCCCCGATCCCCTCCAGGCCTTCCTGGCATGGAGGAAGGGAGGGCCACAGCTGCCTGCAAGCTGGGGGGTGTTTGGGGGCCGGCCTGACCACAAACACCAGGCCAGCAGCCAGGCAGGAGCCCTTGGGCAGCCACTGAGCACTGTTCTTGTTTACGTTTCATTTGAACTGCTCTGAGCCTTCGGGGAGGGTGGTATATAAATTTAATTAATTAATTAATCTTGCCTACACAATGTTCTTCCCCTTTATCGCTAATCTGGTAATGTCATTCTCTTTTAGGTGTCAGGCCAAACTATTTCAGTTTCCTCTAGCATTTAATTATGTGGTTGTTCTTTTACCCTCTTTACGGTATGTTTTAGTCACTGTTATTCATCTTAAACAATGATATATAGATATAGATATTTGTTCAGCATTAGCCAGTATACTGTGCTGCTGTCGATCCCTAACATTAGCAGACATGGCAGCGGTTAAATGTTATCGCAGAGCCCTTTGACCATTACATGGAATCATGTCATGAAGGAATGAATTACTCTTTGACTTGTGCCAGAATATCTTTCTGTCATGCTACTCTTGCTGCTCTACTGTTGTAGGCACGTACTGACTACTACAGTAACAACTGGGTAGTCAAGGGAAACCTTGTCATTTCTTAATATAAGTGGCAATTCAATAACTATATGTTTTTCAATTCTCAAGCTATTCATGCTGGAGTAGACCTCTTGACATTCCCTTTTTGGGGACAAATACTGCAGAAGAAATGCTTTGAGAAATGTACTCTTCTGCTAAAAAAATCATCTTTTCCATCTCCTAGCACTATCATCATACAATGCTTCACTTGGCTTCATGTATGTGTAATACGGAGTTCAGAGAAAAATTAAACGTGTAATTGTATGTGAGGTTGCAATCATGGATTCGTGTCCCCTATATTTGTTTAAAACATCCAGCAATGATTTGAATTAGTGCATTGATGTAGCAATATTGGCAACCCCTCTTGCTCTGGAATGTTTGCAAAGTGGTTATGTATGACTTCCTTGTGCTTTTAGTTTTAGTTTAGTTCTGTGTGTGCGTGGGAATGCTGAATGCTGGTGATTTCCTGTTTAAGCTGGCCTTCAGTTAGGTTGAACTGGTGGTGTTCCTGTTGAATGGACCCCTTGTGTATAACTTTAATGGCTCGTTTTTACAGGTCCTCCCAGGATTTTGAAATTCACTCACTGAAAGTATTTATACGCGTATACTTCGAAGCATCAAGTTTCCATAGATGGCAGCTACAACAAATGGGCCACTGTTGAAAATACAACCAAAAGAGGATGACCATTGACACCACCACCTCCAGAAGCCCTATAAAGTTGATACCAGAAAGGCGGCAGTGTGGCAGATATTAGAGCACAGGTATGCAACTGATGTTTCATGACCCACCAGGCAGCACCACCAAAGATTTCACTTGTGCAAGAAGAAGAAAAGGAAGAGAGAGAAGAGAAAGGAAGGCAAATGTGTTTTGTAAAGTATCAGAAGTAGGTCCCCATGAGGGTTTGCCATTTTCTTTATCACTTAACTGACCAGCTCCTTTTGCTTCTTGTTTATTTCCCTGTATGTGTCCCTTTCTGCCATGTTCAAATGTATATTGATGTATTTTGACCCAGAATAGGATACAGAGAAACTAAAAACTCTTTAACACATGAGAGGCTCATATGAATTTCAATGCAGAAACTGTTTTATTTGACTTTTATAAGGAAATAGTCAAGTCGGACTGTCAGGGAAGTTTCAATTTTAAACGTGTCAGGTGAAAAGGCAACAGGAATGAGGGAAACTTAGTCACAAAACTGTAGCTGTTTTGTTCTACCAACAGGAGTTTGTAACTGTTGAAAGAGGGTCATCACTCCTTAAATCAGGGGTAGTCAAACTGCGGCCCTCCAGATGTCCATGGACTACAATGCCCAGGAGCCCCTGCCAGCAAATGCTGGCAGGGGCTCCTGGGAATTGTAGTCCATGGACATCTGGAGGGCCGCAGTTTGACTACCCCTGCCTTAAATAAACAGACATAAATTAAATTGCTACATAATTACTAAAATCTGTAAAGGCATGAATATACAATTTTCCTTCGTTAATACTTGATAGGGATCAGATCCATCACCTAGGAGTTATTTCCATCAGGAAAATACTACCAGTTCCACTTCGATATTTTAGGATCCTCTTTGATCCTTCTCTTCGGCTTCTCTGTCTGTATCCCCCCCAACTTCCTTCCTAACTGCCACTCCCTCAAAGTTAAGAGTAGAATTCTTTTTGAACCCATCAGTCAAAGTTCCCAGTCCAGTATAGTGCATCTGGACTTAACTGTCTGTCAAAGTCCTAGTTTGCATTTTGGAATTAGAGACACATCCTAGGTCTTAAACAACTGAAGACTAGTACTTCAAACAGATATAACATATAGTTGTTATTTATTTCATTTATACTTGACTTTCTTCCCAATGAGAAGAAAGCCTCCCTTTCTCCATTTTATCCTTCATTTTATCACTCAGTGTTGTTGGTTAGGCTGAGAATCACTTAGCAAACTTCAATGGCAAAATGGAAATTTGAACCAGAGTCTTGCAAATCCTAGTCTAAAATTCTAACTACTATAACCACATACTCCCAGAATCCTTACCCATCATGTTTACAGCCTAAATTAGATGGGAAGAGGGGCTAGGGACCTGTGTAGTGGAGAACTGGAGAATCAGGTATGCTTTGATCATCGGGTAATTGTCATTTCTTGTAACTGAAACACCTTGAGGAAAGACTCTTAAGCAGGATGGCCATCTCTAGATAGCAAAAAGCAGGACAAGAACCCTCAAAAAGTGGGCAAAGGAAATAAACTCTATACAAATCATTAAACATATCATTATCATCAGTAAACCATACATACTCCAAAAGGTCACTTGCTACCTGATTGGCCCTTCCTGGGGGTATGCCACAGAGACAGAGCACTCTGCCAATGAGGGCCAATCAGCTCAAATTGCACTCTGTCAATGAGAGCAGATGAGCACTTTGAGATGACATGTGTGTGTGTGTGTGTGTGTGAAATTCCCCTGGGAAGACCTACACCAGGCCACAGATTAACATCTGCTGGCCGAGAGCTTTTACCTGTCCTCTCTGCATCCAGAAGGCAGTTGGGTTGGGGGGTTGGAGAAAGGAGACTCACACAAATGTACCGTTTTCTCCATGGGGACTGCTTCCTGAAACCAGTTGTAATTCATGAAGATCTCCATGTCTCCCCATGAGGTTCAAAAAACCTATCGATTTTACAAAGTAGAAGCCGAGAAACAAATTGATATTTCATAGAATCATAGAATCATAGAGTTGGAAGGGGCCATACAGGCCATCTAGTCCAACCTCCTGCTCTACGCAGGATCAGCCCAAAGCATCCTAAAGCATCCAAGAAAAGAGTGTATCCAACCTTTGCTTGAAGACTGCCAGTGAGGGGGAGCTCACCACCTCCTTAGGCAGCCTATTCCACTGCTAAAATACTCTGACTGTGAATTTTTTTTTCCTGATATCTAGCCTATATCGTTGTACTTGAAGTTTAAACCCATTACTTCTCCTCTGCAGCCAACGGAAACAGCATCCTGCCCTCCTCCAAGTGACAACCTTTCAAATACTTAAAGAGGGCTATCATGTCCCCTCTCAACCTCCTTTTCTCCAGGCTGAACATTCCCAAGTCCCTCAGCCTATCTTCATAGGGCTTGGTCCCTTGTCCCCAGATAATCTTAGCTGTGTGATAAAGTCTATTTATTCAGAATAGGCGTTATTGCACAGCCAATTATTGATTCTTTTTCTTGACTCCCCTGGGGGTTGGCAACCCAGCTGGCTGTACATGGAGGAGGTGTCAAGTCCAGCTCTTGAGGTGAGAATCTGCCACTCTTTAACCAGTACACCACACTGGATCTTCAGATCAACAGTCCAGACCGACTTGCACAAACAGGCTCAGGTTCTTGCACAACAAGAGAAGATACAAAATGTAGGATGCCTCAGGCTCCAGTGTGCTTGGAAATCCTATCAACTCCTTGTCCTGAGGCTTGCTTCCTCTTAAACTTCCCCTGCGATTGTTTCCCTGTGGTTTTCTTTCTGATGCTTGCAGATGGGCACACCCTCTTTTCTTGTTCCTTTCAACCATCAGGAAGTGTCCTGGATTGCCGGCTCCTCTGTGCCTTCTGAGCCTTTTTATTTATTCATTTATTTATTTTTGCCAGAGAAGAAAATAGAGGTAAGATATATACAAGATTTGGGAGCATTTCAGTATATTATGAGAGAGAACATTTAATGATTTTAAGATTATATCCTTTTTAGGTATTGAAGTACCAATTCGTTTACAAGTGAGAGGTAGAGTATAGCTTTATTTGTATATATATATATATATGTATAATTTCTTTCAATGTTATAAGGTACTAATTGGGAGCATTTATGTTCGGGAACAACCACTGAGGAAAATTTACCTTGAAAACCATTTTGGTAAGATCCTGCAATAAAGCCGTACAGAAAGAAGAGACCTTTTATATTATTTTCTTTATCCTGTATAAAGTTTGCAAACATTTCTAGTAGCCTTGGGATAGGTTTTTCTTTCTTTTTGGTTGTGGTAGTCAACCTGTGGTCCTCCAAATGTCCATGGACTACAATTCCCATGAGCCCCTGCCAGCGTTTGCTGGCAGGGGCTCATGGGAATTGTAGTCCATGGACATCTGGAGGACCACAGGTTGACTACCCCTATACACTACAAACTGTCCCTTTTGTCTATATTTGCTTAGAGAAGAAAATGGAGCTTAGCAGGAGCGACGGTCCACCTGACGGCACCAGGGAATGGGTGGCTGGAGTGAGCCGAGAGACGATAAAGTCGTTTAGCTCGTGAAGAAATGGCATTGGCAGCCATCACTAAAGCCATTTAACCATGTCAGGCATTTTTCTGCAGAGAATAAATGAAATCGGCCCTTGAACTGAAAAAGGGCAGTGATAAAAGTGCAAAGACGCCTCCCGATTCGTTCCTTGAGGCACGACAGGGGGAATCGGGGCAGCAGAGGTTGACATCTAGTGGCAGCAAACACTGCAGGGATTGCACACAGATGCAGAAAGAGGATTCTGTCACTGGACTGCATCTCTGGTGATGTGGGAAAGCTTATCAACAATTCCCCCGCCAGAGAAGCAAACAGAACTGGCCTTTCTTTGTATCCAGAGCGGTTCAGTACTTGGCCAAGCCACCTTCTCGGGCACGTTGTATTGTAGGCCACCTGTGCCCTCTTTAGGTCTTTGCCTTCAGCTTTGGAATGGGGGAGACAAGAGACAGTCAGTAGTTGGCTGCAGCAAGAACTGTATAGAATAGTGTAGAAGCAGATAGGATAGTCCCTTGAGTGACAACATGGCAGCCAACACCAGTTGGGCCTCAATACCCGCCTCAAGATTTCTGGAGAGAAGTAATGTGAGATTGGATGCTGCTTTCTGATGGATAAGGAGGGGGGGTATACACCTAAATGGGTACTTTGGATTTGGGCCATATGTTTTAGTTTTAATGCTGTATCATGATATTTCATAGAATCATAGAACCATAGAACCATAGAATTGGAAGGGGCTATGCAGGCCATCTAGTCCAACCCCCTGCTCAACGCAGGATCAGCCCAAAGCATCCTAAAGCATCCAAGAAAAGTGTGTATCCAACCTTTGCTTGAAGACTGCCAGTGAGGGGGAGCTCACCACCTCCTTGGGCAGCCTATTCCACTGCTGAACTACTCTGACTGTGAAAATTTTTTTCCTGATATCTAGCCTATATCGTTGTACTTGTAGTTTAAACCCATTACTGCATGTCCTTTCCTCTGCAGCCAAGAAGATACAAGAAGAAGATACATTTGAAAGATACAAAATAGATAAAAAAACTGATACATGATACTATGCTGGCTTGCATTCTTCAGGTCAGAAACAATCTGGTAACGAAGGAACCGCTAGGCTACGCTGGCCCAAATAAAATCAATTACACACGTTTTCTTCCATTGTCCATTTTATTCTTTGATCCAAGCCAAATTTCTTAACTCACTGCTGTGTAAAAGAGAACTGCATTCGGATGAACGAAAGACTCAGTTTCTTTTGACATCCCAGAACGCTGATATAATTGAACCAGTAGCAAAATTTTTACGTCTTGCCATGAGAAATCGTGAATGTATTATGTCTAAAGCATGATCTTTGCATTTGTTCTCACTAGCAGTGGATCCTTTTGCACTTTCCCTTCTTATATTGTACTTTTATATGCTATTAAAGGCTTGTTGTTGTTGTTGTTGGCATTCTTCAGAGCTTTGCAAAGGTCTCAACTTCAATCTGTTGGGAGTAGCTGTATTTAAGGGCACATTTTGCATAGAAACATCCGGGTCTCTGGACCTCAGCAAACACATGCAAAGATGGTCATGTGATCCGTCATGTGGCTTAAGGCAAGAGATGAGCAGAGGTGGCTTGCACCTTTGTCTTCATAGCAACCTTAGAATTCCTTGATAGCTGACCCTGCTTAACTTCCAAGCTCTGACAAGATAGTCTGGGTTATCAAGACTTGAGTTTGGGGACCTGAGCTTTATACTTCCCCTATGGAAGGGCGAAGGAGAGAGAGAAGGAACCAAAAATGGCACATCTCAAATCAGGCTGAATTATTTTTTTAACAGTTAGGATTTTGGTGTTTGGGCTGGGACACATATGACTGGAAACCCTGCACAAAACGGCTTCATACAGTGTCTACACAAGCAGAGTGAATTTTGACCCTCATCTGCATACATGTCAACAGCGTAGAAGTTGCCGCTGTGATCCCTTTTTATAACCCCCTGCATCATTTTTATTGGGCACACAATGCACGCATGCAAAAGGCTTAGGTTTGTCCTTAGTTGGAAATCTGAGTTATTCTAAGCTAAATTTAGATGCTGAATAAACCAAGACAATGGGGCATAAGCCTTTGTATCTAATCTAATAAATGAACATGTTAGTGGGAGAAGCATCACTAAAAGTACCAAAGTAGAGACCCAACAAATGGAATTAATAGTAACGTATCTTGAAATCACAGCAGGCCTTAATATTTACAGAAACTGTGATCCAGAAACATCATTCTGCTATGTGAAATGGGGAGCAGGGGGTTTCCCAAAGACTTTAGTCCATTGCATTACTTACTGTTATAAATTTGCTGCCTGCTGCCTGTAAATGGGTTATGATTTGCTTAAAGTGATTCTGGATGTGAGTCAGAGGTTTAATAAAAAATCCTTAATGCTCTTGTAATGGCTCTGGGTAGTACCTAAACGGGCAATTCACCTGCAGAGGTGAGAGAATGGAATGGGGCCTGAAGGCGAAGCACTTTGAGCAGAAGGCCTCTCACTCTCTCTCTCTCTCTCTCTCTCTCTCCCTCTCTCTCTCTCTCTCTCTCTCTCTCTCTCTGTGGCTCTGATGCAGGATAGCAGGACTGCTGCCTCACAAGAGTGCCTCTTTGCCCCTACAGATGCCTCACTTATGGGTGTGATCAAATATCACAAAGACATCATAAGTATTCATTGATCTCTCATCCAAAGGAATCCAAACACAGTAATGCATCTTTGACATATCTCGTTACTTAGGGAAGTCAGAGGGATGTGCCATTATAAATCTATTCGACAGTGTTAAATTTTAAAAGCCATTATTCTTATATGCTCATGCATAATACATACGCTGTATTCACAAATTCATGATATACTACTGAACAGTCACAGAGTTGAGGATATGAACCTCTGTTGAACTAACCTGTTGCCACTTCATGCTGTACTCAATACTTCCAAATAATTCACAGGTTTTTTTTGTGTGTGGTGGATCTTTCAAGAGCATCTTGTGCCTCTTAAAGACCCATTATGCATGGGGGTTTTAGCACGCATTTTGGGTGGAATGGCGGCGACTAAAATCACCAATAATGCACGGAGCCGGCTGTAACCGGCCGCAGCTTCGGTGTATGCCGCTGAAAAAGCCGTGTTAGCGGAACGCAGAAGAAACTGCA
This sequence comes from Paroedura picta, assembly GCF_049243985.1. Taxonomy (NCBI): domain Eukaryota; kingdom Metazoa; phylum Chordata; class Lepidosauria; order Squamata; family Gekkonidae; genus Paroedura; species Paroedura picta. The sequence goes on along the minus strand of NC_135374.1, from coordinate 27,865,553 downwards.
GCTTCCAGGTGACCGGGGCGCAACCAGAAGCGGTGCCGGGATCGCCATGTGCATAACCGGTTACTCTGGGTTTTGCCGCCGTTGCATCCTGTCATGTGCATAACCGGTTTGCTTCGTTTCTTCCCCCTCCACGTTTTCCATGTGACCCGAAATCGCCGTTTTGGCAGCCATGCATAATGGGCCAAATGGACACATAAAAGTCTGCAATGATTTTACGAAAGTATGAGAAATAAACACAGAAGTCACTGGCATTTGGATGAGCAGTGCTGAAGTTGCTAAAGTGAACAAACTAAAGTCAGAATTCTGAAAGGACACACTCTTGAACCTGAGGGCTCATCTAACAAACAAATATTCATCCCGGCTAAGTTAGGAGCCTTGTTAATTTGTTCTGTACTTGGGATGTGCTTAGATTTCTTTTGGTGTTTCTGTGACTGTTTAATTATTCCTTAAAGCACCTGAGATCTGTTCACCTTTCACACCCATAATTCTTTGCTAACCCCAGAAGTGTAGAGAAAACTGAGCTGCATAGGTGGGATAGCAAAGTTTGTACACAAAGCCCGCAAAACAGCTAAGCAGCTTGCTCCCTGCCTCTCAGCTGTTTCAGGCTGTCTTGTGCAGCTTCTTTGCAAAAAGAATCTGAAATATAATACCTACATTTAAAACCCACAATGATAAAGGAAGTACCTAAAGTTTTATGAAACAGAGGCCATCAATGGTGGTTTGGCAACCACCATAGTTTTAGCAGCATTCCATGCTTGGTTTCTATGAGTAAAAGGCAGGGAGAGAGGCAGAGCTCTTTGAAGGGATGTTTTGGCCATTAAGGGAAGACTTGGGGCCAGGCTTGGAAGCAACCACTGGGCAATTTGATACCATGTATGTGATTCACCCAGGACTTGATACTTGCTGCTGTTCAACATATGGAAGCCAGTGTGGATTAATGGTTAGAGCTTCAGATAAGGGAAGAGAGCCAGGTTCAAAGCACAAGTCTGCCAGCTCCAAGTAGGGAAATCCCTGGAAAGTTGGTGCTGGAGTTTTGAAAGGGTGGAGTATTGAGAAGGAACCTCAGCAGGGTATAAAGCTACAGAATCTACCCCTTAAAGGAGCCATTTTCTCTAGAGGAGCCAATCTCTATCATAACTTTGGGAGATCTCCAGCCCCATCTGAATGTTGGCAACCCTACCTTGGGCCAATCACATGCTTTCAGCCTAACCTACCTAGCTCACAGAGTTGTTGCAAGAACAAAAAAGGTAGACAGGAGAATTATGTCAGATTCCACTGGGGTTTGGTCTAAATCCAGTGCTATCTCTCCCTCCAGGAATGCTTTTAGTTGGGCAAATGTCCCAGGATAGGGCTTCAGAATAGAGCAACAGGAAGAGGTTTCTTTTCACCTGATTGCATCCCCTGCTCTATTACCTACCCACTCCCAGGAATGGTCTGGCTCTTCCTCCTTGGCTATTCATGGGCATGACATTTCAGTGCTTCTCTAAGGGAGCCCCAACCCTGGGCTCAATCAGTCCTTCTTTTCCAACCCAGTCCTGGGAGTGACAGGTCGCTAGGTCAATGGATACTTGCCTTCAATGGGAGAGCACTGGCCCTCCCCCCTGGACTTCTTTAAAGAGCCAGCTGCCCCACTCAGCATCACCCATAAGAAGGACAATGCTGTTTGCTCTTCCTGCATCTTGGCCAAAGTACTCCTGGGCTGCAGTGCCAGTGTCATCTCTGTTAGCTATTGGAAGGTTGATTTCTACTGCTGATGAGAGTGGATGGTTCTTGAGTAGACTCTGCCAGTCACTGTTGCAACCTGAGAGACACCTTCCCCAGCCTTGGGGCTTGCTGGCACAGAAACCTTTGATGGGGCTTGCAGTTGCCTGGGGCTAGCACATGAGCAAAGGCATTGGCCTCAGACAGCTGGGGTCCCCATGGTGCAGAAAGGTGGGCCATAAACGAAGTAATCAGCTGTATTTCCTGGACATCTCCAGGTCCCATCTGGAGGTTGGCAGTAGGCTTGTGCACCAGGGGCCCGATCCAGCCCAATTCAGTTTCTGTGCCCATTAAAGGCAGTGGCACCATTTTTATATTTTAATATTTTATATTTAATAGTGCCTTGCCCTCTCAAAGGGAGAAAGCAGGAACTGAATAAACAAGATCTATACTGAACCGAAATAACGTATTCTTTGAGGCCCGTAGTGGAGGGAAGGAACGTGAATTCTTTGCTAGCGCTCAAACTAATTATTTTGTGCATGTAAGAAAGAGCAGTTCTTTCCCAGGAGATCCCATTAATTCTTCTAATGAATTTCAAAAACCCGAAAGCTCATAAGGCACTTTCAATAGCTTTTAAAAGTATGTTTCCTTATATCATTTCGAACCCAATTGCATGATTTTGAAGGGGTGCCGCCCACTACAGTATACAGTTCGAGGGTAGGCTGGTGGTCGTTACCTGGAGACCTTCTAGGAATCTATTCATCACCTTTCTATCCCTTGCCCCCCTTTCTCCAGGTTGCTAAATGCAGCATCCATGGTTCTTCCTTCCTTCATTGAATCCTCTCTGAGTGGTAAGCTACCATGAAGCAGGAAGCATGGCTGAAGTCCAGCAAGTGTCAAAGTTGAATGGGGATTTGAACCTGCAGCCTGCCCGAATCACCTTGAATTCCAGAATGACACAATGCTAAAAGATAAAGATAGTAAATATAAATAAAAAGCCTATACATGCTTCCTTAGAAATAAGTCACGCTGTGCTCATCGAGGTTTGCTCCCTTGTTATGTGTGGATAGTCATTTAGACTTAATTTTTTAAAACATTAAAAATTAAGCATGCATAGACATTTAGCCTTTTAAAAATTACATGAGAATTTGGCAAAGACAGGTTTTAAAAAGATTAATTCTGAATAGATATAAATAAAGACAGCAGAGGAGGTAGGTGAAACCATTAGATTTCTTCTGCTCCAGAGGGAAATAAATCTCCTGCAGTTTTTCCCTCTCCGCTACTTGGTGTCAGTGACATCTTGAAGTTCCTTTGAATTCCCAAGGCAACCCCTGAGACATTGTCAGAATCTTGGTCTAGGACGGCTCCCTGCAATGTGATTACATGTCCGCCTTCTGTCCTTCACATGTATGTGCACGGCATTATAAAAATCATGCCTTTTTAACCAGTCAATTAAATCTAACACATAATGAGTTGAAGTCTATGAATGGAGAACAGAAGCAGTTATCAAATAAATCTGCTCCCTCTTTCTCCTTTTCCCCTGCAGCCTTCTACATTTCACCCCCAAAATTACTCTTGAAGGTTGTGGGATGGGGATGCCACCCTCCAGGTGGGACCTGGGGAATTACATCTGGAATTCCCTGGAATTACATCTTATCTCCAGACTACAGAGATCAATTCCCCCAGGGCAAATAGAAGCTTTGGGGGGTGGATTTTATGGCATGATACCCCACTGAGGTCCCTGCCCCCCCCCAGGATTCAGTCCCAAATCTCCAGGAGTTTTTCTACCTGGATCTGGCAACCTTACCTCCCCCCCTCCCATGACTTGAGTGGTCCTGGCAACCATATTGTGGGATCCTTGGGAGCTGCACCTTGAGAGGATACAGACAATAATCACTCTCTTCCACAAGCTTTCCAGTGGATGGAGAGAGTGCAAACACTAGGGGGGTATGTGGAGGAGGATATTTCTACAGCTTCCCTCTTAGTTTTACTGAGAGCCAACATGATGTTAAGAGCAGTAGACTCTAATCTGGAGAACTGAGTTCAATTCTCTGCTCCTCCACGTGCAACCAGCTGGGTGACCTTGGACTAGTTACAGCTCTCTTCCTCAGAACTCCTTTAGAACTTCCATTTCTCCTTTGTTGCCCCCTTATACAAGAAAATGCATGCCACCCCTCTCACTTCCATCAAATCCTTCCTCAGAACTCACATTCACTATGATCCTTTTGCCATGCACACCACCACTGCTCAAATTGACTATAAAGAAGGTCACAATAGAGTTGCAGCTTTGGTGCACTTGAATCTTTGCAAAAGATCATCCAAAAATTGATGGGAACACAAACCAGACAAGATTGAGGAGAATGATGAAGCAAAGATTCTTTGGGATTTCCAAATACAAACAGATAAACACCTGGAGCATATCACAATTATAGAAACAAATGAGGAATATTGGATCATTGACACTGCAATCCCAGGAGACAGCAGAACAGAAAGAAAAAAACAGGAGAAGATCACAAAAGGCCAAGACCTACAAATACAGTTAAAGCGCCTCTGGGAGAAGAAATTTATAATCATGCCAGTTGTCATTGGAGCCCTTGAAGCAATGCCTAGAAGTCTCAAGAGAGAATTGGACATTGAGCAAATAATACCAGCTCAGTTCCAGAAGACAGTATTGCCTGGAACAGCAAAAATCCTGTGAATATACATCTGCAGTTTCCAAGAACTTGGCCAGATCTTGAATTGCAGAACACAAATGACTGACTGTCATTAAATATTATGTTTCTAAACATACAAAAGGACAATTAAAATGTTGGCTAACTGCACTGTGGTACACTGTGCCTTGTTGTAGCCTAAGATTGGCATTCACACAACTGAGGAGCCAGCAGCTGAGGCTGGTTTTCTGAAAGTTGATGAGCTTTTTTTCCAGAGGGTAGATATTTTTGTCTGCGGCAGCACAGCTAAGTTCAAGTTCACTTGGACCTTAGAGACCTACAAGATTTTAAGAGCGTAGCTTTAGAGAGTTAAAATTCCCTTCGTCTGATCCCTATCAGACAATGCATATTCTGACTCTCAAAAACTCATCTCCCCCGAATCTTGTTGGTCTCTGTCATGGTACTAGACTTGAAACTAGTTGACTTTCTAACATTTACTCTGTTTTTATTCAATCCTTCCTTGAATTAGCTTGGGGTGATGTACACAAATATCCCTCGTCCTTTGAACCTTTGCAGCAACCCGGTGAGGTAGGTTAGGCTGGAAAAGTGTGACTGGCTCAAGGTCATCCAGTAGGCTTCATGACAGAGAGGACATTTGTATAAGGTGACCAGATTTTAACATTGGTAAAGTGGGATACCATTGACTGGTGTGGGGGGGTCTTGATTAAAAATGTGGTCTATATGGAGCAACAAAAAATTTCATAGAGTGCATAGAACGCCAAAATAGTATTGTAAAATATATATTTTTAAATTTCAACGTAAGTACAATTTGCCAAGTGCCCCCAGATGTCCCTCCAAAAGTGGGACAATCTGGTCACCTTACATTTGTACCTAAGCTGGCTTTTGCTCTATATATCAAATCTTTACAAAACTGTGACATATGTTTGGTTGCATTCAGTCTTGTTGAGTTCAGTATCCGTTTGGTTGAGTACAGCCCCAGTGCGACTGGAAAATAATCGATAACAACATACCAGCAACATAAAATTGAACCTGGACAGATCTAGTCCTAATGCACCCTGTGAGGAATGGACGTAAGAGTGGCTGGCCGCCCCCTGAAGCGTCATCCCCATCATTAATACAGGGGTCATAAAGAAGCCCCGCTAAAAGGCATCCCTAACAAGCCTCCTTAAATCAGGAAAACAATCAATACACCCTCCATTAGTCTTTGATCTGACCTGCCATAGATTACAGCCATAAACAATCCCCAGGATGAACAAAAATCTTAAATCAATGCTCAAATCTTTAAACTTTTGCCAAACCTCTTTGTAGTTTATAGAATCAAAAGCTCTCTTCCAATCAATAAAGGCAGCATAAAGCCTGTTTTTTTTCTTGGGTTTTTTTGCCTTTCAGATGATTGAATTAATGGGTCAGAGAGGACAATATAAAAGAATTGGAACTGCTCCAAACCTGCCTGTTCCTTTACTAATAAATTGGTATAGACACCTAGCTTTCCACTGGTAATAATATAAAACACTTTCATATTCTTTCCCCACAGTACTTAGGCTAATATGTCTACAGTGTGAGTTCTCCCCGCCTCATCACACTATGTAAAAGTAAACAAATGTAATGCTAAAGACTAGGCCAAGAAGGAACAGAGTCAACTGAAGCCAAGAAATACTGTGGCCTCATAATTTGCACCACAAGGACACAACGGAATACAAGGGGTGCTATCTGGGTCACTCCTTAGCTGGCAGCCTTATAATCAGCTCTGTTTGCACAGCACTGTAATGCCACATAGGGAATGTCCATGGTTTGTCAACCCCCCCCCCGGCCACCAGTCCACCAGTGTGGGCAGGGGGCAGGGTTGTCAGATCCAGGTTGGAAAACTGGAGATTTAGGGATGAAGTCTGGGGAGGATTGGGACCTCAGTGGGATACAATGCCAAAGAGTCCCCTTCCAAAGCATCCATTTTTCCAGGGCAACTAATCTGGAGATAAGCTGTAATTCTGCAGGATTCCAACCAGCAAGCCACACGTTAAGGAAATGTGTGGAGCCGAAGTAGCGCTATCTCTGCCTCCAATTCTCACCCTCGCACCTGCCTCCTTCTGCGTTCTCCAGGGGACTTTTTTTTTTTAAGCAAACTGCCTGAAGCAATGAATAGGCATTAAATCGTGCAGGCAAAGCAAAAAAAAAAAAAGTTCCCCCAGTTAAAACACAAAGCATACCTCTCTAAAGTCCTCCCCCCAAAAAAGAATTGGCAACAAGATTAATTTTTAAAAGATTCAAGGTTTGTGATACCAAAAGGGGTGGCAATATAAACAGCAGTATGCATCTAATCTATGATTAGATGCATAGGAGTTTTACTTTTTCAAAAAATGTTAGTTGCCATCAAGGGCCCTTTAAAACAGGTGAATGGTTGCCTGACTTGATTGACGGGGAGGAGAGTGGTGTGTAAAGCACATTGCTCTCTTCCGCCATTTCAAGCAGGCATGCAGAGTGCTAAGAAGTGTGAGAAGGAGGCAGACAAAAGCAAGAGAGCCAGAAAGTGAGGAATGGCTGGAGGCACGTTATTTCTTAGCGTTATGCCATTTCGCTGGTGTAATACCATTTTTTTCAATGTGTGGAACTGCCCACAATGTTACCTTCAGTTATGGCTGCCAGTGTTATTGTTATTATTGTTGTAGTCCATTTATATGTTATGTAGGAAAAAAGTTCCATGTACTGTTTTCTGTTCCATGTGAACCGCCCTGGGGGAGGGTGGCATGCAAATATAATGAATGAGTGAATGAGTGAACTGACACCTGTGAGGTAGGTGAGGCTGAGAGAGCCCTGATGTTACTGCTCGGTCAGAACAGCTTTAGCAGTGCTTTGGTGAGCCCAAGGTCACCCAGCTGGCTGCATGTGGGGGAGCAGGGAATCAAACCTGGATCACCAGATTAGAAGTCGGCTCTCATAACCATTATACCAAACTGGCTCTACACCAAAGAAACAGGACCAGTGGCTGATCTAGTTAATTATCCTGTATTGTTTTACTCTAATGTCTTCCTGGTGAAATAATCTTTCTAGTAGCTTCTTCCTGTCCTTAATTATTGGCACATCAAAAATCCCATTAACACAAGGTTCTCCACCCTGGAGTCTCCCTTCCAACCAGGATGCAGATGTAGTCCCCTCCCAAGGACTCACCCAAGGACTTTCACCAACTCAGGAGCTTCTCCTAATGGCCTATTAGAGTTTCCCTATCAGAGTCTGGTTTGCCCATTAATGAACCTCCATTTCTTTGACATTGCCTTCCTGATCATATCAAGGCTTTGTTTTAGGGCATCTGTGTCCTGGCCCTAGTCCCCAAGGTACCAATTTGTTATAGAAAGAGAACAGAGACAAGCCATTTTTGGTTTTGTGTTGGGCTTTACCTTATGCAAGGCCCACGTTGCTGGCAGGGCTATCTCTTTTGGAACCCCTCCCCCTCAGTGTTGGATGGTAAACAAGCTTTTTATTGACCTCTGTCGCTTCTGATCATCCCTTTACTTTCTTCTGTATGGCGGATCTAGATTAAATTGTATGTATGTTGTTAGGAACCATTTTAATTTGTTTTCAATAAAATTCCTTTTCATTAATTTTTAGAACTGCCTCTTTCTCAGATTTCTTGCCAGATACTCTCTTTTTATACATAGGTGGAGTATCTCGCTTGGTACCACCCCTCACATTTGTTATTTGTCTCCTAGAATTGCTAATTCCCACATCATAATTCAGGAGAGAGGTCTGTTTCCAGTAACAACACTCCTGTACACACAGACATGTATCCCTAATTAAAACTGAGACAAGTCAAAAAGGTCTCTCTTGCAAACTCTTTCCTTCTATTTTGCTAATGAAAACTGGAAGAGAAGGTTTGCTTCTGGCTATAGGGAAGAGACAAAACTTTTTAAAAAATGTAACAGCCTCTTGGGAATTAAGCAACCTGATGGACACATGGCTGGAGAAAGCAAAATGATCCCTCATCTTCTGCCTACCAGGGGTAGTCAAACTGCGGCCCTCCAGATGTCCATGGACTACAATTCCCAGGAGCCCCCTGCCAGCGTTCGCTGGCAGGGGGCTCCTGGGAATTGTAGTCCATGGACATCTGGAGGGCCGCAGTTTGACTACCCCAGGCCTATACAACCTTACTTTAAAACTGGAAAGGAAACCCTCCATTAGGATATCAGCAGATCTGTGGCATTCTCTGCACACCCTGCTTGCTTTGCCATGCAGCTAATTTGCAACAATCCTTTTAAAATTCCCACTAGATTTCAAAGGCAAAATCTTTAGATTGTTGGGTTGAGAGGTTCCTAGCTAGCAATATATTTCAGAGTACAATGGAAATAATTAAACTGCAGAAAATGCTTAAAGTGAGTTCTGTCCAACTTACATGCTTTGTTTCGGGGGCAGGGGGAGGGTGGAATTGGTGTTAGCATCTCAGTTGGAAAATTCTTGTTAGGCTCCTGAGACACACATGGCTGTCCTTTCAAGTATATTAACAAAAACCACAGAGTACCTTTAGGGAGTTTATTGGCAAGTTGACTAGCCTGCTGGCCACCAGGGGGCAGACAGCCCAAGAAGACTCTTAACACTAGTGCCACAATAGCTAGAGTTGGAAGAAAAGACAGGTATTTGTTTATTTGTTTACTAACTTACTTACTTGATATACTGCCCTCCCCTAAGGCTCAGGGAGTGGTTAGAGGGTCACAAAATCCCTCCCCGCCATACTATGGAATGAGGATTGTTGTTGTTTTTTCAGAACAAAGAAAAGGGGCAATCCCCATTCTCTAGTCATAATTTTCTTCAGAAAATAAAGAGGATACATACACATATTCTGTCCTGATCTCTAAGAGACAATTTAAGTGTCCATCATGATAAAGCCTGCTTCTGGCTAGAAGCACTAGGCGATGTTTTAATGTTGGTAGATCTCATATCCCTCATACCAAGGTCAAAGGAGCCCAGTCCTATACAGTTAGGAAAGTTTAGACCTACCAACTTCAGTGGGTTTAGGAGTGGGTAACTCTACACAGGATCACAGCAGTGCTCCGTTAAACCAGAAAAGGCCAGTAAGGATCACTGGGGCTTCTCACTCAGGAGTTAACTGGACTTCTCAGATAGACCTGAGAGCCCATTTCAGGCCAAACTGGTATATTATTGGCTACACAAAGTAGAAAATGCTACTCTGGCCATGAAATGTGGAACTAGGACAACAAAAGGAACCTTGGTCAGTCTGTGGGCCATGATGATTGGACTGGATGGGTGGCATGAAGGGATCCCACAGGAAAATCATTTGTAATGGCTCAGCAATCCTGGTGAGGTTCAGAATCTCCCAAAGCACAGCAGCACCAGTTTAGGAAGAAAAGGGGCAGTCAGAGTAACAGAAGAAAGCTGCCCCCTGTCTCATGATCCTGAGCACCCTCAATAGTCCTCTAGCCCCCTGGACCATCCTTGTTTCCTACCTGCCTGTAATCTCTTCATCCCGATGTTAAAAGAAGTTTTACATCCTCACCTGTTGCCTCTCCTGGACTGTGTGGCCTCTGAGCCTCGGAATCCGACTGATGAAGCAAAGTGATGGCATCCCACAGAGAAGAATCATCCAGTGGCCCAGCCTTCACTGTCGGATCCTGAGTGAAGTGCGGAGGCAGCAAAGAATGCTGGGAGCAGTGCCTTAATTGTCCGTCACCATCATAACCACTACTGGAACTACAGGGATTGTTTCCCTACCTGTAGAGAAGAGGTGTGGTTGTTTACTTTTTCTCCCCTCAAAGAATAACCTCCATTGTCACCTCTTCTTACATGTGAAGAACTTAAAGTAGACACAGATCCCTGAACAGCAAAAAATTCCTCCAGGATAGAAGCATTGTAATGTGCCGATATGATTTTGAAAATGACTCATTTTCTCTCTGCAGGAACCTTATAATTCTTTCTAATGAAGCTAGTGGCTGTTCCCGTTCTAATTCGCCCTGCTCAGCTTGAAAGTGGTTTCAGCATCCCTTTGATCTACACCCAAGGGCCGATGGGAATAATGAAGCCTGTGATCAAAAAGGCCTAAATGAGCAAGGTGGGGATCTCAGCACTCAACGAACTGTTTCTCTCTGCTCTAGGCCTCCACCCAGGTCAACATACTCATAGGTAGATTCCCAGACACATGACCATGTGTATTTGGCTGTGGAAGTAGCTTTAATACCTTCTTAAGTTCCATTATATGAGACAGTATATTCTAATACTGAAACACTATTAATAAAGGATCCATACAGCCATCTAGCCAAACAGTTTTCCGTAAGAGTAACATATAAAGCAGTGTTTTCCAATTTTGGATATGCTGAGTTCCTAAGATGTGTCAAATTTAAGAGGTATCACAGGACTACAAAAATATGTTAATTGGGTGATTTTTGAGTATTTTTTATTCAAAGCCACCTCGTAATTTGAGGTCCTAAACTTTACCTTAATTATCTTGTGCATAAATCCTGCTCTGCCTTTCTTCTTGTTTACCCAGGAATCTCTGTGGATCTGTATTGAGGGGGAGATGTTCAAATGGATGCAGGCAATTCAAATGGGCTACTAGCTGAGGTAACAGAGTTAATAGCAACCTAACAACAGCATAGGCAATGCAGAGGCAGTTTCAATAAGTGAAAAAAAATTGTAGGGGTTCCTCCCTCCCCTTTGAGAATGTCCCCTACGCAGTGAGCACAGATTTGTTGGATGATGGATTTGTTGTTTTTCCTCTCTCTCTCTTTGATCACAAGTAATAAGGAGATTCATACAGAAGAAAGCACTCTCTGAAGTATCCTGGTTCCGGACCGTAAAGAGTTTTAAACATATGCTTCATAATCTTGTATTTCCCAAAGAAGCAACCACATCACCAGTGAAAGCTACAGAAACCCTCTGGCTATCACTAGAGATCACTCTGGCCACAGCAACATAACAAGCCAAATAAACTTTCTGGCCGTCTTTAAAGGTAGGCCCAGGGAGAGATTATCAAAGTGGCCTGTGTAGAAGCAAACTTCCGTCTCTGTCTCTGTCTCTCTCTGTCTCTGTCTCTCTCTGTCTCTCTCAAGCATATTCACTATCAAGCTATGCCATACCCACCCACCCACTCCCATGAAGATTTCTCTCTTATAGTAAATTTCACCTCCTCCCCCCCCCCCCCCATGGCACAATCGTCAAGAAGACAAAAGTTACGACTACTGGGGAATCACACAATTTTAAGGTTGAGAATGAAGAAGTTGCTGGAATTGGTCAAGAATTTCTATTCCTTGACTTCATTGTCAACCAAAAGCAAGACTGCAACCAAGAATCAGAAAGAGACTGAGACTGGGAAAGGCAGCCATAAAGGAACTAGAAATGTATAAAGATGTATAAAGATTTCTAACAGAAATGCTGACTTTATGAACTTAGGCAGATTGTGAGTGGGTGGGCAGGAAGGGATGTGCCAGTGTTTGTCTCTTGTGGCCCTTCCTTGTATACCCAGGGAATTGCTGATCACCACTGTGGGATGGTAGGTGAATTCCCTCCAGGCCAGGCTGAAATCTGGAGATTTTTGTTGGGGAGAGGATCATCTGGACATGAAATTGGGGTCACTGTGGGTAGGCAGGTAGTTGTGAGTTCATACATTGTGCAGGGGGTTGGACTAGATGCCCCTGGAGGTCCCTTCCAACTCTATGACTTTATGTGTTATAGTGACTAGCATGGGGGAAATTCATGCCATAGGATTCCCTGTTATTACATATGGGTGTGAAAGTGAGACAATGAAGAAAGCTGACAGAAACAAATGTGATTCCCTTGAAATGTGGTGGCAGAGAGTTTTACAAAGAAATTACATATTTTTTTTGCTGGCCCTAGATTAGAGATGTATTCTATTTGCTTATTTACTTAATTCGCACTTAAGGTGATTTACAGAATTTCAACCCAAAGTAACCCCCCAAGGCCAAACTCAGTACAGGTTAGTGAGCACATTGAAAATAAGCTTTCAGAAGTAAAAAAAACCTAAAAAAAAACCTGATTGATCCAGTACAGCATCCAATGAAGACAGGCTGACTCATTCCTTAAAAGTGACATTATGAATACTTTAAGTCCTCAAAAGGACCACCGAAATAAAAGCTAGCAACATGTACATAAAAACCAATGAGAAGCGATAGAATCAATTAACGTTTCAGATGAATGAAACCACACATGCAGGCACACAAAAGTGAGAGTTTGAAAGAGAGGGGAAATATATAGGTGTTTATTAATGTGCAAATGTTAGATGCCAAAGAGCCAGTGTGGGTGAAACAGAATGCTTGGCATTTAGAGGAGAACACAGGCAATCAGAGGCACTTCAGAAAGCCTGTTGGGACAATTAAAATCAACGGGATGCCGATGTCCTGGGGTATAAAACTCAGAAGAAAAGGAAGGGTAGGTTGTTCTGGAGGTGGGTAGATCCTATATGTTCAAGAAGGCATATAATCAAGTAAGTGCACATTAGAGAATTTGAGCAGAAACAAAGCACACAGCCAAATCACTGTGGGTAGAATATTAGGGACACATCGAAAAGCTGAAAGTCATCTTGAATTGGGGGGGGGGGTAGTCCCTGACTCAATGGCAACTTTGATCAAAACATTCCTGGTTCATATCTCACCACAGTGGCCACAAATCGAGCACCTTGGCTTGGAAGAGCCATGGGTCTGGTGTCTCCATGCTGTCTTGTCTGCAGTATGGGAATAATGCCAATTTAACAAACAGGTGGTCGTATGGAATACTGTTAAAATGTAAATGAAGCATTTGAATCTTGTAGGTATCACAGTGCTGAGGCTGGGGGGAAAAGATAAAAACAATAATGTGCCTCAGATTTAAGTTTAAATCAACCACTGGTCACTATTGGGACCAGTGCCAGAGAGCGGAAGCATGGGAGGAGTTATTTTTTATTATCTTGAATTGTTTACCACCATTTTTATGTTTGAGATCTTGGATGTTAATATTGGGGTATTTTTAAGGGAGATTTGTTTTATGTTTTTATATTAATTCTGTGAACTGCCGTGAGCCAGCTTGCTGGGAGCAGTGGTCTATAAATCTAATAAATAAATAAATAACCCATTTTGGCATTCTATTTGTAGCATAGGAGACGTGTTTATACAGCAAAACTCCATTGGTCACTACTATAGGAATATAGTATGTTCAGAATGCTGTTCTATATTTCAGGACTGACGGCTTGCCATTTTCAAAGTGAATATCCATTAAAAAAAGTTAAGGAGGGGAAAAAACTTTTTAAAAATTCAATCAAGAACCAAAACATTTTAAAAAATACAAATATATGGCTGAATAATATAGTAACAACACACAGGTAGTTTAAAATGCTCAAAATATGAATATACATGTATTTACTACAAGATAATATACAAATATACAGCCTGAAATTGTTTTTCATTTGTTGTTATGTGCGAAGTCGTGTCCGACCCATCGCGACCCCATGGACAATGATCCTCCAGGCCTTCCTGTCCTCTACCATTCCCCGGAGTCCATTTAAGTTTGCACCTACTGCTTCAGTGACTCCATCCAGCCACCTCATTCTCTGTCGTCCCCTTCTTCTTTTGCCCTCGATCGCTCCCAGCATTAGGCTCTTCTCCAGGGAGTCCTTCCTTCTCACGAGGTGGCCAAAGTATTTGAGTTTCATCTTCAGGATCTGGCCTTCTAAAGAGCAGTCAGGGTTGATCTCCTCTAGGACTGACCAGTTTGTTCGCCTTGCAGTCCAAGGGACTCGCAAGAGTCTTCTCCGGCACCAGAGTTCAAAAGCCTCAATTCTTTGACGCTCGGCCTTCCTTATGGTCCAACTTTCGCAGCCATACATTGCAACTGGGAATACCATAGCCTTGACTAAACGCACTTTTGTTGGCAGGGTGATGTCTCTGCTTTTTAGGATGCTGTCTAGATTTGCCATAGCTTTCCTCCCCAGGAGCAAGCGTCTTTTAATTTCTTTGCTGCAGTCCCCATCTGCAGTGATCTTGGAGCCCAGGAAAATAAAATCTGTCACTATCTCCATTTCTTCCCCATCTATTTGCCAGGAATTGAGAGGGCCGGATGCCATGATCTTTGTTTTCTTGATGTTGAGTTTCAAGCCAACTTTTGCACTCTCCTCCTTCACCCGCATCAACAGGCTCTTTAGTTCCTCTTCACTTTCTGCCATTAGAGTGGTATCATCTGCATATCTGAGGTTGTTGATATTTCTCCCTGTAATCTTGATCCCAATTTGTGACTCTTCTAATCCCGCATTTCTCATGATGTGCTCTGCATACAAGTTAAATAGGCAAGGCGACAGTATACAGCCTTGCCGAACTCCTTTCTCAATTTTGAACCAGTCAGTGATTCCATGTTCAGTTCTCACTGTTGCTTCTTGACCTGCATATAAATTTATCAAGAGACAAATAAGATGCTCTGGTATTCCCATCTCTTTAAGAACTTGCCACAATTTGTTGTGCTCCACACAATCAAAGGCTTTAGCATAGTCAATGAAGCAGAAGTAGACGTTCTTCTGGTACTCCCTAGCTTTCTCCATGATCCAGCGTATGTTGGCAATTTGATCTCTAGTTCCTCTGCCTCTTCGAAATCCTGCCTGTACTTCTGGAAGTTCTCGGTCCACATATTGCTGGAGCCTAGCTTGTAGGATTTTGAGCATAACTTTGCTAGCATGAGAAATTAGTGCAATGGTGCGGTAGTTTGAACATTCTTTGGCATTGCCCTTCTTTGGGATTGGAATGTAAACTGACCTTTTCCAATCCTGTGGCCATTGTTGAGTTTTCCAAATTTGCTGGCATATTGAGTGTAGCACTTTTACTGCATCGTCCTTTAAGATTTTGAATAGTTCAACTGGAATGCTGTCACCACCACTAGCTCTACCATTCCCCGGAGTGGTAATGTTTTTCATTACTTTGGAATAAATACATGTATTTGGTGTTGTTGCTGTGTTATTAGACATTTTAAAAATCTTTTCAGTTCTTGATTCATTTTCAGAGTGGAACAGCAAATTTCTAATAGTTTTTGAGTGCCTTTTTCTTCCTAATAAATCTGTAGAAACCATTGACTTGTTGGATATTGTAACTCTGCCCCAACTTCTCATTGGTTAGATAATAAGCAGCTTTGGCTGTCGATTATCTTCTGTTTCATCTTATATAGGACCTTTCTTCTATCTCGTATCTGTACTTGGAGGTGTAGCAAATTAATCTTTTGAAGTTAATATGTTCGCAATAAGTTAAATGTACTTACCTGAATATGTCATGTAAGATGTGCTTCTATTTTTGTATATAAAATTTCTTTATCTTGTTACCGCTGGAGAAAATCATCTTTATAATTTGTTTAAACAGCATTTTCCCCTTAACTTGGAAATGTGGCAGATCTTAGCTACTGCATAAAGCTTCTGTGATTCCAAGTCAAATGATTTTTCTTTTACTTTTAACCCAATATAATTAAGGCTAGGATCTCTAACTATGGAAAATAACCGCTAGTGTGGCCTCTGGAAAGCATGCTCTAGGGACCTACTTGATTTTTAAGTTGCCAACACATCTGGAAGGGAATGGGACCAAGCCAAACTTTAGCAGTGGGGATACAACATTCAACCACTCAGTGTATGGAAATAGTTTACAGACCAGTAATACAGGATTAGGATCTGCAAACTCCAGGTCTGAATCCCAACACTCCCATGGAATTTTGCTGGTAATCTTGGGTCAGTCACATATTCTCATCCTAACCTACCTCACAGAATTGTTGTGTTAGAGTTTAAATAAGCAAAGGGGAAAAGCTCCAGCTGCTTAAAAGAATAAATAGAAAAGAGAAACAAATTTATGAAAGAGAGGATAGAGAGAGAGACCTAACCAACTGATTAACTGTTGTTCCTCTGGCCTAGTCTGCACACATTAGTTAATGCACTTTTTAATGCACTTTAGAAGTAGATTTTCCTGTTCTGCACAGGAAAATCCAGCTGCCAAAGCACATTGAAAGCACATTATCCTATGCGTGCGGAATGGGCCCTGGAGACAAGCAGGGAAGACGTGTGCTCAAAGAAGCAGGAAGTCTCCAAATGAACCTATCAGGACACAGGACATGGTTATTTGAAAAATAACTGGAAGTTCCTGATCTTAATATGTTAACTTCACATCTCCTCCAGTGCCCCCTGTAGAATATTTTTCATATATGCTGTTGAATCATTCATACTACAGATCTTGCCTTGTGTCCCCAGTGGGGAGAAAGACAGGGTATAAATGAAGCAAAATAAATACACAAAATTTGAGGGCCATTTCGCACGGCTTCAAAATAGCACAATGGTTGCTAATTGGAAACGCTACTAATTTGCCATAACCCACGACGTCGTAGACAATCTGCAACAATCCTGAAACCGACCCGCAAAAAGCGCTTCGTTGTGGCGCTTTCAGGGGAATCCAGAAAAGTGGATTCACCCTCCGGATAGCGATACACTCCTGCAACCAATCTGCAACAGTCACTGAGCACAAACCACTTAAAAGCCCGTTTGCTGAAATAAAGTCCCTTTATTTTTTACACATAAATTCAGCCGAAAATTGGGCCCGTGAGAAGGGGGGGGGAATTTTTTTTTATCACTCGAGGCAGCGTGCAAACGATCATACAATCAAACGACAGCTCACATTAGGCAGCTGGATGGGTCTCTCCGTAGCAACGAATCTACCTAGATTCGTTGCTATGGGTCGGGTTTTTTTTTAAAAAACCTTTCTTAAAGGGAAAGGGGCTGTTTGGGAGCATGCTAACGGCTGCCCATTGGCTGCTTGACGGCCAGGGGCGGGACGAGCTTGGCAATAGCGCTTCCTTTCTAGCGATTTCTGCCGAGACCGGAAGCCTGTGGGAAACGCTAAAAAACGCAACTGATTCCACTACAAAGGCAGGTATGCATAACGACGAATTCCACTATTTTAAATGGCGATTTTTCATTCCGCAAACAATTTGCAACAAAGATCCCCGTGCGAAAAGGCCCTAAGTATTCCCTTGCTCTCTCCAGCTCTAATAGTACCCTTTAGGCTGGTTGTTCCAGTGGAAATAGACTTTTCAAACTCTCACCAATGAGCCCAAACAGAGCCCATAAGGCTATATGAATATCAAGCAATAACTGCAGTTATCACATGAATAAAAGATCTTTTTTGTCCAGAAAACAGTGATAGGAAAAACTCTCCTTTGTGCATAAATATGCTGGAAACAGATGTTCCTCAAACGTTCAAGTGAAATCAAAAGAACTTTGATATGAATGCTCAGAATTAGCAGATAAAAGGGGACGAGCAGAGCAGCTGCTCAGAGTGTGAATGAATGAATTTTTGCAAATAGTGTTTTGGCTGCAGCGTTTCTGTTGTAAATGTATAGTCGGCATAGATGGGTATGAATGGACAAACAGACAAACAGCTTGCCTTAAGTCTATAAGCCTTCAGTTACATTTTCTAGTTCGTTTGGCAGACTGATGTATTTTCTATACAGTGTAAGAATGTTAGAGTATATAGAATGGACTGCCTGAAACTTTTTAAATTTTAGCTACATTTAACATCTGGGAGGGGTTATTTGAGATACTTATGCTGTTCATCTCAGGCACAGTGTTTTAATAGCAATTTCATCATTCGGTCAAATTATTCCTAAACAAGTCATGCATCCCTCAAGCCACACAAAGTTGTTGATTACTTTGTTTTATGACCATCTTCCATAGTTCTCTAGGTAGTCAAACTACGGCCCTCCAGATGTCCATGGACTACAGTTCCCATGAGCCCCTGCCTGCGCCCCTGGACATCTGGAGGGGTGCAGTTTGACTACCCCTATTCTAAGATCTCTAGCATATGTGCAGAGTGCTAAAACGAGGCTGACCCTGATGGAAAACTTCCTCAGGAGCCCAAATACCCACACAAGCCCCATCTCATCAGAGCTGGGAATCTAAGCAGGGTCAGCCATGGTCAGTATTTGGATGGCAGATCACCCAGCAAGACAAGAGTTGCTATGCAAAGGAAGTCACCAGCAAGCCACCTCTGCTCCCCTCTTGCCTTGAAAACCTCATGAGGGGGTTCATTAGGGGAATGCCATGAGTTGGTTGGGACACGACAGTACACTTTGGCTGATTCCGCATGGCAGCAGCCATGCTAGGCCACTGCTAGTGGAGTGCTGCAGAGATTATGATCACCGAATCTGCGGTCATAATGTGTCCCAGCGAGGGACAAATAACAGCGGGGCACCTGATGGTTTCATCAAACTGTCTCCGGTACTGGCGAGCCAATGAACTATTTATATTATTAGATAAGCATAATAAGGTAACTTGGTTGAAATAACCTTCCACAGTGGAAAGTTCTCACAGCAATTATTACAGGAAGACACAACCACTGATGAAAAGCAATTGAAAATGGCATGTATCTAGAAACCCTTATGGTCGGTTCTTTATTTGGTATTAAAAATTGAAAAACAGATTGTAAAACTGTAAATGTATTTGTTAAATTGTACAAATTATAAATTACAGTAATTTAGCCTTGGGATAGGTTTATTTTTTTGTTGTTGTTGTAATTCCACTGTGAACTGTCCCCCTGTTTTCGTGTTGTATTGTAACACATGCAAGTGCTAAAAGCAGCAAGGGATAATCTCTGGAAATCTTTCAAGACATTCATTGTAACTTCTGCAACATGTGTTGTCTGCTGTTAGAGCAGGGGTTGCCATATATACCAAATCTGCAGGTAAAAAGTTTGCTTATAACATTGGGACACTCTCCGTACTGTTTGAAATTTAGCAGACATGATCCACTGGATGACGGGTTCAGTTGCTGAGAATGTCATCCCATTTGGTGGGGGAGGACCCCAAACCCTAGAAATATATTTTGCAATTAATTGAAGGTAGGTCACTTTTCCCCAATTTGAGTGCCATTTGTTAGGGGGACTCCTGCAAGCAAAGATCATTGTTCCAAAAAACCCCATCCTAATTCAATGGGGAAAAGGACAAATCTTTGGCATAATCTTTCTATGATCCTATGCAAACATGGAGGATTGTGTCCTAAATTAAAATGTATGTGATGTTTAAAAATCTGATAAATTTAGAGAAAATGTTGAATTGGTGACTCAGGTTTATAATCTGGAAGTGTTCAGATGGCCACATGATCAGAAGACTTAACTGATTTGTGATTACTTACAATGCTCATCTTGAAAACTTTTCAGTTTTCTAAAAAATGAAATGTGGAAATTAAGAACACAAGAAGAGCCCTACTGGATCAGACCAGTGGCCCATCCACATTCCGTCTCATAGAGCCTCCAATCAGTTTCTCTGGACATCCAATAACAGGGCATAGCCTTCCCCTAATGTTGCCTCCCGGCTCTGGGATTCAGAGGCTTAGTACCTCTGAATGTGTAGGTTTCTGTCAGACACCATGGCTAGTAGCCATTGATCGACTTATCCTCCATGAATCTGCGTAATACCCTTTTAAAGCTGTTTATTCCTGTGGCCGTAACAATATCCTCTGGCAGTGAATTCCGCATTTTAATTGCTATAGTTTCTTCCAGTTGGCTATCTCAGTGCGGAGCCATTCCAGTACTCAGCAGGTTCCTGCTATGGCTCAGCAGCAGAGCATATGTTTTTACAAAACGTACAAGGCCTACATGTATGGCAACTTGTTAAAGGATCAGATGATATGTGAATGGAAGGAATCTCTTTCTTTCTTTCTTTCTTTCTTTCTTTCTTTCTTTCTTTCTTTCTTTCTTTCTTTCTTTCTTTCTTTCTTTCTTTCTTTCTTTCTTTCTTTCTTTCTTTCTTTCTTTCTTTCCGTCTCTTTCTCATTATTGTTTTGCTTGAGACCCCAACAAACTGTTGTCATTCAGAATAAATATTCCTTTGCTAGGCAAAACAATGGTCCGATTTCACATTAGGCAGGTTCATTTTGGGGTTGTCAGTTTACTGAGAATAGGAAGATACTTCTTGCTGCCATTTTCAAGCCCTTGCTGCAGTTTGAATTAGGGGAGGGAGCAAAATCAGAATCACACAGAACTGGAAGAGAATACAAATTGCTACTTGGCTACATCATGTGTGTGTGTGTGTGTGTGTGTGTGTGTTAATAATACTTTGTCCTAGGAGCAAACCCCATTGGATAATATTGGGCTTTCTTCTAAATAGACCTGCCTAGGATTGTTTCCACAGGTTGCTAGGCCTTCCTATCAATGTAATATTATGCTGGTCTCCTGGATCAATCCCATAATGTTGCCCCCACATTACTTCCTACAAAGGCTGCCAACCCTCATGATCCTGAGATTTCCTGGAATTACAACTGATCCCTGGATGACTGAGATCACTTTCCCTGGAGAAAATGGCTCCTTAGGAGGTTTGGGGGATGTGGCATTATACCCCACTCTGGTTCTCCCAAGCCCAACTGTCCCTAGGTTCTACCCCCAAATCTCCAGGAATTCCCCAACCTGGAGTTGGTAACCCTACTGCCTACACCAGTGACAACCACCATGGCCACGTTTGCTGCGCTACTGGCATACAGATAATGAAAAGGGAATGGAGAAGTACTAGGTCAGGCAACATGCACACTTGTCCTACAGACCTTTTAGGGAGGGAGCCAGATGCTTTGGCCACAATCCAAAACTGAGTAAGGAGAAGCATTTAAAGCTTGTGTATGTGGGTTTACAGCTATTAGCCTCACTCAGCATGCCTAATATAATGCAATTATACTTGAGATAACAGGATGTTAATTAAGGTAGAGTAGCAGGTCCGACATGCAGCATCCAGTTGATGCTATAAAATACTTCTTTCCCCTTTCATAGCATTACATAATGCCAGACAAATTTACAAATATAATGTCTGTGCTAGATGATAATAATGTACTTTGGAAACTTATGAAAACCTAGAGCTTCTAGGACGCCATTTCTGTTGCCTATCGCCATTCGGACCCTGAAAGACCACCATGTCATGTTACTTCTGGTAAGAAAAAGAAGGAAGTGACATAGGATAGAAATCACTGGATGAGCTGTGGTAAAACATATAATTTCTAGTGATTCCTAGAGCTACCTATGCTAGTTTTGTTGACAGGAGTGATATGATGCTACAGCCAGAGCTGTGCCCATCATCCCCTTCCACAGCCCTCCTGTCAATTGTACTGCCATGCAACCCTATACAAAACCTGAAAGTACATTATTTCTGCACAAGGAATCTGCCCCTGGATAGCCTCTGGTTGCTAGCGTGTTTTAGAGCCCCCTCTACATAATGCTGCCTGCATCCTGAGGCTGTCCAAGGGCTGGCTCACGTTTTGTCCAGATTTCCCTCGGGATAAGGGAAATCACAAAAATTGTGGAGCTGGGGAATGAAAGGGAAAGGGGGGGGGGAGGATGATCAAGCAGCTTTTTCCTGATCATCCAGGTATGCATGCCCCTTGATTTAAAGCCTTCTGTTTATACAAAATGATTTTTTGGGCTTCAGATTCCCATGTGTAGCCTCTAAAAAATTAGACAGGCAAAATACAGTCCCATCTTTTGGGGGGATGGGTGGGGTTTTTTGGAGCTGGGGAATGAAAGGGAAAGGAGGGGAGTGGGTGATCAAGCAGCTTTCTTCCGAACATTCAGGCATGCATGCCTCTTGTTTTAAGCCCTTGGTTTACACAAATGAGTTTTTGGACTCCTGTTTCCTATGTGCAGCTTCTCAAGAATCCACCCAGATATAAATAAAGTCCAAAGAAAAAAAAAGAATCCTAAAAGGGAGAATGCTGTATTATTCTGGTGTTTATCAATAGCAACATGGAAACATTGTTTATTATTAAAAATGCATCTGTGTTGTAGCATTGCTGCATAGCAATGTAGAGGTAACTTAAAAAAAAATGGAGCTCAGGGGGAAAGGAAGTTTCAGTCCACAAAAGATCTGCTGTGCTGTGATTGACAAACCAAAGAACGGGGGGAGAAGTTTGCCTTGTTGGGAGTTAAAAAGCCACAACAGGGCAGAGGGAAAACGCGGGAAGGGTCTCCCCATGAAGAGGGCTGCAAACGTGAGGTTTACCATCCTGCGTTTGCAAGCAGGAGCCCACTCTCATTTTAGCCCTCCGTGCAGAAATGATCTGTATTTTCAGTCAGTGAACCAAGTGAATGCTGTTAATGGGAGGTTAAAAGGTCACCAATAGGGGCTTACAAGTACAAAGGGCAATTTGAGAGGGATTCTAAAGTCCAGAATTCCAGAACCAATCAGAGCAAGGCTTGACAAGTGCTAGTAGCTGATTTGATGGAGCCTGGCTGAGTGGGCATACAAGGAGCAGTAGAGGGAGGAAGCTGCCAAAAGTCGAGAAGGTAGAAGAACTTCAATTGGAATAAAAAGGGAAGAAAGCTACTAGCCAAAACCTTCCAAGTGAGAGGCTGAGGGGAAGGAGCATTCCCCATCCAAGTCAAGGCGGAAGAAAAAGCACTGATCGACTAGGGTGGCTGAGCCTGTCTCATCAGAGATAGGGAGAAGACTTCAGCAGGATCTGAGGAAAAACCGTAAATCCATTTGCCTCAGTCAGCTACCAACATCACGACGAAGCCATGCAGCCAGACTGGACACCATTCTTCACCCATCAGTACGCATGAGAAGTGCCAGCTGGGCCAGAGGAGCAGAGAAATATGCCTAATATGGAGAAGGTCTATCCGTCCTTTTCTGAGAGACAGAGTTGTACATACATGTGATTTGCAGTTTCTTTTTAAATAAACATTTCCCCCCAATTTAAGACTTACATTTTTTTCTTTCCAGAGGACCTGAATAATGTCCCCCAGAGAGTGATTCTGCCACCTTATCACACAGTCCAGCCCATTCCTCTGACTTCATCAATTTTTTCCTTTCAGGCCTTGATTCATGTACAACAACTACATTGACCATGACTGTAAGTAGTTATAACCTTCCCCAGAAATGCCAGCAATGCTGTCAGACAGGTCCTAAGCATTTAAAACCCCCTGATAAGCATCCACGGAACTGGCCCTAGAGAATCCAGTTAAGAATTCAATTGACTGACTAACATGCAGAAATCCCTCCCACACCTACTTCAGTGTACCCACACAAGCAAGTTTATTTCTTAGGACCAATCCTTACTACAAGGACTTCAGAGCAGCTAGTGCATGATTTCCATTTGGGCAGACATATCTTCTTAGCTTCAGCTGAAGAACATTATTAACGTATCTTCAGAGCATTCTTCAGCACTTAGCAAGGCCTCTGTCCAGCTACTCCCTCCTCTGCCCCCCCCCCCAGTGACTTGCATCTGTCTAAGTAAAGGCATTTTTTGGTGTGTCACCTCTCCACTTCCGGGAGTCATACAATGGCCATTTAAGGCGTCACAGATGGTGTCTCATAAATTACCGCTTGCAATATGAATTAATTGTAAAAATGTAAGCTCAGTCGCCACCTGCTCAACCTCCTTTGCTAGTAATTTCCCTGCTCACAGCTGCTATTTCCAGTGAATCTGCCTATTTAAAAAAAACTTTAGCATTTGGGAATCAGTGTTGAGCTACAGACATGGAAGCTCAAGGGGCTAATTCCAGCATTCCATTTTGACAGCACTTCTCCATAGAGTGCCTAGAGGGACGGCGAGTCTTTTACCTCCCACTGGCCTTGTGTCACATGAAGAAAGTGCCTGTATCTGTCCCCTCATTCAAAGTCCACCCCATGTCGCAATGAATCAGATAGGGCGAAAGAACAAAAGGAAATAATCACTACAGAAGCCCCAGGGGTGATATCAGGGAGTGGGTTCTCAAGCGGAGTTCTCATTTTCTATCTCTTGCTCAGACTAGCAACAAAGAAATCTGCAAGAAGAAAGCCAAAAGTTCTTGTTTAATTTTCCCCGGCTATATAAAGCAGCACGACCTGCTTTGCCCTATGCTTATCTCTCCTCTGTAGCTCGCAGGCCCAGAAGTCACATCCACAAAAAAATGAGGCGGCTCAGATAATTGAAAAGATGTTCCATGATTGGCAATCTTCACCCGATGCATGCATACCCAAGGCTTGGTGCATTCGTTGGGACTTGCTGTCTGTCTTTCGGAACCGCAGCCAAAGGGTCAAAACCTACAAGCTGTTGGGGGCTTTGGGAGAGCCCCCGTGGGATCCTGCCAGTGATTTTTAAAAAATGCTAACAGAAGTTATGCTGGGGAGGGTGGCTGGTGCTGACTGAAGGGAGTTTAACTCTTTCTCTCCAGAGCCTTATCACTGATCAAAACCAACTCTCCTCATTGTTGGCAGAGTTTAAATATGCAAGAGAAAAGAAAAGCACCGGGATGCTTACAGGAATAAAACAAACAAAAGAGAAGCTTCCATTCTGGAAGCTAGCTGGGCAGAAATGTGCTCAAAGGAGCAGGAAGGCTCCCAAAGAACCTATCAAAACACTAGAGGAGATTATTTAATCAACCTCAGGTTCCTCTTCTAACTATGTTAAATATACATCTCTTCCAATGCCCACTTTGGGGTATTCTTTACATGCTTTTGAATCATGCACACAACAGATCTGGCATGTTTCAGCCTTCTCCACTCCCTTCTGTTTTCATTCCTCAAAGAAAAGAAAAGGCAAGTAAAGGTGTAGGGAAATGGAAGAGGTAAACTTCCTCCACCGTGTAGCCCCAATCAGGCTCCTTTGTCCCTTCTAATTAGCAGTTTTAAAATATGAAGGAGTTACTGGCTTTGATTTTGAAACCCCTGAATGATTGAGGGGGGGGGGCGGGTCCTGTGTGGAACACGGGGTCACCACCACTAAGGTTGCCAAGATCCACCCGGGAGGTGGGGCTAGAGTTCTCTCAGACTTACCACTGATCTCCAGGCCACACAAATCAGCTTATCTTAGGGCTGCGCACTCTGGGTCTGAAAATTGCGAGAGGTTTAGGCATATAACCTAGGAAGTGTGGAATTCAGTATGAGAAAGGACATCAGTGGAGTATAATGCTGTGGAATCCACACTCCATTATCTTCAGAAGAGCTGATCTCTGTAATTTGGAGATCAGTTGTGATTCTAGGAGATCTCTGGATTCCACCTGGAGGCTGACAACCCCATCGAGATTCTCCATCTGGATTGGGTAACCCCAGATATGTGATCTGCACCAGGAACATTAATTAAAGAAGCATACTTTTTTGTGCTCTAACTAGCGAGGAACAAGGCAAGACTTTTTCTGCTGCTGTCCCCCAATTATAGGGGCCCCATGTGTGAAACACCCTCCCACAGGCAATGAGAGCAGCCACACCCTTAAAAGTCTTCTGGATGGGCTTAAAGACCTACCTTAAATTAGGGGGGGGAGGTATGGATATTTATAGCTATGATGACATAGTTGGGAAAGTAGCTTTACTCCAGTTTATTTGGGAATTCTTTTGAGACCCACCTTGGTGTAGTGGTTAGGAGTGCGGACGTCTAATCTGGTGAGCCGGGTTTGCTTCCCTGCTCCTCCACATGCAGCCAGCTGGGTGACCTTGGGCTCGCCACAGCACTGATGAAGCTGTTTGGACCGAGCAGTAATATCAGGGCTCTCTCAGCCTCACCCACCTCACAGGGTGTCTTATGGGGAAGGGAAAGAAGAAGAAGAAGAAGAGTTGGTTCTTATATGCCGCTTTTCCCTACCCGAAGGAGTCTCAAAGCGGCTTACAGTCACCTTCCCATTCCTCTCCCCACAACAGACACCCTGTGAGGTGGGTGAGGCTGAGAGAGCCCTGATATCATTGCTCAGTCAGAACAGTTTTATCAGTGCCATGGTGAGCCCAAGGTCACCCAGCTGGCTGCATGTGGGGGAGTGCAGAATCGAACCCGGCATGCCAGATTAGAAGTCCGCACTCCTAACCACTATACTAAACTGGGAAAGCAAATGTAAGCTACTTTGAGACGCCTTCGGTAGAGAAAAGCAGCATATAAGAACCAGCAGTTATTTTTAATGGTTTTTCTCATCTACCATGCACAGAAGCTATATGGAATTCTCCCATGTTCCTCCCCCTCTATTTTTGCCAACGTTCTTATTCCCCCTCCCAAAACAGGCAATTTCTGTGGCTATGGGACCATGTAGTGGAATAGCCATGCAGGTGGGAGGGGGACTGGACTGAGGATGGAAAAAGGGGTGGCATCATCTCCTCCCCTCAATGTGTTGGTTGAAAAGGGAGGAGGTACCATTCCACCTCCTCAGAAGACTATTAAACCATGTGCAGAGCCTGCTGATGGGTCCAGTGGGCCATCTAGCCCAGCATCCTGTTCATACAGAAGAACACCAGTTATGCCAGAGGACCAAGCAAACACAGCATAGAGGCCAAGACCCTGCTCTGATAAAGCCTTGCAGCACTAGTATTCAGGGGTTTGTGTCTTCTGTATATGGATGTTCCCTTTGGTCAACATGGCTAGTAGTAGGAATGGCCACCTCCGCGTGGGAGTCGAGGTCGCCTGGAATCACAACTGATCTGTTGACAACAGAGATCAGTTCCCTTGGAGACAATGGCTGGCTTGGAGGGGGGCTCTGTGGCACTATTCCCTAGTGAGGTTCCTCCCCTGGCCAAACCCTACTCCTAGAGCAATTGCTACAGTTTCTACTTTTAGGTTTCCCCTGGAAATGGCATCATCACACTCAATCCAACTGTGAGGGGTTTTTTAGTTTTTAAATCCCTTGCCACTGTTTGGACTGGCAGTGGTGAATGGAAATCCAAGGAAGAGAATCCCATGATCCGTCCATGGTGTTGGCAGATCTAGCTCTGCCCTGCCAAGTCTCCAGGAACTGTCCAAGCAGAGGTTGGCAACCCTATCAGATTCCAAATATATCAAACAATCAACTATTCACATACCTGTTATTACAATACTCCAACAGGTATCCAGTCCCTTCCAGTCAACCTTGGGTAAAAACTCTAAATTCTAAACTCCCCTGTTACTTCTATCCAGATCCAACCGGCACTCTCTTTTATTTTACTGAAATGTAGATTGCTTTGGGGTACCAGAAGAGAATGAAGGAAGTGAGCTAGCGATTCTCTCTAGCGTTGCCTCCATCAGTCAGAATTCGACTCACTCCTGAAAGACCCCCAAGGGCACCGAGCTGAGAGTAAGCTCACCACTATGGAGGATGCTGATCTCATCCACTTTGTGGAAGAAAAACAGCACCGCTCAAGCAGTGCTGCCTCTGATTTGTTTATTTATGACCTTCTGAACTGCCCAAAATTATCTGACTGCTGTGCGAAGTTAAAAACCAAAGACAGTCCCTGTTCAGGGACTTGCAATTTAAAAAAGAAGAGAAGGAAAGGGTAAGTTGAAGATGAGAGGATCCTGGGCTCCTCTTTGCTGCCCATTTCCCATGCCCCGGTGAAGGCAACTGGGGTTGGCTGGTACCATTTCAAAGAACCGAAGGGTGAGGACTAAGGCACCTGTTTCTGGGATTGCGACTCAAGTTACACTCCATATAGCATTGGTAGGACATTCATCTCTCATCCCTGATGGCTACTGGGTGCTGCAAGAACTTAATGGATATACTCTACCCTTTCCACATTGGAAGCCACAGGCAGGCCAAATAATGTTCTTACTCACATTAGATATGTATTTGCCAGGTGAAAAATGGCCAATGCCTGATGGAATAGATGTGCCCAGGAATATCCCAGGACCTGCAAGACTCCTGCTTCACACTTATTTCATGGGCCAGAAGCCATTAAAATACGAGGCAGTGATTTTACCACAGCTTTTCTACACCCATAATATCAAGCACCCAATACAATATCAAGTATAGCCCAGGGAGGGCCATGGGAGAAATGAATCCCCATTGCCCTGCATGTCCTTCCAATACTTTGAGGACCATTGTTTCTGCCAACTTCCCAGTGCACTGGGGTCACTTTGCATATTGTTGCAATAAATGAAAGAATCCATCCCAAGTGTCGAGCATCTATTCAAGAGTATTTGTGATGCAGAAATACAAACTTGTGAAGAGCAACAAGATGTCCCACCCATCTCTAACTCCCACTGAAAAAAAAGACAGCTATATCTTCTATACA
Source organism: Paroedura picta (assembly GCF_049243985.1). NCBI lineage: Eukaryota > Metazoa > Chordata > Lepidosauria > Squamata > Gekkonidae > Paroedura > Paroedura picta. The sequence continues at coordinate 27,837,258 of NC_135374.1, read as the reverse complement.
TACAGGGATCACCCTCCCATCCACACACACCTTCAGTGCTTTGGGAAATGCTTTTCTATGATGATTTCCCACACTGTTTATGTAGGCTTGTGAATGCCAGACATCCGTGGGTGGCTTGAGCTGCGCAGATCTCACCTACATTTCAGTGTCTCTCCTGCTTGGGTAAATGCCATGGGGAAATTCCACGCTGTTACATGTAGTTCTGATGTCCACATACAAATTACAAGTCGAAAAAATAGTCCCCTTGTCAACAGAGGGATATGGAATTGGGAGCTAAATGCCCATTGATGCAGTATTTTTGCATTAGACCAGATTTCATATGAAACGCTTTTTGCTTACAAATGCATCAGATGCACTGTTCTCCAGCACATGAAAGCTTATGCTGCAATAAATCCCAAGTCTTTATTTTGATTCAGAAAATGACGCTTTTCTTCCTTCTGTTATGATATTTTCTCTCTCTCTTATTAGCCAATGCCAGATGCTTTGGGGGGGAGGGGCGGATGAGATCTTCCCACCTTCCTTGTGCATTTACTTTTTCGGTTGTTCTACTCTGAGAGGATTTTTTTTTTCTCCCTGTCGTTCCCATCTGCTGATCAGTTTATGCCCAGAAGCCTGACAACTGAGGATGTGGCTGAATGTTCTCCTCTTGACAGAGCCCTTCCATTTTCTCTTTCTGCTGACAAAGTTCTAATGCTCACTGAGGCTTCCTTAATCGACGCTCGCAACTTACTTCACCGAGTTCGCATGTGAATCTAGAGTGTGTATGCCTTTTACAATATAAAACATTAACTGTGGCAGAAAGTGCCAGCACTTTGCAGCTGCCTTATGGCCGTCCCATAGGCTTTCCAAGGCAAGAGATGGATGTAGGTGGTTTGCCATAGCTCGCCTGTGGGTCACAACCCTGGATTTCCTTCATGGTCTCCCATCCAAGTATGAACCTGGGTCAAGCTCAGCTTCTAAGATCTGAACAGGCTAATTTGGACCATCCAGTTCAGAGATAAAAAGCATTATCCCACCCAAATACACATTTGCTGGGCTAGTGCTCAATATCTAGGCTGCACTCAGGGTGAGGCCAGTGTGTGATCTGTCACCAACACCTGAAACCCTAAATTGCCCCTCCTGATATTTTTTCATATAAATATAAAGCCTGGGCATGAGTAGCCCAGGCTAGCCTGATCTTGTTAGAGCCTAGAAGCTAAGCAGGGTCAGTTGTGTATCATATTTGGATGGGAGACCAAGAAAGTCCATGGTTACTTCCCAGAAGCTGTCAATGCCAAACTACTAACGAATATCTCTTGCCTTTTCAGCCAAATGAGATATCGTTGTCCATGTATTTATTTCTTTTCACATTTCTATGCCCCCCTTTCGCAAAGGCTCATGGCTGCTCCCAACAGATTAATCCAATGAATGAAAACATTTAATTAAACTCAGTCTATTAAAACCAATTTATATTAGAATCCCAGCAGCTACTGCCCTCTCGCGGGGGGGGGGGGGGTTGTGTTGATGTAAATGTCTGGATTCTGGCTGTTCATTTCTTTGTGATTTCTGTGCAGGGAGGACAATTTTGCTGGTATGCCTCAACCATGTTTGTCGGACAGGTACTTTTCTGATTTAAAAACAGGAGTATCTGGCAGAACCCAAATTTTCACAATGCCTTTTGCCCCTATAATTTTGTAACTGATCCTAATCTCTGATTCCATAGTCCTATTTTATTACATAATACACTCTATGCATTTGGGTCTTCGAAGGGAAAGAAATGGAGGTAGTGACAGATTTTATTTTCCTGGGCTCCAAGATCACTGCAGATGGGGACTGCAGCAAAGAAATTAAAAGACGCTTGCGCCTGGGAAGGAAAGCTATGGCAAATCTAGACAGCAGAGACATCACCCTGCCAACAAAAGTGCGTCTAGTCAAGGCTATGGTATTCCCAGTTGCAATGTATGGCTGTGAAAGTTGGACCATAAGGAAGGCCGAGCGTCAAAGAATTGAGGCTTTTGAACTCTGGTGCTGGAGAAGACTCTTGCGAGTCCCTTGGACTGCAAGGCGAACAAACCGGTCAGTCCTAGAGGAGATCAGCCCTGACTGCTCCTTAGAAGGCCAGATCCTGAAGATGAAACTCAAATACTTTGGCCACCTCATGAGAAGGAAGGACTCCCTGGAGAAGAGCCTAATGCTGGCAGCGATTGAGGGCAAAAGAAGAAGGGGATGACAGAGAATGAGGTGGCTGGATGGAATCACTGAAGCTGACGGTGCGAGCTTAAATGGATTCCGGGGAATGGTGGAGGACAGGAAGGCCTGGAGGATCACTGTCCATGGGTTCGCAATGGGTCAGACAACTTCACAACTAACAACAACAAATAATTTGGTAACTCAGTTTGAGTCACAATAAGAAAGGTGGGCAATACATGAAATACAAATACATATAAGTAAATTAATAAGCCCTGGGAAATATGTCTACAAGTATGGCAGGGTGCTTTAGAGGAGAGGTGGTTTATAAATTAAAGGTTTCATGGCAATTTAATTGTTGTAAAAACTGGATGGGAGGAAATCATTCATTTCTTAAGGCCCTACTTGGGACGGTTACCACATAAAAAGGGAGACAGGTTAGGACCCTGCTGAGTATGATGAGTTTGTGGTCAGGCAATATTTGGCACAGATTGAATGTGGAACCTGATCTTATAGTTTACATTAATAACTTCTCAACTCTAACCACAGGCCTTTGAGGGTGGCAGGTGTTCTTTTAAAAATATATTTAAATTAAAGATTTTCATTAATAAAACATAGAATGAAACAATGTCCTGGAGAAAAAAGAATAAAATAAATAAATAGGGGGGGGGGTAGGGGAAAAAACAAAAAAGTACAAAACAAAATAAAGTTAACAGTACAGCTTCCTGCAGGAGAATTAAACACTATCATTTCCATTTTCTCTTCTAACTTCTTATGTTATACTGATCCTTTAATACATTTATATTGTCTTATTAAACTTATTAAACTTAGTTTTCAAATCCTTCAGTTAGAACACCATTTTTATCTCTGTGTCACAAAAATTCCCATAGGAGCTTCCAATCTTTTATGAAAAGAGCTGCTGAGTTTTCTTTTCAGTGAAATAGTCGATTTTGCCATCTCGGCAAGTTCTCTTGATTTCAATGCCCAGTCCTTGTGGGGGGGGGGGGAGAGGAAGGGTATTCTGTTGGAGGCAGAATGCTAGACTAGATAAACTTTTGATTCAAGAAAACACCCCTTTTATTCTTTTTTATTATAATCTTTACAGGACAAACAAGTACAAGTACATAGTCCCAGGAGTTTCTCAAGAACCTAAACTATATTTATTTATTTGAAACAATGTATAGCCTGCCTCTACTCTGTAGACAGTATTGGCAGCTAACAAAGCAACAAAAATTGCTAGGGTACAAGAACACATGTTACTGTCAACTCATTACTAGGCACTGTGCAAAGAAATTCAGATGACAAAGGTACTGCCTGTGAATGTATAGTCTAAAGCTTTACATCTCAGACTACTGTATTCTAAGGGCAACCTCTCCATCCTGAGATTCAGGATAGGGCAGTAGTCAGAGTGTTGTTTCAGGGGCTGGAAGTCCCAGGTTCTCATCCCCTGTCTGCCTTGGAAGATTTCTGGGTGACCTTGTACCAGTCACCTTCTCTTGGCTTAACCAGCCTCACAGTGTGGACATTGTGAGGATAAAAATGAAAAGTGGAATTAATGGTATGCTAAACTGCTATGGATTCCCAGTTGGGGATAAAAGGTAAAGGTAAAGGTACCCCCTGTGCAAGCACCGGGTCATATCTGACCCTTGGGGTGACACCCTCTAGCGTTTTCATGGCAGATTCAATATGGGGTGGTTTGCCAGTGCCTTCCCCAGTCATTACCCTTTACCCCCCAGCAAGCTGGGTACTTATTTTACCGACCTTGGAAGGATGGAAGGCTGAGTCAACCTTGAGCCGGCTGCTAGGACTGAACTCCCAGCCTCATGGGCAGACAGCTTCAGACTGCATTTCTGCTGCCTTACCACCCTGTTCCACAAGAGGCTTTCAGTTGGGGATACAAGTAGAGAAATACATTCATGCCCAACCGCTAAGCTTCTGCTGTAGAATTATAGAATCATAGAGTTGGAACTCTGGCACATTCCTTCCTCCCTACCCTCCATGGGATTTTGAAAGAAGAGAACCAAAGGGATGAAAGAGAAAAGCAGGGGTGGTAATCAAAAGATGACATAATCAAGCAAAGCTGTTTATGTTTAAAACCCTGCCTAATATATTCTGTTGGCAACGAATAAGACCTTAAAACATCCCGGGAGCAGCCAGTTGGCCAACAATCAGGCAGGCCTGCCTTGTATCTACTACCACAGTCATGATATTATGATTCAGGCCTGTCTTGTCTAATGCTCATCCTTTTGTGGTATCTTCTTGATTCCCAAAACTTTCTGGGTGTTCTCCAACTGATGGTCCTCAACACTCCTCTCTTAGGAACATTTTCTCTCCCCATTGCTTCATGATCACTGTGCTCAATCTAATACAGTGCCCTGTTGCCATGGCTTTGTCAGGAGACCATGTGTGCTGGAAAGATGTGAAATCTGATTAGCATCCATGCCTCAGGGAGAGCGTGGCTGAATAAATGGCAGGTTATGGACAGTGTCCCTTTCCTGACAGATAGATAAATAGTTCGAATCCTGCTTGAATCTGCAATAATAGGAAACTATCAGATTCTATCACTATGTAGCAGTCTACATGGCATGAATCAAGTTGAGTACAGTTTACATATTAGAGCTGATTCTTCCTTTATGTATAGGCCTTAAGTAGAAGAATGATTTCTTATCATAGAATCATAGAATCATACAGTTGGAAGGGGCCATGCAGGCCATCTAGTCCAACCCCCTGCTCAACGCAGGATTAGCCCTAAGCATCCTAAAGCATCCAAGAAAAGTGTGTATCCAACCTTTGCTTGAAGACTGCTCAAGACCCATTGCACTATTGTTTTTTGTTTGTTTGTTTGTTTGCTCTTAGTCATTGTGGTTGGGGACATGTAATGATACATACTGAGATTTTGTCAACTGTGCTGTTAAAAATTCCCGGACATGTGAAGGGTGGAAGATGGAGAGATAATGATGCTCAGTGGGGATATGCTTCCATAGATGCCACCCTGCAAAGATATTATTTCTGCCAGGGGATTCATCTCCAGGGAGAACTTATGGTAATTATATAAAATGGAGATCAGTTATAATCCAGGTCTCATGGTAACCCACAATCATTCTGAGATACATCATTGACAGCATGGTATAGTAGTTAAGAATCAAAGAGGAAAACAAGAACCCAACCAGATAAAACAAGTTAGGAAACTAAAGGTTGAACTGCAAAAAATTGTTTGTTTGATTGTTTATTTACTATGCGACTTCTATGCCTCTCCACATATTGATGACACTCTGGAGCAGATGGGCAAGGGGGTGCATACAGATGCTAAATAACGCCGGGGAAAGTATTTTTTCAATTAAGTAAATATGGTCTTTGTGACAAGACTACCAACATAAAGTGAATCTATGTCTGTTGGGGGCACTTTTAGTCTCAGCTTGATTGAGAGACAGATACTTGTCTCTGGAATGAAGTGAAGGCAGATATTTGTACATTTTGCCTATGGTTGGCCCCACTAATGTGAAAAGTGCCTCCTCCTCATGTGCAGCATCATCCTGGTTCACACAGCAGCCAACCAGTCATCCTGGAGGGCTGACAAACAGCAGAAAGGCGTTGCCATGATGTTGCCTCCTAGCCCTGGTGTTCAGAGGCTTGCTGCCTATGATTATGGATGTGGTTGGCCATTTACTTGTTGAGTAAAGTAAAACTTATTAATGTTTGGAGGAGGAAAACGAGAAAAAGAGTCAGAGAAAAACCACTATAAGAACAGAGAAAAATTTCTTCCTTGGGAGCAGCCCTCTCTCAATCCAATTGATTTTCATTAGGTCTTTTCATTAGGTCTCGTTTTAAACTGGCCTCCCTTTGTAACATCTCCCCCACATTTCTTTTGTGAATGTAAAAAAACACATTGACCTGATGGGTATACACTTCAGTGCATCTAATGAAGGGCACTGTGACTCCCAGAAGCTGGTGCTGGAATAGTACGGTTAGTATTCGGAGGCATTTTGGGGCTCATGTTTTATTTTACTGCTACTCTGGAATAAGATAGGTGTTTTGTCATTTGGTTGTAGCCCTTTTCAACGGGATCTTCAAGATTTTGCAAATAAACCATTTGTGGTTTGCTATAATGGAAAGTAAGACCCATCCATATGCCTGACAAACTGCAACTGGAGCCTGGGGGATTCTCAGAATTATGTCCAGGCTACCCTGGAGAAAATGGAACCTTTGTATGATCCTAGTCATTTGTCTGGAAACTGAACAGGTTTCGTTTGTTTACATTTACATTTATGTTTATACAATCTAGGCCTAGAGTCGGGATGCCAAATCTGTGTCAGGATTCCCTGTCCCTGGCTCCTATTTCCTACTGTTGTGGGGAGAGGAAAGGGAATGCAATTTTAAGCTGCTTTGAGACTCCTTCGGGTAGAGAAAAGCAGCATATAAGAACAAACTCTTCTTCTTCTTCTTCTTCTTCTTCTTCTTCTTCTTCTTCTTCTTCTTCTTCTTCTTCTTCTTCTTCTTCTTCTAATTCCTAGAGAGGTTACACACCACTTCCAGGTTTTTCCCAGCAGTCAGATTATGCTGTTGTCAGTGGTGCTTTCTCATGTCCCTGCCTCTCTGGACTGCAACTTCTTGCCAGGCAGTGCCTGAAAATCCTATTGCAGGGGCCTAGGACTGCCATCCAGCAGATGGCATTCGGCAGGTCACAGAGGGGGAGTCAGGCACATGGGGGGTGTACCATCACATCAATGGTATGATTAATGTCATTGCTGAGGTAAACTCTGAAGTTGATGTGATGCTCTAGCATTCACAGGGAAAGCTATGCTAGGAGATCACTTTGACATTTTTTTCCTTTGCTCGTGTTGATGTATGAAGAAGAGAAGAAAAGAATAATGTTGTAATCCAATTTGGTCCCCAATGGTAAGAAAGTGATATCTAAATATCCAAATAAATAAACACTGGATGGATTCTTATGACTTTTTCTGCATGGGAACACACTGGCCCTTTATCTGCTGCTATTTCCCACAAATTCCTCATCATTTTAACAACTTGTTGAGAGAATTCGTATTATGCCTCCTCACACATGCAGAAACAGCAGCAACAAGAACTAATTAACCTGAATATGAATCCATAACATCAGACAACAAGATCTGCATACAGAGATTGAGGGGTATATTTAAGCAAAACTAACATCTACCAAAATAACTTTCCTACACTGATTAAAAACATTCACGAAGACATTGCTGTGTGGTAAAACTTGAAAATAGCCTTTTTAGGCAGTATTCATGCCGTTAAAGCAAATTTTCTCTCGAAGATAACATTTTCTTAGGAAATCGTGTTATTATGTCGTCCGGAAAAAAAAGTTTTAAAAGAGTGACAAAAACGCTGAACAAGTTTGTTTGCCATCATTAAAAAAAGAGTTAAAATGAAAGCAATGCAGGATCCATAAGGAAATGGTGATAGCTGATGATTAGAGGATACAGAGATGATACAGTTCATTCCAAGTCTTACAGACTCTGAGATAGACGTTTTCAGTTGCTGTGTTGTACCTGCATAGCATCTGTGTATAACGTATACATGTCAGCTGTTTTATTTTCTGTGTTCACATCCAGACCCCAGGGATATTGCCACACACCAAATATTTGCACAAAGCTGCAGCATCCCACGTTATAGGGTTGAATTGGCAGGAATCATAGCGGCTGGTGGTAGAGATGTCCCCCGGATCAAAGCCTGGCATTCAGTTTTAATATACCACTGCTACTGTTTTTGTTTGAAATAAACAAAATACAACTCCCCTCAATGCAATCAAATCTACATGCCAACATCTAGTTTTGAGGTCTGGCTGCTTTGTCATTGGAAAGATATAACCATGGGCTTTTGATCCTCCCAAACTATGATAATTTGTCTTTGTTTTAAGGCAGTGTGGAACTGTAGCCTTGCTTTGTAGAGACTGCTAACACTGGAGACACAAGCATTTTCCTTGTGGACAACCTGTTCTGTAACCATGAATATTAACTACACAATTGCCTTTGCTTCAAGGCTTGCATTAGATATTACTGTAAACAAATTTACTGCCAAAAACATTCCTAAGACAATATCAGCCTACATCTTAATTTTTCTTTCCCACACAGAAGTTCTCCAGATTTCACAGGAGGGATAAATGAAAGCGGAGACAAATCTATTACAACATCTGACCATCATCTTCAAAAGTAAAAAATAGATCTTTGTGCTCTTGAGCATTTTTCTTGATTTTAATCATGATGCAAAGACAGAGGAAGAAAGCGCCTGCACAATTTCTGTTGTAATTCTTTCCTACTACGTGTTTCCATTCGAAACAATATATTTTCCTCCCTTGATTTGTTATAGGTTTTCCATTGTCATGTAAAAGTAAGTGTTCTTTGTAAAAGGTTGAAAGTTCTTACTGCAATGTTTGTACCCAGTAAAGTTGTTTTGTCCAATTTTGCCGTAGAAAGATATTCAGCTAACAGAGGTATGTTTTGGGGAGGCATAAACCTCCCACGGCATGTCTGGTACAAAGTCCTTGTGCTGTTCCCCAACAAATACGAGTTCTTTGTAATAGGGAGGTGAAGACTGATTCCATTTCTACCTCTATACTCGTTCCCACATTCTGCATCCCAACCCTACTCAGAACTTGAAAGCTGTCACTTACTGATGTCAGCCAAGTCGGTACGCATGGACTCTGGACCTACACATTTGTTCTGTTTTTGAGCCATGATGTCACACAAGGCTAACTGGCAGACCACCTGAAGGGATAACTTTTTGCCTATAGATGGAGGTGGAGGAGCAGAAGACTGGGAAAGCAGGAAAAAGCTGCCTAGTTTATTGGTTACGTGTTTGTGAGTGGAGTTCCACTGTTCTTCTTCTGATTTGGCCCAGCAATTGTGATTTAGATTTCTGGGTAATTTTGAGAAATGTGGAATGGGCACATATATTGACTTAAATGTAGACAGTGTTTTGAAATCTTATAGTGAATTAATGGTAAGTCATGAACTTTTTTGGTCAATATCTTCAAAGGAAAGTGGCTGGAATGTTTTTAAAGGCAATGTTGCATTCAGAGGGATATAACAGCTTTCAAAAAGATTGTATTAGAAATTCTATAATAATGTTCTCAAAAGGGTATCCTCTTCTACAGGAAAAAGGATTGTGTTTGGCAGGAGGCTTATAGGCTGAAGGGGGACGAAGATAGGCAGTGCAAAATCAATGACCATCTCTGGAAATTTCTATTTGCTATTTTCAATCTGCTTAAAATCCAGAGAGGAGTGTTACAGGACGGCAAATCGATGACACAGAACGCCCTGGGCAATTCATAAAATTTATAAAACTAGCTCAGGGAAATGTTGGGTTGTGAGAAGAGCAATTTTTTTATATATATATAATCTGTGCTGAAAGCGCACATGCATTTGGAAAGAGGATGTTTAGAACAATGAATGAAATGATAACTCTTCGGCTATGGCATGATCCATTGTTAAATTTCATTAAAAATGATGTTCAAAGGCAATAGGAAGCAATCGGGTGCTAAAGTTATTAGCTGCTAAGAGAATAACACGTGCAAGATAATGGGGAGGATGAAATGAGCCGAAAAAGAAAGACTGGCTGCTGAAGGTGTGGGAAATGATTAAAATAGTTACCAGCATTTAGAAAGACTCCTGGTAATACATCTTTCGGAATAGAAGTCTAGAGACAAGATAGCAGCACGTCTCCAGCCTTGGTTCCAAAGAAGCTTGCTGGAAGAAATCGCATTGATTTCAATTGGCTCTTCTCTCTAGCTTTTGTGCCTCCCGACACTGTTCCAGAGGACTGTGGAGGGAACAAGAAATGGGAAGGGGCTCAGTGGGATCCAGCAGAGGAGAAAATAAAAAAAATCTCAGCCCTCAAAGTCCACGGATGGCTGGATACGTGCCATTGTTGCATAGGTACCTGCAGTGTAGCAGACAGATTGTCTTTTATCTGTTCCCATCTTCAACTATACTTCTTATCGATTTACCCAATAACCTGCCTTTCTGCACAATGGGAATTAAAAGCAGCTTAAATCATTTTCCCTTCCTCCACTTTATCCTCATATGAGATACGCTATACCGAGAGTTTGTGAGTGGCCCAAGGTCACCCCACAAAATTTCACAGCAAAGGGGAGATTAGAATATCTAGGGCAGTGGTCAACAACCTTTTTATCACCGGGGACCAGTCAACGCTGGACAATTTTACTGAGGCCCAGCTGATAGTCTTTTGCCAAGGGATGTCACCGCCACCTGAGCCCCTGCTCCACTTGCTTTCCCACTAGTGCCCCTGACTTCCACCAGTGCCCCTGACTGTGCAGTGCCATGCTGAGGGGGAGCCCCAACCATGGGGGAGCCCCAACCATGGTGGATGCCGGAGAGCACCAAAGGCGAGCCAATGGTTGAATGGCAGGGCAGCCCCTGAGGCAACAGCCAGGGAGGAGGACGAGGAGGAGCTGTGGCCCCGTACCGACTGATCCATGGACCAGTCCCGGTCCGCAGGCTGCGGGTTGGGGACAGCTGATCTAGGGTACAGTGGGGTTGATCCTAATCTGAAACCCAAGCCACTGCACCATACTGGCCTTCATGGAAAGACTGCTGTTGGATAGGAGGAAGTAGCTGGGCGTGGGTGACTCATGGAAGTTGCCCGCTGGTCTCAATGACTCCTCCCTCAAAGGCTGAAAAAGCACTGGAAAGGGCCTTCCTCCTCACAACAATGGTTGAAACAATGTTGGAACGGGCCCTTCCTCACCACACTTTTGCCAGCCTTGGATTTTGCCAGTAAAAGTGCTGGCAAAAACCAAGGCAGGCAATACTGTTATGGGCATTTACTTCTTAAAGCTACAGGCATTCCTTTTTTAATTTTCAGGGGGGTGTTTTAACCCCCCCCCCCTCACAAGGATTTAGATTTCTAATCCTTCTGCAAGCACAGGGCTTTCCTCTGAAACATTCTGTCTTGTCTGATTATGGCCCCAATCTCCAGATTTAAGTACCTACAGACAGGACTACACTGTGAATAAAATATATATTGATATCTATGCTTATTATCAACATCACAAAGTCTGGAGCTGCTTAGGTCCAGAAATTGGAGTCATAACACTCAAGAAATATATTTCTAAAATCCTGAGAAAAGCCTCGTTTGTGGGGAAATCTGCAATCAGGTTACGGTTCCAGACTAAGATCAGAGATCCATGTTTAAATCCCTATTCTGCCATGGTCTCTTGCTGGGTGACCTTGGGCCACCCAGCAATCTACTTCATAGGGTCTCAGCTCAATCTACTTCATAGGGTGCTTGTGAAGATATACTTTAAAATAGTGATGTAAGATGCTTTAGGTCCACAGTGAGAAGAAACGGAAGGTATAAAGGGAGTAAATAATAGATATTGCTGAAGATAGGGGTTAGATGAGATATAGGTTGGATGGTGAGTGGCTAGGGAATGAGTGGATGTGGGAGCTGCCAGGAGGGAGGAAAAGAGGAAATAAGGCAGGGCATGAGATACAGGGGAAACTGAGATGTCCTCCACCAGTCCTTGTGAGTCCCCCATCACACAGCTGGGTTGGGCCTGCAACTGGCACTGTGCAACTTGACCTGACTTTTCCAGGGAGAGGCTACCATGGAAGTGGCAGGAAGGAAAACTGAAGACGGGGTCAGGGGGAGGGTGGGCTAGCTGGTGAAAGAAGGAAAGAAGGAGGCAGGAAAAGGCAGAGGCAATGAGGGCTTTCAGAGAAGGGAAAGAGGAAATAATGGAGGAGGGCAAGTAGGATGCCCCCTACAAGTCCTTGCTGATCCCTTGCCCGCCTATAGCTTTATATGCGGCCTATTGAACTACAATAGTCAGCTTCATCCTATAGGTGGACTCCCTCTTATCTACGTGGTCTTATGCCAAGACAAATTGCAGCTGGAGGTCCAGATATGTCAGAAACTTCAGTCTCCAGTTTATACAGGAGCAAAAAACCTCTGAGTCAGCACAAAAAGACTGCCAGCTCTGGCCCTCAGGTGCATGATCGGGGTGCCCTGCCTCCCTGCTACCATGTCAGCAGAAACCCAAAGGGCTTTTAAAAAAACAAGAACATTTTCTTCTCCTCTCTTCAGATAAGGAAATCTCAGAATTCCTTGAGATAGAAAAGCATCTCAGCTTAAATGCTGAAGTAAGCAAAATTAATTGTGAATTCTTCCTTTCATTTTAATAATATGCAGATACCGGCAGTTTCAAAGGAAGCCCTCACAGCAACTTCAGAATTGTTTTGAGCATGAGGAAATCATAGTAGAGACATCGAGCTGGAGTTTGTGGAAGGTCACTCTGTGGAAAAACAAAACTAGGTCAAAAAATTGCAACTATACAGCAAGACCCTTTTTGTGATCATTATTCTTTGTTCTGTTTTTGTATTTCTAAATCTTTTTTTAAAATCTCATGAATATCTAAATCATAGAATCAGAGTTGGAAAGGGCCATACAAGCCAACCCCCTGGTCAATACAGGATCTGCCTAAAGCATCCGGGATAAGTATCTGTCCAGCAGTTTGAAGACTGCCTGTGAAGGGAAGCTCACCACCTCCTTAGGCTGTTGATTCCACTGCTGAATTACTCTGACTGTGAATTTTTTTTCTTGATACCTAGCTGGTACTGTTCTACATGTAGTTTAAAACCATTACTGCAGATCCTATCCTCTGCTGCCAACCGGAATCTTTCCCTGCCCTCCTCTAAGTGGCAGCCTTTCAAATATTTAAAGACAGCAATCATGTCATCGGGTGATGGAACATCGATTGGGTCCCCCCTCCCCAAACCACCCCATCCTACAGTGGGAGGTAGCTTTTCCAACTATTGCGCTGCAGGAGGAGGTGGGCTGGGCTGGGTGGGGTTAGTTTGTTCTAGTTTTAAATTGTGTTTTCATCTGTTGTGAACCACCCTGAGCTGGCTGGCTGGGAGGGGCAGTAGATATAAATCTAATAATATAAAATAAATAAAATAAGATGCCTCGGGGCATACATGACTAGGCATTCTCTTCTTCTATCAAATACATGTTCGTTTACCAGACACTCACATCCATTTCAGACATCCAGGGATTGTTTGGGCTGGCAGTTTCTTGAAATGCTAGGGGTTAAGCAATTAAGTATGTCCTGAGCTCGTCCCAACCAATGGCAGCAAACAAGCAGGAGGGTCACGTGATGAAGGCTGTAGATCAAGAGGTGCAAATTACATCTTATTTGAAATTGCAAACATTAATAATTCGAGAGCCTCTCAAGGGGGAAATGAGCATCGCAATCAGGAAATTCACATTACAAGGATATTATTTGTGAGTTTCTTGGCATCTCTAGTTAGCTTGTGGTTGATTCATGGTTATTCGGGATGATTTATGGTCCCTTCCATTCTTATGACTTTGTGACAAATTGCTATTCTTTACTCATTTAAATTAATCTTTGTATTTGAGTTCTAATTCAGCACTATAAGTTGTTGATAGAGGAGCTCCATTGTAGCCACAGCTGTTCTATGTGGGGAGACTTATTAGGAAATGCAAGGTACAATTTGAAATCCAATTCTATTCAAGCCATAAGCTGCAGTCCTATGCACATTAATTTGGGAGTAAATCGTATTGAACCCAGTGAGATTGAACCCAGCTTAAACTTGCTGCCATAAAGGCATTCTCAGCCTCTGTGTCCCCATGGCACTGCTGTATATAATGTGAAGTTTGCATATTGCTGTTTTAATTATCCATTGGAGGATAAAATGAGTTAAATGGCTTCTGTTATATGATTCACCATGGAGTTTTGCCTCCTTGTGTAGTACAGAAAGTTCCTTGCTTGCTAAATTTTTAGAAGTCATTTATTCAATTACATCTTTTAGCCTTTCTCTCCCATAAGAGGATAATTGATTGGAGAAGATACTTAGAAACATTCTTTCATATTCATTTTCTCTGTCTGAGGATTTAATGTGTGTTATTACCATCCTATGTGGTTTTAAAACCACATATTTTGTAATCACTTCTGTGTTTCTTATTATTTTGTGCCCGCTGAAGAAAAACTCACCAACAAAATTATAAACCACTATTTCCCCATTGCGGTAAACTTTTTAAACCTCACTGAAATATGAGAAAGGATTGCTGTTTGGTGGGATATGAAAGCATTCTGCACCCAAAGCATTTTAATACCCTTCTCTCCTCTGTTTGCGTTAACTCTGCTCATGTTCATTTATTTACTTATTTACCTGCCTGGGGGCTCTTTGTTTTGTGTCTGCGCATGTATGACCTCTTCTCTTTTTTTACCCGTGATTTTATATTTTTCCAAGTAAAATATTAACACAGCTAGTAATTTCAGTGGGCATCTTGCTAAATTCCCACCTTGTCCAAACTGAGGACTGTTCCACAAACGACTGGAGCTCTGCAATTCACGGAAGGAAGGAAGGAAGGAAGGAAGGAAGGAAGGAAGGAAGGAAGGAAGGAAGGAAGGAAGGAAGGAAGGAAGGAAGGAAGGAAGGAAGGAAGAGGTTGATTTAACCCTTTGCCCTCTTGTCATACGGCAGCTCAAAATCTCCCTCCCAAAGTTACTTTTTTTCCATTCACGGAAGAAGAAAAGGGAACTCAAACTTCCCCCACGGTGTGGCAGGTGCTATGCAGGCCTGAACAAATGGTGTCAGTTCAAGGGGCAGCCCCCTGACTCATGCAGGTGGGAGTAGACTAGAGAGGAGCACCAGCTGGCAGGAACAAGCAGAGGTGGGGTTAGTTGCCCCTTGGCAACCTACGTACTGGGAAGACCTCCTACACAAGCTCCACAGTAAAGGGGAGTGGGTGTGAATTGGGCCCCTATGGATCCCCCATGAGTATTACAGGTCCCAACTTGTCTGTCACTGTGGGTTCAAGTCAAAATCTCATCTCAGATCATGGCCCCGTGGGCTAAGAAGGGCCATGGAGGTCTCTGTCAGGCTATCGTGTCCGCTGTGATGATTCCAGAGAGAACAGCCTGTTTCAGCATTGCTCCAGAAGCCCCACAATTCATTAGCGATGGATTCCTTCTTGCTCAGGCTGCAGTGAAACTATTTGCCTCTGGTGCTGCTGACAAACCGACTGCAATTAATGCCATTCAGATGGATCTGGGCTCTCGCTGTGCCTTAATGAATACGCCTCGGTAGAAAAGGCCAGGGAAACAGCTGATGTGTCACTTCCTTTCATACACTCTTTTTAAGTGCTTGACTCAGCTGAGAGGTGACCAAGTGTATCCTGAATTATTTTCCACTGGCGATATTACTGGAGCATCCCTCCCATTTGGAGAGATGCTGTGCCAGTGATTGACGAACATGCATTTTTCTCCATTAGGTGCTATGCCTTAAGAGAGAAACCTGCAGGTGCTTTGATAAAAGCGTTGGTCCCCGAGACAAATGAAAAGAAACTTCACTTCTCTCAGGCTTCTGTTCCTTGACAAGCTCTATTTAGAAACACATTTGTATGACTTCTCCTTTGGGGAGCTTTTAAACAAGCCCAGATGCTGCCTTGTGGGAGTTGCTCACCCTAGATTACCACTAAATTTCTAACCACCCCCACTACTACTACACACACCACCATCACTCTTACCTGGGGGAGTAGCCTAACTCTCTCAGCCTCACCTATCTCACAGGTGTCTGATGTGGGGAGAGGAAAGGGAAGGCGATTGTAAGCCGCTTTGAGCCTCCTTTGGGTAGAGAAAAGCGGCATATAAGAACCAACTCTTCATCTTCATCTTCTTCGTCTTCGTCTAGACGGGACCCTGGGAGGTCTACAATCAGACATGTCCAACTGTTTTAAAAGGCAAATTTAGGGTCCCCAACTCTGGGTTGGGATGACTTCATAGAATGGCAGGGGGGAATTGGGAGGACTTGGCAGCATCACATCAGTACCCACTACCATTTCCAGCACAAAACACCCAAGTGTCATGAGTGCAATGGGATGAAACAATGAGTTTTAAGTGAATCATAGATTCATAGCACTGGAAGGTACCTCCAGGGTCATCTAGTCCAACCCCCCCACACACACACACAATGCAGGAACTCACAACTACCTGCCCACCCACAGTGACCGCAATTTCATACTCAAGTGATGAACCCCCCACGCACCAAAAATCTCCAGAATCCAGCCTAGCTTGGAGGAAATTCACCTACCATCCCACCAACCCTGGGTATGCAAGGAAGGGCAACCAGAGACAAATACTGGCACATCACTTCAGGCCCACCCTCTCACAGTTGCCTAGGGCATCATTAGCTCAACACAATTATGTCCCTTCCAGTCTTCTGCGGGAAGGGTGTCACACATCACTGTGATGCTGACATGACTGTCCCAACTCCCAGCATCTCCCAGTATTACCTTAAGAATAATGGTAGTAAGGATATTCAGAGGGAAGAACTGTACAAAGTGTGCCAGTATTCCAGAAGGAGGCACTACAGTAAGTTGGACAGATCAGATCTCTCCATGTCGTTCTCCTTGCCTGTCCTTCTGCTACCTCCTTGTTTACCTAGAACTTCCTTCCAGCAGCTTCCTTCTCTCTCGTTGACCTCCACAAGAACAAGTACTTGCCAAATCTCTCTCCATCCTAACTTAAATAGAGAGAATACCTATAATGCCTTCCCTCTTACAGTATGGGTTGTTTTTTTAACAATTAGAGCAGAATCACTTTAAAGAAAGAGGCCTCATGTGGACTTTATTATAAAAGCAGATTCCCCCTTCTGCTACTGCACAGCCAGCTCCTACTAACAGAGGAGAATAGGTTTCAATGGGAGAAATGGACAGGGCTGGATGAGACCTTCCTTCCTCTGCACTCAACCATATCGCCAGCCTGTACTGGAGACTGACATGGCTGCCTTGAAAAAAAAATCACTGGAAATATCTTTTCATACAGCTCATCAATTACAGATGTTGTTAATGACCTGGACCTTTCTTGATTGTATTTGAATTTAACTGATTCATGGCCCTTTGCCTCTGCTGTTCGCAGTTTTTTGTCTTCATATCCTTATGAGAGAGACAGAGAGAGAGAGAAGCACAGGCATGAGGGCTTCCTGGCCCACCAGGAATGGAGGCTGCCCCCCCCCACCCCCAGGGCACTTACATGTGGCCTGGTCAACTGCCAGCGATGCCAGCAGAGAGCCCCTGGCTGGGGTGGAAGGGTGGGCCTCTCAGGACTGTGGGCCCACTGTTTGGGCCAAAGTCCTGAGTGGGCATGGCCTGTCCAAAGCAGGGCCCAATCGGGATGTGAGAAGCATGATTGGGCACTGCCTCGGACAGGCCATTCCCAGTCTCCGCCCACCCACCCCTTAGGCTGTTATTTTAACAGCGAAGCACTGTTAAAGATAGATAATTCCAGTATTAATAATAGATTGTGCCAATTTACCCAAGATAGATGTTAAATTAACAGACATTTAATTTTTAATCCCATTTTTTAAATTGTTTACCCATTGACCGCATTGGTCACCTAACTAACCCTAGTATGTCACAATAAGTTCTGTTTTCTAGAAACGGTCTTTCTTTGATATGCGACTAAACAGTCAATATGTGGATAGTTGAAGTTTTCCATTTTCTTTGTTGGGAACATATGCTCTTTGCCTGCATTCCTCATATCATTCTCAGTGAATGGATGGGGCTATGACAGAATTTGAGATTTGAATGCCAAAGGTCCCAGATTTATTCTCTGGTATCTCCAATATCAAGCATTGGGGAAGATCTTTCTCTAACCTGTGATATAAAGTTTATCTGGAGAGCTGCACTATTAATGCAAAGTGGATCAAAAGTTTCATATTTAGAGATGAACCTCAAAACTGTTGTCAGTCAGAGTGATGGTACGTCCCTAGTACTATTCTAGTTTTTGGACTTGGCATTTCTACCCACAGTGCTTTTTGTGAATTCATGTTGTGTCTCTTCTTTGGCACACAGAGCACAACAACCTCCAAAATGCCCTTCTGTGTCATTTCTGTACATTTTATATACAGGAATAGCCCCATACAATGGATTTTCTCCATGTTGCAGACAGAGTGTTATATTGTATTAGATTAATAGCAACAATATGAATACTGCCAGCTGGATCTAGAAGTCCCACAACACAGTTCCAATTTGGGGGGGATTAGATTCATGATTTGAATCCAGTAGCACCATGGAAACAAACAAGATTTTCAGGGTATAAACTTTCAAGAGGTAAAGCTCTTGCCAGGTATTTGATGAAGACATCTTTGATTCTTAACAGCCTATACACAAAAACTCTTGTTGAACTTTATGGTGCTACTGGATTGGAAATGTAGTTGTTCTACTGCAGTCCATCATGGCAACCCTCTGAAACAACATTCAGACCTATGTGTCACATTACCCCACCTGTTTTCAATAAAAGCAGCTTGTTTGGGGCTCCAGCCTAAAGAAAGACAGGTTGGGAAGAGCATAACCCATTTTCTGGTGTCTCTTTTTCCTCTGAAAGTTTAATGTTTGAGAGGATTTCCTCCCTGCAGGAAAAAAAAATAGAGCACCATTAGGACTGTTGGTCACAGTTGAAAATTACAAACTTCCAGCTGAAACTATCACACCACATCCATAATCTTCCTGGCCTTGAGAATCGGGTGACCTTGAGAGATAAATCTGGTATCGGCTGGCTGCTTTAAAGCTCCCAAACTATTTAAGGAATACCACCCTCCTGACAGATTCACATGTTTGCCCATCTGCCTCCTTGAATTCACTGCCTGAACATTTCACAGGAAATAATATATGATACAAATTGATGTGTTTGTATGCCATCTTAATTCTCTCATCTTCTCTCAAAGACTCCTCAGAATTCTATTTTGGTGAAATGGTGAGAACACTCTTTTGACGAAGTGTAAGCCACATATGTGTGCTTTTTCTTAAAGCCTATATGACAATTTCTTTGCCTGTATATCTTGTTACATTTGATACCATTTTACCCCTTTGTCTTTGAGGTAAAAGAGGCAGCCACTCAACAGAAATGGGCAAAATGCAGGAATTTAGCCCAGAGTTGATTGGACAGTTGGGTGTCCCAGATCAGTGTTAGCCCCGACCGTGACTGTCTCCCAATATAACTCTACTAGTAATCAAGCCCGATGCCCTCGAAATGCAGCGGGTGCTAGCAGCCGGCAGAGGCTTTCCGGGGCTGGTGGTAGGGTTAGGGAGCCCTCCCCCCCCCCGCAGCCGCCTCTGCGCGTGTCCAAGGCGGGTCGTCTTCGCCGCCGGCGTCACAGCCGTGTTCAGTGGTGTGTCTGCGCCGGCGCCTACCTGTGATCATTGGGGTGAGGGAGATGTCCGCGGGTGGCTGGCGGTGGGTGCGGAGCGCCGGTGTCAGCGTGGGTGAGCGGGCTGTGGGCCGGGAGAGAGGTTGGTGGGCGGCAGGCCGTTGCGGGCGGCGCGGCTGGCGGGCGTCCTTTGCGCGGGCTCTTCCCCGCGTTGGTTGTGGGCGGCAGATGCCACGTCGACGTCTCTACGCTCAGCGCTCCTGTTGGCTGCAAGGCAGAAAATGGCGGCGGGAGGCTGGCGGTGGGGCCGAAGTGCGGGTTGTCTTCAGGGCAAGCGACGGCGGGCTTGGAGCTTGGAGAGGCGCGGACGTTCGCGCAGCCTTCTTTTGGGGAGCCTCGAGCTCCCTCAGGCGGCAGCCTGACGCAGCGAGAGGCACTTTGCGCCTCTGACGTGCCAGGCCAGCGGTAAAGGCAAAAGCAAAGGGAGCAAAGGGAGCAAAGGCAAAGGGAGTAACTGCGAGCCGCGCTGTGCGCGGCTCACAGTTACTGGGGCTGGGAATTGGAGGGACCAATCGGCAGGCGCTGTGCGCCTGCTGATTGGTCCCTCCGATTGTCTGTCCGGAGGAAGGGTCCAATCCGGACCCTTCCTCATCACGGACACATCCCACCCTAGAACCCCTTAGCCTTATGAAGAGTGGCTATGATGGAGATAAAATGGAGGTGGGGAGAACCATGTTGTAGGCCCTTTTGGATCCCCGTTGGGGAGATAAGAAAGGTATAAATATCTAAATACATATAAATAAACTGACAGCCACCAGATCTTCAGATCCTATGGTCTACGTAACAGAGGCTGCAACGAAATCACATGATTTTTTTGCAATGTTCTCTCTAAGATTACAGGAAACTCTCATTATGAAAAAAAAGAGTTTGTTTTTACAAGTTTATGGTTGTGTCAGGAAAATTTTTTTTCCGTTGCCAAAGTATTGGTTGGTTAATTTTCTGTAGTTCTTCAGCAGAAGAATGTGACATAAACATTTCATCAACAGCAAAATACTCCACACATTTAATTTCAGGGTTTGGGGGGGGGGATGCAAAGAGACTGTCAGCAACAATTTCAATGGGATCATTTTCAATGTAGGAAGTGATTTTTTTTGTCAAATTGTTTTCCTGAGAATGGCATCATTGTTTATAACTGGCACTCCTCCATCTGTTTAAGAAAAAGCTGCAGCATCGAGGTTAAAATGAATAGATTCTGCTATAGTTCACGATGCTGAACTTAAATTTTTTAAGGGGAAAAAAGCCAAAGGAAGCCACTTTCAATTCCACTGTGTTGCATATAAATCAAAGCTGGTGCTTCAGCATTTCCAGAGGAGTTACAAGGTCCTCTTAGGACTTGTGCCTCATTCTCATGAACCAGCCTGCCTCCTGCCTTTTTGTCTCCTTTCCCTTTCCCTCACTTGCTCTCCTGTCGCTTCCATTTCCTTCCAGTTGGTTCTCACTTCCTTCCACTAAGGGTTCTTTCCTGGTAATTAGGGTGTTTGGTTCATGAAAAAGACACTGGATTTGTTTGCTTAACTGCTGCAAGGGATCCAAACTAGAGGTCATCCTTCCCAGAAGAACCTCGAGGAGCAAAGCCTACAGGAAACACCAATGGCAGCTCCATTCCTTGACCAGCCTTGAGTGGGCTGGTGATGTCAAAGCCTTCATCTGCACAAGTGCAGCCATCATGCGCCATGAATGTCCTTGCATAAATCAGGCAGCACAACCCCTAGGATTCCTGGCTCTTATTTTAGAGTTGCAGGTTAAAGAGAACTATTTTAAAGGGTAATCAGAAATGGAGACTTGAGCAGCAGAATCTGTTAACAGATCTGAGACTAAGATTTTAATTTGATCTGTAGGTGTCTCCCATTTCAGTAAATTAAATCCTTGTCATGTAACATTCCAGGACCCAGGATACAACACAGCAAAACAGAAGTCCAGTGTCACCTTAAAGGCAATAACACTTATTCCAGAATGAGCTGCTATGTAGCCTTGCTGAACCAAAGTGGGACTGGATTTGTGCCTGGCTGGGAAATTTCCTAGGAACTATATATACACCCTCTTGTGTGATCTCTTAAAACAGAGGTGGGGTTCAACTCTAATAGATAAAATAAGTAGGGTTGTGCTGGGATATTTTTGTTTGTTTGCTTTGAGAGAGCTAGTTTTCAGTGCCAGCCGAAGCAGAGTTACATTCTTATAAATACATAGATTTCAGTGGATTTAGGAGGCTGGTTTAAAATATCATAGAAATATAAGGAGTGCCCTGCTGAGCCAGTGGTTCATCTAGTCCCACATCCGGTTTCACACACCAACCAACCAATCATCTTGGAGGGCCAACAACAGGACATAGAGGCCGAAACCATTTCCCTCGCTGCCCTCAATCCCTTGTATTCAGAAGTCTACTGCCTCCGATGATAAAAGTTTCCTTTTAGTCACTAATGGCTCATGGCTTCCATGTCCTCCATGAACCTGTAGAATTGCAGGGGGAAAGCCATCTGTAAGATTAAGCCAGACAGCCCTGTTAGTTTAGTAGCAGTGATGCAATTTTCTACAATTAGCAAGGAAGTCCCCACTTCATGTCTCAACTTTTCAATGAAGCCACCATCTCTACAGTGGGAGGATAATAATACTACCCTTCTGTACAGAACTGCGGTAAAGTATGATAATGTATTTCAATAGGTAGCAGGCAATTAGAGCATCTAAAAACATACGCATAGTGATGGCATGTGCCAAAGTAGACTCAAGCCCGCAAGTCCCAGATCCAGGGTCAGACCCCCCCCCCCCCCCCAGCCACTGCTGCTGCTGCCATAAAAGCTGACAGGGTGACTTTGGGACAGTCCCTCTCTTAACTTAACCTACCTTACAGGGATGTTGTCAGGAAAAAAATGGAGGAGAGAAGAATGATGTAAGATCCTTTAGGTTCCCATGGGAGATAAAAGTGGGGTATTGTTAATTTGGCAAATGAAATCTTAAGGTGTCAAAAAACCCTTCTTTTGTTTCAGATAATATAAAGAGTTTGAACACTGTAAAGCCAATGCACATAGACCCGTGCCCGCCTGTGTACAGGTATTGCTATGCATATCTGTATTTCTGTCTTCTCAGGCTGTTTATGTGATTCAGTAGGCTGACACCTGTGGATATTCAAGCCATAGCAGCCTCTAAGGCTGGCTATAGCACAGCTGTCCATTTGAGTTCATTGTCTTTCTTCTTTTCTCATTGAACCTGGATAATCCTGTGCCACTCTTTGTTTGCTTGCAATATAGGACTCATGGGGGGGGGAGCCATCCAGGAATACTCACAGGTAGTTCTTGAAGTGGCAGGCAGGAGTGTTTATTTATCCTTGAAATGGAGCAGGTAGTAGAAGTGCTCACAGGCAAACACCTGAGGTGGCCATAGAACTGCAGATCAGGATGCTAAATTTCAAAATGTATCAGTCACCCAGCTTGCTGATTCACATGGCTGAGAAAAGACATTCTGAAAGTGAAGGGAGGGGGGAGGGAATTCAAGCTGTGCTGTTCCATATCCTAGTCCTCGAGTCAAGATAACTCAGCTGCCTCTCCAAGACCGATCATTGTTAGGCCTAATATCTGCAGTGGGGAAAGCAAGGTCGTGGGTGCAGGCCTCTCAAGGCCAAAGCGGCATGAGAACTAGGAGTAAGACACTCATGATCACTTTTCCCTGTGCTCCCATTGTTCTTAAGCACAGTCTGGGGGAAGGAAAGTTTGGACTCAGTGCTGGGGACAAGTTTCCCATAGGGGGGGCAGCCTCTAGGTGAGACCTCAGAATCCCTCGAAATTACAGCTCGTCTCCAGATGACAGAGGTCAGTTCCCTGGAGAAAATGGATGCTTTGAAGGGAGGACTCCATTCCCAGATTCCAAGTGGTTTTCCACCCTGGACCTGGCAATCCTATCCCCATGCCCCACCCCCTGCTGGTGTCCAGTGGGAGCCTGGTAGGGATGCCAGTCTCCAGGTGACAACTGGGGATCCCCTGGAATTATAGATCATCTCCAGGCAACAGACATTAGTTCCCCAAAGAAAATGGCTGCTTTGGAGAGTGGACTCCATAGTATTATACTCCGCTGAGGTCCTTCCCTGCCCACTCCTGGCTCCACCCTCAATGTCTCCAAGTATTTTCCAACCCAGAGCTGGCAACCACAGTTTTGGGCACCCCAGTTGAAGAGGGATGTAGACAAACTGGAACGTGTCTGGAGGAGGTCAACAAGGATGGTGAAGGGTTTGGAGACCAAGATGTATGAGGAAAGATTGGGGGAACTTGGTCTGTTTAGCCTGGAGATGAGACGACTGAGAAGGGATCTGATAACCATCTTCAATTATTTAAAAGGCTGCCACATAAAGGATGGAACAGAGTTGTTCTCTCATGCCCTGGAGGGATGGACCAGAACCAATGGGATGAAATTAATTCAAAGAAAATTCTGTCTAAACATCCGGAAGAAGTTCCTGACAGTTAGAGTGGTTTCTCAGTGAAACAGGCTTCCTCGGGAGGTGGTAGGTTCTTCATCTTTGGAAATGTTTAAACAGAGGCTGGATAGCCATCTGACGAAGAGGCTGATTCTGTGAAGATTCAAGGGGGTGGCAGGCTACACTGTCAGCGATAAGGTTGTGAGTGTCCTGCACGGAGCAGGGGGTTGGACTAGATGACCCAGGAGATCCCTTCCAACTCTATGATTCTATGATTCTAACTTAGCAACCCAAGTCCCAGTTGTCTCCTGTGAAGTTTCAAGGGGGATGAGGGGAAATGCATGCCTTGCCTTACAGGATTAAAAGCAATGGGGGACAGTTAAATGCTTCCCACGATTAGACTTGATCCCATTTGGAGTGGGGAGAACATACAAAAATTAGTAAAGTGATCCAGTCACAGGAATCTTATTTAGTTTAGCATTCTCTCTCTCATACTCATTCCACACATATAATAATTATTTCCATCTTGTCTTCTTCTCATCTATTGCCTGCCTCATCCTTGCCTTGGCATCTCTCGCCTTCCTCACTTTTTTCTTTCCTTTATCCCGTCTCTTGCAGTCTTCCCTTTTCATTCTCTCTTCTCTCTGTTGCTTTCACTGTTTTCTTTCCTTTTTTTTTTTTGCTTCCTACAGCGCTGAATTCCGACATCAAAAAAGTAATATCTTGTTGAAAAATAATAGAATTGTCGCCCCAAGCTTTTTAATGGCAACCAAGAGCACACTCCAAGAATGGCTTGCTAGCCCCTGAGGAAGAGGTAATATTTTGTATTAATATTTGATATCTTATTTAGGATGTGAAATCAGAAGCACGAAACCGACTGGGCAACAGCGAAAAGCAATTCTCCATTAAATAATACAGCGTTACGGCTGGCCTGCATATTCCCCTGTTCTCTTGCCGCCTGACCTCCCTGATAGCCTTTCAAACAGACTCAATTTTGCTTCTGTGCTGCACAAATTAAAGTGAATACTGCTGGTTGTTACTACGGAGCTTTGACTTTGGTAACTACATTTATTAAATGCCAGCTATGTATCCCCCATTGAGATATATATGAAAAGGCCCCTCAGGATCATAAACAGCTAGTCCAGCATCCTATACCTCACTGTAACCAATCAGAAACCTCCAGGAAATTCACATGCACTAAAAATAATAATT
This sequence comes from Paroedura picta, assembly GCF_049243985.1. Lineage (NCBI taxonomy): Eukaryota > Metazoa > Chordata > Lepidosauria > Squamata > Gekkonidae > Paroedura > Paroedura picta. The sequence continues at coordinate 27,812,250 of NC_135374.1, read as the reverse complement.
AGTTGTCCTGTGTTATGTCCCCCACCCCCAACAAGAGAGCAGTTATATTGGAAAGGATTACTTGTATGTTGTCGAGATCCCTTGGTGCGGCATGCCTCTCTGCATGCTTATTCCACAGAGACACACTGTGCACACCTCCTTGGCAGAATTAGTGCCACTAAAAAAACCAAGCAACCTCATGTGAAATGTAAAATGCAGGATTTGCACTTCCAAAAACACTGTCTCTAACTTTTCCCTCTAGGCATAAATGGCCTCTCTCCACTTACAAAGGAAAATGTAATGGTGTGCACTCAGACCTCACCTCCCTCACACACAGGCACACACACAGATTTCTCTAGTGACTCAAGGCAGTGTAGGGGTTAATGTCTCACCTCTCTGGGGGGTTATCTAAGTTGTTGTTCATGTTATATTATTGTTGATCAAAACCACTGAAATTGTGCTAAATTAGAACCATGGCAGGGCCGGATTTACATGAAAAGAGGCCCTAGGCTATTCCACTTATGTGGCCCTTTCACCTCCCATTTTTAAGTTTGTAAATTACATGAGAGATAATAAAATACATCATTACTGTGATATATATCAATATGTTAAACGAAACATGTTGTGATTGGTACTAACCTTTATAAAAAATGTGGAATATAGGCCCCTCTTGATCATGAGGCCCTAGGCTGAAGCCTAGTTAGCCTATAGGAAAATCCGGCCCTGATTGTTGGATTATTACTGATGTTATTATATGTTATATGCTTAGGTCGTTCCATGTACAACCCTGTGACATTATATGTAAACCACCCTGAGATGTATTGGAGGGTGGCACAAATACAAAAATACATACATACATACATACATGCACACACATACGCACACGTACGTACATACGTACATAGGTGTTAGACCATAAGGCCCCCAGATTCTCATGCTTCCATGCAGTTTACAGTCACGCATTGACTTGCAGCCGTGCAGTTGGGCTTAAGGATGACGCTCACACCTTCAACTTTGGCAAACAGGCCACAGCTTTTATTTATAACAACATCAACAACAACGAGGTTTTGGCCCGCAAGGGGAACAGGAGCCTAACCAACCAGCCTAAGGCCATTTGATCTTTTTTCACCCTAGCAGCTCTCTGGGTATCCCTTCCCGGACCCCTGCTGGGCCACAGGATCCCTTGCTGCATGGCAAGCCCTCAATGTTGATCTGAAATGCTTTAGGACAGGGGTAGTAAACCTGTGGTCCTCCAGACGTCCATGGACTACAATTCCCATGAGCCCCTGCCAGCATTTGATGGCAGGGGCTCATGGGAATTGTAGTCCATGGACGTCTGGAGGACCACAGGTTGACTACCCCTGCTTTAGGAGGCATAGACCTCCTTCAGCCCACTCCAGGCCACCTGCTTCTGCGGGTGATTTTGGGCCTTCCCAGCTGGTTCAGACTCCTGTAGAATTGCTGCCACTTCCTGAGGCCCCAATCTGGGGAGTCTTGCCATTTCTATTAAACTTGCCTTCCCTGGTTAGGCTCCCTCCCCTTGACTATGACAAATTGTATAACATTCGAAACTCATCCAGCATAGAATCCCCTTGTGCATAACATTCCAAATACCCCTTTTAAAGCAGGGCGGGAGGGTGGGAAGCAGCTTGTTCGGCTGGCCGGGGAGAAGAGGCCAACTGCTGAGCATGTGGCGCCATATAAAGGCACCACCCACACTCCCCCCCTCCCATGCAGCACATCTGTCCCACGCCAGCACAGCCCATCCCAGGCGCTCCCTTTTGAGCACTATCTCTTCCTGCCCTGTATGCCGCAGCTTAAATGGTGGCTGTGTTAATTCACCGCCGCTCTTTCTCAGCATAACCGAATCATAGGGTTGTTGTTAGAATATGCAAGATCTGTAGTATGCAGGATTCAATAGCATATATGAACAATATCCTACAGGGGGCATTATTATATCCAAATAATCTCCTCCTGTGTCTTGATTGTCTTAGTTGGAGACTTCGTGCTCCTGTGAGCCTACTTCCTCCCTGTTTGTCTTCAGGTGGAGAAAGTTAAACTGCCAGAACTCTCTCTCCCCCCCCCCCCAGCTATTTATTCTTTAAGTAGCCAGTGCTTTCTCCTTTGCCTATTTCTGTCCACAGTCATGAGGATGAAACACCATGTCCGCAGTCCTGAGCTTCTTAGAGGAAGGCTTAAAGAGAAATATACTCGACTAATGAATCCCAGCTAAGGAGCATAACTATCTGCAGGGCCCCATCGTGGGATTTACTTCTTGGTCATGACAGAATGGGAAACTGCAATGCAGAGAGAGAGAGAGAGAGAGAGACCAAAGCAAAAGGCTCTCAGACAAACTGCATCTCATCCAAATCCAATGTTTCTGAATTCGGGTGCAGTTACTGGCTTCCCACACCAGCCAAATGCCCTTTCATGTTAGTAAAAAAGCCAGCTTGGTACAGTGGTTAAAGAGGGGTGGCCTCTCATCTGGAGAACAGGGTTTGATTCCCCACCCTTCCACATGCAGCCAGCTGGGTGACCTTGGCCTAGTCATGGTTCTCTTAGGGCTGTCACAGAACAGTTCTGCTAGAACTCTCTCAGCCCCACCTGGCCCACCTGTTATGAGGAGAGGAAGGAAAAGCTGCTTTGGAACTTCAGTTAGTGAAAAGCAGGGTATAAAAAAACAGCTCTTCTTCTCTAAAAGCAGTGAGAGAGAGAGAGTAAAGGCTGTAATATCTACACAGCACAAGGGGGGGGGGAGCAGTTTATAGTGCCCTTGCTGCCTTCTTTCTTCTTGCAAAGACCTGTTGGTTGTCTTATCGCCTTCTATTTGTCTCCCATCCTTTTTTGACAAGGGGAAAGCTTAATCTAAAATGCCCTGAAGTTCTCCTTTTCCAAACCTAAGAGAGGATGGAATAAGAATTTCAATCGCTTGGTGAAAAGATGAGACATTTCTGGGGACATGTTTTAAGGCCAGAATGATGCAAGTCGTCTATATCGACTGAGGGGCTTTAGCTGCTGTGACAGGTGCAGGGAATTCACGATGGCCAGCCGTGACTGCTGGCAGATGGAAAGCAAAACAGCTAGGATGTTCAATGAAATGTGGCTCAGCTGAGCATGTGCAGATGGCTTTAGAGGACTGTAAGTTGGAGCAATTTCAAGTTTTTTTAAAATTTAGGATGATAACAACTAGAGATCACATTTCTAGCCTGTGGTGGAGCCTTCATGCCAGATGTCATAGCTTGATTTCAGAACTGGGGGAGGGAGGGGAGATAGCTACTTGAGCTACAAAGTTTTGTGGATTTTTGCGGTGCCCCCAAAGTGCTTATTATCCCTTGACCTTATTCTACAAAGCAAAAACAATTATGGGTGAAAATTGGATCACACACCATGAAAATGTCTGAGTTAACCCTCACTCTATTTGCAGAAGGGAGAATTTTAAGCTGAAAAACAGCCTGATGAGAAAGCACACAAGCACTTCCAATCACAGGTTCTCTGCTCAAGATTACAGCCTCCTACAGCTGTGGCTCATTAAAGACAAGAATGTCAGGGCAAAGATAGACAAAACTGTGCATCATGTGCTGTTCGGGTTGTTAGTCTGGCTCTTCCAATGGAGGATTCTACAAGAATTCTTCATAGGTAGGCAGACCTGCATTGGACTGCCAAAGATCAAGTAGCAAGTTGGTTTTCAGAGGAGCTCTTAAAGCAAATACGAGCTCAGAAGGCTACCATACCTGTGCTGCATCACCACTTGTGGTCCTGTATGGACATGACTCAAAACAAGCCAAATTCGGGGGGGGGGGGGGGAGAGAACTCCTGCTACTGGTGTGATAACTGTGGCACTCATCAATGTGTTTCCTGGCACCCAATAGCCTCCTTCCCAAAGCATTTCTTCTCCAAAACAAGGATCAAACCCTGGCTTTTCTCTACTAGAGCAGAAGGTGGCTTTTATAAAAGCACAGGATTAATCACCTTTGGATGTGTAGGGAACACCCAGATGCTTGGCTTAGAATCTCCCAACATTCTGTGATTGGCTCCATTCTTGGAAGCCATTTTGTGCTTGGTTTCTGCCTTCCATGGTAGCCATTTTGTGGTGGCACCTGCAACTCATTCTTAGCATTCCAAAACACCTCATAAATAAATAAATCGATCTCACTTTCCTGGGATATTTTTCGGAGATAGTACCCAGAAACAGAAAACAGGGCCATTCATCAGATTTGTCATAGTAATGTGTGAATAAATGTTAGATTGTGCCTCCGAGCAAATTACTTAAACTAAGAATCTATTAGGATGCAGAGTAGTCTCCCATGAGAAAAGGTGGAACTTGTGCCTCAGGTGACTAAAGACAAATGGGATTCTGAAAAGCAGTAAACATTGATAAGTTTGCTTTCATTGTCTTTTCTAGCTAAAGCTGATTCACACAATGGCAGTGACTCATAGCGGTCATTCGAAATTGCACCATGGAGCAGCCTGTGAACAGCTGAACATGTCTCTATGTTGAATCAAGCTGCTTTCAGACTTACTTAATTTTACCAGTGCAGTACATACATAGTAATACTGTTTGGATCGTGAAATACTATGGATGGTTTTAAAAGAAATGGGTGTGCTACAACATCTGGTTCTTTTGATGCACAGCCGGTACTCTACACAAGAGGCTACTGTTAGGACAGAATACGGAGGAACAGAATGGTTTCCAGTTGGCAAAGGTGTTAGACAGGGGTGTATTTTTTCTCGCCATCTGTTCAGTCGATGTGTAGGACATATCATAAAGAAAGCTGGATTAGATTTAGATGAAAGGGGAGTGAAAATTGGCGGAAGGAGCACCAGTATCTGAGATATGCTGATAACACCACATTACTGGCAGAAAATAGTAAATCCTGAAATGACTACTAATGGAGGTGAAAGGAGAACGTGCCAAAGCAGGATCACAGCTGAACATCAAGAAGATGAAAGCAATGACTACTGAGGAATTATACAGATGTAAGGATGACAATGAAGAAACAAATTTCCTATGCTTTGGCTCCATCATTGACCAAAAGAGAGGCTGCGTCCAAAAAATCAGAAGGACATTGAGGCTGGGAAGCCATGAAGTAATCAGAAAAGCTCCCTAAGTGTAAGGAAGTGCTGCTAGAGACTACAATCAAGATAACTAAGACTGTGGTATTCCTGATTATGCTTTATGAGTGTGAAAGTTGTACAATGAAGAAAGCTGATGGGAAGAAAATGTATTTGTTTAAATGTGCTGTTGGGGGTGAGTCTTACAGCCTAAAAAAACAAGTGGGTTCTAGATGAAATCAAGGCTGAATTTTCACTGGGGCCATTTCACTTTGGTCACATTATAAAAATACAGGAGTCAATGAAAAAGGAAATGAGACTAGGAGAAGGTAAGAGAGAAAGCAGGAAGAGAGAAAGGTCCAACATGAGATGGATTGACTCCATCAAGGAAACCACAGCCCTCAGTTTGCAAGACCTTAGCAAGGCTATTAATAATGAGAAACTTTAGAGGTCATAAATCCATAGGATTGCCTTAAACCAGGAGTGGCTTGAGGAAACAGAACCCACACATATTAATTGCTGGAGAAATTGCTAGGTGGTGGAGGTTTATGGTGGCTGAAGCCTGGAGATTGTCCCCATAGATCATGTTTTATTAATTGATTTTATGCATTTATAATAATAACAGTAACTTAATTGTTACAGCCCTTCTTTCCTAGTTGGCTCAGGGCAGGTAACAATAAGACATATACAATTAACTTTTACATTGAAAAATAGCTCCCGAGTATTTCAAACTAAACTATATTAATTAAATTATATTAAAATTATATATTCTTAAACCAGCTTCTTAAAAACCTTGCAGAAGGAACTCAATTCTATAGGGCAAGTTGGTGCTTTTGTGGGTGGTTTAATGTTGTTTTGTGGGTAGGGAGGCGAGCATTTTCATGGTGTTTACTTCCTGGCCTCAGCTGTAGGCCTGCTGGAACAGCTCTATCTTGCTGGCTCTCCTGAACTGTTTAACGTCCTAGAAGGCCCTGATTTCATCAGGGAGAACATTCCACCAGGTTGGAGCCAGGACCAAAAAGGATCTGGTTCTGCTCAAAGCCAGTTTTACATCTTTTGGGCCAGGGATCCTGAGCAATTGCTGGTTGCTGGGTCTTAGTGCTCTTTGGAGGGTATAGCAGAATAGGTCACACTTTCGGTCACACTTTATACCAAACAATAAAGTATAGAAGAAATGGAAGTCCTAAAGTTACATCAATTCTTTGCTGAGTTCCCACCTTTCCTGAACTCCCACAACTTCAACATGAATCACAATTTTCCAGGAATTTCCCAAGCCAGTATTGGTAACTCAGCACTAGAGAGCCAGTTTGGTGTAGTGGTTAGGAGTGCAGACTTCTAATCTGACATGCCGGGTTTGATTCTGCACTCCCCCACCTGCAGCCAGCTGGGTGACCTTGGGCTCACCACGGCACTGATAAAACTGTTCTGACCTAGCAGTGATATCAGGGCTCTCTCAGCCTCACCCACCTCACAGGGTGTCTGTTATGGGGAGAGGAAAGGGAAGGCGACTGTAAGCCGCGTTGAGCCTCCTTCGGGTAGAGAAAAGTGGCATATAAGAACCAACTCTTCTTCTTCTTCTTCATCATCTACATGCATGCTATCTCTGCCTCTCTATCGTCCAGTGTTGTCATCAGATTATTGGACTGATGCCATCTTCTTCCTCTGCCAAATGATAAGACTAGACAGAGGGCAAGATTTAGCTCCCTGATGCCACACACCTATTTCTGGAAAATAAATATATAAATAGCCAAAGCAGAGGGAGTGCAGGGTTTGACTTCCCCTACCCCATCCTGCTTCAAATGTGAATGAAAGCATGTGGGTGCTCCCCCTAGCTGGGAACAGAAGATCTCTCATCATTATATCTCATCTCCAGACTACAGAGATCAGTCCCCCTGCACAAAAATGGCTGTTTTGAACTGAACTCTCCACAATAGCCCATCTCCCAAATTCCACTCTTCCTAGACTCTGCCCCAAAATCTTTAGGCATTTGGCAGCACAGATTTGGCAGCCCTGTTACCTCCATCATGGCTGGTTTGGAGCTGAATAGAATATTAGCCCAAACATTTTCCCATCAGTACATATAAATAAACTACAAACATGAGCAGAACATATCCAATTTATAAACAATATTCAGAGATTCAGATACCCACAGACATCTTCTGCCATCTGTTAAAAATGAATAATAGAACTATCATCTATGTATTTCATAACATCTCTTCCTACTTGACTCCTCCTTCCTCAAATCACTTCCCTCAGCAGCCATTTCTGTCAGCCATATTGCTGTGTGTGTGAAGATAATAGTCACCCCAGCATAGGCCACCTGGGGCCAACTGCCATTTGGTTCTTCCCTGCCCAGAACCATCTTCTGCAATGGCCATTCCATTGGGACATTATGAAACAGTTAAACATTGCAGTCTTAAGAATACTTTCCTCAGAGTAAGCCCAGTGGAATAGCCCCAAGTAGGATTCTCAGTAGACCTCAGGATTTTATTGGCTCTGTAAGGCCTGAGCATCAGTATCTTAAGTTATTTGTGTCCTCTTTTTCTAACCCTTATTTCCTTTTGCCTTGCATTATTTCATAGGCAGCTTATTTCAATAGTGAACCCCCTTTAATGTGATGTTAGAAAAACTACCTGCTATACAAATGTATCGTATGAACAAAATCATACATTTGGGTAGAAGACCTGCTAACAAAAGCAGTAGCTCTGAGCATCTCCAGAAGACTAGAGCCTTCTGCTTCCCCTTTGACATCCTTTTGATCCGTGGATTCAAGTCCCCCTTGAATTATTAACTTTTCACTGATTGTTGGTAACAGAAGTACCTTTTCCTAGGCAAAATAGTCCCCTTGGAACTGAAAACAGGTATCCCCCTCGTGCGTGAGAGGTCCTTGGATTTGATGCATAGACGAAGGAATTTAAACTTGAAGCCTCAAATCTCCATTGGCAACAAATGCCTGAGCCTTGATTTCAAATGAAAAGTCAAATGCACAGTAATATTTGGCATTGCAAGAGGCTTAAAAAAGATCTCGACAGGGACTGCCAGCCTAACCATGGGACTGAGGTCAGCTGAAAGAAGATCACGTCAAGGTCACGTTTGAACAGAAGCTGCTTGCTCATCCCTAGCCAAAGGGACAGAACACAAACACCGCTGCCAGCTTTTACCACAAACTGTCTCCCCCGTAGGCAATATCATTTGATGCATTCAGTTCATTTACAGCAAAGGCTCATTGAGTGGGAACATGAAACCAATTGCTCTAGATAAAGCTTTGGAAAAATACAAGGATTTTCAAATGCAACCCAAGCAGCTGGCTCGTGGCATGAGATTCCAGTTCTGAGAGTTCATATTTAATTGCACACCTAATATCCCAGCTCCCCCTTCTTTGTGCAGTTTGGATCGATAACAACAATCATTAGGCTTTGAGTAGATACGAGAAGGGGACGGCCTCTCTCCCTGATAAATACTCCTGTTTGTGCACTGCTGCTTCTCATCTTTGGGCATGTTGCACAACTGGAATAATTCATAATTGGTTTTACCAGTGTGGTCAAGCTATCCCATTTGCAAATGAGCGCAACAGAGCCCTGGTAGTGCAGCATTCATCAATGTGTGGATGCACCTCGTCATGTAATCTACATGTTACAATCAAACTAAATGGCAAGAAGTGGCAGCAAAACCCTGTTTGTAAATTCTCATGTAAAAGCAGAGTAGCCTACTTCTGGTGCTTTGTGTTTAAAATCTGTCAGGGCTAGATGAAGTTGGCTTTTATACCCCACTTTTGTACCTTCAGGAACTTCAAAGATACTTACAATCACCTACCTTTTGTCTCCTCACAGCAAGCACCTGGTGAAGTGGCCCACGGTTACCCAGCAGGCTTCTTCTGGAGGAGGAGTAGAGTGGAGAGTCACGCCTAGTTCTCCAGATTAGAGGCCACTGCTGTTAACCACTATACCAAGCTGGCTCTCAGATTGTAGTATAAGTAACAAAGTGGATCAATACAGTGTTTCCGGCAAGCATAGAACATAAAAGCAGCCATGTTGGATCAGGCCAAACAGCCTTCTAGTCCAGCACCCATTTCCCTATTGGGAGGGGCCATGGCCCAATGATAGAGCATCTGTTTGCCATGGAGAAGGTCCCAGGTTCAGTTCCTTACATTTCCAGTTAAAAGGGCCAGATACAGATGATGTGAAAGACCTCTGCCTGAGACCATGAAGAGCTACTGCTGGTATGAGCAGATGGACCAAGGATTGGATTCAATATATGGCAGCTTCATATGTCCATATGTCCCACCATGGCCAGCTGAAAGACCATAGGATACCTACAAGCACTGTAGAAAGACCATTGCTGTTGCACCCTAGGAAATGGTAAAAGAAACTGATAGGAAGTGGTAAAAGGAACTGGTACCACAAGTCAAGAAAGATGTAGAGAAACTGGAGAGTGTCCAGAGGAGGGCTACGAAGATGGTGAGGGGTTTTGAGATGAAGTTGGATGAGGAAAGGCTGAGGGAGCTTGGTCTGTTTAGCCTGGAGAGAAGACAACTAAGAGGTGATATGATAACAATCTTCAAATACTTGAAGGGCTGTCATATAGAAGGTGGAACAGAGTTGTTTTCTGTTGTCCCAGAGGGTCAGACCAGGACCAGTGGGTTGAAATTAATTTCCTTGCATACCCAGGAAATTGCTGACTGCTACTATAGGATGGTAGGTGAATTTCCTGCAGGCTAGAGATTTTTGTTGGAGGGATCACTTGGCCATGAAACTGGGGTCACTGTGTGTGGGCAGGTAGTTGTGGGTTCCTGCATTGTGCAGGGGGTTGGACTAGATGCCCCTGGAGGGCCCTTCCGACTCTATGATTCTATGATTATCAAGGGATGTTCATGGCTAGGAAACCTCCAGTCTGCTCTAATACTAACCCATGTATGCCAATAAAGGTTTTCTGAGTCTGAACACTAACCCATAAACCTTGCTAGTTGGGACAGCATAGAAGGGGGAAGGTGAAAGAGAGTAGGGTTGAGCCAGTTCTAAGAGTAAGTGTATGCCAAAGGCAAGGATCTACAACTAAAAAAACATTGCTGATGGAAACTTTACTGCCCACCACAGCTTCAAGTGGGGGTGGGAGAATTCAAACAAACAAACAAACAAAAAACAGAGACATTGAGAGGTTTTGCTATTGGGGTTCCAGCAACTCCTAGAGTGGTGTGACATCACTTCTGGTTTCTCCCAGAAGTGATGTCATGGCACATGTGATGCTAGTGCCTCACATGTCTCCATCCCCAGTCATTCAGCAGTTGCCAGGCATAGTGCAGAAACCCTTTTGCAGAAGCAAATACATACCACAGTTCATCTCAGGGGTTCATCTCTAAAAATCACAAGAACTGTGTCTCAGACTTGCTTGGGTTTTTTTGCTGTGTCATCCCAAAGCCTTTATCCCTAATCTGAGATATATATGGGATATGCTGTAGTTCCATAGTGGTTGGACAGTGCCCTCTGTACATGTTCAGAGGCATTCTTCTTTGTTGTGGCTTCTTGTACTCTAAAGCTAACTCACTGGGAGCCCCGAGTCAAATTCAGACTTCTGCTACACAGCCTCCTCCTGTCACGATTTCCTGTTCCTGAGCCCAGCTATCTGTGTTGTATACTGAACTGATAATTTGGCATGTCAAACACATCCTCTTTTCAGACAAACCAATTTGATGGCTAATTGCAAGTCTGGTAATTGAGGTTTTTACTGTTTTAGTGGTTTTATTTAAAGTAGAGCAGGAGATTCTCTGTGGCTCACAGCCAGGTCACACGCTCAGAATACTCTGTGAGTGTGTGTCAAGCTGCCACAAGCAGAAGACTTCTCTGCCCCCTGCCCCGCCTTTTGAGGGGCAGAAGCACTTACAGACCCTGCAAAGCGCCTGTATGCTTTCGTCTAACATAAGGGATCTCAGTCTTGCCCAAGACTGAATCCCAGCCACTGGAGGTCTCCTTTTAAAAAATGGAACAGGGGTGCTTCTTCCAGAGCTGTAACCATGGCTCATGTACATGGGAGGTCCTGCAGAAGTCAGCCATAGACTTTAGGCCATCTGCACTAGGAATCTGACAGAGCCATCCCTAACCCAAACCTTTGTGTTAAAACCCCCACCCAACTTCCCAACTTCTTGGCAATCTAAAGGGCAAACTAAATGAGACCTTCAAGTTCTCCAACTACATCTCTCTCTTCAAGAGCCAGCACAGTTTACTGGTTCAGGTATTGGACTATCTTTTTCTCTCACTGTATCTGACCCCACGTTGTTGTTGTTGTTATGATAAATCTGGAAAAGGGTAGAAGCCACTTTGCATCCCCAATGGGGGGGAAAGATGAGGAAGACTTTTTGTACCCCAATTCTCACCACCTGAAGGAGTCTCAAAGTGACTTACAATCACCTTCCCTTCCTCTCCCCACAACAGAACGTCCTGTGAGGTAAGTGGGGCTGATAGTTCTTACAGAGCTGTGACTGGCCCAAGGCCATACAAAAGACTGGATGTGGGGAAGTGGGGAATCAAACCCAGTTCTCCAGATCAGAGGCCGCTGCTCTTAACCGCGATACCAGACTGGCAGGGAATAACTCTCCAAATAAATGAACAAATTTAAACTTTTACATTGCCCTAGTGGTGGTGGGGATTTAGACAGGAATGTGGTGCTGGGCACCTTCCCTTCCTTCGCTCTTTTCCTGATGTAACTCAGCCTTCCTAGATTCAAATGAGTAGCCATGTTGGTCTGAAGTAGCACAATAAAATCAGAGTCCAGTAGCACCTTTAAGACCAACAAAGATTTATTCAAGGTGCAAGCACTCGAAAGCTCACTCCTTGAATAAAACTTTGTTGGTCTTAAAGGTGCTACTGGACTCTGATTTTATTCAGCCTTCCTAGGTTTGCTTATCCCAGCAGCATTTGCCCTGCAGGGGCAGCTTCATGAGACCAATTTCCCTGAGAAAAGGATGTGAGAGGGAAGGGCTTAAACTCCGCTTCATCCACCACTGCAGTCATAATCAGAATCCCCACCTATACCCACTGCTGCTGCTATTTCTAGGGATTTAAAGCAATAGGAAAGCCAATCCTGGCTTAACAACGTCAGATCTAGTTTAGCCCTGAGAACTGAATCGCTTCCATTTGACACTTCTCACGCCCTTGATGGATGCTGGAGGCCAAGATGCCAGAGACGCGTTCATTAGCAAAATTAACCTCACAGATCATTCTACCAAATAAGAAGTGACAGATCAGGGGAGGGGGGTATCAAACTGCCAGCCCTCTCCATATTTGGTGCTAGTGAGCGTTCATTTGATAAACTAAAAGAGCTTCCATTTCTTGTGGCACCCTGTAGTTCTGAACTTCACGGCTGTCTTCCCCACCCCACCCCCCCCACCCCCAGAATGGAGATCCTTGGTGTCACGGAAACCAGACAGCTGATTAGGAAAATAGCTCTGCTGGATCAATGGTCAGCACCACTTAGAACTATGCCACTTCAAACTTCTGACTTTCTTTTGGTTGACACAGGAGGATGCACACTCAGGATTGAATCTTGACCTAGGACAGCATGGTGATTTTTGACAATTTTGATTCTTGATTGTGAACTCCACATCCGGAATTATTATTATATATTCCTGGGAGCTTCTTATGCTACCAACTAGGTCTTATTTCAATGATATAATATTTTGATGTGTTCATATATTATAATTTATTAGATCCTTTGGGTTGAAATGTGTTTGGTCTATGGCCATACTATTGAGACCGTATGTGCAATATTGCACTGATTCTGATTTTTATATTTTAATGCTGTTCCTAATCTTCTTAATATGCACTAAATAAGAAATATTTGTATTCTAATTTTAATATATTTTTTGTTCAGCCTTTGGTTTCCTGACTTTTTTGTTCCCCCTTTTTGGGACATTTTCTTTGAAAGAAATAGCATAATTTTTTAATAATGGGAAAAAAAACATATAATTTTGCTGTGATTCATCTTGTGCATTTCCAGAATCCCCTCGTGGAGCATCCACCAGGGGTTACTCTGTATGTGGCAGGAATCTTTGTATGTGACTGGGGTAGTCCTGGTGAGGGGCAGTTCCTCCATGCCATCAGCTGATAGGGCTTTTCCAGTGGCTCTAATGGTCAGTCAATCAATGTTGTTAAGGCTTTACTTGGCCAATGGGAAACTCTCCCCCTCCTCCTGTGCTATGTGTAACTGCACAGTACGCCTGACACATGTTGGGTCATGGGTCTATGACTAGTCTCACAATCAGACATATAGGGGAACTCACTTTAAAATGCTCTCATTTGCTTGGTTCTGTGAGTGAGTGAAGAGAGACAGAGGTTCTGATTTCCCTCTCACCCCCCAATATCACCAACAGAAAGGGCAGCGGGCCAACCATTCTTTCCGCTGGTAAAAGCACATTGGAAGGGAAACTAGAATCTAATTATTCCTCTCTCAGACCTCACCTGCAGTGCTTCTTAAAGTGAGTTTCACCAGTGCATGTCTGACTGCTAGTCGGGCAAGCATGGTGTGGTGGTTAAGAGTGGTGGCCTCTAATCTGTAGAACTGGGTTTGATTCCCCATTCCTGAGAGGAACCTAAAGAAACCAGGACAGCTCCATAAACAGCTTTCAAAAGAATTGAGTAATAAAAAAGACTCATTTAGGAAATGAAAAGAGGACCTTATAACCAAGGAGGAATATAAACAAATAACCAATGCATGTAGGGAGAGTGTTAGAAAAACTAAAGCTCAGTATGCACTTAGGTAGCAAGAAATGCTAAAAACAAAAAAGAGGTTCTTTAGTTCTATTCAAAGTAAGAAAAAGAATAGGGTCATGGTAGAACCACTGTGGGGAGGAGAAAGTGACATTGTAAAAGGTGTGATGAAGAGAAGGCTGAACTGCTCAATTCCTTCTTCTCTTGTGGGAGGAATCCTGTTCAACATGGCAAAATCATTTCACATGATGAGAGGTGTGGCCTAGAATGGCCGTAGTGGTAGTCCATAAACTCCTAGTTTCTTTAAATGTAACCAAATCTTCTGGGCCAGATGAATTGCTAAAAGAACTTGCAGGTGTAATTTCTGAACATTTGTCCATTATTTTTGACCATTCTTGAAGAACAGGTAAAGTGCCAGAAGATTGAAGGATCTGGGTAACTACTGACCCGTTAGCTTGATGTCTGTAGCTGGCAAAATTTTAGAACAAATCATCTAACACAGTGGTCCCCAACCTTTTTATCACCGGGGACCACTCAACGCTTGACAATTTTACTGAGGCCTGGTGGGGGGGGGTAGTTTACTCCTCTACTCTCAACCACTGCCCTCTGCTCTCTGACTCTGATCGCTATGGTAATGTTTAAATAACCCTTCAAAATAAGATACAGACATGCCACAACAATGAACATAAGGAACATTTTATTTTCATGGAAATTTTAACTCATGACAATGACAAATCAATGGGAACCCTGAGCTTGTTTCTCTGCAATGAGATAGTCCCATCTGGTTGTGATGGGAGACAATGACACCCGAAGTGTGTTGTAAAGGGCCGGGGGGGGGGGGAGAAGGCATCCTTCGTGGCCCACCTCCAATTAGTCGACATACCACATGTGGACCACGGTCCACAGGTTGAGGATCACTAATCTAACAGTCAGTCCTTGAACAGCTAGAGCAGGTGGCTGTAATTACTAAGAGTCAGCATGGCTTTTTCAAGAACAAGTCATGTTAGATTAAACGTATCTTTTTTGAGAAAGTTACTACCTTGCTAGATCAGGGGAATGCTATGGACATAGTTTGCCTTGATTTCAGTATGGTTTTTGATATGGTTCCACATGAAATTCTTATTGACAAGTTGGTAAAACGCAGTATGGATCCTATTACTGTTAGGTGGATCGAGAACTGGTTGACAGGTCGCAGCCAAAGAGTGCTTATAAATGGTTCAATATTGTCTTGGAGATGGGTGATGAGTGGAGTGTCTCAGTGATCTGTCCTGGGCCCTGTGTTGTTCAACATATTTATAAATGATATGGATGAAGGAATAGGGGGGGGGGGGTCCTTATTAAATTTGCAGATGACAGTAAACTGTGAAGGGCAGAAAACACACCAGAAGACAGACTCGGAATACAAGATGATTTTGACAGCCTAAAAAACTGGGCTAAAATGAATAAAATGAATTTCAATATGTGGCAAGCATATTGTCTAGTTTGGCCCTCAAAAAGAGCGAGTCAACTTTGGGCAGAAATGAAGGAATGTAACTGGAATGAACATGGCTAGACTTGACTAATTGTTATGCCATGATGGTGAGACACAGCATCAGTGGGAACATGTGATCCTAGTCACAGGACTAGCAAGCCCATGGCCCTAAACTAGCGGATGACTGGGCTGGATGGTCAGTTAAAGCAAATATCCATACAGGCAAACTAGCATGCCATGTATGTCCTGAGACATATATTCTCTGAAAAGGAGAACAAATGATCTCCTAGGAGTGGGCTACTTTCCAAAACCCCCACCTAAAAGCTCTGGTTTCATCCTGAGCAGCACTCACATCACTCTGTGACTTACATTCCCTAAGCTCATCAGCCAGCTTAATGACTCAGGCTTCATTTGATGAAGTCTTTACATGATAACTGAAGCAGATGGGAAATCAATATTATTTTCATTGGTGAGAACTCTCCTTTATTCAGTCTGTAAGCCTCTCTTTATTAGAAAAGAGCCATGCTCACCTAGCCCCAGCCACTGCTGCAAACTCCTCCTGTCTAATTTAAAAAGGCTTATTTTGGATGCATGTTCTTGCTCTCAGCCTTTCTCCCTCAAGTCTGATAAAACTGAAATCCAGGGGCACCTTAAAGTCAGACAACATTTATTCCAGCCTGAGCGTTCATGAGTCAGAGCTCACTTCATAAGATGCTGGGGGAACGAAATCATTTTGGACATTTGTATAAGAAGAAGAGTTGGTTCTTATATGCTGCTTTTCTCAACCCGAAGGAATCTCAAAGCGGCTTACAATCACCTTCCCTTTCCTCTCCCCACAACAGACATCCTGTGAGGTAGGTGAGATTGAGAGAGCCCTGATATTACTGCTCGGTCAGAACAGCTTTATAAGTGCCCTGGCGAACCCAAGGTCACCCAACTGGTTGCATGTGGAGGAGTGCAGAATCGAACCCGGCACACTAGATTAGAAGTCCACACTCCTAACCACTACAAGCTCAGAGTGTAACTGCATGGCTCCCAGCTAAGGATCCCTTGAAACTGTAGTTCTCTGAGAAGAAAGGGCTGGCAGTCTTTCAGTGAGTCTTACAAAGCAACATTTCCTGTAGCAGTTCATAGGTAAGTCATGATTAAAGAAATCATTTCCAACTCCCTTTAATATGTAATGTGGATGTGCCCTTCAGTTCTTTGCCTCTTCAGTCCCTGTCAAGAAGGTAAACCGTTGTGTTTGGATGTGAGAACCTTGAAACCAGATTCCTATTCAGCTACGAAATTGCGTGGTCACTGTGACACACATTCTTGGGGTTGTTGGAAGTCTAGAAAGCCACTCTAGGTATAAGAACAGGCCACGAGCATGACAAAGAAATTAAATTCCATGCCCAACATTTTGCTACAGTGCTGACTGAAAGCAGTATAATGTACTTTATTAGTCATATTTCCTAAATGGAATCCTCCATATTCAGAGGCAGTATACCTCTGAATGGCAATTGCTAGGGGACAACAGTAAGGGAAGGCTTTATATATAAATACAGGGAAAAAAGAATTGCTACTTATAGTTATATACTAACAGTTACTATTTAAACGAAAACAAGAATTTCATAGAGCATGGATTTATCACTACATATCCTGTTTTTTTAATATCATCTAGAAGTTACAGACCAGATATTGTATTAATCCCATAGTTATTAATTCCCCACCCCGCCACCCCCATTTTAAGCTTTGGCTCTATTGTTCAATCTAGTCTCTTATTAGCCTCCATTTTCTTCTGAAATCTAATGTTGATTAGGGAAGTTTTCATTTCCATGCCCTGGATGTAAGATGCTGGGCTAGACTGAGGACTGGCTTGAATAAACGAGGCTCTTGTATCTTTCCACATCCAGAGCTGAGGATAGTCTCACGCCAGTGTGACATGTGCAAGAATTCTTGCTTCCTGTTTCACGAGAGGGACCATGCAGGAAGCTTCACTCTCATTCACTTGACACAGTGGTACTTATCTCATCCCTAGTGTCAGTCTGAGGGCAGTAGCAGAAGAAGCCACCACAAGGGGAAAGTGGATACTCTGCCTCAATAACATCACTGAAGCACACAAGGAGTCGTCAGAATAAGGGGAATGGCTGTGTGTCTGTCTCACTCAGGCAACAGGAAACAGCACAAAGGCCCAGGCTGCCTCTGGTAATAGGGGGATGGAAATGCAGAGCCCAAGGGCCCCTGGGAGGCAGGAGTACAGCGGCATCATTGTCAAGGCTGCTGCCACAGGTTTATATCCTGGGCAGTGGAGGCTGAAGAGAATGCCTACGGCACTATCTCTGGAAGGCAGGAAGACTTTCTGCTTCACACACATTGGAGGGCACGGAGAGGGTAATGAGAACCTGTAAATCCTCTTCTCCTGGCCTCATGCCACTATGGCCTGCAGGGAAGGGAAGGAATGGGCTACCCTCGAGACTCTGGGAGGCAGAATCAGGGCAAAGGGAATTCCTCCCCTTCCATCATTTGCGGGAAATGTGAACGTTTTGCATCTGCTGCTCCTGGTAAAGCCTGAAGGGATGAATTAGACTCCCCTCTCCTCAGCAGATTTTCTCAGCTCAACTCACATTAACTAATCAAGTCCCTTGGAGCGGCCTGGCCCCTGTCCTTTGCATATTTACACAACACTTCTGAGCTTTTAAAGTGCAGACTGCCACCGCAGCTTGATAAGGATCTAAGGAAGCCTCCCTGGATTGCACCTGCGCATCACTGGAGATCACAATATGTAATCCTTCACAGCTGGATTGTTTTGTCCAAACAAGAAAATCCAGTTGCAAATGACTACCACAGCAATATATCCAATGATATGCAGATGCAGCCTGGAGCGCAAGGTAAGGCAGCCACCTTGGCCTGTGTTTGCTGTGCCCGCTGGAGAGTGGGAGGCAAAGACATGTGACGTGTGGTGTACCAACCCACCTGGTTCCAACCTCATACAGCTCTCATTCATTTTCGTTTGGCTTGTGTAGGAGAATGCGCCAGGGGATTGTGTCCCCTATTCTTTAGTGTGTCGCATATGCGTGTGGGAGGGGATTTTCCATTTCAGGCATCAAAATGTTCTGGGCAGGCTGAATAGGGAGAGGTGGTGGCCTTTTACATTATAATGCACCCGCGCATGAACAAGAAGAAAGCAGGGAATGGAATTGTGCATGAAATCAGCAGATCGCAAACACCCTTCCTGCCATTCCTTATTAAAGTAAATCCTAACCTTGCACAATAGCCACTTTTTGTCAGGGCCTGTGTGGGGGAGGTCCTCACCCCCAAGGAAGCCCAAAAACCTGAGCTGCAGTTTCAGCTGCCTACACTGGGTGGCCTCTTTAGCCCCAAAGAAGGAGTTACAAGCAGGACAGCTGTAGGAGTGGTGTGGTGAAAAACTGGCTTTCAAAAATTGATTGAGCTGGTCCCAATACGGTTTTTACCCACAGGTTTGTTTTCTTTCCTTCTCACTTGGTGAACAATGAATGGAGATATGGGGAAGAAAGCCTTGCTGTGGGTGAATAGCCCCTCCTAATTGATTGTTAAAAGGTGTAGGCATGCATTCACTTTAGTAATGGAGAGGAAGAGGTCCAGGTAGTGGGAATGTGACAGGAGTGAAGAGGCAGAGCCCTGAGGTGGTGGAATGGATTGAACCACTTCATGCAGCAGGAGGATCGTGAAGGATCACATAGTGGAGCTATCAGGGATTCGTTGTGGTACAAAACCCTTGCTTCAGTGGGTCAGCAATGAGGCCCCTCAAACAGGCCACATTTCAATAGGTATAAACCTATTCATAGTCTAAAATTAGTTAATTTGGGAATGTCCCCTCCTCATATTAGATACTTTCTGCAAATAGAAAATCTGCTGTGCTGGTTTTCTGTTTGAAAGGATTTTTTTTAATTAGAAAGAATGCACAAAGCTGGAATCACCTATCTGCTGTTCAAAGTGATATAACCTGTTCTCCTGCCTCAGCATTCTCTTGCCTAGAGACACCAGAGGAAGAAACCGGATACCCTTCAATCATGCCTTGACCCAGATCTCATCAATAATGACTTCCCTGACCACCTTTTATGATATTTTATTTATATCTTTATTGAAAACTGCTGTAAGCCACTCTTTGGGGCTCATGTCTTGGTTGAAGAGTGGGGTAAAATGCTATATATAGGAGTCTGTCAGAACTAGGCCTCATGGTCAGTCATGAATGGCAGGGTGGGGGGGCTGGTTGTCCTTCTCAGGCGGAGAGTCAAATTAGAGTACCACCAACTGAACCAAATGGCAAAATGGCTGTGTATCATTGCTGAACATGGTCACAGGAATAGTACAAATGCTAAGAAAGCCAAAGAGGATCTTCTTGGAACACTCCACAACTGGATACATTCATGAAGGGCACATATAACACCACTGCTTTCCCAGCTGCATTGAACCTAATCAGATTCAAGGTTCTGGTGCTAACTTTTAAAACCCTAAACGGCCTGGGACCAGTGTATCTATGGAACCATCTCTTCCCTTATAGTCTCCCAAGAGCATTAAGATCTTCAGAGCAACACCTGCTCAGGGTCCCCAGCCCAAAGGACATGAGATTGGCCTCAACCAAGGCCAGGGCCTTTTTGACCCTGGTCCCAGCCTGGTGGAATGCACTCCTGATAGAGATCAGGGCCCTGTGGGACCTTCACCAGTTCCGCAGGACCTGTAAGATGGAGCTATTCCATTGGGCTTGTGATCGGGGACTAAAATAACAACCACCAGTAAAAGCTGGCCTCTTCACTGGGAGAGAGAAAGACCAGGTCCTGGTGCCAAAAAATTCCTGTCTGGAACTATTACTTGGGGGCATTTAGATTACAAATCTTTTAAACTTATTTTATATGATGATGTTTTATGAATGTTGTTATCCTCCATGAGCAACTCTGGAAAGGTGGACTAAAAATAAAAATTATTATAATATTATCATTAATAATAAGTTATATTATTCCCCCTTTGTACACGGCCCAGATTATTCTTTGGCCTCACTTCTACAACCAGGGTCGGTGGTCGAGATGATTCCTCTGGATCCATATGAACTGCTGATGGGGCTTTTGTTCTAGGAAGCAGCCGTGCTGCATACCAGCCGTTTCAGCCTGTGCACGCATATCTGCTTGACCCTTCTTCAGTCTATTCATTCCCTCTATACAAAAGGCAGTCTTGTTCAAAATCCATTTTGATGAAAGTCAGTGAGCAGAAAGGAGCTAGGGAATAGGAGCAACTTCCTCATATATCAGTGAAGCGGGGTGACAGGCGCCCTCTGTTCAGATAGTTATCCGTTCTCCTCCCCTTCTGAGCTATACAAAGGCCATGGCATTCTCTGAATTGGGGGAATGAAGAATTTGGCATCTGTGCGTGGAAAACAGCGCATGAAAAGCAGCTTAGTTCTCATGATTTTATATATCAAATTAATATTTCTTTTCAAATTTGCTGTGGCAGCAGAGCTTTGATCAGCCCAATCTAACAGAGAGGGAGACCTCGTTTTCCTCTTGCTCTGCAACAAAAAAGTTTGCATTATTCCCCCACTACAGCTATTTGGAATGATCTTTGTTTGGTGCAGTGGTTAGGAGTGCGGACTTCTAATCTGGCATGCCGGGTTCGATTCTACACTCCCCCACATGCAGCCAGCTGGGTGACCTTGGGCTTGCCAGGACACTGATAAAGCTGTTCTGACCGAGCAGTGATATCAGGGCTCTCTCAGCCTCACCCACCCCACAGGGTGTCTGTTGTGGGGAGAGGAAAGAGAAGGCAACTGTAAGCCACTTTGAGACTCCTTCGAATAGAGAAAAGCAGCATATAAGAACCAACTCATTCTTCTTTCTTTCTTTCTTTCTTTCTTTCTTTCTTTCTTTCTTTCTTTCTTTCTTTCTTTCTTTCTTTCTCTCTCTCTCTCTCTCTCTTTTTCTCTCTTTCTCTCTCTCTTTACTTTTGAGTTCTACATAATGATATCTCATCTTGAACTCCCTGCATTTAATAGCCTTTTGACCCTACAGTTTTAAAAAGTAAACATTTTTCCTAACCTCGTGTATAAATGTCTCCCTAATGAGGGCCCATTATATATTTACATATTTACTTGGTTGTTTTCCCACCTTTCTTATTGAGACTCAAGGTGGATTACAGAGTGAGATGACCCAGATGCTATTATGACCCTTATTAGCAAGAAACCTCTTCAACAATTTTGTTGTATACTGCCTGTGGAATGTTGGCAGGGATGCCAACCTGCAAGTGGGAGCTGGGTATCCCCTTAAATTACAGCTCATCAGTAGACTACAGAGATCAACTTTCCTGAAGAAAAAGGCTGTTTTGGAGGGTGGGCATTGTACCCCCTCTGAGTTCTCTGTCTTCCCCAGGCCCCATCTCCAAATCTCCAGGAGTTCTCCAACCCGGCTCTGGCAATCTCCTCATCCCCCACCAGTGGCCAGGGCAACCTTAAATGATAGAAAATGTAGCTCCATCCTGATAATGATGCAGGCCGCTGGGTTGGAGCCACAACAGAGAATGCAGGCAGTTGTTGATCTTTCCCATTTTCAGAGTAGCGCCAGCAGAAATCTTTGCTTGGATGACTGACCTGCAGAATATTGAAAGAGATGGTTCTGTGGATATGTGGGTTCTAGGCTGACATACATACATCAGGCACAGCAGGCTCAAGTCCACAAAAGAACAACTTACTTGTCAGAACTGAAGAAGTGAGCAGTGACTCACGAAAGCTCGTACCCTACCACAAATGGGGTTAGTCTTTAAGGTGCTCCTGGGCCCTTGTTCTTGGATTGAGCTCCAGTGAGAAAAATGCTGGGGGGGAAGCAAAGCATACTGAGATGGTGTAAGAGATGGCAGGGTTTCCCTTTCATGAACTCTAGGCCAGACAACAAGCACCAGAAAAAAGACCAGCTCTGAATATTACTGGCTATTAATGAGCATTACCAATTCACTAACTTTTGGACTAATTACAATAACTATATTAAAACACTGTATATTTGGCTGGGGTTTGGACTCATAAATGTCCAATTGCACATCCAGGCGGGGTCTAGAGGTCTCCTTGAAATGAAATAATGGACTAGAATGACCCTTGGCCACCTTTTCATGCTGAGAAGGATCCTGAGCAGTGGAAAAACAGATGAACGCTGTTAGCTAGAAGATGGGCATGCAGAGAAAAATAGAAGACCGGAGCTGTTCAAGGTACTTTTGTCACCCCAAGAAAAGTATTAGATCAAGATGGGTAGTCATGTTAGACTTTCTGCAACAACAGAAAAGAACAAGAGTCCAATAGCACCTTAAAGACTAACAAAATTTGTGGCAGGATTTGAGCTTTCATGATCTGAAGTGAGCAGTGATTCATGAAGGATCCTTCTTCCTATCCACCTCCGGAGAAATCTGAGCCAAATTTGCAATAGATTCAGCCATGGGCGGTGCATTGACAATAGCCAGAAACAAGCCAAGCCTCTATGAGCAGGCAGTGCCTTCTTCACCAAGCCACTGGAAAGAGAGGAGGAAGACGAGGAAGGAAGACGAGGAAGAGGAGGAAGAGAAGCACATGGGCGGACAAAAGAACTGTACTTATGACTGTCATGGCAAGTCCCACCTTAATTGCAGCTTGGTGTGATGTCTGTGTGCAGCCTGAGTGACATATCTAACAAAGATGCTTTTCCATGGTTAATGTAGCACTCGGAATTCTCTTCCGCCTTCTGTTTTTCCTCCCCTTAATAACAAGGTTCACTCTTCGTTCTTAGCCAATTGTTTTACTTTGATTCATGCGACACACATCCAAAAATTATTTATGGAACACATACCAAGGACACGTTATGAATAATACTTTCCTTACGGTGCAACTATGTTCTGTTTCACTCCCCAAGGTTACATTCGTAGAGTCCCATGAGAGGCAGGAGACCATTTTAAGCCTGAATGTGGAAGAGCAGAAAACGTAGAGATAGCTGTGGATAGGATACCTGATAGACTCAAGGCCTGCAATGGTGGAAGTATATATAGTTCCCATGATAGCCATTGGGGGTGGGGGAACCTTTTATTTTTTAAAAAAGGAATCAGCATTAGAACATTGTGATAGTGATGTCCCTTCGTAGCAATAGGTGTAGCAGGCGCTCTAATTTCTCAGCTCCCCAATTGTGAAAAAGTAGGGTTGGCACCCTGCAGGTGGCATCTGGAGAGCTCTCGCTATTACAATTTATTTCCAGAGTAACAAAATCAATTATTCTGGAGAAAAGGCTGCTTCGAAGGGTGGACTGTGGCATTATACCCCACCATGGTCCCTCCCCATCACAAACCCCACAGTCCTCAAGCTCCTCCCTAAAAAAACTTCCAAGTACTTCCCATCCCAAAGCTGGCAAGCCTAGTTAAAAAGGTAAATCTCTAGCTCTTGTATCACTGCAAGGGAAACATATCTCTTTGTAAGTAAGTACAGAGTATAGAGTATAGAGTGGCGCAGATTGGTAAAGCAGCCACATGCTGTCTGAAGCTGTCTGCCCATGAGGTTGGGAGTTCAATCCCAGCAGCCGGCTCAAGGTCAACTCAGCCTTCCATCCTTCCGAGGTCGGTAAAATGAGTACCCAGCTTGCTGGGGGGTAAACGGTTATGACTGGGGAAGGCAGCCAGCGATGTTGCCTCCCCCCTAATGGGCAGGGTCTCCGGGGTGGGGAAGGAGCAGGCACCGTGTCTTCAACACGGTGTCCCTGCTCGTTTCCGAAGATGGAGGAGTGGCGGTGCCGGAGGACTTAGAGAGTCCCTGGCCAGCCAGGCGAGGCTGGGCCAAGCCGCCAATGGGGAGCCACGCTTCGCGCAGCTCCCCATTGGCGGCTTGGCCGTGGATGGACACTTGGAGGGCCCAATCAGAAGCCACTTCGCGACTCCTGATTGGGCCCTCTGAGTTTTTATCTCGGACAGGGCCCGCCCTAACTCCACCCAAACAGCTCTTAGCCTTTTATTTAATCCGCTCCACAGGAGCGGTTTAAAGTTTCTAGTGCTGATTTTTTTTTTAATTGCAAAAGCCCTGGTTGGACTGGGGGGAAGCCACTTAATGGGGGATGAACAGGAAATCTGTGGGGAAACCTGTCATGCAGAGGCCCCTTTGCTGTTGTGCTTCATCTGCAGCCACACCAGCAAAGGGGAAAACACAAAACCCTATCTCTTGCAAAAACCACCAAGGGGAAGGGAAGCAAGTGATTGAAGTGAAAATAACAGATTGCTTGAAAAAATTCACAGGCTACATTTCGTTTGTTTTTTCACCTCACTAGATATAGATATAGATATAGATATAGATATAGATATTGATTCTTCCTCTATGCCCATCTGCTGACTGGGGACACACTGCATGAATCAGACCAGGTGGACTGTAGTCCATGAACATTATACTGCAGCAGATCAAATAGTCTTTTAGGTGTCACAATGCTCTTTGTGTGTGTGTGTCTGTGTGTATGTATATATTGCACCAAAGTCATTTAAAGGTAGCCAACACTTAGCAGAGATGGGTGACCTAACAAAACATGTGTTTTCCTGAATGAATGCTAATGTGGATTCCCATGGTCAAGTGGGTAGTGAAATTAATTTCCTCAAGAGCCAGAATTCAATTAATGTGTTGATGTTAGGTATACAGGACCCCCAATTTAATTTTCTGCACAAGCCTGGAATTTCAAGAGTGAGACTCGATAAACACTTCAAAGAAACAGGTGAGCCATCAAGATAAGAAGAGAAGTTCATTTTCATTTGACAAACGCCCGCTCAAAATCCCCTCGAACAAACAACATTCTAGGCAAAACTGAAGTTGCAATTAAATTTAAATACACATTCTTCCAGGGCCTGTCACTGAACATAGAAAGGTTAAAATAGCAAGACTGGTTGGCTCAAAGTACACGAGATAAGCCTTATTGTTGACAAGTGAAGGTAAGAATCATTTCATCTCCAGACAAAACTGTCATCTTACTGCTGCTGGGTCATTATGGATGGACCCCCAACTCCTCAGCAGCTGACCTGGCTGGAGTGTTGACATTACCGGATGCTCCTGAGAAAATTTAGGCAGCATTGAGGTAACATCAGGAAATAAATTCTTCTTGTTAATTCTGTTAGCCATGAAAGAAGTGATCTATAGATTACAGTAAGATTACCAACTCTGGGTTCGGTATTTCCTGAAGATCTGGTGGTGGAGCTGGTGGAAGGAAGGATTTGGGGAAAGGAGAGACATTAATGGAGTGCAATGACATAGAGCCCACTTCCCAAGCTGCTGTTTTTCCCCCAGATCTCTCAAGATGTGTTGAAATGCCAGGTGATCTTGAGTGCTCAACAGTTGGGAGGCAGCCCTAATCAATGTTCAAGGAATTAATTATTACTGAGTGCCATCTTGTCACATGAGAAAAGTCTGCCTCTAAGGCAGAGGTACTCAACCTGTGGTCCTCCAGATGTCCATGGACTACAATTCCCATGAGCCCCTGTCAGCGTTTGCTGGCAGTGGCTCATGGAAATTGTAGCCCATGGACATCTGGAGGACCACAGGTTGACTACCCCTGCTCTAAGGCACTGAGCGGTAGCTTACCACTAGAACACATACTGGGAATGTGGCAGGTCTCTGACCCCGTCCCTTGCATCTCTAACTAAAAAGACTGGGGGGAGGGGGGCAGATTGTTGGCAATTCTGGGACCCTGAGATGGGGGCACAGAATCACTACCACCACCATCCCTCCCTGGGGCACTGCAGGCTCAAGCAAAGGGTGGCAAAACAGGCTGAGCCTACACCTCTGAGAGGTTGGGTGGGTGGTGCGAGGGGCAGCCAGCAGCTGCCTAAGCCCTGATGGCGGTGGGTAGGCTGTGTAGCCACCTGCACTTGCTCATCTTTCCCTTCCACTGGGGGGTCCATCCAACCTGGTACCCAGGACAGCTGCCTCAGATGCCTGATAGTTAAGACTACCCCTGGATAAATCGGCAAAGTTTATCCCTGGTAAGTGTGCATCGGATTACAGCTTTAAAATACATGGCTATTGGTTCCAGAGTATAAGCTAAACAGGTGCAAGCACACATTCTTCAGCATCAGAGCCAGGAGATGTATTTTTCTTGGCATTTATTTGGTGGGCCATAAGCTACTGAAAACAGGAAAAATATTTGGGATGATACAGACAGAGCTTGGCCTCCTTTCCGGGTATCGAAAGCCAAACGTTCTCAGCCTCTGCTTGCTATAATTCCAAAAGAGTTAGCCTCCAGGTTCTACTATAACAGGTGTGCGCTTGCAGGCAATCTGTCTGCTGATCAGCACACAGCATCCTCTCCCTGCTCCCAACCTTTGTAGTAACAGAATGCCTCCCAAGTATTTAAAAATAGACACAACAAATAACCATCTCTCCCCATCACTCTTTGTCTTTCTCGTCCCCACAGGCAGGAGCAAAAAATAGCTTGATTAGTGTGTTTGCTGGGAGAAGGCAAGGAGAGGAGATGCTGAGGCTTGGCTGGGTGGGAGGTGTCAGGTGCTGCCTACCTTGGCAGGGCAACCCACGCCTTTCAAAACTTTGGGGGCTTCTGAGCCAAGGCACTTGGCAAGGGAAGAGGCAAGTAGCAATCTGTATTCCTCCATTCCACAAATGCCTCTGGCACTGGACTACTGGATAACCTTGGCCATCTGCTCATATAGTTACACGGTAGTTTCACCTTAGAAAATGGAGCAAAAGATATGTCTCAGTCATTTGGAGATCAGTTGTGATTCTAAGAAAATCCCCAGGCACCTCCTGGAGGTTGACAACCCTGTGCATTAAGAGGAGCTAGCTCCAGAAGGCCCTGTGCAGGGTCAGTGGGGCTTCTCTCCTTCTTGGCCTTTGCCTCTGTGTGTTTATCCTCTCTCCCTAACGGTTAGTTAAGGGGACTCTTAAGTCCAAATTGCCCCAGAGCCCCTGCAAAGCTACACAGTAGCCCTGTCTGTTTTGATTACAGCCTCTTCTTTGACAGCAACTGTTTGGGCATGGGTGGAAATGCGCTTAGCTACAAATAGCTCCCTAGCTCTAACTTTTCTGTCAAAACACCCAGGGGCAGACATTTGTCAGCCGCCTCCCAGGGGCTGGCAGTGGAGATATTTCCCTATTGCTTCCCAAAGGGATGTGTTTCAATTGATGGAAATGCAAACACGCCTGGAAGGCAAGGGAGAAATTTCCCTTCTCAGGAAAGGAAGAGATCCCATGGGTGATATTCTAGCCCCTCCCTCTCCCCCACTTCAATTGGAAATTTCCCTAAAGGAGTTCAGTGTCATCAAGGACTGAAATCAGGTGATCCCACAGAGCCACCCTCTTAGCTCCACCCAGCACCCACTTGCCTGTTTAAGGTACCCCCCCCCCAGCAGGTAGATCTGTCAAGCTGGGTTTTGGTAGGGCTCCTTATGGGAGGGTTGGGTATCCATGACATGTTGTTTAGGATGGAAAAAAGGAGTTTGAGGGAGGATGGGGGATGAGAGGGATCAGGACTACTAAGGAAGATGGGGTTAATTCTTTCTCCTTGTGCCATTTCCTCGGTCAAACTTGCTCCCTGGCAAGTTTTAACCTTGGAAGGTGCTCCAGCAAGCTAAATGCAGTTCAGATAGCCAGTCTCAATGAGAGAAAGGGCTCTAGGGGAAATAATATACATTCCCACCTTTCCAGCAGCTCTCCGCATCACCTTCCCCTCCCCTGTGCTTCTATGGCTAAATGAGATGTCTGCAGAATCCAGTCAGAGCTCATCAGTCGGTAGTTTGCTGAACAGCTGTGATGAAGTAAACAGAATCCCATCAATCTGGAAAAGGTAAATTTTGGATCTGCTGAAATTAAGGTTGAGCATGTGCTCAAAGGGTTTTATGATTCGGCCCCCACTTAGTGGCCTTTCCATTATTTTATTAGCATTTGCGTTTTTTTCAAAAAAGAATGGCTATTCCTCCCCCTCTTTAACATGTTAATGACGGCAAAGGGAGCCTGGTTTCAATTCACAACACCAATCAGAGTTGATGGGTTAAAGCTCCTCTTCCTTCCTTGCATGAACCAGTCCCTGCACCCGTTTACAATTTATTTATTTAAATCATTTTCTGATGTTAGCCTTCCTCCATGGAGATCAGGGGTAGCCTGCATGGTACATTCTTTGTCTATTTCATATTCACAACAAAGAAGAAAATAACCAACTACAAGGACGTCTCAAATAAAAATATATCTAATTGTCTCTTGTATATTCTTATGTCATTTTTATTATAGTTCATTCAAAAGAGAGTCAAGCCAAAACAGTATCCAGATAATGTATCAGTTTTCAAAAACCAATCTTTCTTCAGTGGCCTGTCCCTCTGTATGTCTTCACCTTTCAATGAGTACAATTCATACCTTTTAAATTCTCGAGTATCTAAATAATCATAATTTTTAGTATACTTTGGCCATAGACTCCTGCAAAGTAACAGAGATCCGAGTCATGGCAAACATACCTACGGGCCAACTTCCCTGCTTACTATTTTATATTCACAACAACCCTTTCAGGTAGATTAAGCTGGAAAACAATGAGTGACCAAGAGCTGCTCAATACATTTCATGGCAAATTGGGATCTAAACTAGGTCTTCCTGGTGCTAGTTCAACATTCTGACCACTGCACCACATTGGCTTTTAATTTGCTTTTTGCATACAGATGGAGAACTGCGATTTCTCTGTCGGTTCCTTTGGGGACTTCTACCTTGCTTTGTTGTCGCTGTGTAGTGTGTGAAATTATCCTCAGGTGCCAAGTGCTGTTTTATATGCAGTCAGCAGAAAGCACATGTCTCTCACATATCGCCTTCCCAGCTTCTGGTTATCCCTCTGTTGCAGTTTTATAAATGTCATTTTGCCTATAAATCCTGTTTTGATCCTTTGACAACGTTCTCAATCATTTCTGTTTCTCAGCATGGCTGATATTAAGGAAATATTTCCTTGCTAGACTAGACTAGAAGACAATGGGTTGCATCCAAAAGATGTCTTCCACTGGGGTACCAGCACTTCCATTGGCACAAGAAGATGGGTGATTTTTGTGCCCATACTGGGAGGGTGCCCTGACCCGCCTCAGAACAGAATTTGGAGGGAGTCAGTGGGAAGGTTGCCAGTCTCCAGGTTGGGCCAAGAAATCGCCCAGAATTAAATATCATCTCAGACCACAGTCGTCAGTTCCCTTGGAACAAATGGATGCTCCAAGGACATCTGGAGAGCCACACCCCAAATCTCGAGACGTTTCCCAACCTGGAGCTAGCAATCCTACCCTCTACTCCCACCCACGACCAGTGGAGGTCTGGTAACCCTAGTCGATGGACAGCAAGGAGGAGAAGAGGACGGAAAGTCTCATTCTTTTATCTTTACTCTGTTCTTTGGATCAGTGCTTAACAATTATTGGGGTATTTGGTTAATATAGCAGAGTTTTAGCAGGAGAGAGAGGAAGGGACAGAAAGCAGCTCCCAGAAAAGACAAAGAGAGGGATCCTGTTCAAGGAGGTAACACCTGTATACAGTGATATAATAACCCAAACTCCCCCCCCTCCATGTCCAGGCATGCTGAGTTGCTCCCACCAACACAATTTGTGCTAGGTTGTAGTGAACAGAGCAAGATCATGCCTCACCTAATTAAAAGAACCAAAAGCGGAAGCCTAAGATATTCTTGGAGTCATGGATATGGAAAGGACAGAAAATGTGAAAATGAATGACCAAAAAAAGAAGTAGAAAAGACAGCTAACAAGATAAAGGAGGGGAATCTCAACCTATTACTGCTTCATTAATAAGGATCATTCTGTCCTGATGAGATTTCTCACATAGTAGCCACAAGCCTGGATTTTAAAATGTGCTTTATTGCCGAACACTTTATCTTGCAACTCTGGAAACCAGTAACTCTACTACGCACAGAAATCTGGAAAGAACTACTATTGAAGAGAGAAAAATAGTATTTAAAAGACTAGAATGGAAGACCCAAAAGATTTGCGAAACCTGATTTTATACTTGTTTGTAACCACTTGGATATATTTTACCTTTGGAGCTTTGTTTGTGTTATGTATTGCTTTTGTTTCTTTTCCACTCCCTCCCCTTTTATAAATGTTCTAGTGTTCATCTCTGAGTTTAAAAGAGGTTGGTTTGATAGTGCACGTTTTTAAAAAATGGCAGTAAACTTTAAATAAAAATAGCGTTCAATCTATATAGGGTGGCTCTAGAACATTTACAAAAAACACTTGTACTGAAGGTTTATTGTTCATTAGGATTTGTTATCATTGATCATAAGGCTCAGTGCGCTATCTTGTGAAAATGCTTCAGCTCAACAGAGCTATACCCAGTCATCTGAGACCACACTACTCCTAATAAAAATGTGCTTTTTGTTTTGCTATATGAAAAATTTAAGAACAAGCCTTTTCTGTGTCTCTGGGGTACAAGAGCAGATGAGAATAGGGTGTAAATCTATAAAATATTTCCCTAGAGGTGGGTGGTAGGAGGGAAAGCTAGCATCCACTTTGACAGAGGGTTATGGTAGAAAGCAATTCTCAAGGGCACTGTTACAGCTTTTAGGAGGAACTGGTAAGATTCTCCACAAGGTTTATAAAGCTTTTGTCTGCTACCCTCTATACAGTTAGAAAAGAGTAAGTCCTACTGTCTCTTGTACTTATGAATTAGGACCATCTTGTATTGATCGTTAGGAATCAAGCTAGGAATATTTAGAATTGCACTATCAGTTATACATATGCATACATTTTGGGGTGCCTTTTGAAAGCATTTGATGGGGCCACTTTTTATGAGACCTCATAATAATTAAAATGATTTTATCAACACAGGCTGGTAACCATACGCTCTCTTTTTAAGCAAAGAGATTTATACCTTCTAGAATTCAGATGTATTTAATTGCTCAAAACAGAAGGCTGCTCAGTGAAGAAACCAGAAAGGCAGTTTCAACTGACAAATTGCAGCACATGCATCACCAACATCGTTTTCCCTAAATGGTGCCCTGGTCTTTCCTAAACGTGATTATCCCTACTAGGCCGACCCTCTGCTTTGAGGGAGGCAGAGGAGCAGATGGCTGTCTGGCAGTCAAGAGCTGATATATTGGATGCATTACAGCAAAACTACTGTCATCCTGGGTCTTTTCCACACACACACACACACAGAATATGTGACTTTTCTCTCTGGGTAGCTGAGGCTGCCCAGTATGTACAGCAATGTGTCAATTATATCTCTCAGCAAGAGCCCAGCCAAAGAAGGCCAGAGGTTAGAGACAGGGCTGTGCTTCTCATTACGCCACACAGCTGGGGCTGGCCAAGGATGGATGAGGGTGTCCAAGAACCTGGCCCAGGCAATCCTGCCAGGGACCGCATTTGAGGCACAGCTTTCTCAAATGAGTGCCATCCAAATGACACAGGCAAATGACACAGAGGGCTTAGAGGCAACATCAGCAGGCCCTGGCCTAGATAGCCCTAGCTGATAGGGTTGCCAACCCCCAGCAGTGGCTGGAGATCTATTACAACTGATCTCCAAGCAATACAGATCAGTTCACTTCGAGACAATGGCGTCTTTGGAAAGTAGACTCCTCTTCCCAAAGCCTGCCCTCCTCAGGTTCCACCTGAGATCTAGGAAGCCAAGCAGGGTCAGTCCTGGTTAATATTTCAATGGGATGCTGCCTAGGAAGTCTAGAGTCGCTTTGAGACTTCTCTTGGCAGTGAAAAGCAGGGTACAAAAACCAACTTTTTCAAATCACTTCTGAACTACAACCCTGTGAGGTAGGCTGGGCTGAGGAAAGGTGATTTGATCAAGGTCCCCCAGCAGACTTCTATGACAGAGTGGGAATCCAAACCTGGGCTTCCCAGAGTCTAGTCCTACACTACAAGGGTTACCTGTTGTTTTTTTAAAAATCTCCTGGAAGTTTGACTCTCAGAGGGAATGTGGGACACATAGTTGCTCAGAGGCTACTTGGCCAGGGCCCCCTCCCTCCCCCGCAAACACACATATACATATACACAGAGAGAGACTCCATTCTCTTCCCCCCTCCTGCCTTACTTGATGGTTTCCTGACGACCTCCTCCTTGGTTCCTCCCCCCTCCCTCCCTCACAAACACACATACAAACACAGACACACTGAGACCCCCTTCCCTTCCCCCTCCCATTTCCTGCCTTACCTGTTGGTTTCCCACCCCACCCCTCCCAAGCAAACACAGAGACTCCCTTCCATTCCTCTCTCCCATTTCCCCTTACCTGTTGGTTTCCCAACCTGTTCCCTTCCCTCCCTTGCAAACACACGCGAATGCACATGCAAATGCATGCACCCTTCTCCCCCCCCCCTTCCCGTTTACCTTTTTACCCTAAGGATGCCTCTGCTGCTTCCTTGGCCTGCTGTAATTGCAGGAACTGACTGGGCTCCCAGGTGTCAGGGCAGGCTCTGCCTTGGCCCTAGAGGCAGCATGGCCACCTTCTCACCCCCGCTGGGTGTTGCACATGTTGTCTGGGCTCCCAGGGGGCATGGCGGCTTCGGCCTCAGAGGTAGCACGACTGGTTCCTCACCTCCTGCTGGCATCACAGTCACTGGCTGGGTCCCCAGGGGGCACCATGGTCTCTGACTCGGTCTCCTCATCCCCCTTGGCCTCTTCTGCCTTTTCTGACATGCTCCCTGTGGCGGGACTACAGACATCACATCCATATTCATATCCATTTCAGGAGGCGCACCAGAAGATGTGTCCCACATCCAAAAAAGTATTTATCATATTTTAAGTTAATCATAACTTGTTAATGTATGGGTCTTTCTTCAGGAAACAGGCATTTTCCACCAGTACAAGTATTCATCTATGTGCAGATTTATTCAAATTTAATCAACTTTTTATGGTAGAACATGTCCTAGGGTCTTTACAGGCAGCTGCTACTTCCCGTGCCAATAATGATAAGTGGGAAGAACTGAGGGAGTCACTTCCAGCCAGAGGTGGCATCTCACATGAAGCCTTGTCACTAGTACTAGCTCTGTTTAGGTGACATGGTTTCTACCTAGTCCTTTGGGTTTAACAGTGATCTGCATTTCAGCACACTCCCCGTCATGGCTGGCTGCAGGCTCTTATGAGCTTCTAGGCACCCCGCATTCACTGCCACCTCCATTAGAGTGCCCTCTCTCCTCTCAATCACGGCTTTCCCCCACCTCCTGGGAACAATGAAGCAGTTCTCCAGATTTCTCCCCCCACCGTGGTACCCTAAATAGTGTGTGATCATCTGATTTAGCATGTTTATTTTAACTTAGTAAACAAAAATTCTGAAGTACCACATACGAATTTGGGGACCAACATATCTAAATATCTTTTTAATAATAGTAATAATAGTAATAATAATAGCTTGCATAATATTGAACGGCTGAAAGCCAAGCTAAGAGCCGTGTCCTCTAATCTAGAGAACTGGGTTTGATTCCCCACTGTTCCACAAGCAACGAGCTGGGTGACCTTGGGCCAGCCAGAATTCTCTCAAAACTCTTTCTATCCGATCTGTCTCACAGGGGAGAGGAAGGGTAGGAAATTGTAAGCGGCTTTAAAACTCCTTTGGGTAGTAAAAAGTGGGGTACCAAAAAAAAGTTCTTCCTCTTCTTTATTGCTCTTAATTTTCTGAAATAATGAATCCTTAGAAAGTTAACAACTTCTTCACCCCACATCTTTGCCTGAGGCCATGTTGGAGGCAGGAGTACACCTCTTACACACTCTTGTGAGCTCCACGGATGCTTGCCGCTTTAAAAAGCACAGGTTGGGGGTCCATTCCTTCCTGTGTCCCCAATGCAGGAACTGGAAGACTGCCCAAGAGACCCCACCAACATCTCACTGGAGCCTCTGAGAGTGTCTTCCATTTCATGATAGAAACGAGCCCTATGAGACACAGGAGACAAACAAGGCCAAGCCCAATGGTGCAAAAACATTTACAAATATTGTATTACTCAATTAAATCCCCCAAAATGCATTTCACCAACTAGCTATGTCAAGTTGGCAAAACATGTCCAAAAATTCCCTCATTTTGGCACCATCAGCCTTGGCCCTGGTCTGTCTCCTACAACTGGTAGTGCTCTTTATTTTCTTGCTCTGTAAGACACGGCAGAAAACAACTGGCTATTCAAGCTGAAACAAAGGGGGGGGGGAATCACACACACATTATATAGCTTGAAAGTTAGTGGAAGGTATCTGCAGGTGTCATGACTCGAAAATTAAATTCTGTAGTGTGTGATTGGTGCCCCAAACCTGGGTTTTATTGGATTCCCAGTCATACACATTTGATCTATTATGACTGAAAACATAAAGAATTCATACAATTTTCCATTCCAGTAATTTTGCAATTTCAGCCCCGCTTACACCAATCTAGGAGTGATCTTGCAGCAGCAGGCTGCTGGCTCCATTACATGGAGATGTGTGAAACTGCTACGCAAAATGCATATTCAAAATCATCTAATAAGGATTAGTGCCAAGTGGATTAAAGCAGACAGCTTTGGAC
The DNA here is from genome assembly GCF_049243985.1 of Paroedura picta. Taxonomy (NCBI): domain Eukaryota; kingdom Metazoa; phylum Chordata; class Lepidosauria; order Squamata; family Gekkonidae; genus Paroedura; species Paroedura picta. Next base: position 27,777,596 of record NC_135374.1, on the reverse strand, counting down.
GTTTTGGCCCTTTATTTCCTCCCACTGTTTGTATGTGCATGCAAATGACTTCTATATAGTTCAGAATTTTCCAATGTGCAGTTAATTTGACTGAAGGCAATGACCCAAGGCGGAGTTGCATTCACGTGATAGCCTTTAATGCATTTGCGCATTAATGTTTTTAATACAGTTCGGAATTCTCCAATATGCAGTTAATTGGTCGGAAGGCAAGGCAGACTTGCATTCACATGATAACCATAATGCATTTTGGTGTCACCTTTGAGCCATGCACAGTCCTTCACTTTGAGCTGACTGTTGTCATAGGATTGTTTATGAGCATGCCAATTAGGCTAGCCTGGAGCAACTAGCCAAATTAGGGGACGTGGGGACGGACAGGAATAAACCTAAAACAGAACACGAAAAAATTCCAGCCTGCTAAAACTTAGTGGTTGGGACCACTGTCTCACCTAGCCTAATTGTAAGGCTGTTGAGATGAGGATGGAATGGAAGAACCATGCTGGATGCTGCTTTGGGTCCCCATTGGGGCAAAAGGGGCTGAGCATAAATGAAGAAAATAAAATAATTAATAACAGAATAAACTCAAAAGCACCCAGCCTGATGAAAGGTTCTGAAGAACTCTAAAGCTGATTCTGTTCTGTATCTTGGTTAAAAAGTAGCTTTTGAATCTGGCCTCAGACCAATGCAACGACAAGCAGCCTAAGGTTCCCGGCCTCCAGATGAGAGCTGGAGACCTGACAATGGAGTTCTAGGTGGCAAATATCAGTTCAGGGGAAAATGGCAGTCCTGGAAGGTGAATATGGCATTATACCTCTCTGAATTCCCTCCTCCCCTCAAACTCCATCCTCCTTAGGCTCCACCCCAAAATTTCCAGACATTTCCCAACCTAGAACTGGCAACCCTATTACAACTTCATTTTTAAAACAAGAGTGTTTCCAGGCCATTCACCTTTGCATTCAAGGCAGAGCCACACAGTGCAAATTCAGACTGTCACCCGATTACATTTAGACAATTAACTCTTGGTCAATTAATTAAATCAGAATCAATATGAATAAAACAATGTTTCTGCAGGGAAAAAACCCACTGTTTTCTAGATAAGTTGCCCCATAAAGTATCATCTTATAGAAGGCCTTCCTTGGTCAGTTCATGGAAAGGAGGAATCTCTCTTCTAAGACAGTATCAGCCACCCATAATTACTGCATATGACACATAAAATCTGACAGCTGGTTAATAAAGTCCAACTTTTTGGTTAAACAGTTGTAAATCAGTCAGGTAATTACTATGGCAAGTGTGTGTTTTATGGTGCAGAACGCAAGCCAAAGTAGGTCTACCCAAAAGAAAGTCAGTTGGGATAGATTCCCAAGAATTGCGACTTAGAATTACGACTGAAATAGATATGTATTACAAGCATGTTACCTGTTTACAAGCCTATATGAACAGTGAATAGCTGAGCCAGCTTGGTGTAGTGGCGAGGAATATGGAATTCTAATCCGGCAAGCCAGGTTTGATTCCCCGCTCCTCCTCCATATGCAGCCAGCTGGGTGACCTTGGGCTTGCCACAGCACTGTTAAAGCTGTTCTGACCGGGCAGTGAAATCAGGCTCTCTCAGCCTCACCCACCCCACAGGGTGTCTGTTGTGGGGAGAGGAATGCGAAGGCGATTGTAAACCGCTTTGAGACTCCTCCTGGTAAGCAGCATATGAGAACCAACTTTTCTTCTTCTATTGTATATCAGCAGAGCAAGCTTCAAGTCAGTAGCATTTTAAAGTATCAGTAGTGTATTTATTGTATATAGCCAAAGGCCTTTACAAAACAAAACGTAATCAATAAAAGTATAAAAGGGAGTATTTCTCAGCATGTTATATAGAATCAGAGGAATAAAACAGAATAAAACAGAATGCATCTTAGAAAGATATACAAGATCAGTGTTTCAGATCGGTGGCTCCGGGGAAGACCTGGTTCTACCTGATCTATTAAAGCCCTTCCTCCATTCCACAAACATTGGATAATGCGCTTTCAATGTGCTTTTGCCGCTGGATTTGCCTGTGCAAAACAGGGAAACGTTTCTAAAGCGCATTGAAAGTGCATTATCCAACATGTGCAGAACAAGCAGCCAGGGGTTTCACCCAAATAAGTGGACCGAGTACTTTCCCCAATGGCCGGAAGATGAGTCTAGTGGCCCCTAATCGCAAAAGTGTGATAAAACTGCCGCTTAGCCTAGGAAACATTGCATGGACAGGTCAGGGTAAAGTTCGTAGCGCCTGAAAGACCCAGGAGATAGCCAGGGTGTCAGCCGCGGAGAGCACCCCAGATGTGGCCCACCAGCTCTGTTCACCCTGCTGCCCGCTGGGTTGGGTGGAAGGGGCGCCCCAGCAGAGAGCCCGCGGTCGCCTGCCCTGCAGGAGTGGCGCCGGCCTGTCCTCGAGCAGTGGCAAACGGGGAGACGAATGGCTCGAGGGCGGCTCGCGGGATCGCTTTGCTTTCTCTATAGGCCGCCTTTCTGGCCGAGGCTCCCTCCTCACGAAGCAGCGCGACACGGGCTCGGAGCCCGCCAGCCCCTGGCAGCAGAGAGCCCCAGAGCCGCTTCCCGTCCCCCACAGAGCGGCAGGCATGGCGGGTCCCGGAGGCAAGAGGAGCGAGCGGGTGGCCTGAGCGCCCCGCGTGGGATTCGCCTGGCCCGGCCTGGGCTCTTTCTGCTGGCCCCTCTTCTGCACCATAGAAAAGCCGCGGAACGTTTTGCTCAGGTTGCCTCTTTCGCTCTCAGCCCGCTTCCCCTCTTAAGGTGGCGCGGCCGCTTGCAAGCCAGTCCGCCGGCGGCGCTCGCGCGGGGCGCCCTTAAAGAGCTCTCCTCCTCGCCTCCTTCCCCAGCGAGCGGCCAGCGTTCAGCAGCGCGGCTTTGTAAGGGAGCTCCTCAAACCCGCCGCTCTCCAGTCGGGAAAGAGCCAGCCCGGGAGTCGAAGCGCCCAGGACGCCGCCGCCGCCGCCACTGGGGGGCACGTGCTGCACCCGCAGCCGGCAGATCTGGAGCCGGACGGACACCTGCCTGCCTCCCCTCTCCGCACTGCCTGGTGGGCGGGAGATCTCCCGCCCGGGTGCTCCTGGGGGTTCATGAAGCCAAGTGGCGCAGGGTTTTCCCAGGTAAGATCTTGATTCCTCCGTTACCCTGATTTAAATTTAAAAAAAGGGGGGGGGGTTGCTGGTTGGGGAGAGGAACGACCTTGGTCGTCTCTCTCTTTTGGTTCCGCACTCAACATTTGAAGAATGATCGATTGCCAGCGGTGGGACAGGCTGGGCACCGTGAACTTTGAAAGATGCTCCGGCAAAGAAATCGAGCTTGAGAATTCGGTCACTTTGTGGTTGTTTAGGCTTTTTGTCAGGGATCAAAGAATCGCCCGCATCATGTTCCCTCCCCCCCCCCCTGAGCATCCCTGCTGCGCCCCCCTCTCTTGAGGGGCTTCCAGCCTCTATGGAGCTCTCTCCTCTTGAAGCCCCGGTGGCAGCACCTACCAGAATATGGTCACGATGAACTCATTAACCCTGCCTTGACCTCTGTGAGATGCTTCACTTATGGCTTACCATGGGGGGGGGGGGTAGGAAAGGGATGTGTTGGAAAAGAGAGCGGAGAAGCCCGTTGGCCTCCGGAGAAAGAACAAAGCGCCAGCAGAAAGAGGCAGGCGAGGAACCCACTGGGTGCCCAGTTCTCTCATGCTGGTGCAAGTCTCCTGGCACGTCTGGAAGAGACCGAGGAAAACACATCCTGCCACTGCTGGCGGACGGGATGGGGGAGTCCTAGGACTGCAAAAGATAGTCCTAGATGCAGGGAATGAAATTTTAGGAAGATGGTTCAGCAGGGTGCATTTTATCCAAACAAATTCTGAAAGCTGGTGCCGGGCAGGGCGTCATTTGACGACTGAACCGCATAAAGTGATGTGGGAGGGGGGGGGCGGTCTCTCTCATTAGTTGCCCTTGTCCCTGTGGATCTAGTTAGCTGTCTCCTGCGCTGGCAGTAACAGCTTCTTTTGGGATGGAATTGACAGAAGCAAGAATTTCACTTTTCCGGCTGTCCTGCTCAGGCCAGAGCCGTAAGAGAGGGGGAGGTGCCAGACAGCAGGTGCAAAAGGAGCTTAACTCCCCAAAACAGAGAGGCCGGAATCCTCACTTTCTACCGTAGAGCCCGTCTCCATGGCCAGGGGGTGCGGGAAACACCCCCAGTGTGCTCGAGAACGTTCCAGGGCCCAGCACTAGCACGAAAACCAAAGTCCTGAGCAATATTTGTAGCGAGATGTTGCCCAGACAAAGCTCTTTGTGCAAGGGATGTGTCGGTGAGCATCTTCAGGCTCAAATAGGTAGCCGTGTTGGTCTGAAGTAGCACAATAAAATCAGAGTCCAGTAGCACCAACAAAGAGTGCTTGCACTCGAAAGCTCATGCCCGGAATAAATTTTTGTTGGTCTTAAAGGTGCTACTGGACTCTGAGTTTATTGTGCATCTTCAGACTGTAAGTCACGGTACCCATGAGATCCTGCAGCTGCAAGTCTTAATCTTGGCAAGTGTCTGTGCTCCAAATGGTAGGTATGTGCATAACCTAGCTGTAATGTCTGGGGATGGTCGCAGAGCTAACGGCCTTTGGGATACTCCTGTGGCTTGGAAATCTGCATGCCAAGGGGAACTTGTAAGAAGAGCGATTCCCATCACTGTGTTGCGGGGATAAAACCCTTATCGGCTGCAAATCTCCCTGCTGTGCGATTGTTTGAAAGCACAGGAAACTGTTTGCTTGATCCAGTTTTGTTTAATGATCTGATCTCGCACGCTCGCAACAGCAAGCCACGAATCAATCACGAAGAGCACTTTCCAACTCTGTTTTAGCTCAGTGGCAGAGGGATGAGGTTCCCCCAGTGCACCAACTGGGGGGAATTTCGTCCTTTGCAGCCTGGTTCTGATTTGCCACTACAAGCAGTTTCCCATTTTTTTTCCTATGATCAAGATAGGAGAAGAGGCCACTGCAGCTTTGAGGAGATGGGAGCTGAAAAACCCAATCCCCATCCAGCTAATTTGCTGTGGCTGTGGAAATAAGAGAGAGAGAGAGAGAGAGAGAGAGAGAGAGAGAGAGAGAGAGAGAGAGAGAGAAGGATGGGGGGTGCTAGGAGGAAGTTGAACGGCCTCTGAGAGGGTTGCCAAGTGGTCAGGGATGGGGGGGGGGGCTGCTGTGCAGTCACAAGAAGTGGGACAACTGTCCAGACAATGGGGGAGAGGCTAGAAGAGGAGGAATAAGCACTTGAAAATGGTGGGCACAGGTCAGCCATGACAGGCAAGGTCTACCAGTGGTAACTGCTGATTTAGTTCTGGCAGTCAGCCTCCAGTACGGTCAGCTGCAGGAGTAATAGATTTTCAAAACTTCCCTGTGACACACGGAGGCCATGAGTGCTTCCTTCAAAATGGTACCAGGATGGGATGCAACACGAGCATCGGAGAGCACACCCCCATCAGCCTCTCCTCCTTTTTTAAAAATCCTTTATCCTGTTGTCCATGAAGCAAATAAAGAGGGGGCATACTTCGTTTTTGAGGCATAAAAAGCTAGAAAAACTCTTCCTCCTGGCTTCTAAAAACAATGACTGACCTCATCATACATTCTGTCTAGGGTGGGAGCTGAAGAAACGTCTTGACTGAGATCCCCTGCCTAAACTCATCATGAAAGGGGTTGGGAACCAAAAGGTCAGATCAACTACTCATCCTTGCCCCTTGGTCCTCCTTATCTTCTCCTGCTTGCAGCTGCAGCCTTGTTTGCTTCCAGACATAACATAAAGAGCAGGGTTCATTTGGGAAACCAGGACTATTCACTCACGTCCTGGTTTTGCTCAGCAAACATTGGTTGGATTCCCTTATTTCTGTGATCTAGCTGGGCCTTGCCCAGAGAACAAGCCAGAATTAAATCCAGACACCTATGAGCAGACATCAGGACTGTGATTAAGAAACTGGTTTCAGGGCTTGGTCTGAGGGACTCTGATTAGCTGCAGTTGGTGAAGTGGCCCTGCATTCAGTCACATGAACCACAGTTTGTTTAACTGAACCGTGGTTTTACAGGACGTTGGAACCAATCCCGTGTTGTATGTGTATGTCTAGCAATGTAATGTGTGACCGTAAAAGAAAGGTTTGGAAATGTGTTTGTCCCACAGGTACATGCTGATCAAAGAGATGGGCTTAGTGGCTGAGATTTCCTGCCAAATGTACCCACTTGGTAGTAATCTTATAATTACTGCTGTATAATGTGTGAATTGATCCTAAGCAGGGAGAAAAGGGAAGCAGGGGTCAAGATGGCAGTGCATGAATAGAGTTATTTCCAAGGATGGCCAAGCTAGAATGGTAGGTCAGGGTTCATACAACTGGGTCAATCAAAGAGAAGCAAAGTGTTTGTGTAATGAGCAGATGTTGTGTGCTGAGAATGGGGGAAGCCACATTAATTTAGGTTTAGTTTTGTTTTGTTGCTGTCAAGCTCCTAGGGCTTTCAAGGCAAGAGGTGTTTAGAGATGGTTTGCCATTGCCTGCCTCCAGGCAATGTTCCTTGGAGGGGTCTCTCATCCTTGGTGTTCCTTGGGGGTCAAATATTAACTAAGGCTGACCCTGCTTTGTTTCTGAGATCAGGTGAGATTGGGCTATTCAGGTCAGGCCAGTCAGTAAGAAAAGAGTTCAGAGTGTGGCCGGGGGTTCCTTTATGGGTTGAAGCCTAGAGACGCTTCTGCACATACGTACTCTGAGGCAGAACCTGGCCCCAATGTCCTCATTCATAGACAGTTGGACTGGCATCTGAAGGACCTGGGTCGAGTCGATAAGGCACTCTGAAGAGTCAGCAGCAGGTTTTATTGCCCAGTGGTGTGTGTGGATATGTCCCTGAAGGAGTGGATGAGAAATGTGAGTCAGCGGGAGAAACCTGAGGAGGCTGATTTTCCAGGTGGTCTCTGCTGCATTGGAAAAAACGGCAGAGATGCCTCTGGGTGGCATGCACCGCAAATGAGAGTCAGATCTGAATGCTTGCTTGCTCTTCTGGCAGCCTGCTAACAAAAGATGTAGCAGGTAAATGACTTTGGGGCCAGATTTTCTGTGTTTTAGTACCTCAAAGTGGTGCTTCACGCTGAGAACAAGAGTTGCTGGGTCAGCGAGGGTTTTTTACCTGTCTCCGGTGAGGGCCTAGAGCTATGCTGCTGCTGAACACTGGCGAGTCACTACACACTTTGTGTATTCAGATGTACGCCTGAGATTTTTTTTTTAAGTACACCTGAAAATATACAAAGCAAATGGTTGGTGACAAACAGAGCCTATAGATGCACTCACTGGGGGAGACATGGTTAGCTGTATCTCATTATTGAGTTCAGCAGCAAACCCAGATTTCTTCCCTGTGCATCATGGGAAACGGTCCTGACATTCTGACTGCAGAGGTACCACTGTCTGTTTCTCATCCCTGGATGTTTGGTGCTGGAAGCCTCTTTAAGACCCCTTCCTTGTGAAGGGACTGGGGCAGCAGGAGCTAGGTAGGACATTCCTGTGGCCTTGCCGTGCCAAGCGACTGCAATGCCTCCAGAACATAGTCCTGATCCCATGTGATCCCAGCAGCCAAATCAAAAGCTCAGTGATTGCATTCAAAAGGAGTACCAGTATAACAACACCAAGTACCACTCCCAAAGAACAACTGCATTGCAGCCTACCGATTGCAGTGATGCTTAGCAGTGATGCCCCTGGATTAGCCAAGCCCGGAAGGTCCCGGTTAACATGTAGCAATGGCAGGAATGCCGGGATGATGTCACAGAAGCCATCCCTCAACCCTCCTCCACAAGCACAACACCACAAGTGAATCTACTCCTAGTCCCCAGAAGCACCCACAGTGCTTCTGCCATCAGTGCTGTCCCATGGACAGGAAGACAGCAACCGGCCTGTCCGCAGACCGAGGGCTCAAACCATAGACCCTGCTGGCCTGGTGACTGTCTTGGAACAAAGAAAGGGATGGAAGAGCTACTGTTCCAATGGCAACAACCCCTGCAGATCCCACAGGTTCCTAGTTAGGAGGCCTACTGGTGGAAGACAGAATTGCTCCCCAGAAGTCAGGCTAGAATTTAATTCTGAGCACCAAGGAGTGCATGGAGATCACTTTGTGGGGAAAGCATAGATTCAGCATAGAAATCGTCCCAGCTGGGCCATGTACCTATACACAGTCACACACCCTGATACAGTGTAGGGCTAAGGCCAATTAAAGTGACAGCATGTTGCTTTGAACAGCCTCGTTGGTACTCAGAGATGCCTTTCCTCTTCTTTCTTTAAAGGTAAAGGTAAAGGTATCCCCTGTGCAAGCACCAAGTCATGTCTGACCCTTGGGGTGACGCCCTCCAGCGTTTTCATGGCAGACTCAATACGGGGTGGTTTGCCAGTGCCTTCCCCAGTCATTACCATTTACCCCCCAGCAAGCTGGGTACTCATTTTACCGACCTCGGAAGGATGGAAGGCTGGGTCAACCTTGAGCCGGCTGCTGAGATTGAACTCCCAGCCTCATGGGCAGAGCTTTCAGACTGCCTGTCTGCTGCCTTACCACTCTGTGCCACAAGAGGCTCTTCTTTCTTTACTTACCTCATTTTCCCACCTCTCCCATGTTCATTGGCAGATTGCCCTTCCTGCAGGTAATTTTCCCGGCAGACCTTTCTGTCCCCATCAACCAGCTTTTACGTGATGACAGCAACTTGGTCACGGTTATCTCAAGAGTAGTAACTAAGGAGAGTGTGTATCAGAAAAGACGTCGAACACCTGGGTCCTCCCATCTCTGATTTATTTTTCAGGACATGTATATGCTGTCTCTCCAGACACCTACTTGAGGTAGCTTACAACTAAAACAACAAAACAAATAAATTCAAACACAAGTATTAAATGTCGCAGGCATTAAAACAAGCCCCTGAAAAGGGAATGTAAAGGAAAGCAGGGCCTCCTGGGGGAGAAAGTATTCCAAAGGTGATGTGCCAAAGCTGAAAAGGCCCTGCCTTTGTTCACTAGCCACCTCACCTCAGAGGGGTAGTGGAGCAGAAAGCAGGCCTTCAGAATAGGATCTTTCTTAACTGGTGGGCTGAATGACACAGGAGGTGGTCCTTCAAGTACCCTGATCCCAAGCCATGTCAGGCCTTTAAGTTAAGAGCAAGCATTTTGAATTGTGCACAGAAAGAGATGGGCATCTGGTGATCTTTTAGCACAGATGGTGCAGTCCGCAACAATAACCTGGCTGCCTCATTTTGGACCCGCTGAAATTGTTACATGGTTCTGAAAGCGGCCCTGCTTAAAACACAGTGTATGTGTGTGTGAAGTGCTGTCAAGTGTCTCCTGACTTATTGAAGCCCTATGAATGAATGACCTCCAAGATGTTCTATTGTTAACTGTCTAGCTCAAGCCTTGCAAACTGAGGTCTGCAGCTTCCTTGATGGAGTAGTGGAAATGCATGACAGTAATCTAACCTGGGTGTGAGCAGAGCATGGGCCACCATGATGAAATCGTGCTTTTCAAGGTATGGGCATGGCATTTCATATGGCATTTATATTGCAGAACAAAGGAGTAATCATTGAAGAAGGTTCAGGAAAACAGGTGAATCCAATACCCGGGACCCCGTTCTGATTGCTCAAGACATTTATGATTATAGAAATAAATAAACACTTGAACTTTGGAACTGATTTATTTGAGAATTTATGGACATACAGCCTTTTGGAATTCCTTATTTCAGTCTTCAGCATTAGAGGAATCGATGGTTCAACTACACGGTGCATCAACCAAAGCTGATAAAAGGTGCTGCGTGCCCCCCTCCCAATTACTTGAGGCTGCAACCACAGGCCAGGATCTAGCAGCAACCCACAATTTCCTGATCTCCTCCTACACCAAGCACATCTCTCTCCAGGGCAGGCTGACTCCTCAGGCCTCAATCAGCTTTATCATTGACCAACATCATTTCATTCTTATATGTTTCATGTCCTTCATCCATCCAATGAACTTCCCCAGGCTCCCTTTCAGGGCTCCCACAAACCCACATTGCTCAGAGGTCAGGGAAAAACAGAGTTGGATGTCATCCACATATCTGTAAAACCTCACTGTCAATCATGAGATGACTCCTCCCATGAAGTTTGTGTACATCTCTGATAGCCAGCCTGTGGCTCTACAGATATAAATGGACTACAGTTACCATGAATCCCTGTCAGCATGTGTATGTGTTAAACAGTATGGGGGGAACACAGTGACCCCATGAGGAGACTCCATAGAATAAGCCAGGGATTCCCAACCAAGGCTCTGTGGATCACTGGAGGTTTATGGGAACTCTGGAGGGGGTCCACAGCTTTCCCCATTTTGCCTTAATAGGCTTGACCACAAGCTATGGAACTGGTTGCCTCTACCTGGAGAGTGTGGTGGGTAAGCCGTGGGCATAAAAATCATAGGGGGGAGTTGCTTGTGGCTTGGTATGGAGGGTCTGGGCTGTCCTCTCATCTCCTGCCGTTTTTGGCTATATGAGGCAGATTATAATGTTCTGTGTAAACTGCCCAGAGCTGCAAAGAAATGGGCGGTATAGAAATCTAAATAAATAAATAAATCTACCATAGTAGTGGTAAAGGCAGGGGAAGGGAATGAAAGGAGGCTGAAGGGTGTGGCTGGTGATGTCACTTCCAGTGACATGTCACTTTCAGGGAACGTGGCAGGGAGGCATGGCCAGCTGTTATCTATTCTGGGTTCCTCAAAGGCTGAACATTTATTTCAGGGGCTCCTCCACAGTCAAAAGGTTGAAAAGGGCTGGTAAAACACTTCAGGGATAAGCAACAATCCACCACATTTGCTTTGTGAGATTGGCCATGGGCATGATGCGGGTCCTCAACTTTGGCAGGATAGCAGGGTGGAGAATCCATTGTTCCATTCCATATGTCTTGTCATGAAGTCACCAAGCCAAGTGAATAGGGGTGTGTGTGTGTGTGTATGAGATGGGGAAGGTTCTCTGTCTTATAAGAGTCATGAGAGCAGAGCCCCAGATAAGCTGGTCATGGGTTTCCCAGTCTATGTCAACCAGGGCATGAGTTTTGACAGTCTCATAGAAGAGTGGAGGTTGCCACAGGTTTTGTTCTTGCAAGGTTGTTGTGTCTTTGAGCGTGGTGCGACCAACAAAAAGGTAGTAGAGGCTGCCTTTCCCTTTGTTGTGCTGCCATGCTCAGTGCAACTGTGCCTGTTACAGATGTGTCTGCCTAGCTGCTTTCAAAGGCACAAGAACTCTACAAGAACAAAGCGATGACCTGCCTACCTTAGAACCTCTGGCTGCTCACTGCTGCCACCTCTGTAGACCTTGCTGGTGGCCTGTATGGTAGAGAACACATGGTTATTGGAAGGCTGCCTGCTTGCTTGGGCACAGAGAGAGAAAAGACACCCAGGGATTGCAATGCACAGTAGGTAGTATCTGCTGCAGACAGTGCGCAATATTGACTGCTCTTTGAATGGGTAACCAAGAAATGGTGCCACCCTCTAGGCGCTATTTCCTTTCTCTGTGTGTCAGCCAGAATTGCTACTGTGTGCTCAGCTGGAAGCCTCCCTGAGATTTAAGTCTGGGGCCTTCCCTATTGAGGAAGATGAAGACTCCACGTACCCATGTGCCACGAAGTTTCCTTTTCCAGCCACTGTTTGTTCCGCTGCTGTGTAACCCTACAGGGAGGAATCTGGCATACGGGCTTGGCCAGCTCTGGCTCTGCTGCCCTTTGGAAACAGGGCCTTTCTTTGTGCAGGCAGCCAGCTTGCCCTAGGACTGGGAGATGCTGTGCCAAGCTGTTGATGAAGTGAAGGTGGTCGAGCCAGTAAACTGTGCCCTCTGATTTCAGGGCAAGAGGAACAGGCACCAAGGGAGTTGGAGTGCTCTGTTATCGGGGAGGGGGCATCACAGGGGCCAGCGTGGAGGCCCAGGTTTCTCCACCATTCCTTTCTTCAATGTACGCTTTGTCCTTGAAGCAGCAGTTGCTGGAGGTGACTGTGTCAGGAATATTGAGGCAGCATCCCCAGAACGGCCTGAGAAGATGCCTTATCCATCTTCTCCTCCTCTGTTTATTATTCAGCTGTGCATGTTTTGCACAAAGCGCTCCCTTTAGTGCTAAATGCCTTTCCAGGATTCTTCTTATCATTCCCTCTGTATGAGTGCTCCGCATTCTCTGTGCCGGGTAGGGAGAGAGATGGCCGTGACCCCACAAACTGATACGCATGATCTGCCCTCCTTGACTTCAATAAGGTGTCTCGGAACTGGACTCTGGGTTAGTCAGGAGCATAGATGGAGGGGGAGCAATCTGTCTAGGGGCTTGCCCTTAACCTACCCTGGTTGTCTTTGCGAACGTGGAAAGAACTGTCCATGCCCAGCCAACCCCAGCAAGGGGATTGCAAAGCAAATGAGAAGGAAAGGAGATTGACCACAGCCTTCCCCTGCAGCGCTTACCTTGAGGGTTTCCCGTCATGTATGGATCTTGCTTAACTCCAGATATCTGACGAGGCCAGGCTATACCTGGCTGCCTTCTCCCCCCTGGTTTTCTTTACTTCATCTCTTTGGTTGGCTTGTCTGTGTGGGAGCAATCTCTAAAGGAGAAGAGCTGCTTTTTGGCACGCCGTTTTTCTCTACCCAAAGGAGTCTCGTAGCGGCTTACAATCGTCTTCCCTTCCTCTCCCCACAACAGACACCCTGTGAGATAGGTGGGGCTGAGAGAGCTCTGAGAGAATGGAGACCCGCCCAGCAGGCTGCTTGCGGAGGAGTGGGGAATCGAACCCACTTCTCCAGGCTAGAGGCTGCTGCTGTTAACCACAACACCAAGCTGGCGGTCAGGGAGCAGAAGATTCCACGTATGCCCTCTTCCTTCCCAGGCTCTGCTCAGTGTTCTTCCTCCTGCAGAGTGCATATCCTGCACGGGGATATGCAACAAACAGTGTCCTTGCTGCAACATAAATCCACGGTGGCAAGATAGCATTTCATTCTGTCGGCACGAGGGGCTTCAGGAGAGACAGTAGAGCTGCTGTGTTGGGAATGGGTTGGGCAGGGCTGGGGGAAGCAGTCTTACTGCCTTTCCCACTGCCATGGAGTGGAAGGTGTTCCCCCGCAGACGGCCAGGGCCCGGGCACCCAGGAAGTATGATTGCTACTCTTGCCTGGCGGGAACCGCGACGGCCACTTAGCATGGCTTTCCGTGCACTTAACTCTGCAGCGAATAAAGGCTTGGGGGAGTAGGAAGGGGGGAGGACCCACAGCAATTAAAGCTCAATATTGTGTATTTTGAAAGTCTATTGATATTGAATGAAAGCATGCTACATGCCAAAGCCCATGCGAATTACCCACAAGCCAAAGATCCATTAACAGATCGTTTCTCCACTTTTAGAGCAATCTTTGCCCTGGGAGTGCTATTCAAGGCACTTGGGGAGGGGGGGCAGGAGCCGAAACAAAAATGCAGCCCACCTCTGGCGCGAAGGGAAGCAGCGGGCCGTGCACCCTTCCTGTGCATCAATGGTGCATGGGCTTTCTGCACTCAGGAGTTTGGCACAAATGAAGGCAGGCTGTGTCGTCCAGGAGTGCAAGCCTGCTAATAAGGCGGAACGGTTGTTTGGAAGATTGGCCCATCGTCAATCCCCATGGCGCTGACATAACGTAGTGACTAAATGTGCAAGCTGTGGCCCCATTCAGGTCTCCGCGGGCAGCGCTACCCCTGCCATGTCCTAAGTGAGGGATAACAGCTACTGGCTGTTGAAAGGATTCTCGCGTTATGGGATGCCCTGGGAGTACTTGAGACTCACTCCGCAAAGGTATTCTTTTCATTATATCTGAAATGCAGCGGCCCATCAGCAGCCCTCTAAATGGCCCCTTTCCCTGGGGTGACAGAGTGTTTTAGATAATCTATGTATATATAATGGATAATAATGGACACAATCCAATTTAAAAACAAAACACAAAAGGGGTCTCCTGGGCTCAGGCTTCAACCCTAGAAATGGGCGTGATGCAAAAGCATCCTGGGACTTTTATCTAGCACCTGTGGGGTTCCTCTTGTGGTCTCAGGTGGGAAAGGCTCTTGAGGGGGAGGGGGGATTGGATCCAGCCGAGTCGTAAGAACAGCAATTAGGGGCTCTTGCAGAAATCATGATTGATTGAATTGTTGGCAGCGGACTGACTTTTTGTGTGCATTAACCCTTACCGATGTGCACAAGACCCCTCCCTTTTGTGTATGTGGCTATTCATGAATGCATTATATCCCATCCCTTTAACAAATGGGACATGTATGTTTTGTAGTAGGGCCTTCCCTTTAGCAATTGTATACATATCTCCAGCAAGTACAGGAAATGAGCCCTTCTTCTCCACCCCGCCATTCCTTTACACACATATGCACATTCACACCCTGCTTTACCCTAAGGCAGTGATTCTCAGCCTGGCTAGAGGCTGCTGCTGCTAACCACAACACCAAGCTGGCAATCAAGGTGCAGGAGATTCCACGTATGCCCTCTTCTTTCCCAGGCTCTGCTCAGTGTTCTTCCTCCGGCAGAGTGCATATCCCGCACGGGAATATGCAACAGTGTCCTTTTGGGGGTCGAACAACCCTTTCACAGGGGTAGCGGCAGGGCAAGCAGCTTGGCGGGGGGCATCCACACAACAGCCTTGTGGGTTAGATCGAGATAGAGCGTTCGTCTGTCCAGAGCAGCGGAAAAGAACGAGATTGGCATGGTGGGACAAGAGACAGAACTGAACTGAGAATTGCTCTCTTTAAGTCTTTGAAAGTTTGTCACTTGAAGGAGGGCAGGGAGGGGTTCCTGTTGGCAGCAGAAGATAGAACCTGCAGTAATGGATTTAAACTACACGTAGAATGGTATCAGCTAGATATGGGGGGGAATTCCCCAGTCAAAACAGTTCAGCAGTAGAATCAGCTGCCTAAGGAAGTGGTGAGCCACCCTTCATTGGCAGTCTTCAAGCAGCAGCTAGATAGATATTTATCAAAGACAGATGCTTTAGGCTGATCCTGCATTGAGCAGGGGGTTGAACTAGGGGCCTGTATGGCCCCTTTCAACGCTATGGTTCTGTGATAACCACTGTGAATCAGGACGTTGGTTTCTGAACTGAACAGGTTCGGATTAATTCACAACCCCTGCTTTCTCCTCCCTGCTTTCTGTGGGAAGCAGAAAGTAGGAGTTTAAATAGTGCAGAACTTTGTGGCAGCTCTTCAGTTCACAAAGACTGCTTTGCAAACCATGAATTGCTCCAAATTTGTCACAAGCCTTTGTTCATGAGCCAGTTTGTGCCCTCCCCTACCTTTGAACATATCTTTTAGAAAGGTGAATCAGACATCTGAAAATTCAAATGCCGTGCACAGGCTGTGACCTGTGTTCATGGCAGCTCTGCGCTCAGCTTCGTGTTGGGGGTTAGGGTAGTGTCTAATAATGAGTATATTTCCATTCCTTTGGCTCCTGCATGGTGGCATTCTTCCTTCTTGTCCTTCCCTCCCTGTCCTTTGTTTTCTGTACTGGGATTTCTCTAGTTTGTGTATGTGTCCTCATAAGAAACAAGATGTTGGCACAGTTCTGTGTAGGTCACTCATGACTGCTAGAAATACACTGCACAACTTTTCAGATGTTTGATTCTCCTTTCTGAAAAATATGCCCAAAGGATTCTCTTTACTTACTAGTTTGAGATTAGAAATAGGGGGTGAGGGGGTGGGGAGGAAACCAGTTGTTTATTTGTCTGCCATATTCACTGTGTCCTCTATCATTATGGAGACAGCGACATTTATGTAGAGCAGAGTGACTGAGTGCTTGAAGGGTAGACCTCCTCCCCCTTTTAGCAAGTTCCAAGCAATGTCATTTACAGTTGCACAGCGCAAGTCATGGCTGAAGCCATTTCCCCTCCTTTCCAGTTTGTGATAAGTGATAAGCCTGTAGCCCCTGTAGAAACCTTAGTGGCTGCGAACATGGGCTATAAATGTTTGAAATAAATAAATATATATATATATATATATATGGCTTCCAGGGTGAGGGATTAGCTTGTTTTCTCTGTAGGAGTAAAACCTCAAGCCCTGGCTCACACTATCCGTGCTTTAAGCATTATGTCTGCATTGGGTATTAATTATTCAGTCCCAAAGGGAACTGGGAATTGTCATAGAAGGACAGTTCTGCTGTAAGCTTTGATCTGCTGTAGAGGCAACCATGGTGACAACAGGGTAATGGCAGCAAGAAGGGGGCATTGCCACTTATTTGGGAGCTACAGCTGTATCTGACAGTCCCAAATCTCCAGTTTGGTGTCATGGTAAGGGTGTCTAGGGGTATCTAGGAGACCCTCCATTCAAAATCTCACCGCACCATGGTACTTTCTAGGTGACCTTGGGCATCACAAAGACTGCTCAGATGTGATGTCCTTCCATACTAGGAGTTTGCAATCTAATATCCTTTGACTACTCACGGATACCATTTTGTGTGAACAGGGGTGATATGCATCTCTCCCATGTGGATGCAGCCTCAATATGCATGAACAAGAACTCTGAATAACCCAGTAATCAGTGGGTGTGTACCAAAACTGTATGCATACAGTGAATACACATGTTGCCCTCATTCACCCAACAAGGCACTCATGCCTATTAGGAGGATTGCCGTTAGCAGACGGTTCTGTTGGGGGCTTCCCTGGGCATAAGACTGAAATGTCTGAAGCCTGACCTACCTCAGAGAGGGGATTGTGAAGATGAAACGAGAGAGAATTGTGGATGACATCCCAAGTCCCTTGTAGACGACAAAGGTTCTAGATTGTTTCCTGGCCCCACAGCTTCAGTCTCTGTTCCCCCATTTTTCTGAACAGCTCTACAACCGTAGCATTAGAAAGCTATTGGTGGATTCCAATGAAACTACCTTTAGCACCCATGGAAGCAGCCCAGATTATCTCCTGTATCCCACCCTCCAATCCTACTTCACCTCCAAATTGCTCCCATAAAGCCAAATATTTGGAGAACTCCCCTGTCTCTGTTTCCTAATACAAAACAATTTAATAACACAGAACAACCCATAATGTGAGAAGCAAAGTGGGCATGTTGATATGTTCCATTGGTTCTGATTCCAAAGCTTTCAAGCTAAGTGGAGCTCTTCTTATGGCAGAATAAAAACGTAGCTTGTCTTTAGTTATGGAGAGAATAAAGATTACAGGCAGGCAAGCAAAATCCCAGTCGTTTCAGCCAAAGAAGCTTCGAGCAACTAGTTCAACTTGGTGACTCTCGGGGGATGCTTCCAGTGCAGGCGTTAACATTGATAAGTACGAATCGGATGCAATGAAAAAGCTCTTTCTGTGAAAGGTAATGTTTCACATTATCCAGCTATGATGCGATGCGTAGAAGGGGGGAAAAATATGGTTATATGACACAGCCTTAAGTTATACAGTTATTGCATTGCCTGTAAGGGAAAATGCTTTTCTGCTCTCTCCGAAAAAGGACCGGCTGGTTCAAGATGAAATATGACTAATTCTGGGGCCGTGGATGGCATAAGAGATGATTACTCATTGCCTCTAAATCAGAATCCACCTTAAATTATAACAATATAGCGATATCTTGTTTGGTGGCAATATGGATGGGTCAGGGATCTGGAACAGAAAGCATCCTTGTAGCAGGCACCGCAGAGCCCCAAATCGTACTATTATTTATTTAACCCCCCCCCCCCATTCTCCTTGTCATGTTCTGTTGTTCTGTAACTATGTGCATTTTTAATACATAATCTGAATATTCACAAGGGCCAATCTCTACCTGAAGATGTCTCTGCTTCGCAGTGTTTAAGGAACAATCACAGGCAGCCTAATCATCTCTCTACCTAGATATTTATATCCCTGCTTTTCTCCCCAACTGAGACCCAAAGCGGGTTACAGGATCGCTCTCGTGCCCTTCACTTTACCTTCACCACAGTAACCCTGCCATGTAGATTAGGCTGAGAGGGAGTGGCTGGCCAAAGGTCACCCCACAAACTTCCAGGGAAGAGTGGAGATTTGAACCTGGTCTCCCAGATCCTAGTCCAGGCCTTTAACCACTACTCAACGCTGGCTGATTTGGACACTGTGCTGGTCATCCCTTGCCTTCTTATGGTACAAGACTTTCCTGCCTCTCCTCCAGGGAGTGCTGGGCAGCACACAAGGTTCATGCCCCTCGCGGACAGCCTTGTGGGATAGGCTGTCAGCCTTGTGGGACAGCCCTGAGACCATGTGTCTGCACAGAGTCCATCTAGCAGCGCTTATGGGGGAGCAGGGATTTGAACCCGGGTCACCTCATTCTACTTGTTTCCGCCTCACTGACTCACCTGGCTGTCTCATTCATCACTGAAGCTGCCGCACTGGGTGGAGCCAGCCAGTTTCTTTGCTGGAGAAAGAGAGAAGATGAGGAGCTGGTGGGGAATAAGCTATTGCTGCTTGCAGCTTGGGCCCTTTCCTTCCCAGCCAGGCTTCTGTAATCTCCACACGGAGTTCCGCCACGCGTGATCCTCATCTGCCTGCTCCAAATGGCATTTTGAATGTCTTGTCATTTTACACAAGCTGCATCTTTTTGTCGTTTCACCCGAGCCCTGCACCGTTTCTAAGGTACTTTAAAAGAGATTCTCTTTACCATGCATTGACTAGGTCAGTCTGCATATCTCAGCTGACTTGTAAAAAGCGATTTCTGTTCTCCTTCCCGGATCATACAGCCACAGCCTCTCTCCCGATTCCTCTTAAACGGCCGTGTCAATCTAATCTTAATCACCATCTGACTATTACAACACTGCAACAGAAATCCTGGAGCCCTGCTCAGAACACGAGGATGGGATTTGCTGCATCTGTGACTCTGATCCGCAAGTGCTCCCAAGTACGCTTGCATGAAGATTCGTCTCTTGCACACAAGTTGTTTGCCACAGCCTGGACGCTGTGGGGAAACAGACCCCCTACCCTGCTTCTTCAGAGTGCTTTTGTGCAACACCAGGGGCCATTCCGCACTCGTTCAAAATTGCACAATGGTTGCAAATTGAAATCGCTACTGTTTTGCAGTTATGCACAACGTCATTGACAATCTGCAACAGAGGGAGCGGAGATCAACGCACCGGCGAGCCTTTGTTTACCCAGTGAGGCTTCCCTGGCTGCAGTCCCTCCCCAGAGCTGTTTTAGGTCACCAAGCACAAAGCAACACACAGCCCCGTTTGCTGTATTTTCAGCCAAAAATCGCGCCCGTGCAGGGGGGGGGTATTTTTTTTTTCACTCGGGGGGAGCGTGGCAATGATGAAACAGCAGATCAAACACCACCTGCTAGCTAGATAGGTCTCTCCGTTGCAACGAATCAACGCAGATTCGTTGCAACGTGTTTTTTTTTTAACCTTCCTTAAAGGGAAAGGGGCTTTGGGGGAGCATGATAACGGTCGCCCATTGGCTGCTTGACGGCCAGGGGAGGGACAAAGCTCGGCAATATCGCTTCCTGGCTAGCGATTTTTGCCGAGACCGGAAACCTGTGTGGAACTATAGAAATGCAACTGGATTCCACTACAAAGGCAGGTATGCATAACGACAAATTCCACTATTTAAATGGCGATTTTTCATTCCGCAACCAATTTGCTACATAGATCCTGGTGCGGAATGGCCCCAGGGTTTTGCTCTGTGGTCTTTCCCAAACCTGCTTTGCTGCAATTTTGGGAGAAAGCACATAGCAAAGCCAGGGTGGCACCCATGTCACAAGAGTCCAGCTCTTCCTGGTCCTGCCAAACTGGCCCGATTTCCCTGGTCCTGTGCCCCTTTCCTCCTACCATGGGAGTGCTTTTAAAAAGGAGAAATTGGGAATTGATGCATCATGATAGCATGATTGCCACAATATAACACAAAGGCATCACTGCAATGAAAAGGGGATAGAGACCTTTTATAAAGGAAACCTTGGGAAACAGGTAGGTTGTTGAAACATTATAATGTTGTCAATTGTTTATTAAAGAAAAAATGAAATTCTCCCCCCACCAACAGCCACCATGGGGAACTGGAGTGGGGAAACCCGCCATGTGGAAGGACAGTGGCTGCTGTGCTGTGTCAACAACGTCAGCAGCAGTAGGGGAAACCACACAAGCCCACCCGCATTCAGAGAATACCGTAACTTTAAACACCTTCCTTACCTTGGACATGCACAGTAGCCCTAGCATTACAGCTGCACGGTGGCTGCTCTGAGTTACACGGTAAGGTGCATACTAGAAGTCCAGCCCCATTGATCTAGGAACAAATTATTTTTAAAAAAGTAGGAGAACGGATACAGAAAAACAGTACTGTGGTACTGGACAGAAAAGAAAATCTCAGCGGCTGTGAAAATAATGGATGTTTCACCGTTGGGGGGCACTTACCGATTTCATGTAGAAATTAAGCACAGAGGTTAATACATGATGCTCTGAGGAACAGCAGATAGTGCAGGTTCTTTGCAATCTGAAGACACAAACAGTTGGGCTGAACTGGCTTGGACAGTGCCATTTATGGAAAGCTTCTCCCACTGTGTCTTTGAAAGGAGGCAAAGTCGATTGCAAAGTCTGTCTGATCCCTTGCTCCGCGCATCACCCTGGCATGCAAAAACAAACAATAGTGTTCTCCATTGTTTTTGTTTTTTTAAGTTGCCTGAGTATTTTCTTTCACAGCTGCTGTTCAGGCTACTGCCTGCATGTCGCAAAGCAATAGTACAGAAAGGGGGAAAGAAACAGTCATAAAAATGTTAACATTTGCTGTAGACCTAGAAAAATACCAGCAATAATAATATAGCATTTTTTTTAAAGCCGTTTTGTGACGAGGCCCTCAGTTGCACGTTGAGACTCAGACTGTAGGCTAATTCTCTGGGAAGCACCCTAACAATAACCTGATAACCTTATGAACTCAACTTCTTAGAATCATAGAATCATAGAGTTGGAAGGGACCTCATGGGTCATCTAGTCCAGAGGTAGTCAACCTGTGGTCCTCCAGATGTCCATGGACTACAATTCCCATGAGCCCCTGCCAGCAAACTCTTGCAGGGGCTCATGGGAATTGTAGTCCATGGGCATCTGGAGGACCACAGGTTGACTACTCCTGATTTAGTCCAACCCCCTGCCCTATGCAGGACACTCACATCCCAATCGCTCATCTACTGTAACCTGCCACTCCCTTAAGCCTTCACAGAATCAGCCTCTGTCAGATGGCTATCTAGCCTCTGTTTAAAAATTTCCAAAGATGGAGAACCTACCACCTCTTATTCTAGCAAGACTCTTGAATCTGCTAAACAGCTTCACTATACTGTATATTTGCTGGATATTTTCATTGTGCTGTTTACTAATTTACTGCTCATTTACTCTCCCCTTATATATGTAGTATGGTCATTTTTATTTCATTGTCCGAAGAACTCCACATGCACACAAGAGCTCACACCTTGAATAAATCTTTGTTGGTCTTAAAGGTACCACCGGACTCTTTGTTCTGCTACTTCAGACCAACCCACTTGAATCTAGCTGCTTGCAAGGTGGGTCTTGGTTAAAAGGGTATTGTGTTTCTTATTGTGGCTTCTTAGTAATATAAAGTGTCATTACATATGGTGCTTTTCCAGAGGAGCGTGAGAAAGTGCTCGGGGGCCTTGCGCCAAGAGCTAGATTTTGGCACAATCCAAACAAAAGATGAAGAATTATTAAAGAAATGGCTTTATAGCTGCAGATGCTGGGGGTTGAACTGGGACCTGCTACACGCCAAGTAGATGCTCTACCATTGACCCATGGCCTCTCCCCATCAAACAACTGGGAGTTAAACATATGAAACCTCCTTATTCCAAGTCAGAGTATTGGTCCATCTAATAGACTACTGTCAAGGGCTCGGTTTATCCCAACAGAAACTCAGAGAACCTTAAAACGGAGAGTTCAGAGATTGACTCCCTTCAGGCAAAGCACCTCAGTGTTTTCCCAAGCTGAAATAGGTTAGGTAAATGGTTGGGATCATCCCTTTTGATTTTTAAACCACTTTCCCTAGGCTCGTGTATCCATTGCTGTTGAGATCTCCTTCTTTCTAGCTCCACTCCCACAGTGCACAAACAGTTATCTACCAAGCCTAGTGCTGGATCGAGAGGGGGGCGTGGCCCTTCCCGATGCGAGGGGCATCGCATGTGTGGCCCAAGGGGATCGCTTGCCTGAAGCCACTGACTTGGCAAAAGAGAGTCCAGTCTTGTGGCAAGTGTCGCGAGGGAACACGATCACAGGCACAGGCCTTGAGCGTGATCTCATGCTTATCAAAGTTCACCTAGAGATTATGTGAATGCTTGGCTGCCATTTGCTTTTAATGGTGGTGCGTTCAGGGATTGAAAAAGAAACCCCCCAGTGCCACTGATGAGGGAATGGGATGAAGATGCATATTAGAGAGGGCGCCTACTAGAGAGAGACGTGGAGCCCTCTTGGTCTGGAGCAGCAGAACGAAATTTGAGTCCAGGGGCACCTTTAAGACCAATGCAGTTTTATTCAAGGTATGGACTTTCATGTATATCCTTTGCACCTGAAGACGTGTGCATGCACATGAAAGCTTCTACCTTGAATAAAACTGTGTTGGTCTTAAAGGTGCCCCTGGACTCAGAGCAACGTTTATGGGGCCTCTGCCTTGTCCTGATACACAATCACAGACTCCAGAGAGTCAGTCAATATCCTGGTTGATTTAAATATTTGTTTCTGTTCTATCAATAGGCACCCCCTTCTTGTTCAATCTGCTGTCTCCCTCGTTGTTCTCTGAGCATAAGGCAGAAAGGACCCCAAGCACCTGAGACAGTTCTGGTTTCTTCTCTCTCCCTCCTACGCACACACCTTTGGCTACTGTCCCAACTTCAGACTCCCCCACCTTGGCAGCCTTCCTGGGATGAGACTTCACAATTGCTGGCTACTTCAAGCCAGAAATCAGTCCGCTGGGAAATTCCTTCTGTCTGGCACCCGGAGAATCGCTTGCCTGTTTCCAAGAGACTTCAAGGCAGCCGAATAACGAATATGGGGGCTGTGCTGGAACGGGGCGGGGGAGAGGGCAGAGTAACACTTTACATGAAACTATCTGACAACTGAGAGATCTCATTAAAAAATAAATTACCGAAATGTTTGCCTTGCACTTTTGAGAGGGCTCCCATTTGCTTGGGCAGATCACAGCTCTTGTGGCACAAGTTGCTTCTGTTGTGTAATGTTCTCTTACCAGCATTTCCCATCCTTTCTATGTAAGGCTGGAAAAGAAAATGTCCTGTGGGTTGCAAGCAGGGGCAGAATTTTGGCCTAATCCAAATGAAAGCAACCTAGTTTTCAATGCAAAACCCGCTTCAGATGCCTTTTTAGGCAAAAGGGTGTTGCACCCCAACCCCAGACTGGTGTTTCTGTGTGAGAAACATCTTTGCAAAAAGAAGTCTGTTGCATTCACACTTTGGGGCACTATGCCAGCCTTTCTCAACTTTTTCACCATTGAGAAACCCCTGAAACATTCTTCAGGCTTCAAAAAACCCCAGAATTTGCATGATTGTACAGAATATGGTTGGGAAGCATAGCTGTGGCCACGCCCACCTGGGGCCGATGAATATATGTATGAATATATATCACCCAATAGAGGTTTAACAAATTTTAAAAATATATAAAACAATAAATCCCACCCACTTGGGAAACCCTTCCAGAGCCATCAAGGAACCCCAGAGTGTCATGCAACCCTGGCCAAGAAAGCCTGCTCTGTGCAGTGACCTCATTTCAAAGAAAATCAGCCAATGGAGAAAGCGGCCTGGAGCTTAGAGCTAATAGGTGTGGCTGAAGAACCTCATTGTCTCATGTTGGCTCAGGAACCACTCCGTCCTCCATGCAGCCCTACTCACATTCTCTCTATGGAGAATCATCCTGGTCTTCCAGCCAAGAGGGCAGCCCCACGCAGCTGGTGTTTGTTTCAAGGAACATGGGGGCAAAGTTACTTACACCTGTGTGTCAATATGGCCCTTAGCTTTACACCTCGAAGGTCTAACATATGAAGCAGGCCCCAAAAAAGAGACTACATCAGGGTTAGTGAACCTGTGGTCCTTCAGATGTTCATGGACTACAATTCCCATGAGCCCCTGCCAGCAAATGCTGGCAGGGGCTCATGGGAATTGTAGTCCATGAACATCTGGAGGGCCGCAGGTTCACTAACCCTGGACTACATGGCAAATTCTTACAGCAGAAAGCATACGGGGGGGGGGGGGAGAGGGAGGCAATTCCTCCCTAACACATTCCTCCCAGTGTAGGCAGAAGCAATCACTGCCCTGCTTGTTGACAGAGCCGACATTCAGTGAATTTCCCTGGCCCAGATCCATATTAATGATTGCTGCTGGTGCAGGTGGGGAAACTCACTGGATCAATGCTTACCTGTTGGGCTGTAAGCCCCTATAGAGTTGCCATTTTTGGTTGCTTTTCCTGCTGCTAATGCACATACACAGAGGACGCGGCCCTATGCCTCTCACCCTTCCTTGCCTATGCAGTGAGAGAAGCAGCAGGACACCGAGGAAAGATCTCGGCATAATTCAGATGCTCTCCACAAAAGCTCCTCATGGCCTCATGCCCTGTGCTGTACAGTCAGGTTCCCCTCAGAACCTGGTGAATCAATAGACCCAACCAGGCGGACCTCCCAGGGCTCAGTTTAAGTAAACTGGGAGGTGATGGGACTCAGCCGCACTGCCTGTGGGTGCTGGCGTTCCTGAGGTGACACTGTGCATTGGCCAGCAGGAATCCTGCATGGAAGCAGCGCTCTCAGCATACTGCTCTAGTTCTGTGGTGTGGTTGCACACAGCTGGTCTGGCCCTTTACCTCCTGTAGGCCACCTCAGCCCTGCCTTCTGTTGCCATCATCCCTGCAGAAAAGGAGGGGGTCCTTGGGGACTACAGGCCTACATTTGAGGTCTGGTGGCCATCTCATAGCTGGTGGAGAGGTTTCCCTTGCAGGTTCTGGCAGGGAGCCTCCGGGGAGGGTGGTATACAAATGGAAGGAAGGAAGGAAGGAAGGAAGGAAGGAAGGAAGGAAGGAAGGAAGGAAGGAAGGAAGGAAGGAAGGAAGGAAGGATGGTACAGTGTCAGCAGGTGCCCCTGCAGCACCTGGTCTTCCTTCATTTCTCTGATCCTCCTAAGGACCAGGTCTTCCCTCATCTCGCTGATCCTCCTTGGCCTGAGAGCCAGCTTGGTGTAGCAGTTAAGAGCAGTAGCCTCTAATCTGGAGAACCAGGTATGAAGCCCCACCTCTGCACATGCAGCCTTGGCCACTGTGTGGCAGGTTTTGAGAAACTATGGGCTGGAGTTTCTTTTTCATAGGGCTCAAAAGGAATAGCTCATAAATTCAGATGAATGGTCCTTGCCAATGACCACTGTCCAAGAGTCCCTATTTTCTCGTGAAAGGGATCAGCTAAATCACACCACATACTTGCCAAGACAGCTGTTCTGCCGGCTTCCAGTTCCAATGCTTTTGCTGAGAAGCTTGTGTGGTTGTTTTTGGTCCTTACTGATTTTGTTTTCTTCCCTGTTATTACATTTCCTCCCCCCCCCCCGGTCCCCTTTTGCCATTTATCTGGATGGACTCTTCCCCCTCACCCCCATTGTTTCTCCCCGCCCCAGTTTGCACAAGGTGAAAAAGGGCTGAGGAGTGTCGTGCGGATGGCTGTCTTGCATCTGCTGCTTTACTCCCCACCTCTAATGTGAATGAGGCCCTTCATGCGCTCCTCTAGGGGGAAACACAGATGCTTTTGTCTGGTGGACTTGTAGGACAGGAGGGAATTAATAAATCAGAGAGCTGATGTTGTGCTGCCACATTCTTGCAATTTTAAGGCGAGATCATGAAAGAGAAGACGGAAAATAGGAGCAAGTTAATTTGTCCTTGGAGAAACCAGAGATGCCCAGCCAGACTCCTTTTCCCCCCTCTTGCTTTATGCACTCATACTTCATTCCTTTATTTTTCTTGTTCTCGCTCTGCTTGCCTTTTTCATCTCTTGTCTTCCCAGTTATCATCTTCTCAGTTATCGTCTGCCTCCCTTCTGCTTTATTTCAGTGTGTTGAGTGTCTTTCTCAAACCTGTTCCATCTTTCTCTTCACACTGAAATTCCTCGTCCTTTTCACATCTGTTGTTCTTCCCTCGTAATTCCCCTCCTCCCCGAAATACCTCAAAGTAAAGGAATCTATGAGTGCCCTGGGGACTTGATTCAGGGGGGCAGATGAACATACAAAGCTCCCTTGTATCGGGTCAGACTGCTGGTCTGCTTGGCCCTGTGTTCTCTCCCCTGAATGGCAGAAGCACTCCAGGGTCTCTGGCAGAGAGGTCTTTCCCACCACCTGATACCTGAGCCTGGCCTAGACATACCCCAGAGTGATCGGGAGGAATTCCGAGGGGGTGGAATGTGATGTTCCCTTACAGACCATTGGCGGGGAGGACCACCTTTTAAATGCTTCCCTTAATGTAAAAAATCTAAAAATCAGTACACCAAGATAAATGGTCCCAGCCTAGTCATTCACACAGTGTGGTAGTTTTATAGAGAATCCTTCATCCAGGGGGATTGTGATCAGGGTAATTTCTTCCTCTCTGTCCAAACTGATGCTATCCATTCTGCCACTTCAGCACTCTGGTACCTCATTACCACCCCATTCAGCTATCTGTCTAGATCAGGCCTTAGGTCATTTCCCTGGGGAGGCTGGCACTGGAAGCTGGAATCCTAGGCAGGCAAAGCCGTCTGCTCATGGCTTGTCATGTTAAGATTTTGTGTTCCCTCAAGCCAAATGAAAAATATAATATGGGAGGATAGGACATACATTCTTCTGACAGACCAGGTATGAGTATTATGAGAATTTTGGAGCAGCTTGTTCCACCACTGTGTGGTTTGCAAGTACACAAGGATGTAAATCTTGGCTACCTTAGGATGTGTTGCTCCTGTGAAGGAAAGCACAACCCCCCCTTGACATTCTGAATATTGCACCTTGAAATTACTGTGTGGGGCCAGTGAAGTTCTGGAAAATAGCTAGGCGGGTCTTTATTATTATGGTGGGGAACTTCAGTGGAGGACTAATGACTTGTCCAAGTTGACAGTCTACTACATTGTGGGTAATATGCGGTACCTCGTGTGACTTTGAATAAATTGCCTCTCTCCTTTGGGCTGTTCAGTTTGCCCTAACCAGACACCCCTTTGCGCTCTTCCGGAGTGGCATGGCTTGCAATGCAGGACGAGTCAGTAAATCACTATTTTGAAGCTGAAAATAACAGAACATTCTGATTGTTCTCATTTCCCATCTATGACATTTCTCTTGTGTTCCTGCAAGCAAAACGGGCCACCTCCAGTTCCTCAACTGGCAGATGTCCTACTCCTTGAAACACACCCAAAAATATGTTCAGGCTTTCCCTGAAACTCATGTGATTATGTTCCAATTAAAAAAAGAAAAGAAAAAAAGGACTTGCTGATGACTCCGTATGCTTGTGTGGCAGCAAAGCAGCAGCAGAAGAGCATTTATACCCTGCTTGTCTTTACTTTAAGGAGTCTCATAGTGGTTTACAATCACCATCCTCTCCCCACGGCAAGCTCCTCATGAGATAGGTGGAGCTGAGAGACTTCTGAGAGAACTGTCACTGGGCAGGCTGTATGTAGAGGAATGGGGAATCAAACCCGGTTCTCCAGATTAGAGTCCATCACTCTTAACAACTACTCAGGGGTAGTCAACCTGTGGTCCTCCAGATGTCCATGGACTAAAATTCCCATAAGCCCCATGGGAATTGTAGTCCATGAACATCTGGAGGACCACAGGTTGACTACCCCTGAACTACATAATATTGGCTTCAGCGGTTGAAAGCCATGTAAGTTAATGCTTACATGTCATCATTTCAATAGGAATTAAACATATATAACTTCTTTTTTGCATGCTATAGCTTCCAAGTTAGCGGTTGATTATTTCACTGTTTGAGTAGCAGTGCGGTCTCTTTGGATAATTTATGGCTATTGAAAGGGTTATGTTGGTGGGAAGATGTTCATTAGGTGCTTTTAATCGTTCACACTTAATTGCTTTTAATACTTGGTGCAGTGTTGAAGACTGGCAGTTGGGTTTCATTCCCCTCTCATCCACATGCAGCCAGCTGGGTGACCTTGGGCTCATCACAGCACTGATAAAGCTGTTCTGACCGAGCAGTAATATCAGGGCTCTCTCAGCCTCACCCACCTCACAGGGTGTCTGTTGTGGGGAGAGGAAAGGAAAGGTGAATGTAAGCCACTTTGAGACTCCTTCGGGTAGAGAAAAGCAAGGTATAAAAACCAACTCTTCCTCTTCTTCTTCATTCCACAGATGCACTTTCAATGCACTTTAGAAGTAGATTTTCCTGTATCACACAGGAAAATCCAGCTGCGTGTGTGCTGGCAACTAGGAATCTGAAATATCCTCCTTTTTTCACCTTCTGATTCTTATCTGAAGCTCATAGGAAATCATGGGAAGCATCTTTGGGGAGAGGAGATTTACAAATTTTGATTGCCTGAATTGTTTCTGCCCAGCACAATAAAGGGGGTCCAAAAAGAGCAAACAGTATCAACCCAACCACCACCACCATCTTAGCTCTTCCATTGGCTTTGTAAAGGCAGGTACCTAGAGCACAAATGAATAGCCTACCTTTGAAGAGGGGTTGAGGCAGCTCATCAGCACTTCTGCTCAGACACCACACTGCAGACAACCTCACTGCCCATGACCTATGCTTCCTTCCTGAATTTACAGGATGCAGAATCCTTGCTCAGAGACTATTTTGCCAGAGCTCTAGAAACCCTGTTCCCATAGCCCCCATTTCCTGTAGAATCTTAGTCACTGAATGTGTATGTATGTGTGTTGGGGGTAATAGTCAGTGGTGAGGAACATACAAAGAAGTCCTTTATCAGTACAAAGAAATGTGTTGATTCTTAGTTGGTTTTAGGGAGGCCTGTGAACCAAACCAAGGGATTAGATTTTCAGTTGGCAGTGAACATGTGAAGCTGTTGTAAGATGAATCAGGCCATTGGCCTATCAGGGTTGGTATTGTCTATTCTGGCAGTAGCTCTCCAGGAATTCACACAGAGGTCTCTTGCATTGCCAGCTGCTTGATCTGCTTAAGTGGAGATGCCAAGGACTAACCATGACACTTGTTGGTAAAGTGGGTGCTCAGGTGCTGAGGCAATGCCCATCCAAGATCTACGCCCTGCATTTTTTTATTGCCTGAATTTCAAATCTAAACTTCAAGACCCAAGATTAGGAGGTTTAACTTCTAAAGCCTGAGCTGATTTGCCAGAATCCACATCATGCCTGGAGATCTTCCAGAATTATATTTGATCTCCAGACTACAGAGGTCAGTTCCCCTGGAGATAATAGCTACTTGGGGGTGGGGGGGTGGACAGTTTGTACCAGGATGGTGCTAGTTGGTGTGGGGAGAGGGGAGGGTGTGTTCATATACAAATCATGCATGTTCTTTTACAGGGCAATGTGATGCTAGTGTTTGGCGCCCAATGCCTAATACTGAGACTTAGTATACCTGTCCATAAAATCAAGGTGAAATTCCTTTCATCTAAGGCTGGTTCACACAAGCTGGAGAATGAGGTGGTAGACTGTTGAGATGTTAGAATAAGATTCCCCACTTTGGACTGCAGGAGATGGATTGTGGCTTTCGCTGTTCCTTGACATTAAAAAAATAATGCCCCTCCTTACAAATAGAAAAGTAGCACATCTCCCCTCTCTTGTTTGCTGTATTGTCTTGTTACAGGAGAGTGCTCCACACTATTAATTCCTGTGATGCACCACATACCGTCTGAAGTAGTGAAATCCCTCCTGCCCCCTTCACCTCATTCCGCTGAAGACATGAGTTGGGCCTGTCATTAGAAACAAAGGCTGGGATCCCACATGCTGTTCTGTTGGCTGCTGTCCTACTAATTAGAACTGCCTTGAATTCCTTGGATTCGTAGGCCTTGTTCCACTGAGATTCAGCGTCTCCTGATTTGACCCACACTTTTTAGTGAGCTGAGACACTGTGTGTCTCTGTTTTCATACTGGCATTGTGAAGACAAAGTTCTTAACAGCCATGTTGGTCCTCACAATTCAAAAACAAACCTTTTAGTGGGACCGATCAAATTGTCTCCGTTCGGTTGGTCCCAAGAAGAGTTATTACATGGAGTATATTCTTGGTTTTGGATTGTGAGGGCAGGCTGGCAGTAATTATTACCCCTCTGCCTCATGAAGAGGGACAGCCTTGCCACTAGGTGGCTACCTAGGACAGCACTTGGTAAGGATCCGTGCCTTTTGGGTAGAGCAGCACGCAGCCACAAAGAAGGTAGTGAGGGGACAGAGGTGAAGAATCCCACATTTATTCTAGGAACTGATGCAATAAAGAATGGGGATGAGTCCAACAAGGCATAAGCCTGGGATCCCAGCAGAAATGGACAGTTGACAGTTTAATTAGGTATCAATAAACCAAAAGGTGAAGCAGGCAAAGAGATCTTTTTTTTAATGGAGGGGGAGAAAAGAAACTTGCTTCTTTCTTTCCCTCCCGCTGCCTCTTTCTTTCTCACTTCCCCACCAAACAGCAGTCATTTTGTAGGGAATGCTGTACATGTGGAATCTTGTGGTACAGCCTGATCTCATCTTGGAAGGTAAGTACAATGGGTACTTGGCTGGTAAACCAGAAAGGAAGACTCTGGAGAAATGGCCAATGGCAGACCACCTCTGCTTTATCACTTGCCTTGAAAAACTATAGGGTCACCATAGGTTGGCTGCGATTTGATGGCACACACACATGCACACGGAATGCTATATCTATTGATGTTATTTATTGACATTACTCGTAGTGTGCACGTCTCACTGGGATTCAAGGAGGATTACACAGAGATGACACAATCAACAGGATCAGCATTCAGTCAACAATTACATACTGTTATGGAACAAACCTGAAATTTCAAAAACAGAACTGAGGCAAAGCAAATAGTTAACACGACACATTAAATTATGCAAAACTACATAGTAGGATTGAACTTGACATAGGGATGCCAGTATCCAGGTGGGGTCTGGGGAACCCCTGAAATTACAGCTCATCTCCAGCCTAAAGAGATCAGTTCCCCTGGAGAAAACAGCTGCTTTGGAGGGTGAACTCTATAGCATTATATTCCACTGAGGTTGCTCCACCTGCAGAGTCTCCAGATATTTCCCAACACAGTGCTGGCAACCAGCAACTTTCAGCAAATTATACAGAATTATATAGACCAGTGGTCCCCACCCCCCGGGCAGCAGCCCGGTGCCGGGCCGCGAAGGCCTTGGCGCTGGGCCTCGGCTCCCTTTTCCCGCACCCCCACAGTGAGAAGCTCGCCAGGCTGCGAGCAAATCAGCCGCCGAAGTGGCCGATCAGCTTGCGGCCCGGCAAGCTTCTTGCTTTGGGAGGGGGCGGGAAGAGAAGTTTGCCAGGCCGCAAGCTAATCGGCCGCTTCGGCGGCCGATTTCCTTGCGGCCTGGAGGGACGGAGAGGGGGAGCCGCAGCCACCGGCATGCCGGCGGTGCAAACGCGCACGTGCAGACTTGCTGCACATGCGCGTTTGCGTCCAGCGGGGGCACAAACACGCACGGCAAGTCCGCGCATGTGCGTTTGCGCCAGGGCTGCCGCGCACGCGCGGGGCCCCGGGTCGCTCTCTCCCCGCACCCCGGCACAGCGGTCCGCAGCCTGACAAAGGTTGCGGACCTCTGGTATAGACAATAGTCCCTAATAATTGATCCAAGTAACTTTGTGAATCACTTTGTCCCTTGCTGCCCTGTGTGGTCACAGAGTACATCCAGCGGCCATATTGGTGCATGCTACAGAAGCAGCTGTCCAGAGACAAATTCAGGGTCTGATTGGGAAACCTGGTAATACCCAGGACTATATGACATTTTGCCTGAATTTAGCCAGGGGTATGAGACCCAAATTGGGTCAAGCCAGCAGATCACCGTTTGTTTTTTCAGTTGCTTATTTCACCTGGGGTGGGTGGTTGTATTTTGTACAGCTTTGCATCCCTACTTTGATGACATATGAATAATAAATAAGAGGGGGACTCCAGGCAAGAATCCAGGAGGCAAAGGTATCCCTTTCTCCATATTTCACTCATGGCACCCAAGGTCCCAGATGAACTCTTGCCATGGTCAGGTCAGCTGTGTTTCTATTTGCTCAAGAAAATACAGAGAATTCTGCTTCCAGGCTCTTGTGTGTCCACAATCCACCAGTCGCTCTGACCAGACGTCACCCCCTATTCCAGGATTGAAATCTCTCTACAAAAACGCTTCAATAAATTGAAACGATTGTTGTCTTTTTGCCTCTCCGAAAGCTTCATTTAGTCTCTCCACCAAAATCCAATTTCACAAACCAGGTAATAAGCTGATGTGTTTGGAATAAAGCCTGCGATGGAGCTCAGGAGGGCTGTCTTTTTGTTTGACTTGCTGCGTGTTCGCCGTGATGAGAAATGGCAGCAATGGCAAGGCAGCTGGGCAGAGGCTCCAGGACCCCACCAGGTGACTTCCCATCAAGGGGGAAGCATCTGAAATAAAGCAGAAGGGCAGGCAAGTGTGTGCATGTGCAGATACTGGAATATAGGGACTTGCTGCCGGCTGAGGGGAAATTTAACAAAACAACCCTGAGTGTGCTTGTTGAAAAACATTCAAAGAATCTCTCTGCAGGTATTTCATTGCTATTGAGAACAAGCACACACCCATTTCTGGAGAGGGGTGCTGTATGAATTGAACTTTAAATGAATAAAACCTGCCAGCCATGTGATGCATCCTAGTGGTTCACCCTGTGTGCACATTCCTTGTCTCAGTTGAACTGGGCATTGCATGGATTTTCCGTGCCCATACAACTTCCATTCATGTGAACCAGAACCATGGGAAATCAATGTTTTGGTTCATCACAATGGAAGCTGTTCCTCATGGGAAATCCACATGCTACTGAACTTGTACAAGATGCTAACTGTGCATATCGGGTATATTGGGAGGACTCGTGCATATTGGTGGCTGTCAGGTCCCCAGTTTGCTTGACTGGAACATAATGTAATGTCTGCAGAGGCCTATGCTCAGTATGGAATAGGGGAGGGCCCTTTGTTCCAAACTTGTGAATGAGCTAAAGTTCAGCCATCTCCATTGCAATCTCTCCTTGAAGCTTCTCTGTTCGAGGACTGCCAGTCTGAAGTCAGCAATGCAATGACCTGGAAGACTGAAATGTTCTCTCACTGGTTTTTGAGGGTTGTGGTTTTTACAGCTGATGTCCACAGAGAGCCAGTTTGGTGTAGTGGTTAGGAGTGCGGACTTATAATCTGGCATGCCGGGTTCGATTCTGCGCTCCCCCACATGCAACCAGCTGGGTGACCTTGGGCTCGCCACGGCACTGATAAAACTGTTCTGACCGGGCAGTGATATCAGGGCTCTCTCAGCCTCACCTACCCCACAGGGTGTCTGTTGTGGGGAGAGGAATGGGAAGGCGACTGTAAGCCGCTTTGAGCCTCCTTCGGGTAGGGAAAAGCGGCATATAAGAACCAACTCTTCTTCTTCTTCTGTTCTTTTGCATAGGGACTCTATCCAGTGTAGCACATGGAAGGGCATTGCTTGCATTTGACAGCATATATAGTTTTGGAAGAGAAGCCAGTGAACAAAACTGAGACGGTATTGCCAGGGTTGTTAAATCTGGTAATTGTGTTGTCAGAGTGAATATGGGGAAACAGCTGGTACCTTGGTTTGTTGCAGGCCCTGGTCCCAGAGTCTGTGTTAGGAAGTGAGTTGTTGGGCAAGAAATGATTTGCTTCCTGATGCCTGTGAGACTAGAGATGCCAGTACCCAGGCGGGACCTGGGGGATCCCATGGAATAATAGCCCTAGCAACAGAGATCAGTTCCCCTGGAGAAAAGGGCTGCTTTGGAGGGTTGACCCCATAATATTATACACGAGTTCCCCCTCCCCCACCTCAAATCTCACCCACTTCTGGCTCCACCTCCAAACTCTCCAGTTATTTCCCAACCCAGAGCTGGCAACCCTACATATCACTGTCCAATGTATGTTGTAGGTAGTTAATGATTGCACTGAACTCATCTGAGCTCTGTAAATGAAGGGATTTTTTGTCTGTCCTGAATCTACTGCTGATAAAGTATATTTAATGGTCCTGATTTCTAGTGGTAATGAAAAGGAGCAGCTGTTCTATTTTCCCACCCATGTATAATTGTATAAACCTGTATCCTGCCCCCTCACAGCCATTCCCCCCCCCCCCGACTAAAAACGAATATCACCACCCGGCTTCTCAAACTTTACTTGTAAAGCAGTGACTAGTCCAAGCTACATGGATTTGTTGCTTTGTCCCACCACATCTGTGTTTAAATCAGGCCTTACTGTTGGTTTGAAGGGCTTTGCTTCTGTTTATTTTATGGCTGATTTATTATTTGGGAGGGGCAGTGTGTTTTCCAGTGTGCATGCGGTGTTTTTAATTTCTGAATTCAACGAACCTTGAGCACTAGACCAGCGGGATAAAATATTTCCAATGGGGCCGGCACAACTTTGGTTGATGCACCGCTTGCCATGGCTCCCAACTCCATGCAGACCCTGGCATGACTACCACCACCCACTTGGATCTCATGGCTTATCCCTACCCAGCCCCATCGGAATACCACTGAGGGGCTGCAGAGCCCTACCGCTAACAGAAGCCGGCTTGCGCGTTGCTGCAGACTAGCGTGTCAACTTGTTCCTAATCCACCAGAAGGCACAGAGCAGCACACTCCAACTGATAGTCACAGAGATGCTTTTCGAAAAGACACGCAGCACAAAGGGGAAGGGGGGCTTTCAAGAGCAATCGCCTTAAGTTCTTACAACAAAGGAAGGACAAGAAGCCGACCCCATGGTTCTAGAACGCCATCCGCATTTCCTCTCCGGAGCTCAGTGGCTGGCTGTCCCGTTCTGTGTTATTCCGCTTCTTCTGTTGATCTATCCCTGACAACCAGCTGCTGCCACAGCAGCCTCCTTCAGCAGGGGCCCATTTCCATAGTCAGCAGGACGATGCGGATAAACCCTAATCCCAAACAATATGTTAAACCTACTCTGATAAATCTCATGTAGCCAGATTGATTCCCTTGCTAACAATGGCCCGTCTCCTCCCACCGAACTCAGGGCAAGCGTCTTTGCATGCATTACTGTCTCTCTGGAAGGGCTTTGGCAGCGAGATGTCTGGTGGATTTTTTATAACAATTTGTCGCCCGTTCTGCTGCCTTCCCGAGGCTGAACGCTAAGCGTCGACCGCTGTGATACGGTTTGGCATCCCTCATCTCATCCAACATGTAGGAAGTTTGTATTTATTTAAACTTATTATAATTTGAAAAGAATCGGTATGGGTTCTTTATCACAGTTGCCTGCAGCACGGCAGTGCCTGGACTTGTCTGTAAGGTAACCAGATTGTCTCTAGCAGTGTGGGAGAAGCCAGCATGGTGTAGTACAGGCTTTTGTGAAACCCTGGGATTTCTTGATGACCCTGGGATGGTTTCCTTAATGAGAGGGAGTTAATTAATTTTTAATATATTTTTAAAATTTGTTAAACCCACCTCCCCCGATAGGAACCTGCAGCTGGCTCCCATCAGGTGACCCAAAATGTCCAATGATGGGCCTGGAGGGGGTGGGAAGGGAAGGGGTTATGGGTAGTTGAGTACACAGCTGTGCTTCCCAGTCATATTCTGTATGATTGTACCATTTCTGGGGTTTCCTGAAGGTTGAAGAATATTTCAGGGGTTTCTCAATATTAAAAAAGTTGAGAAGGCAGGTGTAGTGGTTAGAGAGTCAGACTAGAGTCTGGAAGATCCAGGTATGAATCCCTACTCTGCCATGGATTGCTAGGTGACCTTGAGCCAGTAATAATCTCTTAGCCTAACCTAGCTCAAAAGCTTATTACGAAGATAAAATGGAGGAGGTTGGAAGTCATTTTGGGTCCCTGTTTGGAAGAAAGGCAGGTATAAACAAAAAAAAATAAAAATAATGAATTGTGCAGAATTTTTGGAGGGCTTGTCATCAAGCCATAACTGACTTATAGGGGCCGTATAAGATTTTCAGGCAAGAGCTGTTCAGAGGTAGTTTGCTGTTGACTCTGCATAGCAACTCTTGGGGCCTTTTCGCACAGGGATCTTTGTTGCAAATTGTTTGCGGAATGAAAAATCGCCATTTAAAATAGTGGAATTCGTCGTTATGCATACCTGCCTTTGTAGTGGAATCAGTTGCGTTTTTTAGCGTTTCCCACAGGCTTCCGGTCTCGGCAGAAATCGCTAGAAAGGAAGCGCTATTGCCAAGCTCGTCCCGCCCCTGGCCGTCAAGCAGCCAATGGGCAGCCGTTAGCATGCTCCCAAACAGCCCCTTTCCCTTTAAGAAAGGTTTTTAAAAAAAAAACGACCCATAGCAACGAATCTAGGTAGATTCGTTGCTACGGAGAGACCCATCCAGCTGCCTAATGTGAGCTGTCGTTTGATTGTATGATCGTTTGCACGCTGCCTCGAGTGATAAAAAAAAAATCCCCCCCCCTCTCACGGGCCCGATTTTCGGCTGAATTTATTTGTAAAAAATAAAGGGACTTTATTTCAGCAAACGGGCTTTTCAGTGGTTTGTGCTTAGTGACTAAAGGTGAAGGACTGAAGCCAGGGAAGCCTCTAAACAGAAAGAGGCTCGCCGGTGCGTTTATCCCCGCTCGCTCGGAGAAAAAAAAATGGTGATCGCTTCGCCGGAAGTTTGGAGGAGAGAGCCAGGGGGAGGGACTTTGAAGAACCAGCAACAATGGTAACGCACAGGTCTTTAGCGCTACTGTTGCAGATTGGTTGCAGGAGTGTATCGCTATCCGGAGGGTGAATCCACTTTTCTGGATTCCCCTGAAAGCGCCACAACGAAGCGCTTTTTGCAGATTGGTTTCAGGATTGTTGCAGATTGTCTACGACGTCGTGGGTTATGGCAAATTAGTAGCGTTTCCAAATAGCAACCATTGTGCTACTTTGAAGCCGTGCGAAATGGCCCTTGAATTCCTTGGTGGTCTTCCATATGAATACTAGCCAGAACCAATGAGCCTGGGCTATCCAAATCAGAGTAATGCAGAATTACGCCCTTCTAAAGTCCATTGAAGTTGGTGGGTTTGGAAGGTGTTACTTTTCTTAGGTTGATTCAGACAAGTAGCTGTGTTAGTCCAAAATGGAACCTTTAAAACCAACCAACCAACCAAGAAGAAGAAGAGTTGGTTCTTATATGCCACTTTTTCTCTACCAGGAGTCTCAAAGTAGCTTACAATCACCTTCCCTTTCCCCTTCCCAGAACAGACACCCTGTGAGGTAGGTGAGTCTGAGAGAACCCTGATATTACTGCTTGGTCAGAACAGCTTTATTAGTGTCGTGGCAAGCCCAAGGTCACCCAGCTGGCTGCATGTGGGGGGAGTGGGGAATCAAACCTGGCTCACTAGGTTAGAAGAATGGATTCTTATATGCCACTTTTCTCTACCTAAAGGAGTCTCAAAGCATCTTACAATTGCCTTCCCTTTCCTCTCTCCACAACAGACACCCTGTGAGGTGGGTGAGGCTGAGAGAGCCCTGATATCACTGCTTGGTCAGCTTTATCAGTGCTGCGGCAAACCCAAGGTCACTGCATGTGGGGGAGTGGGGAATCAAACCCGTTTTACCAGATTAGAATAATTGTTTCTTATATGCCACTTTTCTCTACCAAAAGGAGTCTCAAAGTATCTTACAATTGCCTTTCCTTTCCTCTCCCTGTCAGGTAGGTGGGGCTAAGAGAGTCCTGATATTACTGCTCAGTCCAAACAGCTTTTTCAGTCCTGTGGCAAGCCCAAGGTCACCCAGCTGTCTGCATGTAGGGGAGCAGGGAATCTAACCCGGCTCACCAGCTTAGAGTTCCGCGCTCCTAACCACTACACCAAGCTGGCTCTCACTACACCAAGTTGTATTCAAGACACTAGGCTTGAACGACTTGCGCAGTGTTGTTTTCCAAAGCTAGCACCACTCCAGTAAGATTCCACTTGCTAGATCAGTGCTGCTCCTCAGTGCCCACCAATGCGGCTCCCCAGCTCTCTCCGCCATTCCTGTGCTTTGTCAATAGAAGTGCTATTCTAAAGCCCCTTTTCTGCTGAAGTGTTCGACTTGTTCCCAAACATGTCAGTTGAAAATATTCTTATCTAGACTTGAGTGATTCCACAGAGAGCAATAACTATACAAATCCCCAGACTGTTTGCAAAGCTGTAGTAAGAGACTCAGTCATTTATACAGATCAGAGGAACCACGTGACAATCAGAAGTGAACAAGGAAAGCCATAGAAGGATCCCGTCCAGTGCAATCCACAATTATCCTGATTCAACTGTGTTAAGTGAATGTATGTGCAACCTCCCCCCCTCCCCCCAGCAGCACCCTTTCCTGGCTTGAATTTGGCACCGTAACAACCTATGATGCCATTAAAGTCAATAGGAACTTTGAGGTATAGTCACCCAATTTGCAGTGTTGCTGCGGTAACCTCTCCTCAACAGAACCCCCAAATTGCAAAAAGATTGGACCAGGTGTTCCAATTCTACAGGCACCCAAAGAGGGCACCCCATCCAGCCTCCATTGTTTCCTGTGGAGAGGGAAAAAAGACTGTTTTTATCTTTTGTTCCTCGCAATTGAAAACAGTGGAGGTCAGATGGCGCAACCCCCTTAGGATGCTTGTAGAATTGGACCCCAATGCCCGAACTTTTTGAAACCTGGGGATTCCTCTGAGGAAACAGTCCTGAAGCTACACTGCAAATTTGGTGCCTTTACCTCAAACCCAGCCCCAGTTTTTGTTTTGTTTTGTTTTTTGCCATCGAGTCGCAGCTGACCCAGTCCCTTGCGTGGTTTTCAAGGTAAGAGATGTTCAGACGTGGCTTGCCGTGGCCTGCCTCTGCATTGCCAGCCTGGACATCCCTGGTGGTCTCCCATCCAACTACTAACCAGGGTGTCAGAGATCAGATGAGATCAGGCTAGCCCCTGCCAGAGATTGTAATTGTAATTGTTTGTGATTGTAGTCCATGAACATCTGGAGGACCACAGGTTGACTACCCCTGGTTTAGGGAGTGGGAAAAATCACCATCACCCTTACAATATGTCTCTCCCAAGCAACTTTCCTCTGATGCAGCGAAATATTAGATACCACCCTAAGTTTGGAGAAGACCCCTCAAGTGCTTCCTCCCCTATTTTATGTGTCTGCAAGGGGAGGAAATAGATGCTGCCGAACACATCAAGGGAGTGCAATACTTGACACCACTTCACGGCCTCCCGTCAGCTTCTCTGAGGAAAGGGGGCTGTGAGGGAACCGGTGAGGCCTTGGCAGCAGAGAGTGCCTACGGAATTACGGGAGCAGAAAGAGCTGCTGCCAAACTCTGGCGTGGGCATGAATTATGCATCTCTTCTTTAAAGAGAGGTCAGCCTCATCAATAATGGACAGAAGGCTCTCAGCTCGGCTCTGCCTTCGGCACGCATCTCCCAACACCAGTGAACTCATGAAATCTGCATGGGCCTCCTCAAGGTGTCGGAGGGCTGGCAGAGATGGAGGCCGCAGGGAGGGCAGGCAACCGGACCAAGCTGCTGCAGAGGCCTCTCTCTGTTCACCCAGGCTCTGAATGGGGGCTGTACGGATGTGTACACATCTGATGAGACGCTTCCTGGCACGAGCTCACAGAGGCACACGTGCCTGTAATGCCATTTGCTTTTGGCTCCTGGGATTTGGTTGCATTT
Organism: Paroedura picta; assembly: GCF_049243985.1. NCBI lineage: Eukaryota > Metazoa > Chordata > Lepidosauria > Squamata > Gekkonidae > Paroedura > Paroedura picta. The sequence continues at coordinate 27,737,880 of NC_135374.1, read as the reverse complement.
GTTGTAGGGCTGTCTACGCTGCTACTAAATAACAAGCTGCTTCCATGTCCACAAACTAGCATGCTCTACTGTGCCAAAAAGGAGTGGTCAGTGCTGTGGATTGGCTTAAAAGAACATGCGGGGGGAGGGGGGAGGCCTATGGTCTGCCACTGTTGTCCTAATCCTTAACAGCAACATTCATGAAGAAGAGGGCCTGTGTAGCCGGTCACTCAGCAAGTCAAAGGCTGAAGCCTTCCACCAACCTCAGTAGCCTTCCACCAACTTAAATGGCTTTTCCTTCGGTGGAAGAAACGCTTAGACCAGTGGTCCCCAACCCGCGGGCCGTGGCCCGGTGCCGGGCCGCGAAGGCCTTGGCGCCGGGCCGCGGCTCCTTCTTCCCTCCCCCCCCGAAGCGAGAAGCTTGCCAGGCCGCGAGCAAATTGGCCGCCAAAGCGGCCGATTAGCTCGCGGCCCGGCAAGCTTCTCGCTTCGGGAGGGGAGGGAAGAGAAGCTTGCCGAGCCTCAAGCTAATCGGCCGCTTTAGTGGCCGATTTACTGGCGGCCCGGAGGGGCCGGGAGGGGGAGCCGCGGCCGCCGGCATGGCGGCGGCGGAAACGCACGTGCGTGGACTGCCGCGCAGGCGCGTTTGCGCCCCTGCCGGAAGCAAACGCATGTGTGCGGCAGTCCGCACATGCGCGTTTGCACTGGGGCTGCCGCGCGTGCACGGACCCCCGGGCTGCCCTCTCCCACAACTACGCCACAGCGGTCCGCGGTGGGAGAAAGCTTGCAGACCGCTGGCTTAGACAGATTGGTGGATTCCTAGGCTGGAGAAAGTGATAGGCTGGATTGCCATGTCAGGCTTGGGGAAATTCTTGGAGCTTTGGGAGCAGTGCCTGGAGGGGATGGCATTTGGGGAAGGAAGGGGATGCATCAGGGATTTGAGTTCCCTCTCCCAAGTGGGCATTTCTTCCAGCAGAATGCATCTCTGCTGCCTAGAGATCAGTTAGTACAAATATTTAGAACAAATAGTACAAACATTATTTATGGTCATTCAGACCAATATTTAAATGTACGTTTAAAATATCAGATTAGTATAGAAAAAATATTTAAATACAAAAAATGTTTATTAAATTAACAGCTATAAACCCAGTTGTGATTTAAAGACATCATTAAAAAACCATTACCAAAATATCAAGTCATTAGGGTGTTTGGTTAGGTCGGGGGGGGGCACACTTTCTGTCCTAAATATATACTATGCAATTTTGTAGCAGCATCACAAACTTTAGCAGTGCCGGGGGTTACTTGTCTGTTTTCATCTTGTAGAGGTTTCTGAACTTTTCCCTTTGATGGAAGTCTTGGGTGTCTATGCAGAATTGGCTGAATTAAACATGGCAAATAGAACAACATAAGAGAAATAGAACAACATAATAGAACTCTGATAACATGGCAAATAGAACAACATAAGAGAACATGTGAAGCCGTATTTGAGAAGGGGAACTATGTTGTTCTGTTGCAGAAAAACAAATGACAGCCTGCTGGCTTCTTAAGGAAGAACACATTTTTGTATTTCGGCCTGTGTTTCAGCAGACTGGGTCCCAGTGCTTCAGACATGCAAGGTGACAGATAAATATGAGGTCAAGGGGAACAATTGTATCTGCTGATCCGTCAAGCAGACAGGACAAAAACAGCAAAGGTGAGGGAGATCAAAAGATAGGACAGCAAAGCTCAATTGACACATAATAATCCTTCTGGCCAAGTTATTGTGAAGGAAATCGAACCACAACAATTTATTATTATTATTATTATTATTATGATTTTTATTATGATTATTATTATTATTATTATTATTATTATTATTATTATTATTATTTAAGAGCCTATCATCTCTCTTTCTCTCTCTGTCTGTCTATCTATCCATCTATCATATATCTATCTTTTTGATTTAGTTTCCCTACCACCCCTCTACTTTAACAGTCTCAGGGCAGTTCACAGTAGGATAAACCAATCAATAAAACAATCAGAATTACATAAAAATATTAAATTACAGTTAATGATCAGCAATTAACAAAGCCCCCCCCCCCCCAGCCATCCACCATCTGGCCTGCAGAGTTGGTAGTGTGTGCCAGCAAAGAAAGGAAAGGACGGAAACAGAGAGGAGAGATGATGGAGTCCACAGGTTCAACTCAAGGATGCCGCCGCCATTTTGAAGTAATTAAAAATATTAACACAATTTGAAAATGTTCCAAGGACCTGACTCTGATCAGACCTGTAGGACAGTAGGCTGAGGCACTCTTGTTCCCACAACTGCTCCCAACCTTTTCAAGCGTGAAAAGGGCCGCTTTTATACAGACCCTCTGCAAGATCCTGAGCCTTTCCTTTGGCAGGCCTCTGTGTGCCCTCCCAACATCTCAGACCATTTTTGTGGTCTACAGCCTATGAGTCACTCTCTTAAGTATGATCTGCAATCATTATTAATGCAGGAAAGAATAAGCATTAGAGAGGCTCTTTTAATTCAAATGGGCACTGGCCAACGCAACTGTGCATTTGCACTGTAAACAGATTTAAAGCAAGGACAGCTTTTAAGCTTGGTGTGTGAAATTGCCCTCACGTTTGCACGTGGCCATTCCATATATAGTGCAATGATGTACATCAGGGATTCCCAAGCAGGGTTCCAGGGAAACCAGGCGTTACACGAGAGCTCCCCTGGGGTTATGCAGCCAGAAGTTTGGATGGCTGCTGACATCACTGGATGTCCATGGATCCCCCTTCCCGTGTTGCTCTACAATCTCTTTCTCCACAATGGAAATGGTAAATGATGGATATCTTACTTCTTTGTCGGCATCTCTGAAGGGGCACGTCACCACTTCCAGCGTTCCTTGGAGCCTGAAAAGTGTTTCAGGGGTTCCTCCATGGTCAAAAGTTTGAAAAATATGGATGAAGACCTACAAAAGGAATGGAAGTGGTCAGATGTGGCCTTCCATCTGTCACACGGACATGACAAAAATATTTAAAACGTAGTACCCATTCTAAACCTTGGCTGCATTTAGGTTGAATCTTGGCTTAGGATCCTGCCTTGCAAAAGGGAGACAGGCTGTACCCAACTATCTAACTATCTATCTATCTATCTATCTATCTATCTATCTATCTATCTATCTATCTATCTATCTATCTATCTATCTATCTATCTATCTATTATATTTATATACCACCCTCCCCGGGGGCTCAGGGCGGTTTACATAAGAACAATCTATAAACACGATTCAGACACGATGAGCGACTGGAGTTTTTTTCTTGCTCTGTGCTGAAAAGGAGGGTGAGGGGAGCATGCTCGGATGACAAACAAGCCGCACCTGTGACCTGTGCAACACACTGGAATTTAATTCCGGTTTAGCATGGTGCCTGAATGCAGCCACCTAATGTACCATTGAACAAAACCAGGTTTGAGCTATTTATTTTGATGCCGGTGACAAAACTATATGAATCTATGGCTCATAAACCGACTTTCTGTCTTTCTCCACCCCTACCCCAGTGCCTGGCGATTTTACCCTGCTTCTAGGGATGTAAGACATTCAGCCAGACCAGCCACCCATGCATCCCTGGATTGCAATTCCTTCTCCACAATTTGCATTAAAGGTAAGCCAAGGAGATTTTGTGCGGAACAAGACACCAGAGTCTTATATCCGAGGGGAGCCTCATGCAGCTGAGGAAAATACCATTGCTAGTGGCATAAAACCGTATGCTGCAAACCCTGATTTATTACATACTAGATATTAAGCCCGCTGTGGCCAAAATACAGCGGGCCCTAGCATGGTGGGTGGGTGGAGGGATGGGGCGAAGGAAGGAGGAAAGGGAGAAAGAGAGACAGAGAGAAAGGGAGGAAGAAAGGGAGGAAGACAGAGACAGAAGAAGAGGGAGAGAAACAGGTAGCGAGAAAGAGGCAGATGGAAGAGAGGGAGAAAGGGAAAAACAACGGGAATGCTGGGAGGAAGGCAGGAACAGAGTAAGGTAGGTGGCCTGGAAAAGGACTTTGCGGCCTACTGCCAGGCCCATAGGCAGGCGAGGCTGCCCCAGGGCCCAGCAGAAGGTTCGGGACGGCGGGGGCGGGCTTTGTGGCCTTCTGCCAGGCCCAAGGGCATGTGAGCCTGCCCGAGGGCCCGGCAGAAGGTTCCCTGGGCGAGGGGAAGGCGGCCGGAAGACTTACCGCTGGGGAAGGCTTCTTCCTCTGAGTGGTGACTCTCTGGCCGGCCCAGGCAAGGCTGGGCCTAGCAGCCAATGGAGGGCCCAATACTCCATTGAGGACCCAATACTCCATTGATACTCGGAGGGCCCAATCAGGAGCCGCTTCACGGCTCCTGATTGGGCCCTCCAAGTTTTTATCCCGGACAGAGCCTGCCCTATCTCCTCCCCTTTAGCCCTTACTCCTTTATTTAATCCGCTCCGCAGGAGCGGTTAAAGATAGCTGGATCAGGGGGGGGGGGTAGAGAATGTGGATGAAAAAGAAGCATGTTCCCTTCCTCCCTGCACAGTTTGTCTGGCCAGAAACCGACCCACTGAGCCACTCACTAAAGCTCATGCCCCGTGAAAGAAGATGCGGTAGGTGTGATGGAACACTTTGACCTACCAATCGCGAATAACAACACAGGTCTAAGACTATTTTCACTCCATCTTTGCTAGCTCTGTACAATTAAGTCTCAAGAAAATGTTTTCTGCACAGAATCACAGGCTCATGGAGGAAGGCATGCAGTGTCAGACCTGGGCTTGTTGATTTAATTCCTTAAAATGGTTAAATCTCACCTTTCGCCACCGCACCGAGGCAGCCCCAAACATTAATAATTGCTACAAACATGCAACGCTCAAGACAATAAACTCAAATAGAGAAACTGCAAGCAACACAGAGCAGAAGGAGTGACAGTGCATACTAATGCGCCAAGCTCTCAGGCAGGTATCGGATGCTCTTTGGAACAGACTAGTCTTTGCCTACTTTTGGAAGGCCAATTAAAAAAGGAGCCAATAAAACCTCCCTGGGGGTGGTCTGCCTCCTTGTCTGCCAGATAAAATGTAATTGTCCTCAAGTCTGAATTCATTCTTCAAAGATCATCTCTTTCCTCAGAGTTTCTAGATGCTAGGTCTTCGCTGGCAGAGGCTCATGGGAATGGTAGTTCATGGACATCTGGAGGGCCACAGTTTGCTCACCCCTGCTCTAAGTGGTGAGGCGTATTTTCAGCTAATTACATAACCCACAGCTTGCTTCCCCCCACCCCCATCAAGTCACAGCTGACCTAAGGCAACCTCACAGGGATTTCAAGGCACAAGACATTCCAGGGTGGTTTGCCGCTGCCTACTTCTCCATCACAAACCTGGTTTCCTTGGCGGTCTCCCATCCAAATGTGAGCCTATCGAGCTTCCGGGAAATGACAACATGGAGTTGGCCCAGGTGATCCAGGTCAGGGGAAGGCGGTTAGGATTTTTCAGTTCTAAATTTACTAAAAGTACCATCCCTTTCTGGCCTTCTAAATCAAGGGAAGACATACCATATAGGTTAGATGGAGTACAGCTTTCAGCAGTGTGTAAGAATAGATGAAGGAGGGGTCCACAAAGGGATTCTTGGTTTAGGTTTTGGAATTTTCACCTGTGAGTTATAGAAAAGCAATATGTTATCACTGTGACCTGAATAGTTCAGGCTGGCCTAATCTTGTCAGACCATAGAAGCTAAGCAGTGTCAGCCCTGGTCAGTATCTAGAAGGCAGAGGACCAAAGAATACAAGGGTCATCGGCAGTGCAAACCACCTTGGAAGATTCCTTGCCCTGCAAAGCCCACCAGGGTTCACCATAATTCAGCTGCAACTTGATAGCTAATAATAATATTATCACAATTAATTGTTTTAAAAGGACCTGAGTAGCTGTAGCATGTCGAACTGACAGCTGTGATCTCTGTTTGCTTAATGTTTGTGTCTCCTAAAATGGGACTGACAGCAGGATCCTGTGCATTTCTGCTCAGACAGAAGCTGTGCTGAGTTTTATGACTCTTGCAGTACAATCCTATGCAGAACAAAATTTGAGTCCAATAGCACCTTTAAGACTAACAAGGATTTATTCAAGGCGTGAACTTCCGAGCTGACCCTCAGACAATGGAACAAGGAATCCTATGCAGAATTCCTCTGGTCCATTGATGGCCCTTGGACTGGACTAATGCTGCATGAGATCACACTGATGCTCGCCCGTAAGCATAGTTAGGATCATAGTGTTACCTCCTAATGATCAGAAGAAGAGACAGAAACCTGAAAGACAGCTGCCCTGGAGCACTGTGTTCACACTAACAAAAAAAAATCTTTAAAGGCTGCTGATTGCCAGATTCTCCTTGTTTTGTAATTGTAAAGCAGCCCATAATCCTGTTCTCCACGATTTTGCCTTCTAACCAAGGACTCGCTTTAATCTACTCTTATGACTTGTGCCGCTGAAAACAACACATGCACACAATTATCATGTTGGCCACAGGAGCACTTAAGGTAAAGAGCAGGGTTCTGTTTGAAGGCTGACTCTGAAAGTTTCAATTATGAAACTTCACTGTATATGTCTCTATAGAAAAGGGAAGCGGAAGATGGATGGGTGAAATTAAATGGAGACATGCATAATTGGAAATCGGCTCAAGAATCTTACCCGCAGCATATTGAAGGCATCCATCATGCGGCCATTGAACGTTGTTAGAGGCACTGAGAAAAGGAAGGTGCCACGAGTACTGGCAAAATAGGAGGCTGGAGGCAAGAAGCTTGGGCAGGGGAGGGGGGACGATATTGGAAACAAATGGGCAGCGACTCATTTCTGGGCCTTCTAGCTCAGGAGTAGTCAACCTGTGGTCCTCCAGATGTTCATGGACTACAATTCCCATGAGCCCCTGCCAGCATTTGCTGGCAGGGACTCATGGGAATTGTAGTCCATGAACATCTGGAGGACCACAGGTTGACTACCCCTGTTCTAGCTTACAGAGTCTATCTTGGGGTTGCGCTTCAGAGCGCATGACACAAAAGAAAAATGAGTTGCCCCACCCTTGATTAAATGCTCTGTGGAGCTGATGGTCCAACTTTGGTGGTCTGCCCACATCACAGGTCAGAGCAATGGCTTGGGCTGGCATGAGAAGGCGGCCACACAAGTGCAGACACTGGGCTGGAGCCAGTGCAACGTTTCTGCTTGTGCTGCAATTCTTATGCAAAGGGCGAGGCAAGAAACAGACCGCAGTGCCCACTTCCGTGAAGTCAAACATGTTGTATCCCTCGCCTCATTTCTCCTTGAACAACCAATTACTGAGTATTACATAGTACACGGAGGAAAGGGCTAGATGGTGCATGAGACCTTGTGCAAGGAGGTCTGCACCAAGTCTGCTTATGCGTCCGGTTGTACCTTGCTGGGCCCACGTTACTGGGTGTACATTGCTAAGGGTGACCTTGAAACAGCCCATGAAAACAGTAAGGTGGGGCATGCAACATATTAACATGTGTAAAACATAGTTCTCCAACCATTCCACTATGCAGTTGGAAACCTCCCCCCAGATAAGGGAGTCTTCCTCCAGTTCAAGCAGCTCTTTTCCCAAAAGAGTAGCCACTTAAGTCAGGATACACTGTAAATCTGCCCCCCCCCCCATCTAAAATTACCAATGATGGACCTAAAGGGGGTGGGAAGGGGAGGAGCCCCAGGTGGGCATGGACACAGCTGTGTTTCCCAACCGTATTCTGTACCATTGCACAACTTCTGGGCTTTCTCAAAGCCTGAAGGGGTTCCTCAATGGTAAAAGAGTTGAGAAAGGCAGTCTTAGACTGTAAGCATTTTAAAGAAAAGCAGGTGCAGAACTGCTAGTAAGAAAGAAGAGGCATTTTTCTTACAAATCTGATTATACTCTAGAAATGGAAAGGCAAAAGGGGTAGAATTTACAATCTGAAAAATTCATGTGCAGCCATTTATGCATTCCCTTTATAAAAGTATCTTTCCTCAGTCAACAAGGTGGTTCTTGGGGTGCCTTATGATTAAAATCAAATCCAAATCTGTGTGAATGTGATGTTCAAAGTAATTAAGAATTGAGAACAAGGGGATATAACAAGGGCAGCTCCAAAATATGACTCTGTCCCAGTGACAATGTAGTATAGCAGTTAGTGTGTCACTCTAAGATAGGGGTGGGCAAACTGTGGTTTTCCAGATGTACATGGACTAGAATTCCCATGGGCTATCCTTGGGAATTGTAGTCCACTGACATCTGGACAGCCACAGTTCGGACACTCCTGTTCTAGAATCTAGGGGACCCAGATTCACATTCCTTCTCTGCCGTGGTGATCTTTGGCAAGTCAGTCTCTCCACCTAGCCTTCATCACAGGGTTGTTGTTAAAATAAAATGGAAGAGATGAGAATGACATAAGCCGCGTTGAGTGCCCTCTGGGGAAAAAGATGCGGTGTCAGTGAATTAATGCAGTGTTTGCTGGCAGGGAATTGTAGTCCATTAACATCTGGAGGACCACAGGTTGACTACCCCTGAATTAGTGAATAATAACCAATAATAGGAAAAGAATTTAGACAGTAGCTGCATATAATGACAGAAACAGCAAGCTGGCCAGAGGTATCTCTGGTCCTGAATAATTTGGTCTGCCTTCCCTAAAATGCTGTTCCGGGTAGCAATCTGAAAGTAGGGTAGTAATCGAGGTGGAACATGGGAAGGTCCAGATTCAAGATATAAAAATCACTCATTGTAAGTAATTCTTGGGGAATGCAAATGAAAACTGGTTTTTTAAATTCTGTCTGTAAAGGAGGAGAAACAGAACTGAACATACAGAAGGAAGTAAAATTTAAAAAGACCATAAAACTGTAGGCAGAAGAGGCAGCATCTGTACCTGTTTGCTGTGCCAGGACATGTGGAGGAGGCCATTAAGAAGAAACAATTCATCTGTGCTCGGGTACCTTTAGTTGCCCAAGCATTTATGGTAACCAGCAAAGCACAACTGCTCCAGCTAAATTAATCCCTTATAAACAACTCCAAATGCCTAGGTTGTCTCTTCATCATCCCCAGCCTTCAGCATAAAATGAAGAATGCCACAAACGAGTTCAACAGGGGAATATCCTGTGTTCCTCAGCCACCAGCGCCTGCAGGCGGGGCTTTTGATCCGTTTGGTTTGCTGGCAACTGAGCTGGACAGCTATTGGACAGCTTTGCAACTGGACAGTAACTGGGGTGGTGGAGACTTTTTATCTTTAGGATGCTCTAGAATGCTTTGGGCTGATCCTGCGGTGAGTAGGGGGTTGGACTAGATGGCCTGTATGGACCCTTCCAACTCTATGATTCTGTGATCTTGGCTTCTGAACCATCAATGAAATCGGGGGCCCTCCACAAGTTAACGATGTGCAAGGAAAGCTCCCCCTCTCCCACCAACCTTCTGTAAAGAAAAACCATAGTGCAAGTAAAAACTTGACGTCCAAGGCATATGCTCAGAAATGCATAGCATGGATGTGTTTGGAAAGGGGGGTGCCATGTCCTTCCGCAGTGCATGCCACTGAATGATGGATGAGCTTGCAAGCCAAAGTGCAGGTTAGAGTGAGTTACCAAATATATTTAGTCCACCAGCCCAGTGTGAATTGTTCATTCTAAGCTCCACGCTCACTATGCTAGAAAGTCATCATTTGCACATACATATCATGCCCACACGTTCCTTTAAACACAAACCGGCACACACCTAACGTATATTCACGTAGACTGACATTTTGGAAGGTCCCCAGATCAGCCACAATCACTTCCTCCCCACTAACACAACACTGTCCTGGGGAAATTCTGCACTGCTTGAAAATAATGGCTCCAAACAGATGCTATTTAGGAAAGCCCCCTAGAACAGTGGTAGTCAAACTGCGGCCCTCCAGATGTCCATGCTGGCAGGGGCTTCTGGGAATTGTAGTCCATGGACATCTGGAGGGCCGCAGTTTGACTACCCCTGCCCTAGAAGATGCTCCAAGCCAGTTATGTAACGCCTCTGGCTACAACACAACAGAGACTTCAACATTAAGCGCAGGTTTTTCAGCCGTCCCCAGCCATCTTACCCTGGAACAGGATTGTCGTCTTCTGTGTCTAGCAGTTCTAATGGACTCTGGCATTGTGGACTTGACTTCTGGATGTATTAAAGGGATCGATAATTCTGGACGCCATTGGAATGCTTATAAATAATCTGATTCCAGTTATGCAGCTCCTTGGAGGGAACCGAAGGGGCGCAGGTGAACCCCTTGCTCAGAAAACTCTTTTCCGCAAATATGCCGAGACGAGGAATATGACTGCAGCAGGATATCAAGGCCTGCTCATTTCAATCTGCGTGCCTCTATATAGATATAACCACAGTCCTTTAAACAGTTGGAACAGGAAATAGTTTATCATCATTATGTGGCATGAATGTATCATCCTGCTTCTCTCCATAATTAATCTGGAAAACTGTTTTGAACACAACTGTCTTCTCTGCATCACTATTAGCTGCTTCTAGTAATGAGACGCAACATTTCATTGTTCAGATGTCTTTTGTTCCTGATGTATTTAAACACACACAATCATTTCTCTCGTAGCCCTGCCAGCTGTGGACTTCTCCCTGTAGCCTTTCATTTATTTTTTTTTAATCATCCCCTACACTTCCTGGTGCCTAATTTACATCTGTTGTTTTCCAACCTTCTGTTTCTATTATGTCTCTTTGCCTTTGCATTGCTTACTGTTTCCTAGCAGAACATTTCAGGTTTGCAGTTCACCATTCTTATCTCCGTTTCTTCATCATTCCATCTCTCTGTTTTTTTAAACATGCGCGTTAAGTGCTACGCTCTCTGAAAATGGCCTTGCTCCCATTTTTTTTACACGCCCCATCCTTTTTACATGGCTGGATAAAAACACAGCATTTATAATTGATATGAGGTCTGCTGCCAATACGTGGCTTTGATGAAATGTCACTGCAGATGTTGCCAGGGGACCCCTAATGAAATGCTGGCGAGAAGACCAATGGCACGAATGTCAGATAATGAGGGCTGGCTTCAGAGCGACCCACAGAGGAGCCGGACATGTGATGCTGCAGCACAAAAGGCCAGAGCCATTCTAGGTAGATTGGATCCGATGGCATTGTTCCCCATGCACTTTGCTTAGGATGCTTTCTTCTCCTGTGGGGTTTGTTTCCTCGGCCGCTCGCAGTCCTGGGAGAAGAAGAACCAGGTTTTTAAAGGTGTTCTTACACACACAGTGTGGCAGAGGAAGTGAGCACTGCAGTGGAGGAAAGCCTGAGCAGGGTCCAGACTGAAGTCAGAGGGGACAAGTGTCATAGAATCTAAGCCGTCATCTCCCAAAATTGACTGGTAATCCTATGCCTCACTGCATACTGCCGTGGCTCTGTGTTTGTTCTTATAGGCACTGCACTTCCAGAAGCATGCTGCCAAATTGGAAAAGATTTAGAGCGCAAGAAAACGAGCCGTCTGAGGAGAGGCTTGAGAGAAGCACATACCTCTAGCGAAAAGAAAATGATGAATGGAACACAGTGACAGGTTCATCAAAGCATGCTACAACAAGAAGAGTTGTTTTTTTATACCCTGATTATCTCCACCCAAAGGAGCCTCAAAGTGGCTTACGATTGCCTTCCCTTCCTCTCCCTTCAACAGATGCCCTGTGAGGTAGGTGGGGCTGAGAGAGCTCTAAGAGAACTGTAACTCAGCTCTCTCAGCCTCACCTATCTCACAGGGTGTATTTTTGCAGGGAGAGGAAGGCAATCGTAAGCCGCTTTGAGGGTCCTTTGGATAGTGAAAAGCAGGGTACAAAAAAAACAGCTCTTCTTTTTCTTCTTCGGTTAATGGGAGTTGTTCTCTCTGTCTCTGTCTCTCTCTGTCTCTAGGTCCCCAGAGGAAGCTCAGTTACTACTTGACAGGTAGGAATGTGGAAGAAGGCCCAGGAGGAAGTGCCAAACATATGCACCCATCCCCTGAGGAGAGTCTCCGAGGACACAAACCTGCAGCAGATGCCAGGGAGACCAGGGGGGTAAAAATTAGGCAGACTTGCTCCCCTCCCCCTCAGCTGCCGGTGTCAAGGCATGTCCTTTGTTGTGACAGATCACTGGTGAGTTGTAGCAAGAAAGCTGATCAGGTTGCTCCCTGCCTTTCATGTAACTTTCTTGTTTGCACAGAGATATGAAAGTTCAGCAGTTTGGCTACTGGTTTTTGTTTTTTTTGGGGGGGGGGCATCAGGACACATGTATCTTTTCACATTTGCACGTTTGGTGAGCCTTTTCCTAGACTGGAAGAGTCAGTGATGGTAAAAGGTACACCAGATGCATTTTTCTTTTGTGTGGGCATTAAAGAACACTCTAAACTTTCAGATGAAAGAAGCAGTCCAGCGTAGGAGAACTGCTAAAAATAATTGGCCCAGTGGCTCTGTTCTCCAGGTGAAAGGTCAACTTGATTTAGATGTCATAACCAAACTAGAATCAGGACTACTGACAGAAGGTGATTAGGGGCGCAAAATTCTGGTATCGCAGAAGTCTGGGCCCCCTGGTGCCTCTAAAGCTGCCTTTCTTGATATTTTTACCATTGGAAAACCCCTGAAACATTCCCCAGAAGTGGCGAGATTGTGCAGAATATGGTTGGGAAGCATAGCTGTGTGCATGCCCACCCGGGACCCCTCCCCTTCCCACTCCTTCAAGACCCCTCCCTGTAGAAGAAGGGCATATGGAAGCTCAGCCTTTAACCAGGTGAACACCCCTCATGAACTCTGGTTTGTTTGTGCTTCAGTGGCAAAGCAAGGACATTTTCGGTTAGTTCACTGGCTGTGCTGAAAATGCACTCTGTATGATGCCAAGTAAATCACTCTGTTTGAATTTTTCCATAATGGCAACTAGGCATTTGTTGGGAGGGAATAAAAGAAGCACTCTGAAATCCCAAGTATTCGTGTGTTTATGTTCTGGCTGGGTTTAAGTAGTTTGTCAAGAGGTTTTATGCTGTTTTGTGATTGTATCAAGTTTTATTTTGTAAGCCACTATGAGCTGGTTCTCTGGGAAAGTGGCATGTAAGTCTTCAAAGCAAACACGTCATGTATCTAATTCTGAACACGGCCCTAGAATAGGACCGTGTACAAAGAGGTAGGATTTTTTCATCAAATCCAACGGAATCTCTACGCTTTCAGAAAAAAAAAGAGTTTTAACATAAAGAATATGAACTGAAGTGACGTTTGTGCTTGCAAATATGTTGTTTGAACACAGCCAGTCTCACCCCATAATGCTGCAAGATCAGGACCAACATTTTGCGGGTTGTTTAGCAACCACAATTAACATTGCCTAGAAGACTGAGAGAAGGCTAGAAAAAATGTGGCTGGATGTGGCTGGAAGAAAAAGAAAAATAGTGGAGGAAAATCCCACTTTCTACTCTTAAGACAGGCTGAGTGAGCCGGCTGCTGGCTGCAGCTGGGGCAGGGAGGAGCCTACAAGGACAAGGGAAAGATGACAAAAACCCAACCCAAATGCAAATGAAGCAAGGAGGCAGTGGATGCCCATGTGAGGGAGGGTGGTGGGCAGGCGGCAGGGGCTGTAGGGTCATTAGAGAAGAAGGAGCGAGTGGCAGTGGGGGCAGCTGAGCAAGTAAAGCAATGGGGAAGGGAGGAAGAAGCCAGGAGAGTAAGGGAGGCAGCAGGGAAGGAAGCAGCCAGCAGTGATGCAGTGAGGAAAGGAAAAGACAGCAGGGAAGACAGGCAGAGAAGCAATAAACCAGGACAGAGGAGCCCAGGGCGAAAAGCAGGAGGCAGAAAGAAGCAGCAAGAGGAAAGAAGGACCCATGGTAGGCAGGGGGATTCCTTTCCCTGTAAGTTCATCACAAGTCCACATTTGAAAATAAATGAACTTCTGTGAAAAGGGGCAGGAGTAGCCGGTGCCCTGTACCGGTTGGCACAGGGTCTGAGACATAATTCTGCCAAATGAGTCATTTAAGCCTCATCTACCTGAGCTGATGCAAAGCTAGCTCAAAGCAAGGCCCCTGAGTTCATTGAAACAAACTTCCAAATCAAAGCGCATAGGGTTACGGCTTCATTTTACCACCCAAATAATTCCAGAATATTTCATTATGGAGGCCAGTTCCCCAGAGAGTTCTGTGCAAGTGGCTGCTTCAAGTTGCTGGTGGTTTGAAGCGGACAATTAATTCTGTGCTGGTTTTGCTACAGACATATATTCCTGCAAGTACCAAGCTTTCAAAAACTAAAATGCCATGTCCACGTAGCATTCTGTTGAGCCTACAGTTTCTTGTGCTTTACTAAAGCAACCACGGTCAGTGCTAAACTGCAAAGGATTGGATTCAGGATTTTTTTCCCCCTTTGCATGGACAAAATATGTTGAGAGCTTGTCACTTCATGGGAAATGAAAAGCTACAGATGCCAATGAGCAAATGCTGGGAAGCTACATGGTTCTTCTTGGGTGCATCTGTGCCTTTATCACCCGTGTAACTCACTTCCTGCTTTGTTCTGGAAGGTAGGGAGATGCCCGGGCACTGGAAGCTCTCTGCAGCATGCTGAGGAGACGTAACCTACTCACCACACTCCTGATTGCTTTGCCATGGGGCCTTCTCCTCACTTTGTGGCACCAGTACCCAACCACCCGCTACCTCAGTCTTCTGAGAAGTAAGTGCACAGACCTGGCCTTGTGAAACTCCCCCACAGCTTCTCCCTAATGGTGTAGTTGAGGGGAATCTGAAGACAACAATGCAAGATGCTAATGGTGGAATAATTACATAATACACTTTCACCCTGGTTTTCTTCCAAGTCGTTCAAAGTGACTTGCAGTGGTCCGTCCCCCCACTCATCGATCTTCTATGCCAGGGGTAGTCAAACTGCGGCCCTCCAGATGTCCATGGACTACAATTCCCATGAGCCCCTGCCAGCATTTGCTGGCAGGGGCTCATGGGAATTGTAGTCCATGGACATCTGGAGGGCCGCAGTTTGACGACCCCTGTTCTATGCAGTCCCACGTGAGAACTGTGCGTGAGCAGGCCAGTCATCAGAGAGATTCTTGCAGCTAAAAGCCCTCACATGCCAGAGTTGAAAAGCTTGTTCCCGCTCAGGGACCCCACCCTCAGTTCCTCTTTTGCTGCCGAAGGAGAAGGTCATATTCATGGAGTCTCCAGTCTTTCATGTTGTGGTGGACTGCTTCCCCGGTTTGTTGAGGTGGTTTTGGCTTCTGAGTTATGATGCCTCAGAAAGCTCTTTTCAAAAAATGCACCCGTTGTGGGGCAAAAAATGATCCAAACTGATGAACATGACTTATGTCTGTTTTGTTTGGGTGGAGGGCACAGCATCCTCACGTGTAAGGCCTGCCAGCACTTCACAACCAAAAGCTTGAAGGGAGGGGGTGTCAAAACTTGGCACCATTGTGGGAGAAAGCCCTTAAAATTTCATCTTCCAAACTGGCCCCAGGAAAATTAGCGGTCACTGTGTTGTTGGAACAGCAGCCGAAAGCCAGGTGAGTGTGTTTAGGATGGGCGACTGGTGGATGCTGGAAACTTACAGAGAAATGGGGAAGTTATTTAAAAGCCCTGTAGGTTTCAATTAGATGACCCCATTCCAATTCTGATTTCATACCAAGTTCTGACACCCAGACCACCACTTCTAAAGCTCTAAACTTCTCCCTTAAAAAAATCTCAGGACTGGTCTTTTAAAAATAAATCTGTTTTCTGATTGTTCAACACAGCTGTGCAGCCTATAGAGCCCAGTTCTGAACTGAGCCCTGTGGAAAACTCCCTTGGTGAACCCTGGCATATACTTTTCTCTCCTCAACTCCCAGAATGTTCCCCTTCCACACAAGGTTTCAAAGAACATCCTCACCAAGGGGGGAACCTGCGGTGTCATCTTCAAACATGCTCCTCCAAAGCTCCGTGGTGAAGTTTGCATTTCTAGGACTGATGTCGGCAAATTCTTAACAATCAGATTTGCTAACAGGGGAAGTTTTGCAAGCCTCTCTTCCATCAGCCTTGGCATCCCTGCTGTCTTAATTAATTTGGTGTTTCTCTGGGGCTTTTTTGCAGCTGATCAAACGATAAGCAGCCTCAGGGGAAGCGAATTAGTCCGCCAAAGGGGATTGATGAAGTCTGGATGAAAACTGGTGCTGAGATGGGCATCGAATTGCCTCGTGGTGTTTGTGCTTTATTCTCTAACCGTTGTCTTCCTTTTGCCTTAGAAGAAACCGATGAAAATGTGACAGCCAAATCACTCTTCAATAGTACATCTCTCGTGAGGGAAGAAGGTTCTTCATGCGCTCGACAGCCAGCTGTGGGGACAGCTGTCAAAATAATTTGGAGCTATGTGTATGCCAGGCCTCCTCCATGGTCGGACACGTTACCTGCCATCTTTGTGATCACGCCCACCTACACCCGGCCAGTGCAGAAGGCAGAGCTTACCCGGCTGGCCAACACTTTCCTCCATGTTCAGAACCTGCATTGGGTAGTGGTGGAGGACTCGCCTCGAAGGACCAACCTAGTATCCAATCTGCTAGAGAAGGCGGGCATCAATTTTACTCACCTGAACGTGGAGACTCCAAAGAGTCTGAAAGTAGGCCTGTCCTGGATCCCATCTCACACGCCAAGGGGCACCTTGCAAAGGAATCTTGGACTTCACTGGCTGAGGGAGAACTTCCGCAATGCACCACCTCCAGAAGGGGTCGTGTACTTTGCCGATGATGACAACACCTATAGCCTAGAGCTCTTTGAAGAGGTAAGCGACTCAGGGTCACAGTCGTTGCATCTTGTTGGTCCATGATGCAGTTCATGAAGGACATGATCATCAGTGTCTATTAGATATGAGGGCTAAATGGAGCCCCTGTGTTCAGAGGCAATAGAATACCAGCTGCTGAGGGTACAATATGAGGGGCCTTCCTGCTTCTGACTGTGGGGCCTTCAGTCTGGCTAGCCAATGCTAGGAGCAGGCTGCTGGCCTAGGTGGACCTTTGGCCTGATCCAGAAGCAGTCTTTGTAAGTTGCTGTGTCTTCATAGCTGCTTTGGTCCACAACATGTTATTGGGGTAAGCAAGTAACGACACCAACCATCCATTATGACAGAGGAGATTTTAAATGAACGTTTTGTGATATCAAGAGATCTGATAGTACTTAATAGGCAGTAAGACTGCAACATATTGGGAGTGATGATGGCACTTAGATTAGCCACTCTCAAGCAGTTCGATGAACCTTCATAGACAGGCACATGAAAAGTTTGGAACATCTCCCAGACCCCTGCTGGTGAACGCCTTCATGGGACCAGGGCTGAATCTGCATGGAGCTTTTATTCCAATCCCAGGTCGATTCAGTCCCTGCCCTCTCCACTGAATGTGATTTCCATTTTGATTTTGTCTGATTTAAAATTTCCCTCTGAAACAGGCATGATTGATCCAGAGTGACCCCACCTTTTCCCTGCAATATCCTAGAGTGGATATAACCCTCAATATGTGAAAAATCGGCATGAGATTATAACCCTCTATATTTGAAAATCGGCATGCAGCTCTCTACTTGTTCCGAACTTGCTGCTGAGCCTCCATTGTACAAAAGCCCTGATTGGCCAAGGTTTCGGTTCAAAGGCTTTCTCGTTCCCAGGCTACAAGCCTGCCTTAAAGGGAAAGCCCTAACTTCTCTCAGCAGAAGCTCCAGGAGCCTTAACTTCTCTCGGTAGAGATTTGTCTCTTGGTTTTTTCTCCCTCCTCTACTGTCTCCAACCCTCTTCCCCCCCCCCCTTCAAGAAAAGAAAGGAAGAGGCTCCTGCTGCACTTGCCCCTCCCCTTCTGAGTTTCCCTAATCAAGTGCAGAACACTTTTCTGTTTCAATGGGGAGGGGGATGATAGAGGAAGAGTTCAAATCGATCTGGTTTCAGCAGGATCCACAATGGAATAAACAAAGTAAGTGCAGATTCAGCCCAGGAAAACATAATACTGAAGTGTAGTAGATGTTGTCAGGGAAAGGGCGAGATCCTAAGAGGGATCAACAGAGCAGAACAGCAGGAAGCTTTGAAAAGTGAGACAAGAGGAAGCAAGAGAAGGTCAAGCAATGAGATGCTTGTTCTGGAGAATGCTAAAAACCAGAGCTTGAGTAAACAATATAGGGGAGGGGCAGACTGCACAGTCAAGGGACTGGAAATCCTTTGTTTTCTTTCTGGCAATCAGATGCGCTACACAAAGAAGGTCTCCGTGTGGCCAGTCGCCTTTGTCGGTGGCCTCCGGTTTGAGTCCCCCAAAGTGAGTCCAGCAGGAAAAGTGGTCGGCTGGAAAACTGTCTTTGACCCTAACCGGCCCTTTGCCATCGACATGGCAGGCTTTGCCATCAGCATCAAACTGATCCTGGAGAAACCTCACGCTAGTTTCAAGCTGGACGGAGTGAAAGGAGGCTACCAAGAAACCAGTTTACTGAAAGATCTGGTGACCATGGATGGATTGGAGCCCAAAGCTGCCAACTGCACAAAGGTATCAGAGAACCTATACAGCAGTTTCTACCTGCAATTCTTCATTACCTGTCTTGTGTATTTCAGGTATAGATATAGGTAGATGTGACCTTCTGACCCTGGAACCTTTGCATCCCAAACTGCATCTAATCCTGTTAGTTTGGTTGATTGGCTACTGTGTGCAGTAGAACATGCTGATCAGAAGCTCTGGAATCTGGCACCCAAAA
Source organism: Paroedura picta (assembly GCF_049243985.1). Taxonomy (NCBI): domain Eukaryota; kingdom Metazoa; phylum Chordata; class Lepidosauria; order Squamata; family Gekkonidae; genus Paroedura; species Paroedura picta. Next base: position 27,719,245 of record NC_135374.1, on the reverse strand, counting down.
CACTTTCTTCCCTTACCAAGGTTTTTGTGGTTACAACTTTCAGGTTATCATGCAGTCAGAGTTGGCACAGATCCTATCCACTGAAGTCTCCAGGGCAAAAAGCAGGACCACTTACATATCATTTTCACAACCTATTTAATACAATGGTTCAGAGAGAGAACTGGGGGGAGGGGAATAACAGCAGTGTTCTAAATGGTTCAGGTAAGCAAGCTAAGGCACATGCAATGAGGGAAAGGGACCCCCCCCCCCCAAAAAAAGTGGTACAAGTTCCACAGGGTACAAAGGGTTCAGCAAGTTGACTGGACCTGTATGAAAACTCTTGGCCCTGTCTCTGGATCAAAACGTAGCAGAACATAAAGATTAACATTTATTGTATCCTGAGGTTTCATGAGCCAGAGCTTCATATGATATTGATAAGGGAAATCACAGAAGGGGGGAAGAAAGAGGAGTTGGAGCAGAGAGACTTGGTGTGAATCCCATCATAAATCATTCAGGTGTACCTTGTATAAGGTACTGGAATGGATTTGCTAGTGAGGTATTAGGCAGATGTAGATAGTCTTGTAAATAGCTGTACATCTGTGGGGATCAGCTGGGTGCTAGATGTGAACAAAAACTGACCACCAAATGTTCTAAATTAAACTTAAGAGTTACAGGAGATGACTCAGTCATCTTCCACTATGCCAGTTATAAGTCCCCAAGGTAACCCCAGAGGGATATTTAACTTTTTAAGTAGGGATGAACCTCAGTTTGTTGCTGAATATGACCTCAAATGGGGTGCTGCAATAGGGTTGCTAGCTCTGGGTTGGGAAATTCCTGAAGATTTGGAGGGGGGTAACGCCTGGGGAAGGAGTTATTTGGGGAAGAGAAGGGACTCAGCAGAGTATAATGCAGCAGGGGTGGCCAAACTGTGGCTCTCCAGTTGTCCATGGACTATAATTCCCATGCTGCATGCTGGCAGGGGATTGTGGGAATTGTAGTCCATGGGCATCTGGAGAGTCACACTTTGGCCACTCTCTGCCATAGAGTCCACGCTCCAAAGCAGCTACTGATCTTGGTTGTCTGTAATAGTGGGGGATCCCCAGGTGCCACCTGGAAGCTGCAACCCACTGTTGCAACCAATCAAGCAGGGATCTCTGATGAGTGTTCTTGCACCATGTACCAGTTTTCAGACAACTATTTGTCATATATCTTTTCAAAAAAACAAAAGCAGCATAGGTAAAGGTATCCGCTGTGCAAGCACCGAGTCATGTCTGACCCTTGGGGTGATGCCCTCTAGCGTTTTCATGGCAGACTCAATACGGTTTGCCAGTGCCTTCCCCAGTCAATACCGTTTACCCCCCAGCAAGCTGGGTACTCATTTTACCCACCTTGGAAGGATGGAAGGCTGAGTCAACCCTTAGCCAGCTGCTGGGATTGAACTCCCAGCCTCATGGGCAGAGATTGACTGCATGTCTGCTGCCTTACCACTCTGCGCCACAAGAGGGGCATACACAAAAGCAGCATACACCAAAACAATTCAGTGCCCTATAATGTCTTGGGGAATCAAAGGAATAGAGTGGGAAATATAGTTCTTATCAAGAATATGAATGAATAGTAAGAAGGCTGGGGGCCTGTGAAAGTCAGAGTGGAAAATGGGGTAGTATGGAAATCCCTCCTTGCCTCCCAAAACCTTCCCCAGGAGGATTCTATATGTTCTTTGAAGATTATTCAGACTAATTCCCCCTCCTTCCTTTATCCTTAGCTGACCCTCAGCTGTTTTCAACATTCTATACCTCATGGAGCATAGGCAAGCTTTTTGGGGATGGGTGTTTGTCTTTTTCTTTTGTTTAAAACTTTTTAGTATAAAAGGCATGTTGGTTTTAAATATGTGGATGGATGAGTGCATATTTAAATAGTGGTTTCAAATGCTTGCTTTAAAATAAACTTTTCTTCTACATACCAGGCAAGTTCCACAGGTCAGTAGAAATCTTCAGCTTGTTTTTACGTGATCCAGTTTTACTGCTCTTGGGGGCCAGCATTACATAATGGGGGCCAGACACTTTATTTTCACAAGGCATGAGAAGGTGATAAGGTTCATGAGGAACTGTGACAACAGGAACTTGGAAATCCCTGTCCACAAAGCCACACTTGCAGAATTCGATAAGTTCCCAAGGGCCAAAGAAGGTGAAATTATCTTCCTTTCCTCCCTTGGCCTTTGATGTTTGGCTGTTAGGCTTGCCAGCTCTGGGTTGGGAAATACCTGGAGACCTTGGGGTGGAACTGGGAGTAGGTGGCATCTGGGGTGGGGAGGGACCTCAGTGGAGTATAATGCTATGGAATCCACCCTCCAAAGCAGCCACTTTCTCCAGGGGAACATTTTTTTTGTCTCCTGGACATGAGCAGCTCCCATCTGGGGGCCTGACATCTTTGGCTGCTCTCAATGTTCCATCCGTTATGGAGGATATTATTTTGTGGGTTCCCCCTTTTCTTTTGTTCAGTTTAGTTTGCAGAGTCATGTTTATTTCTCTACCTGGCGAGTGCTCCAGATCTTTAGAGCTCCCCCCTCCTTGGTCGGTGAGAGTCCTGTTTTGTGAGTCTTTCATCATCTGCATGGTTTACTCTGCATGCAGAGATGATTGTTTAATCATTTCTCACAAGGTTTTGCTGCATCTGCAAATTTGTTTCAAAAAACAGAATCCCAAAGCGTGCGGATGCGTAAGCATGCCCTTCCACAAAGGAGTCTCATGTTGCCAGCTGATAGGCTTGCTTTCTAAAGGTCCTTTTGCTCATGCCCCTCATCCTACCCACAGCCTTTACAGATTGCTGTCACGTACACTTGCCGATGCCTTCAGGCTCCGTTATGTGATTCTAATACGGCATGAATTTCTCTCGGTAGGTCTTGGTCTGGCACACAAGGACTGAAAGGCCAACCCTGGTTAATGAAGGCAAACGTGGATTCACAGACCCAAGGGTGGAGGTGTAGAGAACTCATCCTATGCTGTGAGTGTTTCTGTGTTGTTGATTGCTCTTGTAGTCTTGTAAGTAGCTCTACATTTATCTCGAATTTGAGATTTAGAAATTCAACCTTGAGGGCAACTTTATTAAAAGAATATAAAAGTATAAGAAGGGCACTGCAAAGTCATCCCAAAGGCCAGTGTAGTCCAGCAGTATCCTGTTTCCAACCATGGCCAGCTAGACACTTCCTGGAAGCTCCAAAACAGTGCAGGAAGCTGAGAAACTCTAGTTTGCCCCCTCGCAACTCCCTATGACAATTCAGATTCAGACAGTTCAGATACACTGCCTCTGTCATCAATTGTCATAGGGAGACCTTTCTTTAATTTGTCTCATCCCTTTTTAAAAGCCACCCAAAACAAGTAGGCATTGCTGTATCTTAAGTTCATTGGGCATTGTGTTTTTTCCAGTGCCCCAAATTGACTCTCCATTTATTTCTCCTGAGTTCTAATATCATGCTGGTGAGAAAAATTTCCATCCATTTTCTCATTGTATATAATTTTATAATCCAACTAGCTTCAAAGCCCATTCCTAAGAATGGGTCTTGAAAGGGTCCCCTGCCCTGGCCCCTGGCCAGGCAGCTTAAGGATGTTTTGGGCTGAAGCTCGCAGCTCGCAGCTGGATCAAGTGGGGCGGGCGGGAGCTGGCCAGCTCGTTAGCAGGCCCAGGACAGAGCTCCTTAGCAGGTAGTCAGCAGGCCAGGAGGCCCTCGTTAGCAGGCCCAGCCTAGCAAGCCAAGAGGCCCTTGTTAGCAGGCCCAGCCTAGCAGGCCAAGATGCCCTCGTTAGCAGGCCCTACTTAGCAGGCCAAGAGGCCCTCATTAGCAGGCACAGCCTAGCAGGCCAAGAGGCCCTCCTTAGCAGGTCTTCCACTATGACCCTTTGCCCAGGGCCCTCTCTCCTTACCTGTTGCTGGCTCCAGGCACTGAGGCGCATCTGAGAGCAAAGAGGCTAGAGTCCAGGGACAAAGGGCAGGAGCTGCAAGGGCAGGGCCAATCAGGGTGCAGCCAGCTTTGCTGGCCCTATTCCAACTTGATTGGCCTTATTCCAACTTGGACAGCCGGACACGTTCCACCCCCCAGGCTGTTTCACAAATATATAGAGGAACAATGGATAAGGATGATGTTTATTTCTGTCATTAGTCATTTTTTCCCTCAACTTAAGAAGCCTGAAACACTTTAGCCTTTACACATCTATTTTTTTAATCAGTATCTCTTTTTGAATGCTTGACCCATACATTTTCCACCTCCCAGCCTGGCTAGATTAAGCACTCTTGGTTTCTCTGGTTCATTTGGATAAATTAACTCAGGCCAAGCCATGTAGGGCTCTCCTGTCTCTCATCATTAACAATGCCTTCCCAAACAGAATTACATGCTTCTATTGAAATGAATAGGCATAGAAAGATCGAACTCTGTTTAGGGTTGCTATTCAGTGCCGCAGTCCTAAGGACACTTTCCTGGGAGTAAGCCCCATTGAAAAGAGGGGACTTCTGCACAGACCTGCTCTTCAATCAGCTTAAGAGGAAAACCTGCAACAACTATTTATTTTGTAATACCAAATGAGTGACACCAAAATGTCTTCTTGAATAATAGAAGAGCAGTAGCACCTTGGAGACCAACAAGGTTTGGGGGGTATAAACTTTTGAGTGTCAAAGCTCCCTTTGTCAGTTAATTTGGATTCTTGAACATTTTATAACCTGAAAAAAATTTGATCTCTCAAGTGTTACTGGAGCCAGAATGGTGCAGTGGTTAAGAGCAGTGACTTCTAATCCAGAGAACTGGGTTTGATTCCCCACTTTTCCACATGCAACCTGCTGGGTGGCCTTGAGCCAGTCACAGTTCTCTCAGAGCTCTCTGAGCTCCATGTACCTCAGAGGGTGTCTGTTGTGGGGAGAGGAAGGAAAGGCAATTGTAAACTGCTTTGAGAATCCTTTGAGTAGTGAAAAGTGGGGTATAAAGACAATTCTTCTCAAATCCATTTATTTTACTACAGACTAACATAGCTACCCTCTGAAATGAATTTCTTGAATCTTAGGAGAGGTTGACTGGAGAAGTGCAACTTAACCAACACTGGTGAACGATGCACGGCAATAACCCATGCACCAATTTGCAGCCCCAGTCTTGTATGCATCTGTCTTACATGTGCAGAAACCGGCTAAAGTGTTTGGAAATTCAACAGGATTGTAATGTGTCTTTCTCCCCCCTTTCTGTATACCCATTATGAAGACAGTATAATGATCCATATTAAAATAGTCTTTCCCTCTGGCCATTACATTTATAACCCACGCTTCCTCCAGGAGCTCAAGGTGCCAATCATAGTTTGCTCCTTCTCTAATTTATCCTCATAATCTGCATGCTGAGACTGCTCAGACAGAACTGTGATTGGTCCAAGGTCACCCAGCTGGCTTCCTGGGGAGGAGCAGGGAATCAAACCCAGCTCTGGAGTTTAGAGACCGCTGCTCTTAACCCCTACATCAAACTGGCTCTCTGTGCTTCTCATGCTAATGGTGAGATGGGGCTGGCATTGAAAATCTTCAGTCACCAGTGGCAACTGCATGGTGAGCCATTCTGTATTTCATAATCAACGCTTGAAGTACCTGGAGGATTTCCAAGTGACCTTTGTCTGGGGATTGTAGTGTATAAGATCCCTCCTCCGCAATGTGATGCTTGTGCAACTACAATTAAGCCCTACTTAGAAATGTTTACGGCTGTCACATAACACTGGTTGAAGTGCCCTAGAATTATTGTTTCCAAACGTCCTAGATGGGGGTTTTGAGCTAAACTCGGATAAAAGCAACCATGGTGGGATGCCTAACAGGAATGACTTTGTGTGTGGAATCAGGGCAATCCCAGGTATGTTTAATCTCTAGCCCCCTCCTATATGTTCTCTCCCACCCATAACCCCAGTTTCTGCCTTGAGACCTCCTAGAAATTAACTCTATCTCAGGATTGAGCCAATGGGCAAGACTGCGAATGCAACAATAAGGAAGATTCGATTTCCTTGAACAGTTTAGCTTGCCCAAGGGTAAGGATCGAAAACCACCCATATGCAGGTGGAAAGCAGAATTGGTCGTTTGGTCTCCAGAATCTGAGCTTTTGTATTTTATAAAGAAATGAGACATGCGGAGAAAACCTGGATTTAACTGCCTTTAAGAACTGTCAAACTCTATCAGCCTGAGCCAGACGGCAGTGCTGGGCTTGTTACCCTCAGGCTGGGCCTGAGGTGGGGAGAAGCAACTACAGATCTCAGAGGTTCCAAAATACACTGGACGTCTGTGGAGGAGCGTAACCATGTGCAGGGATTTAGTCTGCTCAGACCTCAGAAATCTAAGAGGGTTTTCTATGTAGATTTTAGGAACAGAGATTTCCGTTTCTCTTAATTCCAATGGAGCTCTCCCAAGATTCTTCCAGTGGACTGTGCGCAGTGTAGTAATATGTGCCGCTATACCCATTTTAGTTGAATGAAATAAAAGTAGACTGATACAAGATGAACTTCAGATCATCATGCTAAATGCAAGACTCCTGCTGAAAACAGCAGCTGCGTGTTTACTTTCTCTCTTTCTTCAACATACAGGAAGATTTCTGCAGCCAAGGTGTTTAGTGTTTCATGCCATTAGGGGCTGATAGTGATAGGAGAGCAGGGTGGAATTACACAATGCCAGGACATAACTAAGTCCTACTAGGCATTATGGACAAAGGAAGAAACGCAAACGAAACACAGCATTTCCTCATTTCGGTAGTGGTCCTACAATTAGATGTTGGGTCCCCGCTGAACTCCAGCTCTTCACATAATAATGGCATGATACCCATTTAGCTTGCCCAAGGGTAAGGATCGAAAACCGCCTGTATTCAGGTGGAAAGCAGAACTGGTCCTTTGTTCTCCAGAATCTACCCAGCTGAGTTTGTATCAAGAGACAGTGGTCGAACAGATGGCTAGAAGTCTACACATTATTTGGCCTGTGTTTCTTAAACCTTGTGAAATTGTGAAATGGCATATTAGTTTGATTCTTGTAGCTTTGTTTCATTTTTTGAAAGCACCAATGAATCCTTGTTTATCCAGAATCACAGAATCATAGAATTGGAAGGGCCCATAAAGGCCATCTAGTCCAACCCCCTGCTCAACGCAGGATCAGCCCAAAGCTGACATGGAATAGCACTCACATGGAATAGGAGTTTGAATGAAGGGTTCCAGAAACCCTGGTTTATTGCTCTAATCCACCCCCTTGCCCAGAAAAATCCACAGTGACCAAACCCCACCCAGATTTCATGGTGAGAATTTTGTGGTGACAGTACCCTTGCCAGGGAGGATTCTTGATAGAGCCATCCTCTGCAGCAGTCAGACAAGAGGGCTAGATGCTTGGGAGCCCTACAGCAGATCCATCTTCCAACAGCTTCAGGCAAGCTAATGGGGGAAGGAGGCACCCAAGGATGATGTCAGCTGGCAGGCCCAGTGGGCAGAAGGCAAGCGACAGCTAGAAGCACCATCTTGACCAGCTACAGAAGCAAAAGTGGAGAGCATGGGCGACCAAAGATGCAGCAACATGACGGCTGAAAGAATGAGCTCGCCTTCTCTGCAACACGAGTTGACTGGGTGTTCTGGATACTCAGGTGCTGGATAACAAAGCCCTTATGGTCATTACCTGTCCTCCATGGGGAATGAATTTTGTGGGGGAGAAAGTGGACACATGGAACGGCCTTATACGGAATCCAGCCATCAAGGTCAATACGGTCTACCCAGATGGACAGCAGCTCTCCAGGATCTTAGGCAGAGAACTTTCCTATCAACTACTACCTGATCCCTTCCACTGGAGATGATAGGGATTGAATCTGGGCCACTCCTTTGTCATCTCCACAATTTAAATGACACTAAGAAGCAACAAGAAAAAGAAAAGGAACAGCACCAAGTATTGTGTGAATCCCCTTGTCTTTTTAAAAAAGGAAAACAAGTTCCTAGCCCTTATGCCTGAAAGTTCATTATAAAGTTAACTTGAAAATATACGGTCAGCATTGTATCAATTGTCTGATGCTGAAAGGGGAGTAGCTCAATAGGATTTCCAGCGGTTTAGGAAAAGCTAAGTGGGAGGGCATGTAATTTGAATCCATGGCATCTATGGTTTTAAAAAGGGAGCAGGTAGTAGGACCTTGGAGAGACCCTGAAGAGCTGCTGCCACAGTAAATGGTATTAACTTTGTTAGGCCAATGGTCTGACTCTGAATAAGGCAGTTTCATCAGTGCACAAGGAAGGTGCCAGCTTTAATCCCTGGCACCTCCAGCCGAAGGAATCCAGGTGGCAGTTTTCTGTGCTTTGAGGCTGTAGAATTCCCACCAGTCAGAGCAGGCAGTGCTGATGAGCCAAAGGGCTGTCTTGGCATGAGGCAGCTGAATATGTTCTGTGTGGCTCCATGTCTTGATCATCATGAGTATCGGAAACAAAACCAATTATACAAAAGCACACCTGCAAACTTGATTCCATAATTCATGAAGCAAAAAGCTTTGACATCAGGGAGGCTGGTGACAGCATTTGGGTTCTCTTTCCGCAGAGGGGAATAAGCGGCGAGCACAAAAGTTTATACCCAGAATAAAAGGCTGTTGTTCTTCAAGTTGCTGCTGGACTCAAACTTTGTAGAACTGATTGCAATCTGCTTTGCAGGAGGGAGGGCAGCATGGTATAGCCTGGTCTCAGAAGCTACGCAGGGTTAGGGATTGGAAGGCAGTGTCAAACCACCCTGAAAGCCCCTCGCTGGGGTCACCGTAGAGCAGGGGTAGTCAAAATGCAGCCCTCCAGATGTCCATGGACTACAATTCCATGGTAGTCCATGGACATCTGGAGGGCCGCAGTTTGACTACCCCTGCCGTAGAGGCTTGAAATTACCTGATTCAAAGCATTAGTAAGTAATAGTCATAAGCAATGATGCAGTCCCCTTTAAAAGCAGCATCTCCCTCCCCATGGCATTACCTTGTGGTTTCAGAAGCATTTTTTCATCTTAAAAAAAACCTCTGCCCCTCACTTTGAGCTCCTCTTCTCTGGCTCTTGAGTGACCATCCCATCCTTCCAAGGACAAACTGGCTACCTACCAGCCACAAGAAGATAGGTACAGGAAAGGCATTTCCAAAAAGCCCTACTCTTGATTAGATTTTAAGGGAACAGAAACAGAAGGGAGCAAGTGCTGTTTTCTCAATCAGGGGCAAGTCACTCCACCGCTATCACCATCTGCACAATGCAGTCAGAAGCCTTTGTTTTCCCCTAATAGCTCATTTAGGAACAGGGGATGGATGTGTGCATTTTGGCTTTCTGTCTCCTGACCCAAGCAAAACACACAGCTTGCAAAGTGCCTCCAAAAAAAAAAAAAAAGTTTGATCTAGCCCTGCAACTGTCTGTATCTCTCAAAAGAGATCCACCTCACACTACAGTAACCCTGGGGCTAAAAGGACCATTTGCAAGATGCTCTTCAACTTTAGGATAAAAATACTCTTTTGTGTTTTTTGTAACCCTCAACATGCCCTCCAGAAGAATCAAAGATGAATGCCATTGCTATTTGATGATTATATAATGAGCAAAAAAGAAGGCGGGGAGGAGGGGAAATGTTCCTCTCTCCTGTTAGGCTATGCAGTCTTTGTTGTAGATCTCTTGATGCAAAATGCTTCCTGCTTCTTTGCAGGAGGCTACTGTCAGAGAACTACGCTGGGTATCTTCTGTCTTTCTTCTGAGATAGCATATCAATTGGACACACTGCATAAATAACCATCCTTCAGCATGGAAATGAAACATGTCTGTTTTCCAGGATAGAGGCAGTGCTCAAGACATTTCATTTCTGTTCAGGCTTGAAGAAATCGTATTATTAAAAGCATGGTTGTTTTCCATCCTTATTTTAATACAGTTTCTTCTGAGTACATTCAAATTGGAGGAGGAGAGGGAAATGAAGAACTGTGTTTCTACACTGCTAATTTCTTGTCCAGCAGCGGTCAAAATTAAGTCAATATATAATGTTCTCGACATTGTTAAATTTGTGGATATTTAAATCCAGGTCTTTCTACAAACCTGAAAATGTCCCAGGTTTGCAGAAAAATCCAAATTCAAACCAAAAACTCTGAGGGAGTTGTAAAAACACCAAAATAATATAAGCAGCACCTCTATATTTAAGAGACCACTGCTCTCACTGGCTGTTGCTGGGCAACAACAATAGTATTGTTGGCCTTCATGCCTTGGTTTATGACTGTAAGAGACAGGGAGAGCAGCAGAAACCCTTCCAGGGTTTACTACATAACCAGTCACTCCATGAAAGCAGTTGTGAGAAAGGCAGATATAAGCTAAATGATCACATGATTGAGTGGGGGGAATGTAGGTTGGTTGATGAAAGGAGAGAAAGAATCAAGGAAAGGTGAGGATATGCCTAGATGAGATAGAGGAAATACTGTGGGGCTTACAGGGAGAAATGAGATGTTCCTTGCAGGTCTTTGTGGATTCCCCACCACTACAGAACTGGACTTGGAAACCAGTATTGTGCATCATAAACATATTTTTCATGGGTAGAGGCAGCTGGGGAAAAGAAGGAAGAAAAGCTGAAGCCAGAGAGGCAGATAAATGTAGGTTGGCTGGTGAAGAGAGAGGAGAAAAGGAAGTTGGAAAAGACAAGAGGCTATGAGGACTTCTCAGGGAAGAGAAAGAAGAAAGAATGGGAAAGGAGGAAATGAAATAACCCCATAAGTCTTTGCGAGTCCCCAACTATATATGTAATTCTCAACACAGTCCCATCTGTGGATACTTAAACCCAAGGAATGGAGCCATAAACAGACTGGACAAGGTGTCCTATACAAAAATCTGAAAGCTAAATTAATTAAAATTGCTGTCAACCCACCCAATAAGTGAAGTAGCACCTGTTCCTTTAAGAAAAGCATGGTCTCAGTGCTGATTGTGTTACTACTGGTTAACCACAAACCAGACAAACCTTGGGTTCTGTCCCTAAAGTTCTGTTTTGGCTTATCACTCCATCTTTGCCCACTTCCCCTCCTGCCCTGGAAAAAGGACTCATCAGGGCCAGGGCAATGGCAACCACCAGACAACTTGCTCCTGTGCAAACTGTGTGACACGAAAGTGTGGCAATGCCTACTGAATCACATATTGCCACACAACTCAGATGGGCCCTACAGCAGCCTCTGTACAACTTGGGACTACTGAGCTGGAGCCAGCAATGAACATCACACAACTCACCTGACCAACTTGCCACTACAAAGCTTCTGTAACGTAGCCAGACTTTTCCCAGGGTGAGTGGAAGTTGGTCGCCAGAAGTTCACATGTCAGACTGAGAGCCTTGTTCAAATCCCCACTCTGCCATGGAGGTTTGCTGGATCCAGTCCTGGAATGGCTTGATGTGAAATCCATCAACTGATATTGGCTAAGATTATTTATGATTTGATTTGATTTGATTTCTATATGGCTTCCATATGGCTCAGGGCGGTTTACATACAACATCATAGGGGATACATGGAACGAGTCAACATACAACATAGTCAATATACAACAATAACAACCCAACAGAGGTTCTAAACAACAACTTCAGTGGTCCCAACAATAACAACATACAAGCTAAATTCCTTAGAGAGGTCAGGCTGCTTCAGGCCAAGGAGGGGATGTCAGAGGTGGGGGGGGGGGACTGTGGTCGGTCTCAGACAAATGCCTGGTGGAGGAGCTCCCTTTTGCAGGCCCTGCGGAACTCTGGGAGTTCAGGCAGGGCCCTGATCTCTTCAGGGAGCTCATTCTACCAGGTGGGGGCCGTGAAACTCATTCCAAGAGGCATTTGAACATAGTTGTCTTGAACAGCAACCCCTCCACTAATCAAGTATGAGAGATTGATTTTGTAACTGAGAAATTCAAAACAAGTTCATTACATGGTGGGTGTGTTTCGGCGTGGGGGAGTCAGTTCCAAGTAAAAAGCCAAAGATTTTGCTTGGCTAGCAACAGCCTGTTGCAAGAGCTGAAGTGGCTCTAAGCACGATCTTGGCTATAATCTAGTTGATGGGGATTCCATGGCATGGGGCACACCCCTAGATGTTCACTCCAATTTCCCTTGTGTGTTTGTTTTTCAGGTGGCACCATCTCAGTATCTCCATCACGTGCAGCACATTAAGGCAAGAATCAACATCCTAGTCGTGTCCATATCTAACAGCTTCCAAGTCCCCAAGAGCCATAAAAGAGACACAGTCAATATGGTACCCAAGTCCATTGTTTACTTTCTAGTCTGACCATTGACCGTAAATACAAGGGAAAGTGTCTTCTTCTTTCTGTGTTTTTTATTTATTTGTTGGAAAACACTTTTTAAAAAATTAGCCACAGGCTAAAAATATACCGCCTTTGGAGCGAAAGAAGAGCCAGGTCTCCACAGTAAACAGAACTCGCTTTGATAATCCTACATTCATGAATAAACATATGCAGCCCTGTTTTGTGTAGCACTGGAACATGCCCTTTTAAAAACTTAACCTCAACCATGAGATTTGGGGGTGGGGTTGCTCTGTAGTATGAACAATGGGATTTTCTATCATCTTTAGGAGGAAAAATTGCTCTCGGGATTGTTAAAAAGCTAATCCCACTTAAGGGATTCTCTGGCCAGAAGTCATGTGGTCAGCTGGTACTTGCCAGTACTAAAAATGTACATTTTACCTGCAGCCCATTATTTGGATGTGTGAAGATTGTCATCAGCTCCTTTTTGAAACTGAACTATTTTGAGCAAGGTTTCAGAAATCTCCAGTGACTTACATCTGAAGGCCAAACTTGAGCGAGAAACTAGACTCAAAGGCTCCTCCGTGTTTGCAATTCAGCAGTATTCAATCTTGATGCACTGTATTCTTTAAGTAAACCTGTCTCCCCATCACCACCAGTAATTGTTACAAGTAACCATTTCAACAAGTACAGCATGCTTCTTAGCCTTTCTTGGTGTACTGAGGAGGCATGTTGGGCAATAGCAAGGCTACATGCTTCGTGGGGGCATCTGGTTGACCACTCTCTGGAAACAAGACAGTCTTATTCAGGGTTCTAAGGGCTTGGTATACTTTTTGCTCCTTCTGGAACTGCTGGTGTGCTTGGATGGTCCATTTTGGAACATGACCCATCTGGACTGCTATGAACTCCAAATAATCAAGATATTCAGAATAAGCAAGTAATGTTCGGCAACATTGAGCCATGGCCTCCCAGTTTTTTACAGTATTCCATGTGAGAATGTCTGAAATGCACAGAAATAAGACCGGAGTTACTTGGTAAAGGAACCAGGAGAACTACCAGAAGCCCAAACTGCTGAAACTGGAGCAAGAGTTGGACGTGTGAATGCCTGGAGAGAGCATTCATACCTACTAGTAACCAGTACCTGCTCTTGTAACTGAGAAAAGGTTGTCTGGATATCAACAATGCTTAGGAAAAGGCTGGATTCAAGGCCAAATCCTGAAAAAGACTGGTGGGTTGAAAGCACAAGTATCCATCTCCGTAGTGGGCTGCATTCACACAACAAAGAGCACATCCTGGGTGTTTCCACATGTGTTGGGAGGTCTCCCAAGGGAGAAAACTGAAGGAAGACATTTTTAAGCAATTGAGCCACTCCTGCAAGTGACTATGAAACAGCAGGACAAGTATTTGTGTTTGTTGACTTATTTATAACCAGTGTCTGATCTGCCTATTCCGTTTATGTTAACCGGGTTCATCAGGCATGTTTACGGTAGAGAATTCCCCCCCCCCTCCCCATTCCTTCTTCTGAATCTCAGTAGGGAATAACAAATTTCATGCTCACTGCTGAAATGCCATATATATTTCATGCTCGCTGCATTATATTTCAAAAAACAACAACCTGGTGTCTTAAATTAGCAAAATAATTAGAAGCACAGTAATGAGGAAAGTCTGAAATCTAAAAGAGAAAATGTCTATGTGGGTGTTCAGGTTAGCAGACAGGTTTTAACAAGCTTTTCAATTCTCTTACCAGCTGCTTCTTTGAGGTAAACTGTGGAGGTCATTTCATTATAGCTCATGCCTTCAACACAATCCTGAGAATATTCTGAGGGAAATTGCCTATTCTAGTGTATCATGCCTTTCATGCAAGGAGTTCGGGGTGAGATCGACGGTTCTCCCCTCCTCTGTTTTATCCTCCAGCAGCACCGTAAGGAAGGTCGGAGTGACCGGCCGCTTGGTCAACCAATGAGCTTCCTGGCTGAACAGGAATAGGAACTAGGCCTCGGCCCGCCCCTATTAGTGTCATTATCAAATAACCTTCACTCAACTTAGTGGCAGCACTGAGGATAAAATGATGACAAGAAACATTTGAGTGTGGGGAGGGGTCGTTCCAGTGCCTTTAATAGCAACAGGACATGCGGAAATTCAAGAATGAAGGCTCCCCACACACATAATGCATAATGGAAAATGGCTTACCTTGTCAACTTTCTGCCTTGTCATGCAATCGCCCCGGGGGGTGGGGGGGGAGTGGCAGCACTAATTGGAAAAGAAAGGATTTTTGGCTTAAGAAAAGTTAGAGGAAAGATACTAAAGAATAAAAAAATAATAATAAAACAAGTAGAGGATTACAGTAATGTTTCTTGAATGGTTTGGTCTGGTCTGAACTCTCAGCACCACACCCTCGGGAGATATACGATCACAAAATCGTTCCAAGATTCAGGGAGGGTGGGATTTTTCAAACTTTATCTAAGTTGTAGTGCTTCTTAAAACCCTTGCCAGCTCAAACAATGTACGTGTAGCTTTACATTCCTTTCTGTAAAAGGAGATGCCTCCTCGGCTGCTTTCAGATAACAGCATGATAAACTTTGGTTTATAAACTGTGGTTCAGTCAAACCCCATTTACTTGTAATGTGTCAAAGAACACAGTCTCACAAGTCAGACTCTGCTGGCTGATGCCAAACTGAGATATCAAAAGTAGGATTTGTAGCTGATTTTTGTATTAATGGTGGTTTGCTGTCATGTCTGACTTCACGAATCATTGTTTATAGCACAGTGCTACTATTGCTCCACAACTGCAGAGAGGGCAATGCATTATTTACTATTTTTATCCTGTCCTTCATCCATGGAGGTCAAGGTAGTACATTGGTTTCTCCACCTGCAACAAACAGAAGAAGGTTTTTATACCCCGCTTTTCACTACCGGAGGAGTCTCATAGCAGCTTACAATCACCTTCCCTTCTTGTCTTCACAGCAGACACCCTGTGAGGTAGGTGGGGTTGAAAGAGCTCTGAGAGACTGCTCTATGACAACAGCTCTATCAGAACTGTGACTAGCTCAAGGTCACCCAGCTGGCTGCATGTGGAGGAGCAGGTAATCAAATCTGGCTCTCCAGAGTCGAGACTGCCACTCTTCACTACACCAAGTTGGCTCTCTGTGAGGTAGATCAAGTTCGGTGTGTATGACTGGTCCATGGTCATCTAGAGAACTTCATGGTACATCCTCATATGATACTTTAATCACTACAACATGCTGGCTGTCCCTGCTGGGAGACAAAAAGTTGCAAGGAGCAAACTGACAGCAGAAGCCATGATTTGATACTTGAGTTGGTATCCAGGTACTTCAACAAGCTGCAATTAGACTAAGATTGGGCACCAACCACTTAGTGCCCTGCTCCTATGTGCTCCTCAATCTGTCCAGGTCTTTGCTCCCTTCATGGGCAGAGCTTGATTCAAAACTTCCTGCAAGCCTTGAGTTCAAGCAAAACTCCCTAGACTGATGAAGCTTCAATTTGCTATGACACTGGAATGCAAGTCTTTGGTTCAGTCAAGCTCCATTTCACCGTGATGCCTGAACGACACGGCAAATTGGAGTTTGCCCCTCCCAGCCTGGGATTAAATTGAGTTACAGAAAACCTATTTGTGGACAGTAAGCGAACTCCAGTTTGCCAAGGCACCAGCCTTCAGACAAGATGGCGAAATGGTGTTTGCTCAAACCAATCAAGGTCCGTGTGCAGAAGGAGGTGCAAGGAGTGTGGGGTTCTTGCAAGCACTGTAGTAAGCTGCTCCTGTACCTGATCTCAGTTTGCTGTGACATCTGAATGAAGTCTACGATTAGCAGACTAACAAACAAACCACAGCTGAACCCGAGGTCTGCAAACAATCCAGGTGTGCAGCACAACAGACAGGAGGAAACGAAAGAAATCACAACAGCAGCCACTTTTCTCACTATGTCAGGAAATACAAAGCTATTTTCCAAATTCTGGATGCCAAGAAAACTTTGGGAACTCAGTGACTAAGTAAACGGGACGACAGTGCACAGAGAGACGGCACTGAGACCTCCCCTAGTCCATGATGCCATTTGCTGATTTGAAATAGACCCAGGAATCCACTCTTTGCCCCACAGGAGAAACTCATGCATAATCATCTGTTCCCTACATTTCCTCAACAGGTAAATAGTAGCTCTCCTGTGCCATGAAGGATTTATTTATTTATTGGCTTTTAGGCTGCCCCTCTCCAAAATGGTCTTGGGGCGGCTTACAACAATACATAAAAACAGCCCAAGTACAGAAACATATAAAACCTGAAAATTTCCTGCTAAAGTATTAAAGCTCACTATAATCGCCCCATCCATGGATTGTACCCTCAAGAGACAAAGGCACACAATGGATAGTATGTTGTCTGGGCTGGCTCAGGTTGTGCGTGAACAACCTGGGCAAAAAATTGGCCTGAGCCTTCGGGGAGGGCAGTATATAAATCTAAATAAATAAAAATAAATAAATAAATAAAAGGAGGTCCAAATAGATGGTATAGGAGCAACCCTGGGCCTCACCCAAATGCCTGAAGGAAGAGCACTATTTTACAGGCCCTTCAGCATCTCGGAAGTTCTGCAGGGGCCCGGGTCTCCACCACCAGCTCATTCCACCAGGCTGGAGCCCGGGGAAAATAGCTCCGGCTCTGGTTGAAGTCAGTGGCACTTCATTGGGGCCAGGAATCACCAGCAAGTAGGAATTTGTGGAGCAAAGAGCTCTTGGGGGTGGGGGGCAGTCCATCAAGTACGCAGGTCCCAGACCATGTAAGGCCTTAAAACCACCTGATCTGGGACTCAAGCGACAACCAGTGCAGCTGCTGGAGAATAGGTTGAATGTGGGTTCTCCATGGGGTCCTCATAATGGACCGAGTGGCTGCATTCTGTACCATTGTAATTTCTGGGTCAGGGATAAGGGAAGGCATACAGTGAGGTACAGTTACCTAGCCTGGAGGCGAAAGTGGCACAGGGTGGGGGCAGTGTAAGGCCCTTCATGCGCCAGAGTCCTGATTCACGTTGGCTCCTTCAAATCAAATTCCCAGCTTAAACCCATCTGTCAAGATCCATTTGAGGAATATGTGAACTGTGTAACTTTTGGATTAGCCTGTATAAATTCTACCTATTGTACCAAGTGTATTATTTGCACTTCTTACACCATTATTATCTAATCATATTCATGGACTGCAATTTAATTCATTCTTCACAAACTCCTACAATCAAAGCTCCGTAGCTGGACTCCCTTTATTTTTTACAATTAATTAATTTACCCCGTACTGCAAGTCCCTCTGAAGATTATAACCTTCGTTATCTCCTTGTGATAACGTATGGCTGCTACATCCCAGATACGGTTTCGTTTTTTCTCTTTTTTTCCTGGTAGGGCCCCATGAGAAATTTCCAGCATGCAGAAGCTGTAGTGCCAAATTTTATTAAAGACAGTTTGGCTTTTTAAAACTAGGTTCGCAATCCAATGTGCATTTCCTAGGAAATAAATCCCATTGGACTCAGGAATGCCTCCTTCACTTGCTCCTGTCTGTTGTGCTGCACACCTGGATTGTATCCCATTGGACTCAGGAATGTGCTCATGGTCTGTCTGCAAGGCATGGAGAAGTGGAACATTCCCACCTTCTCATCGGTTCCCATCTTTCTGCTGGCCATGCTCTTGGGCAGCCAAACACACCAATAGCAAGCAAGCCTGGCATGGCTCTAAAGCAGTGGTTCTCAAGCTGGGGGTCAGGACCCCTTTGGGAGTCGAACAACACTTTCAGAGGGGTTGCGGCAGGGCAAGCAGCTTGGCAGGGGGGGAGAGCGTTTGTCTCTCTGGAGCAGTGGAAAAGAGCGAGATCAGCATGGTGGGACAAGAGACAGAACTTAGAATCATAGAATAGAATCATAAAATGTTAACTGAGAAACCCCGGGGGGGGGAAAACAATTTATATACAATCATGAGCAATGGATCTTCACGCCATTGGTCAGTTTCAGTTTAATTTCCGTGAAAGACCACTGGCACAATTTTATGGTTGGGGGTCACTACAACATGAGGAACGGTATTAAAGGGTCACGGCATTAGGAAGGTTGAGAACCACTGATCTAAAGTGATGGGGAAAGTGACATCCGCTTAACTTCCTTCTTGGGTCTGGAACTTCACTAAAGGGCCAAGACAGAGGGCAGTAAAAAAGATCACTGCAACCTTAAAAAACAATCAAGTTAATCAAAATGACAGCCTTTGAATCCAAAACTCCAGCATCTACCATCACTAACCATGACTACCGTTCTTATCTCTACTACTTGCAAAAGCTTCCACTAGGAACAGCCAGCCAGCGTAGAGGAAGCTTCAGCATGGAGTTGGAAAGCACCTAAAAGCTCCATATTGCCCTAGCAGCCCATTACTGGGCTGGGCAGTAACTGTTGTGAACCTTAGTCTAGTGACAAGTGAGTTTGTGAAGTATTCTTTTGCCATATGTGAAATCAGTAAGTATCAATAAATAAAGGCATTCTTGGTTCCTAGAAACAGCTTTAGGCTACTGCCATCTAGGGATTAGATGTTATCGTTAGCTGAGACAAGCCCTCTGCAAAAGACAACTTGATTTTCCAGAGCAGTGGCACTCATTCTGTTGCTCACAGACAACCGTATCTGCAATCACATTGCACATGCAATGACAAGTGTTCCCTCCCCCGCATACCCTCTTTCGTCTTATTCCAACCTTCCTATGCCCTTCAGTTTTCTGTGGGTTTCCTCCCGTGGTTTTGAGAAGAAGACGACCTGTTGTTTGTATCCCGCTATTCCCAAAGCAGCTTACAAATACTTTTCCCTCCCTCTCCCCACAACAGACACCCTGGGAGGTTGGTGGGACTGAGACGGCTCTGTGAGAACAGCTCTAAGAGAACTGTGACGTGTCCAATGTCACCTCAAAATACAGCGCTTTCCACATTGCTTGGGGAGAGTCTGGCTTTTACAAACTGAACAGCCCACTAACTGAGCACATAGCCTGGTGCCCCTGTCTGAAGAAGAAGAAGAAGAAGAAGAAGAAGAAGAAGAAGAAGAAGAAGAAGAAGAAGAAGAAGAAGAAGAAGAAGAAGAAGAAGAAGAAGAAGAGTTGGTTCTTATATGCCGCTTTTCTCTACTCGAAGGAGTCTCAAAGCGGCTTACGATCTTCTTCCCATTCCTCTCCCCACAACAGACACCCTGTGAGGTGGGTGAGGCTGAGAGAGCCCTAATATCACTGCTCAGTCAAAAGAGC
The DNA here is from genome assembly GCF_049243985.1 of Paroedura picta. Taxonomy (NCBI): domain Eukaryota; kingdom Metazoa; phylum Chordata; class Lepidosauria; order Squamata; family Gekkonidae; genus Paroedura; species Paroedura picta. The sequence continues at coordinate 27,699,787 of NC_135374.1, read as the reverse complement.
ACTATCAGGGCTGTGGTGAGCCCAGGGTCACCCAGTGGGATAGCGCAGAATCAAACCCGTCTCACCACTTATAAGTCCGCATTCCTAACCACTACAGCAAGCTATAGAGGAGGGATAGCGAAGTGAGCAGGAGAGGCATTGATGGCACAGTCTGAAGAGAGTCTGATACATGAATATCCGATGTCAGTGGAAGGGATCTGGCCATAACGCTTCCTGTGGGAGAAGCCTCTGGCTTGAAAAGGGATGTGCAGAGTAAACGCAGTACAGAAGCTCCTCCGCATCTCATCGGGGCCATTGTTTTAGTCCTTGAATCTCATGAATTCTATTAACCTCCTGCATTCTAATCGCAAAAAAAAAAATGTTAACGAGAGATAAAGAGAGAATGTCAATGAAGTCCTTTTAATGCTTATTTATGACTGTGGGTGCTTGGCTATTATTAAAACGGCACACGAAGATACCTGGTGTCTCGCAATGAAAGTGCAGCTCTCCTCTGGAAAAAAGCAAAGGTCCTTCCTTGCTAAAGGAGAATGTATTGTCATGTACACCTCACTTCTGAGAGGTGATCAGTTCCAGGGGGCAGCCTACTGACTGGTTTCCTTCGGAGGAGAGAGAACACTCAACCTCATCCAATCCCACGGCAGGTCTTTTGCACTATCTCTTCCGCCAGATGTCTTCTCAAGGTGCTAATGGACTCTTACTCATTCCTACTGAGATGAGCATTATCTACTCTGAGTGGCAATGGCTCTCCGGGGCAGGGACCCCGCCCATGGCACCTGCCAACACCTTTCCTGGTGCCTCTCAAGTGTTTATAGAAAGTGGGCAGGGCCACGTAGGAGCTTCCGATTGGCTGTGCCAGGGTCTCATATTCATGTCTTTCACATCACCAAGTTACCTGGCCCTTTTAACTGCCAATACCAGGGGATGGACTTGGATCCTACTGCATGCAAAATTGTTACTATGCCACCCAAACCGGGGCCCAGTGTATTGTTAGCAGTTCCTATTTATGAATCGGCCCAATTGTTTTGAGTTACGAGCCAGTCAACAGCTTAACAAAAGAATGATCGATGCGCAAATGCTGCTGAGAACAGCTTGCCATACATGCTTGTGACAACCACAATGCAAGATCTCTGTATTCTCTGAGACCTTCTCAGATTTTGTTTGGCAGCGGGATGGATATGAATCCATCATCAACCAGGGTAAACAACTCTTCCACAGCTAAGGTGAACAACTCTCCTGTTCTGTAAACTTGTTTAACTATGCTTCCATTTTCTGTGCTTGAGGAATCATGAATCTGACCCCATCCACTATGGCTCTTAAAACCTGAAATGGTCTGGGAAATCTAATCCAATAGCTAAGCAAAAGAGGTTGGATAAATACTTGGCACAAGGCACGCGTAACCTGCTCTGAGTTTCTCAGTAGAAGAATAGGATGAGAACAGGATGATGTATCTCTGCCCTGAACAATCAAACAAGCCATTGCTTTGACCACACTGGGATGGTGTGCAGTGGTTTAAATTTAGGCTTCTTCAGTGCCACTAGAAGCACAGGCAGTGGGAGAGTTTTGAGGCAATTATTCCTTTGCGTATACTCATGGGGTGGCTATGCCCAGAGAGATGCAGAACAAAAGAAGGGGAAAGGAATAAAAGTAGGTTCCCAGCTCTGTAAAATAGAAAAGAGATAACGGCTGCCTGAAAAGGCTAAGAATTAATGTCTACATCCATAAACAAATTCGCATTGCAACATAGATACATAATCTTCTTGTAAAGCTGTTACAAAAATATATGTATTCATGGCAAAGGCAGCAGAAATGGAACCCAATTCCAAACATGCATACATTTAAGGATTCAAAGCCTAATCTTGAATAGCAAATTCAATTCTTGCTCTGTCAATCTTATCCACAAAATCTCAGAATTGGAATAGATGGTGCTACAGTGACAATGGATGTTCACAGACACCTCCAGAGCCAGAAAATATTACAGGGGAGACATTCCTGCAAACTCATTATCACATAATCACAGGTGAAAAGAATGTTTCAAGAAAACCATTTCAAAGAGCTCATTTGTTCCAGCAGTCATAAGTGTTACAGAAGGGAGGAAGGGGAGAGAGAACAAACTAGGGGAGAGACGGCTACCAAGATAATAATCATGAAAAATCAATGGCCATATAGTTTGTCCTAATTAATCTTTGGCTCAGGAGTAGCCTCATTTGAAGGAATCATCTTCAACAGGAATTAAGATACGGAACACACAAGAAAAGGAAAGAAATATACCTTCCAAAAGCAAACTGGCTATAATTTATGTAGAGGTATGGGCCTATTCACATACAAAATGGGGAGTTCTGCAAAAAGCAATGTATTTATTGCTCCCCTCTCTGAAAAGCTTAGTCATTGGTCTGGGAAACCTAATCCTGCAGCTAAACAAGAGGTTGGATTGGATCAGTACTTGGAGTTATTAAAAATTCATGTGAAGCAGCGTTAATATAGACCATTGCAGTCATGGATCCACCATAGACTCCTGGGGAAAAATATGTAGAGAATGTTATTGTTTGTCTGTGTTTCAGGGCACTACTGCTTTAAAATTTTCTTGGGTACACATTCCAATTTTTGGATGGTTATGTTGTAGCTGCCATTTTCCAAGATGGCAGATATGGTTATCACAATATTTAAAATTCACATAGAATGCACAACTTGGAGTTTTGAGATTGAGAAAGCCAATTATACATATTAGTTGTAAAGACAGCCATTTTTCCTGTAGTCATCATTTTGCAAGATGGTGGATCTTTTCTTCACATTATTGTAGGATGCACATACTGATGCCAAACCATATATTTTGCGGGTCAAGAAAACAAAATATACTATTCCTTTTGATGTAAAAATGAAACAAAGTATTATTCTTTAAGGTCTATATATTTGGAGGGAAGAATAAATCCAGACAAGCTGTTTTTTTATGTTTAGGACAAAAAATAGCAGGAGAATTGTTAAGATGAAATTTTTAAAAGTCTAAAACTTCTGTTGTCTTAAATAACAATAAACAAAATATTAGAGTGCTTGCTTGATAGTTATAGTGCTTATATGCTGGTTAAACTCTCATTCTTAAACAAAGGTTAAAACAAAGGACCCTTCTGACTTAGGGGTTGGTGGTTGTATTGATGAAGCATCCTTTCAGGGAGAAGGTTCTACTTCTCTGAGGCCTACCTTAAAGGGAGTAGCCATGTGTATATGTCTCAGTGACAGATTACCCAAAAAATCTGGGTTCAAATACCATACTAGTGTTGGGATCTGGGATTTTTAGAAATATATTTTTTTAAATGTCCAGGTCCAATAGACCCAAACTGGAAAATACTAGTTTAAAAAATTGCACACCTCTAGTCATGATCATAGAATCATAGAATAAAAGAGTTGGAAGGGGCCATACAGGCCATCTAGTCCAACTCCCTGCTCAACGCAGGATCAGCCCTAAGCGTCCTAAAACATCCAAGAAAAGTGTGTATCCAAACTTTGCTTGAAGACTGCCAGTGAGGCGGAGCTCACCACCTCCTTAGGCAGCCTATTCCACTGCTGAACTACTCCGACTGTGAAAATCTTTTTCCTGATATCTAGCCTATATCGTTGTACTTGAAGTTTAAACCCATTACTGCGTGTCCTCTCCTCTGCAGCCAACGGAAACAGCATCCTGCCCTCCTCCAAGTGACAACCTTTCAAATACTTAAAGAGGGCTATCATGTTCCCTCTCAACCTCCTTTTCTCCAGGCTGAACATTCCCAAGTCCCTCAACCTATCTTCATAGGGCTTGGTCCCTTGGTATGTGAACTCCTACTGAGATGACCAAGTTCTAAAAGTGAACAGGCATTTGATACCAACACAGGGTTTCAGAGGCGGAACTACTGACATTGTGTGGATCTAAAACTTGCAGATCTAATGCATGCAGGTGCAAGATAGCTGACTATTATTTTTTTGCAAGAATCAAGTTATGCAAAAATGTTGCATAACCATTTACTTTTTGTATTAGAGCTATAAACATGGTTTAAAAATGAGATTTTAGCCAACACATAAACATGATAAATATCAAACACTCTAATATTTTGTCTATTGTTATTCAAGACATCAGAATAAATCATCTTTGTCACTTTAACAATTCTCCCAGTACATTCTGTCTCAACATTACAAAGAAGAAAAATGACTGTCTCTACAACTAAAAAAATATTTTGACACCAAAATGAGCATCCTACATATCCGCCATCTTGAAAATGGCAGGTACAGGAAAACCATTCCAAAATTGGAATGTCTCCCTAAGAAGATGTACCTTGAAACACACACGATATAATTTTCTCTCTGTGTGTATATATTTATGTATGTATTTTGGGGGGGGCGGGGTTATGGTGGATCCAAGATTATTTGTCTATCAATCTCAGTACTGCCTAAATCAAGCTTTCTCAAACAAAATCCTGGAACTTGACAGTTCAGGAAGGGTTTTCCAAATGAGTGGGAGTTAATTATTTTTACTATATATATTTTAAAATGTTAAACATTTATTGGACAATATGACCCTATATGGCCATATTGAATGGATCCCCCTCCCAAAATGGCCAATGATGGGCCTGGAGGGAGTGGGAAGGCAAGGGCTTCAGGTGGGCGTGTACACAGTTATGCTTCCCAACCATATTCTGCATGATTGTGCCACTTCTGGGGTTCCTTGAAGCCTGTTTCAGATGTATCTCAATAGTAAAAACATTGAGAAAGGCTGGCTTAAATTGACCAGCAGTAGCTCTCCAAGATTTTACACAGAGCTCTTTTCCTATCATCTACTACCAGACGTTTTAAAATGGCGAAGACAGAGATTCTTCCTCTTCCCACAAAACACCCTGTGAGGAAGAAGGGTCCGAGAGAGCTCTGAAAGAACTGTGACTGGCTTGGCTGCATGTAGAGGAATGAGGAATCAACCCTCGTTCTCCAGATGAGGGGCTGCCACTCTTACACACAACATTAATCTGGCTCTTGGTATATACCAGCTTCATGACTATCAATATGTTGGGATGGGCATCTCTGAACTTCTCCCTCCTCCTGCCTTCCTTGATACATCACCCTTTGAAATTCAGCGCCATACAATTATCCTTCAATACGGTCTTTGTGGGCCACAGTTCTTATGGTAGTGACAGCTACGAATGGTGTCTGAGTGTTTGTGCATCCTCCAGTACCTGTCTCAGTCAGTTTTAGTGACGTTTAGCTACTTCCCACCAATAGCAAATTGAAACGTGGCCAGAGCCACTAAAAGTCAGACTGAGACTCGGGAGATCTCGGATCAAGTCTCTGCCCAGTCCTTGGCCAATGCTGGGCTTCTCATTTTCTCTCAGCCTGACGTACACTGCAGGGTTGTTGTGAGAAAACAAAAGATGGAAGAAACATGTACACATCCCTGAAATGTTTGGAGGAAGAGTGGAATAAAACCAGATAGATAGACTTTAGAGTGCAGGTGGAGAATTGCAAGAGTCATAGACAGAGTCCATATTATTCTATTTGTATGCAGGAACCCTTTTTTAAGGGGGAAGCAGTCCACCATCTAATTCTCCTACCCTGCAGTTTGAAGTAACACAGCCCAGGATCAATGCCATCATTCTGCTTATTTATTCAAGCATTTTTAGGCTTAAGTGGCTGTAACAAAGGAGGGAACAAAAGCAAAGCCCATTCTCCAACTTCCCCTCCCCCCGCCGCCACCACTATGCCTTATGTGACTCTGTGTATGTTGGCCCTACATAGTTGATCACCGGGCCTAGTATTCTTCCTCACTCTATGCTCGTTATAAGAGGTCAATGGGGGGAAAGGAAGCCAAGAGCCATGCTTCTAAATGGCTCATTTCACTGGAATGGAATAGGAAGACAGAGGGTCTTTCCAGATGGCTATGTTGGCATGCACAGATTTTACTCCTCTCTCAATATGTCTTTCCTTAGGATCTCCATTCTGTTGCAGAAATATTGCTATGCCCTCCAGCTGAAATGTATGAGCAGACTGTTACGCCACAGATGCTGGATGGGACTTAACATTCATACAGTGTTTAAAATGAAGCCATGCCCTTTGCCGTTGTCTGAAAAAGCATATATATTCCAAAATTGGGATTGCATGGCTGAACAGACTCAAGCAAGTCCTTGTTTTCACATCTGCAAAATGCTCAGAAATACCGTAATGTCTTGACTGGGTGCTAGCACAAATTTTGGGGGTGGGGATGAAATCCAGCTTGTTCATTCCATTGCAGGCTCTCGTTTGCACCTTTAATATATGCTTTTGATCATTTATGTAAACTAAGCTGTCACTGATCCTCTTAGGGCAGCCGGGCTAGTTTAGTGTTTGTTATTTCACCGGAGGAGAAAGCGAACCTTCCTGAGCACAACGGCTCTCCATTGCTTTGCAGTTTGCTCCGTGGAATCTGCTTCCTTTGCTTCACTAGGAGGAACACGAATTCCCTGCAGATACATAACTGCATGTTGATGACAGGTTAGCTGTGGAGAGATCTGGATGAATAGCCTCGTGAAGGGAATCTGCCATAGAGGTTTTGTTTTTTAGGACTGAACTCGGCAATCAAATCAAAGGGACAGGGAAAACTCCTTTCTTACTGCAGCCAAGCTAACATGAATGTTCCCAGGGTTATTGATTTGCAATGCAAACCGACCGATCCAGTATGCATGCCGACTTTAATTAAGCGGCTGAGGCTGGCTTATCAAGAATTCTGAGGTTTGTTCAGACCTTTAATGTAAATAACAATGCAACCCTAAACAGAGTTAACAACCTTCTAAATTTAGGATACAACTTGTTTCAGGATTGTGGCAGAAGTCCAATACAAGGCCTTCAGACAATGTTCTGTATATCTTTAGTCATTAAGTAGTATTAAAAAAAAATTCTTACATCCAGTTTAGGACTCATTCAAAGAGAAACTGCATTTCAAGGGCATGCATATGTGGTAGCAAAGAGTGAGCCAGTTCCTCCCTGAGATATCTATGATCCTTTGCAAAAACTTAATTTCAAGCTCTGTTGAAGATTGTGTTTTGCTGCATTTAAAAAAAACGCACATACACACATTGGCTTAATTTCTGAGGCTGCTGCGTTAAAATGAGAAAGACAGACCTTTGGCTGAGAAAATAGCCTCATGCATGATGCTTAAATATTCAGCCCAGCATTGCTTACGGGTATTTTCCCCAACACTGCAGCTGAGCTCAGTTGATGTTCGATACACCAGGCATAGCTCTGGCATGCTTCAGTGGAGGCTGTTAATATTTTTTTAAAGCAATCAAACCAATTTTTAATTTAAGAAGACCAAAGTTTGCAACACCATATATATATATACATATATATATATATATATACCATATATATATATATATATATATATATATATATATATATATATATATATATATATATATATATATATATATATATATATATATATATATATATATATATATATATACATTTAAAAGAGAAATCAGTGACCTTGGTAATAACCTCACTGTGAATCGAGAAAGGTTTTTTTTTTTCCTTTTTTTTAATTGGAATTTGAAATGATGGGAAGGATGCCAGTGAAAATCTAAAATGAAACCTTTTGTCTTTTTATACCACCAGGATAAATTCAGGACGTCTTCTCAAGGAATACTTCCAGCGCGCATGCACACAAACACACACACAGAGGCACGCAACTAATCAGCAATTTATTCTACAGTTTCTAAAATTCGAATCATGGCATTATGAATGACCATGAATAACAAACAGAAACTGCAATATACATGTATCATGCCAATGTAATAACATCCTAGCCTTTCAATTCTAGTTCATGTTTGTATTCAACATGGTGCAAGTCCAATTTTTCTAGGTCTCTTGCTGGATTATATAAAAAAGATGAAATTACATAATAGAGCGCACCAAAGTCTAACAGAAATCATGTGTGGTCTTTGAGCTCTGCCATAAGAGAACACTTGAAGAAGAGTTGGTTCTTATATGCCGCTTTTCTCTACCCGAAGGAGGCTCAAAGCAGCTTAACAATCGCCTTCCCTTTCCTCTCCCCACAACAGACACCCTGTTAGGTGGGTGAGGCTGAGAGAGCCCTGATATTCTTGCTTGGTCAGAGCAGTTTTCTCAGTGCTGTGGCGAGCCCAAGGTCACCCAGCTGGTTGCATGTGCAGAATCAAACCTGGCATGCCAGATTAGAAGTCTGCACTCCTAACCACTACATTAAACTGGCTCTCACACCAAACTGTCTTCTATGTCCAATACAATGCAGGAGAGATAGTGCAAAGAAAGCATGACATCACAGTAAGAAAAAACAAGAGCCAATTTACTAGAACAGAAGTTAAGCAGAGTGATTAATGGTTGGTACTTGGATAGGAGTCCCCACGGAAGCCCAGGGTTGCTATGCAGAAAATGGCAAACCAACTCTGAACCTCTCTTGCCTCAGGGCCACCATAACTCATTTGCAACACGAAGACACTTTCCACCACTACAACCAGACTGCCTTGCAGCTGGCGGTGAAGATGGAAATAGATACTAACATAATTTTGAAAGTATCAACCTTTTAAGATGTTACATGGGGGGGATGCAACTCTGCATACTGGGTGTGCATGTTATTCATGATGCTCCCAATGTATGCAGTCACTATTTTGTGTGAACAGGGAAATGTGTCTATTTTCAAGCTCTGAACTACACAAAGGGAAAAAGACACAATTTGTCAGGCTTACACGTTCTGAAGCTGGAAAATGTGTGTTTGCCGTTATAGGGAAATTTCAACTGCCCCCATGTAATACTTGAAAAGGTTTTTTATTCTTTAGTTGTAACCCAGGATCCACAGAAACAGGTGACAAAGGTAAACCCCCAGAATGCCTTTGAACTTGTTATTTCACAAACAGCAGCTTCTCCAGATCACGCAGTGAATGTCTTTTGAAACCATGAGGACTTTCTATATATGCAGTCTTCAATACGGCTTGGTGGTTTGCTGTTCAATGGAAAAAAAATCACCATTGTGCATACCGAAATTCATTTTTATTTGCTAAATGTTTTGCCCTTTTCTTGTATATCATCCTCAAATCCATGGGAGAATTGTACCTACTTTACAGGCTAACCAGTCAGGGTCGCCAACATTTTATGTGCCAAGAACAGTCAGAAAAATCTGCAATTGAAGCTGCACGTCTGCTGATTCTCTGCTATTCAAGGCAAGGGAGCCCATGAGAAAACAGGGTGGCAACTTAGTGAAGAAAATGAAGTAAACACACACACTTGGTTATGATCTGTGAGCAGAGCTCCAATGCCTCGAGAGGCACTTCTTCTTATTGATCATCTTTAAAGTACACATGAGTGTTAGGCAGAAAAAGTGGCCCACATGCCCATAGGATTTGACATTTAGCCTTGTCTGATCAGTGATGCATATAATGAGTTGCAAGCTCACAGAGTCCTTGAGAAGAGAGATTTCCATACGGGGGTGAAATTCCTGGCCTGAGATGAAGGCCTTGGCTTGGGATAAGAGTCCGGGGCAGATCTAGCTCATTTGTACCTGGGTTTGCCCAACCGTGCAATTATGTAAGATCTGTCTCAGCACTCCTACATCCCATCGTTCCCAATTTTATCAAGCTCCAAAAGTCAAAGCTGTTTATAGACATATCTCATTTGTTCGCAAGGACCCCAGGGGGCTGATGGGCGAATCTTTGCCCATTGTCCCATGAGGCACTGAATGCAACAAAAACTTGATATTAAGCAAATGATAATTATAAACTAATGGAAAAAGGCTTGGTGCAGGTAGGAGAGGTCTGGTAACCAATTTGTTAACCGACCATAAAATTTGTCACGGGCACTGACACTATTAGTGATCATTCGTTGGAGGCACTGTAATTAATCTTCGATGGAGTGATTACGAAAGCGTACTTGGCAGCCTTAAACTCCTACAATCTTGCAAAATCCTCCAGATTTGGCTAGGAGGTAATCTAAAGCTATACAGACCAGCACTTGTTTCTGATGGAGGTCTTCAGTCTCCTGTTGTAAGTCTCTAATTATTGCTCCAGTGGCATTCACTGATTTTTCTGATCTACATGTGAGGCCAGGATAGAATTGCAATTCTCCTGGGTGACTATGGCGAGGTAAATTCCTAATGTGAGTACTCCTGCCACAGAACTAAGAATAGGACAACCCACAACTCCAGTGTTTGACAACTGGACATCAATAATCACCTCATCTTGGCAGTGTGGAACCAGAGGCCAGCATCTTTAACTAATTGAACAGGAAGCATGAAATAGCCAATGGCTGCATGTTAATAGTTACCAGGGTGATAATTTGTAGCAATCCCATCAAGCAAAATCCACATACTGGGGGCTTTTATTTGCCACCCCCCACAGATATTCCCATTTTCAGCAAAGTTGACCAGGAAGGTGGGGAAATTACCCTAAATATCAGTAATTATAGGGTTGGCTAAAGTTATTCTAGGTGAGAAGGAAGAATTGAACCCACCCCACAACCAAAAATATTCATCACAGGCTGAATAATTACTGAGTCCAAAACGAGTTTTGCCTGTTTCCAATCTTTCCATTTAGAGTTCCATATGCTAGAGGAGGGACAACAAAAGCACATTCCTCTGGTAAAATGCGAAAAGTGCAAAAATCGCCAGGAAACTTTATTAAGTTCAGTTGGAGGGGTAGAAAAGAGTGTTGATTTGTGTATAGCAGGATGTTGTCGCTGGCCCACAATCAGAGTGGGGGACACAATAAGGGCCGGAATGAAGGCTGCAGTAGATAATGCAAGTGGGTGTTCATAATACAGGGTGGCATTCTGCCCATGGACTTCTACCCATTCTACCCAAAAATTCGTAGCACATGAAGGGATCAGGGGTCAGCCTTGACTACTGGGGAAGGCTGAAGAGAGAAACAACGCACACAGCAAGAGAGAGTTTGGTGGTAATCACAGCAAGGATAGCCAGGAGGAAATTCTCTGGAGTTGGCTCCTGTCTTTGTTCCTGCAGCATTAATTGAGCCTACATGGTGAGAGCCTCAGGTTATTGGGGAGTTTCCCCTAGAGTGCTGTTGCTGGGACATTGATGTCAGTTGAGGATTGAAGTTCAGGATGGGGTTGGTCAGATCTTTTTGCCATGACAAACACAATGGGTGGGGACCCAGACAGGACCTGTAGAAGTGGAGACAGCTGCATGTGATGAGACGCACCGGGCCCTTCCAGACAGGATCCAGAAGTTCTCTGAAGTAGACTAATGGTGAGGGGAGGGGTGAACACATGACAAAGTGTCTTTGCATGGGTGTGTGCCCATCTGTGTTAAGGGTAAGCTGATTGACTATAACTAGCGCTTTGGCCAGATACCTGTTGCAAAATTACAGGGGTTGGAGGTGGTGTGCTCTATCACAGACACCTGACATTCCAAGATCGCTTTTAGTACACGATTGACCCATTCCACTATGGCTTGGCCGGTTGAATTATAGGGAATACCATGAGTTAAAAGAATCTGCCACCGTTTAGAAACATATGCTGGCCCATTATCTGTTTTCACCTGCTGGGGCCATGGCCCATGATGGCCATGGCCACAAGCATGTGTGAAATGACACGAGCTGTCACCTCTTTGCGAAAAGCTGAAGCCCAAATAAAACCAGAGTAAGTATCAATGATGACGTGCAAGCGAGATAAGGAAGATAACAGGGCACACAGTAACATCCATTTGCCATAACTGATTGGCAGCTGTCCCTCGGGGTTGACAGCATAGGGAAAAGGTGCAGGAAGCTTGCTGCAATGGGGACAGGAGTGCACAATGACTTAAGCCTGAGAAAGAGGCAAAGAAAATGATTTGGCTAGAACCTTAGCAGACTGGGGGTGAAATGAATGACTCTCCAAAGGGTCATCAAAAAGTGGGGCAGTCAGATTATGCAGTGCCTGATCAGTCATCTTTCCTAACACCATGCAATACTACCAACAGCAGGCACAGGATTCTTGATTTAAGAATATTTCTCTGTTCACTGGTTAAAACTGTAACTATCTTAGTATGGATTTGGTTTTCACAGTGGAGTTATGCTTATATCTAGCAGAGTCTAAATATGCAGAACTAAGGGACATCCCATAGATGACAGGCATCTGACAACCATAGCAGATTTCATCCATCTCTCTGCTACACACTGGAGCTACTGGGCTGTTTGTTTTATGCTACGCTGGGCTAAAATGGAAACCAGCTGAGCTGACTCTTATTGGTGGAGAGTTCCCAGGGTCCAATAAAAAGGGTTATTGCTTGCAACAAATATTCTACTTTGCATCTCTGTGTTGATTAAGTGGTCCAAAGCTTAGTAGTAGAATGCAGGAAATCATCCTATTGCTGTATGCTGTATAGACTGCTGATTAAACTTAGGCTACTTGGAAATTGCTCTTAATTTAATAAAGTTAGTTGTGAGGACACACAGGACCAAGGGCCAAACGATATATTCAGGTTTTTCATTTGTTGGGTCTGCGTTCTTGGGGCCAAACACAGGTTCCCTGCAGCTGAACAGCAGTTGTAGGGGAATGGCTTCTAAAAAGTAAAGAAGAACCCAAATGGGCTTGGGAAACTGCCTCAAGGGGGAAGAACAGCTCCTGCTTTCCCTGCTGAACTGTTTTCCCACATGGAAACAGTGCTGGGGGAGTGAGCTATAGCCCCATTTTTCCTACTCCACATGCACAGAATATTCCATTGCTCCTTTCCAGCACCATTTCCATGTAGGGAAGCAGCAAGGGGGTGGGCGATGAGACAGGAGTCCTCCCACTGCTGTGCAAGCATTCTTAGGCTCTCCTTTATTTAAGGACACTGGCCCTCATGGGTCTTGGGAATTTTGATGCTACATGTTTCTGAGACCTGTGAAAAATTCCAGGGGTAGGATTGGTTCCTGTTGGAGAAGATCTATCGCATAGATCTATGGAAATCTATGGCATTTTTGTAATGTTTTCTTTATCATTTACAAATGTAGCACAGGTGATTGTACAGAGGCCTTCCTGCAGGGCAGCAGGTCTGCCTATCCAACATCACATATCTCAACAGAAATCCTGTTCACTCCAGTCCCTAGCCATCCGACTGCTCCTCTGTCATTTTCAACATCCAAACTGGACTTTCTTTTCACAGACACACATTGACATGCTCTCTTCAGCCAAGGGAAGGAAAGTCATATTCCCCAAGCACTCATTAACGAAGCTATTAAGGCTCCTCAAGGGGGAATTTCTACAATTATTAAGAAACTCTACTTCTCTACCCCCCTTCAAGGATCGCTGCCTTGTTGTGGCAAGGGGGCTTGCGTAGTTCAGTGAAGCTATGAGCTATGCCGTGCAGGGCCACCCAAGACGGACAGGTCATAGCTGAGAGCTCTGACAAAAGGTGATCCACTGGAGAAGGCAATGGCAAACCACTCCAGTATCTTTGCCATGAAAACTCTATGGACAGTTCCAATAGGCATAACGATATGACGCTGGAAGATGAGCCCCTCAGGTCGGAAGGTGTCCAATATGCTACTGGGGATGAGCAGACGGCTAGTACGAGTAGCGCCAGAATGAATGAAGCGGCTGGGCCAAAGCCGAAAGGACGCTCAGTTGTGGAAGTAACTGGTGGCGAAAAGACAGTCCGATGCTGTAAAGATTTTTATTCCATAGGAACCTGGAACGTCAGATCCATGAATCAAGGCAAGCTGGACGTGGTTAAACAAGAAATGAGAAGACTGAACATCGACATTTTAGGAATCAGTGAACTAAAATGGACAGGAATGGGTGAATTTAATTCAGATGACCATCAGGTATACTACGACAGAGAATGAGGTGGATGGATGGAGTCACTGAAGCAGTAGGTGCAAACTTAAATGGACTCCGGGGAATGGTAGAGGACAGGAAGGCCTGGAGGATCATTGTCCATGGGGTCGCGATGGGTCGGACACGACTTCGCACATAACAACAACAACAACTTCTCTACCACTTCCGCACATGGGGCAAAATTGCGTGATGTTTCCTACCTTCAGTTGTGTGACAGTCTCGCCTTTCCGCCTGCTCACTAGCAGTGAAAGAGGCACCAGTGAGACCAACACACTCTTTTAGTCACTGCTCCTCAGCCTGTCAATCAATGGAGGCAACCAATCAGAGGTTTGTATGCCTCCAAAGTTCCCCTGAACATGATTTTTTTCCTGCACACACATTTCCTTGGATATAATGTCACAGAATGGATCAGTTTGAGATTATAGGTGTAGTGTGAGAGTAAATTAACATACAACATAATGAAAATGGTTAACGGATTCTAGAGATAAAATCAGAGTCCAGTAGCACCTTTAAGGCCAACAAAGATTTATTCAGGGCGTGAGTGTTCGAGTGCAAGCACTCTTCGTCAGACTATAATCTTCTTACATGACAGGGAATATTTAGCAAAAATCAATTCTGTTACATCAGTAGACTGTGTCACAACTAAATACAGCCAATGATAATCCTTTGTCAAAACAGCTAACCAATCCCCTAGAATTCAGTGTACTTTACAAAGAGAAACCAAGATTCAAATGAGTAGCTGTGTTGGTCTTAAGTAGCACAATAAAGTCAGAGTCCAGGGGCTGTATTTGGTTGTGACATAGTCTACTGATGTAACAGAATTGATTTTTGCTAAATATTCCCTGTCATGTAAGAAGATTATAGTCTGACAAAGAGTGCTTGCACTTGAAAGCTCACGCCCTGAATAAATCTTTGTTCATCTTAAAGGTGCTACTGGACTCTGATTTTATTGTGCTACTTCAGATCAACACGGCTACCCATTAGATTCTAGAGATAAATACGAAAAACAGCAATCTGGATTTGTTTGTATTCACTTGAGATTGAATTGGATGCAAAACATCTTGGGTTCAATAAAGGTGTCTACTTCTGACCAACAAGGCTACCCACTTGAATCTAGAATTTCACAGACATTCTTGAGGGACACAGATAAACATTCTGCAGAACGATAAAAGTGTGGGCCTTTGTTAGGCTGGCCATTTCACTGGGTAGGAAGCAGGACAAAGAAGGCTTAGGTACCAGCAACTTTGGATCATAACCAGTTGCAGAAAGACAACTTTAGGAACCTTTGCTCAGACAAGTGAAGCTATCAAGTAGAGTATGTCTGGACCAGGATTCCTGCAGACATGTGAATCCAAGGCTGTGAAGGCTTCCAAGATAATTACCAGGGCCTTGAACTGAACCTAGAAACTAATTAGTAACCAATGGAGTGTAATATGCATGCTCTGTTTAGCTCCAGGTTGTAATTGAGATGAAGGATTCTATAGCACTGGAATTTCTGAGTCATCTTAAATGTAGATTATGTAGAGCATGTTACAACAGTCTAATTTTAAGATTACTTTGGCATGAATCCACACGGCCAGATTGAGTGGGCTGAGGAAGGGACAGAGAGCCATCCTCCTGGAGGGATGGAGATAGAAGAAAGCATTTTTTTTTTGGCAACAGAATTCACTTGTTTCTCCATCTGGATTCAGTATAACCTTGAGTCTCTTAACCATAACAGCAAAGATCAGCTGAGCTCCATCTAATGTTACGAGCACCTCTAACACCTCAGCCTTCCTGACCAGCATCACTTCCATCTTGTGAGGATAAGTTATTAAGATAGAACAGATGCATAACAGAAACAGAAACAGTGTTAAGGGACAGGAAAAGAAACATTCAGTCACATATGAGTTTTCAGCCTGCAGAGACACCCCTCAGCCCACATGGAATGCCCCCTTTCCACCTGCCACCTTCTAAACTTCTGTATATCAAGTTCTGGGTTACACATCGGTCAGGCTGTCACACTCACCACCCATCTTGTCTCTTTTAGACTAAATAGACAGCCATTACCATTTCACATGTCAGGTCCTCTGTCTCACTCTCAGAGACAGCCACAGATGGGGTAGCCCAGCCCCCTTAATACCTGACCCTCACTCAAACCTCCACTGAATTATTGGGGTTGGAGCTCATACACTGATCCAGTTACATGTTGATACCATTCTATTCTCAAATAGAATAGCAAGATCTTTACTCTGTCTGTGTGTATATATATACTTCCCCTGAGACACAAAACCCATAGGGTTAGACAAAACAAGAATTAAAGTATAAAAAATGTATTTGTCTATAAGGTGCCACTGGACTCTAAGAAATTTGTTCTACTGCTTCAGCCCAACATAGCTACCCACTTGAATCTCAAAACAAGAACTGTTATTTATAATGTCAGCATAAGACTGAAGAAAGAATGATAGAGGTAACAAGCTTTCTTTTCTTTTGAACAATAATTCCCTACTCTCACAATTGTTGCAGCTGAATCCTTTCAGCCAGCTCTAACCAGCTAATCATTCTACCAGACCAGGGCTAGTCAAACTGTGGCCCTCCAGATGTCCATGGACTACAATTCCCAGAAGCCCCTGCCAGCATTCGCTGGCAGGGGCTTCTGAGAATTGTGGTCCATGGACATCTGGAGGGCCACAGTCTGAGTACCCCTGTACCAGACAAACCCCTTTCCCTCTCAACTCTCTGGCTGCCAACTCCCAATGGCTGTTCTCCAACTGTCTCTCCACAACATTCCATCAGTTCCCATTGGTTGCTCTTAGGGAGAGGTGGAACCTAACTTACACTATGTTATTTTCAGTCTGTCCCACCTCCATAAATATGATCTGAACACTTGCCATGAAATTCATGTTACATCAATTTAGAATAAGAGTTACTTTTTGTTGCTGTTGTTAGGTGCGAAGTCGTGTCCAACCCATCGTGACCCCATGGACAATGATCCTCCAGGCCTTCCTGTCTGCCACCATTCCCTGGAGTCCATTTAGTTTTTATAGCCCACTTTTAATTACCTGAATCTCAGAGCAGTTTACAATCACCTTCCCTTCTTCTTCCCACAACAGATACCCCATGTGGTAGGTGGGGCTGAGAGAGCTCTTACAGGGCTGCATGTATGAACAACTCGAAACAGCCAGTCTTAACCACTCCCTGAACAGGTTCTGAGAATTAGCACCATTTTTTTCTGAATTATATTTATTTCTACAGCATTTTTTTGCCCCGAAGTGGCTTACGACTTTGTTTTCCCTTCCTCTAATTTATCCGTTTGGAGACTCCTAGTAGAGAAAAGCGGCATATAGGAACTAACTCATCACCTACTCTCCCCTGAAGCTTCTCAAAAGGTTTGCGGGACCACTCGAGCATGCCCTTTGTATCAAAACTTTCCTTTCTAATACAAAGGCACACTGAGAACGGAACATTCCGCAGCACAGTGTTGAATTTCGCTCATGCTACATTTCACTGTTGAATCTCACAGCACATATGTTCCATGTATTGTTCTTATATTATTATGTAAACCACCCAGAGCCCCCGGGGAGGGCGGTATACAAACAAACAAACAAACAAACATTCCTAGCTGCACAGAGTGCTGGGTTTTTTTAAAAAATTGTATTTTAAGCACGGCTTTCTTCTTCAGGGGGATTTGCGGTCGTCCTTTCCAGCTACATGCAAGCAAAAAGAAGAGAAAAAAACAAAGATTCAGCACACGGTTCCTGTAACGCTCATAGCCATTAAACGAAGCCCCGAAGAAGCACCTAAGGCTAAGCGACACGAAAGCGACTTCCCAAGTTCGGCGCCTACAATTCCCAGAACGCCCGGGGACGGCGCCTTGCATCCTGGGAGCTGTAGTCCTGAACCCGCGCGTACAAAAACGGAGCGGGGCGTGGCTACCACGGTTGCTGTTTAATAGAAGTGCTCGGCACGCGGCCGCCCCTCTCAGGCAGGCAGGTGAGCCGTTTCGCTTTCTTGGCCCCTGGAAGCCGCCGCGGCCCGACGAAGGAAGAAGGGATGGAGGGAGGGAAGAGCTCCCAGCGGGCGAAGGGCTGAAGCCCTGCGAGGAGGCTTGGGGTCCGCCGGCCCTTTCCCGGCACGGGGCAGGTCCCCTTTGGAGGGGCTCCAGCGGCCGGGTCGGAGCTCCTTCCCCGGTGACGGCCGGGAGCTCGAGGGGGGCCGCGTGGTGGGGCGGTTGGGGCCTCGGCCTCCCAGCCCAGCTCAGCTCCCTATGGGGTTCCTTGGGGCCGGTCCGTGCAGCAAGGAGGCTGTCGTCAGGTTGAAGCGGAGGAACGGAGAGCCATGGGCTGGGAGAGAGAGGGGGGGAGGGTCCACTTTGACCACCAGCCGGGCTCTCTTGCGGATCTGGGGGTCACAGAAGTCATGGGGGATGTGAGCAGGACGGGAATGGGCTGGGACCGAGCCCAAAAGAAAAAGCTGGCTGGACCCAACCGCCTGTGTGCCTCGCCCTGAGTGCCTCGAAGGATTAAAAATATGTTAGTCACATACATTTTTGCTATATTAGGGCTGTTTTCAAAATCTAATTAGCGGTGAATTTGTTAATTGGGGGAAAAACTTAATCTGCTGTCCAGAATTATGAGAATAACATGGGAACTGTGTACATCAGCATTCCTGAGTTCCTCCAAAGGAGGATGGAATGGAAATATACAATTGGACTTTTAGATATAATATGGATCATAGTTATACCTGGCTAAGTGGATAGATTTCATTTTGTTTTGGATGGAATTGCATGATTCGTAGGTTATATATTTTTTTAATTTGTTTATTTTCTTGGATTTATATACCACCCTCCCATATGTTATTTAGTAATTGTGCAAGAGTCCTTTCTCTGTATTGCAGCTATGCTGAAAGAGGATTTCGTCTGTGACCATCCTGTGAGTTCATTGCATGGTCTGAATCCGAGACTCTTTGAGTACTTGCTTGGTGCTATGGTCACTGCACTCTGTGAATCAGCTCCCAACAGGTGTCATCTTTAAGATCAACAAAGGTGTGCACACACACAAAAGCTTACACCTTGAATAAAGCTCTGTTGGTCTTAAAGGTGCCCCTGGACTCAAAACTTTGTTCTCCTGCTTCAGACCAACATGGCTACCCACCTGAATCTATCCCAATAGTTTTCAGAATGCATGGGGACAGGGTTATCTTGTCACTAGCAGCTATGCATAAGAATTACTACTAAATTCTCACTTCTAAAAATAAGATATGGGGTTTTCAAGTTTGCTTTTATTTGCTTGACATCAGTACTACAAGCATGAGGCAAATTTTAGTTTTCAGCGATAAAAGAAGTCTTGGGGGCTTTGTTAGGTTTGTTCCAGGCTTTATTATGAATATTGAAGACTTTGAGCATCAGCCCAAAGGACTACCCATCTGGCATACTGAGATTCTCCTCTGTGCTTTCAGAGTACTGCTTTTTGAAGTTTAGAGGAAATTGCTGTAGAATCCCTGGTAGGAAGAAGCTGATTCTTACTTCAGAGAAAAAGTATCCTGCATCTCTGCCTCCTAGAAAAGATATAAGGAAGAAATAACAGGAAAAGAGGATCACTGGTTAGTGGCAGAGCTAGCTACCTTAAGAGAAAAGAATTAGCTAGAGATGATTGAACACAAATGCACCATCTGTACGTTTTTATTCAAACAGATTGAATTGCTGTGCCATAGTTTATTTTCATTTGGAAGACAAACATTCATGCTCCTGCACTAGGTGCCTGAACTGGCCAATTAATTACATTCAGTAATAATTTAAAAATTCTGTGTGACTATTCCCAGGCTTTTGGGGTGGTGCAGGGAGGCACAGGTGCAGTGAGGATGCTCTCAGCAGGCTGGGTTGGGATTGAATTTCCATGGCAAAAAGCAACATCTCCTTGTCTTTATTGAGTTTGCAAAGCTAAATAGCATTTAACTCCCACTGCATCCCAGGTAGGCCAGAGCACTCTCAGGTATGCAGTCTTGTTCCAAACATATTACCTGTTCAATCTCAGTTCATGGCTGCTTCCCAACTTTGCTGCACCACCATCTTAAGTGCCTGGCCCATTAATTGCCCTCATCTTTTTTTTCTGACCCTCCAGTCATCTAGCTGATGGTCCCAGTATGCCCTCAGTCCTAAACAGATTCCTTCCCCTCAAATGTGGCTGATACGTGCCACACCTATTCCCAGTCATAAGCACCCCTGGCCACATTTTTCCTATAGGGTGCCAGCTTATACCAGTCCAAAGCTTCACCATGTGTCCACCTTTCTTGTTATTGAGGTCTGGCCCCTCAGTCTCTCTCTCCCCTCCCCCCTGTCAGCTCCAATTCCCCCAGGTTGCCACTATTACATTTTTATGAGGGTCATCCTATATTCATGGTTGTCTTTTCAGAAAAATAAGTAAATTTTTGTGACTTTGTAAGTGAACTTAGAATTCCCAGATACTTTCAATATCTAACTTACTCTACTATTCTACTATTCCTACTTACCTGCGGGACTGTTTGGTTGCTTATACCCCCTGCTGGGCTCTCCGCTCTGCGGGTATGAATCTACTGTCTGACCCAGGCCCCCGGAACGTTCACCTGGCCAGGGCCAGGGCCTTTCTGGTTCTGGCCCCAACCTGGTGGAATGAGCTCCTGGAGGAGCTAAAGGCCTTGTCGGAACTACCATCTTTCCGCAGGGCCTGTAAGACAGAGCTCTTCCGCCAGGCGTATGGTTGAGGCCAGGGCAGAGCCTGGGTTCCATCCAAGACCCCTAATCCATCGGCCAGTTTTTTCTCTCCTCTCTCTCTTACGGAACTAACGTCTGACCTCTCTCTGAACAAGCGGGGAGAGTTACAGAATAGAATGCCATCTTTTTATAGTAATAACGAGTATTTATGGGGTTTTATTTGATTTTATTGTGATTTTATATTGTGAACTGCCGTGAGACCTTTTGGCAAATGGCGGTATATAAATCCAACTATAAATAAATACAATAAATAAATACTCCTTTTTTAAAGCTATGTGTAATTATTCAATTTTTTAAAATTAATTTTTTTCTTGGAAGTAATAATTTATTTCTTCAACTAACTAGGGATTATTCAATAACGGTAACTTTATTTCATCTTGACTCCAGAAGTATGAACTTGTGCCAGAGGTTAGGACCTGGGAGACCCAAGTTCAAATCCCCACCAGAGGTTTATCAGTGACCCTGGGCTAGTCACTGTTGCTATTAGCATAACCTGCCTCAGACGATTGTTAGGATGAAATGAAAGAGTGGATGCCATTTGTGTCAGAGTTTCTTGGATAAAGAGCAGGATAAAAATGTAAAGGATTGATGACCTTTAAATATTAAGATGTAAACATCTTGAAAATGTCTTTTTCTATGGGAAGAATAATTCAGGTGGGTAGCCATGTTGGTCTGAAGTAGCAGAACAAAGTACAAGTGCAATAGCACATTGGAGTCCAACCAAGTTTTATTCAAGGTGTGAACTATCGTATGCAGGCACACTTCCTCAGACAATTAAAAGGAACTCATTAGACTACATATATAAGGAAAGAGTAAGTTACCAGGACTCTTGTAATAATTATGCTCTACAACTGGGAATACATCTGTCATTAGTCACTACCCTTGACAGCCTTATTCCTTGGACTATGTTTTGGGAGATTAATACAAATGACTGATAACATTCTCAACTCAGCTTGTTGTTCTAGCAAGGCTTTTGAATCTGCTAAACAGCTTCATTATACTGCATGGATATTTTCATGATACTGTTTACTAATTTTCTGCTCATTTATTCTATATATGTATAGTGATTTCCATTTCATCATCTGAAGAAGTGTGCATGTACATGAAAGCATAACACCTTGAATAGAACTTTGTTGATCTTGCCCCAGGGGGATGAACCAGAACTAATGAGATGAAATTAATGCAAAAGAAATTCCATCTAAACATCCGGAAGAAGTTCCTGATAGTGAGAGCGGTTTCTAAGTGGAACTCGCTTCCTCGGGAGGTGGTGGGTTCTCCATCTTTGGAAATGTTTAAACAGAGGCTGGCTAGCCATCTGATGGAGAGGCTGATTCTGTGAAGGTTCAAGGTTATAATAGATGAGCAATAGGGTTGTGAGTGTCCTGCATAGTACAGGGGGTTGGACTAGATGACCCAGGATGTCCCTTCCACTCTTATTATTCTATGATTACAAAGGTGCCATTGAACTCAAAGTTAGTTATGGGAAAGAATAGATTGTATTAACGGCAAAATAAATACAGCTAAGTCATCTGGCTGTGGTAATCCAAAAACAGTGGTAGTCAATAAGTAAATCTATGTGAATTAAATATGGATGTGAAAGAAATTCACAATCCCACCACTTAGCGGTATATATTGCTTGTCTTAACACCAAATCCTTCTTTTCATACATGCACATTTTCTGTTATGGCTTGGGCATTCTGTTTAGTACCATTTACTTGGACTGGAATTGACTCTCCAGGAGCTCAGGAGATGTATTTTACAGCCATGTGACTTGAGATTGTTTAACTGGAGATGCAGGAATTAAATTTGAGATCTTCTATAGAAGAGGTGACAACCAATGAATGAGTTAATATGCCTAGTTATAGTTTAAATGCTGTTGTATCTGAGAAGAGATAAACTTTATGCAACCGCATTTTCACAAATTTGTGTTGTTTTTCTCATTTGCCTTGCAGATTGACAACTGGAAGAATGGATAAAGATTTACAGGGGATGGTTAAAATCTAAAACATTTGAATAATTGGCAGATCACATAACATGATAATATAAGATGCTTTAAAAAGATGCTACATACTACATTCGTCTGGCCAACACTAATGCTGACTTTAATGCTTACCCCTTTGAAATATGAACATGTACTGAAGAAAAAATTCTAGCACAGCTAAGTCTTGTGCATGGCCTTTGGAAGAAAAATGTCCCTTTCTCGAGTTGAAAATCCTTGCTTTCTTCTTTTCTTGGTAATCTTTCAAGCAATATTCATTTTGATCTTATATCGAGGTGGAGCTTCGAGTGTTTTTCGGGGGGTTTTAGATGTTCCTCAACCATTGGACTACTCAAAAACAGAAGATGTGTATACAAATCTCAGCTTGTTTATTCACTCTCCTGATAAGAAAACTATGCCGTATTGTACACCACAGTCACCAATATTTGGTATGTATACAATGAGAAAGATCTTTTTGCCCTTACAAATTGACCTGGGTCAATCCATCCTTATGATCTGATTAACATATATAAATCATTTACAGGTTGGGTAATCATATCCTGGCCCTGATTTAATTTGAGTTGCAAGCTTCTTTCTTCATAATTTTGTATATATTGCATGTTGAAATGATAGGATAACCTTCTGTCAATTGAAAATTATGTCCCTTTTTTTGCTTTGAGTCAACAGACAACATAACAAACAGTTGTTATGTTGGTTCATGTTTTCTCCTTGGCTGAGAGATAGTAGAGTCCTGTTACTTGTTTCATAGAGTCATTCTCTTGTGTACTTTGGGAGCTTCAGCTACTTTAGGGATTTTTTATTCGAAACTGCTTAAATTTCCAGTGGGCAAAAAAATGTTTCCCTATGTTATTTGAAAAGCTAGTTCTGGATGAAGAATTAATAGCAAATCCATAGTAAATGGAGATTAGTTGGTTACAGAATTGTCAGATGTTAACCAAAGTAGAATTATTTGGATTAGAATATGATTAAATTGACCTGTTTGGTAAGAGTAAAGCTATCAGTGTTTTTATATTATAACTCATTGCAATCCCTGGCATCACTTTCTTGGATTCCAAGATCTTTTCAGGGTTCGTTTGTTTGTATTGTAACAATGCTATTATGATAATCCAGCATTAAAATTGAATGTAGGTAATTGTGCTTACAAGTGCAGTTCAGGAAGTACTAGGAGGGAAAAACCTACTTTGGCACCTGCATTATTGGAGGATGTGGAATGAAGTCAGGTAATTAGGCCAGGAGCAATTTCAGTTTTATACTTTCTCAAAACTCTGGTGAGAGCCAGACATGGTTTGAAAAGGCCTGTTCTTGTGTGACAGGTTCAGCAAGTTCTTTGCCCTCCAAGCTGACTCCCTGGATGCATGCCATAGAAGATGTCAGGTGCTCTGACTTTCTGAGCAACCTATTCCTTGCCAAAAATTTTCCTGTGGTTTCCTAGGTCTTTGGAGAAATAATCCAAGGTTGTTTGGTAAACAAAGGTCTGTCTTCCAACCCTGTACTGCTTTGATATTAAAATGTTGTGAGCAAAGATTTAACTTCCTATTCTGAGCTAGCAAATTTTGAATGCACACACATGCATGTGAGCTTTTACAGATGGGCCTTTGAGAATCATTCTGCATCAGTCTGACAACAGATCTTTCAATTTCTTTTTTGCTTTTATTTTTGATGTTGAAGGAACATAACGTTTGACAGGTAGGCTTGTTTTTCTTCTTGTGCTTGCATTCCCTTATGTGTTAAACTTGCTCTAGAAGCCGCTGCCTTCTGCAGGAAGCAGCTGTCCCTGTATCAATTAACTCTCATTATTCAGTATGTTGACCTTGCTGTCCTGAGATGTATCAGTAACGTGTGTGAGTGCTACGAATTAGCATCCAGTGATTTCTAACAAGGCATCATGTGGCATTTTATATTCTTTGAAGGAAATACATTTTCAGCAACTAATTCTGATTAGTTTCAGGTGGGTAGCTGTGTTAGCCTACAGTAGCAGAAGCAGAAGCAGCAGCACAAAACTCGCATATTCCTAACCCACAAAATTTCCTGTGGTGTGGGCTCACTTAGTTATCTGTTGAAGTGAGCATAGATTCATAAAACCTAATACCCAAGAACTTTTTGTTGCACTCTAGGGTACTACTAGACTAAAATCTTGCTCTATGTCTGGGTAGTTGCATGACTTTGGATTTGTTCTCGCATTATTTATTTTGGCTCTTGCTTTTCATAATGTTTTGCAAACATCTAGTCTTGTGATGGATCCAGAGGTCTCCTTGTTCGAGGAGAAGGCACTTCTGCTCATGTAAGGGAAAAGTCTGACTTGTGCTGACTTTTGTTCCCTATGCAGAATAAAGTCTCCATACCTGGCCTCCAGATCTGCACAAATCCTGTAATCACAAAATTTTGATCTAGGGAATGATTGGTTGCAAATCTGGATGAAATCAGTTCCACCCAATTTCCATAACCTGAGAAACTCCAATGAGAGGTCCACAGGATTTGCCACAGAGAATATGAAAGACTGCTAATAGAGTATGAACAGGCTTTGGCAGTTGTGCAGACCTGTTGTTTAAATGGGGCAAAATACCAGGTTCTGAATGTGATTGTAGTGCAGCCCGCCAAACTATTTTTCATCTTTCACAAGAATGCAAGCGTCATGCTTTCCAGGGAGATGTGACAGAGCTCTTTGTACTCTCCCCAGCTGTGATTGAGTGGATTGAAAACTAAGGTATTAATACATAGGGGGAGTGTCTGTTTGAATAACCATTGTACTTACTTAGCTCCATATTTTATGTGTATCTGCCATATAATAAGTAATGTCCCATATTCACATTACATCTCACACTGCTCCACAGATTTCCTGATCACCATGAGAGCTGTGGGAGTAGGGAAGTACGCAAAGGGCTTCAGCAGAAAGGGAAGTTAGGACGCCCTGAGGCACAAGCAAAACTGAGCCTTAGCTCATCCAGATCCAGACTGTTCTTATTAATTCAGGATATAATACCCAATGATGAGTCAAGGTGTCCTGCAATTCTTGGAATAATGGACAGTTTCTTGATGACACAGGCAAGAGAAGTTCTGTGAACTCTTATGAAGAGTTATGGAGAATTTCAATGCCTGTAGAGATTGTGTGGTGACACTTCAGTTAGTCTTAATAAAGGGATTACACTTTGTAAATATATAAAGATTTGGTTTTGGAAACCTGGACTGTCTGTTTTGGGATGAGGATTTGGGATGGGACTTGATTTAGAGGGCTTTTCTGTCCTCAGACTACTAGAAAAAATTATCCCTTGTGGATCCTCTGGAATCTTTATGTAGTTTATCATCTATCTTAATCTCTGTTTTAGTTAATGCAAGAACTACCTCATTTCACCTCTGCCCTTTGCTTAACTGTGAGTTCTTATATTCTTAACTGCAGGTTGCTACTGTTTTCCCCAGAAGTTTTTGGCACATACTGAAGCCAGTTCTCCTGGCCACTCTCTCTTCTCCTAGCACCAGATATAGTAAATTGAGTCTACAGTACATCTCATGCAAGGTGCAGACAAGGAGCTTTAATATAATAGCCTGAAATATCTTTTTTCTTCTTCTTTTTATTTATTTTTAACATGTAAGATAAATGGCGGCGGTGGTGGGGAGGAATGAAATATATGCAATACTTCCTTGTCAATTTATTTTATTGTTGTTGTTAGTTATGAAGTCGTGTCCGACCCATCACGACCCCAAGGACAATGATCCTCCAGGCCTTCCTGTCCTCTACCATTCCCTGGAGTCCTTTTAAGCTCACACCGATTGCTTCTGTGACTCCATCCAGCCACCTCATTCTCTGTCCCCTTCTTCTTTTGCCCTCAATCGCTCCCAGCATTAGGCTCTTCTCCAGGGAGTCCTTCCTTCTCATGAGATGGCCAAAGTATTTGAGTTTCATCTTCAGGATCTGGCCTTCTAAGGAGCTGTCAGGGTTGATCTCCTATAGGACTGAACGGTTTGTTCACCTTACAGTCCAAGGAACTTTTTATTTATTTATTGCATGTATATACTGCCCTCCCTTGAGGTTCAGGATGCATAATTTATAGCTTGACCAGCATTTAAAATTGTACTGATATTTGTGTTATTTACAAGGGGGAAATGCCTTGGTTTTCTATAAGTGAGTTTGCAAATATACCCAATACTAAGGAGGGAGAGAGGGAGATGTAAACTGCTACACCCTTTGCCACTTTAACACTTGTACCATGGTTTTTGCCATTTGTGGAATGAAAAATTCAAATTGACTACAGAACAGATATGAATTGCTAGTATCTAATGCTG